>NC_052018.1:105399298-106035131 GCF_015832195.1 Motacilla alba alba
AGGGAAAGAAACTGCACGTACACCACTCAGCCTCATAACTATCTGCAGTTCCTGTCAGCTTCCATGAGTGAAAACATGGCAAAACATGCCACAGGTTCACTGTAGTGAGAGACACTTCAGTGAGGGACAAACATCTCTGAATGCTGCAGGAACTGTGACACTAGTTCCTCAGAGTATTCTTCTTAAACTGATAATAATATCACCATCTAATACAGACTACTTGTAAATAATGCAATCTACAGGCAGGCCTTACTATTTGGCAATTCTGGGTAACAAGAAAAAATTTCCTTAGGTTAGGTG
This sequence comes from Motacilla alba alba, assembly GCF_015832195.1. Taxonomy (NCBI): domain Eukaryota; kingdom Metazoa; phylum Chordata; class Aves; order Passeriformes; family Motacillidae; genus Motacilla; species Motacilla alba. Next base: position 105,399,599 of record NC_052018.1, read on the forward strand.
GCAAGGATTTTAGACATCTACTTCACTAGGGTAATGAATGCATGCTCTGAGAGAGCTAGACAATTTTTTTACGAAGCAATGTTAACAGAACTCCTTATTTTTAAACCTGTGCAGAGCACCTATCTCAGTTGCTTTTGCATTTTGTCAGCCAAACCTGCTAGGCTGCCAATATCCAAACTAGGTTAGCCTTGGTACCCCAATATTTTGAAATGTTCAATCAAAATGATCCATCCACTTCTAAAATAAGTCTAAGTGTTGGCTTTGATGTTAAAAAATGACAGTTGTTAGTTGTTTTCTTCAGTGGGGTGGGGAACAGCTGGCTTTAACAAGAGGAAGCTAAAGAAGCATTTTCTGTGAAGAGGAGAGTCTAAATTTGACCTGGACCTGGCGTTCTCCAGAAAATCTGCCCATGTTTGCACAAAAGATAAAGCCTTTGAAAGACAGCAATCTGTTCATCTTCAGTACAGTTGTTTAATGGCACACTCTATTTCAGCTGTCTTTAGCTAGTGAGAGCAAAAGGCTGAGGATGTGCATGGGTGTGAAAAAAAGCTGCTCCCACTGAAGATACTGTTGCCACTCCCTCAGGAGTCACAGCAAGTCACAGTGGTGTTTTTGCAGCTTCCCACTGTTAAAACATAGGAGCATTTATACCTGGGTCAGCCTCTGGTATCCAAACCTTGCTGTGCTTTAGCTGTTGCACAACCAACCAGCACTGTAGGACCGTGTGGCTCATGTACCGCCAGTCACTTTATTTGCACAGAACAACTCTGCTGCTCATCGCAGTGCGAAGTTTTAAGAAAGGACAAACACAGGATTATCGCTCAGAAATTACCGGCTTCTTTCTCTGTGCTCAGAGCCATGCCCGAGGCCACCCACCCAGCCATAGCTGGGGTGAGCTAGGGTTGCAGGCAGGAGACTTTGGTTTCCAACTCCAAACTTGAGGCATTCACATTCTCTGAAAAAATTCCTTTGCCCAGGATTTTTCTCCTGGGAAGCTGAGAAGCCTCAGAGAACAGGAAAACAATTCTTATCTCATTTGCTTCTCCTGTGTTGGGCTCATGTGGAATGTGTTTGGAGATTGTTTACCCACAGGTGATTGTTCCATTGGATTCTGGTGTGAGTTGTTTTCACTCTTTGGCCAGTCAGGGTCAAGCTGTGTCAGGACTCTGGAAAGAGTCACGAGTTTCCATTATTATCTCTTTAGCATTCAGTAAGTATCTATTCTGTATTCTTTAGTGTAGTATAGTATTCTTTAATATAATATAGTATCATAAATTAGCCTTCTGAGAGCATGGAGTCAGATGCATCATTCCCACCTTCGTTGGGGCATCCCTGCAAATACAATACACACTCAGTTTCTTGAACTCTCTGGCAACTGTGCTGGATATAGAGGTGAAACTGGCGCAGATTTGCCCCAGATGGCACCGTGGGCATCCCTCAAGATGAACTGACAGCAAGAGAAGCCCCCACATACTTTGATCCTTTCCTCTAGCCATGACTAGATAACAAATCTATAACTGGACATCCTGGCCACAGACATACTGGGAGAGGCTTAGGGCACTCCCATGATGGTCAGTGGGTTCCCCCAAACCTGTTCCTGCAGAAGAGGCTGCACTGCCATGGGCTGTGTCTCATTTGCTTGCTAGCCAGTAGGGGCCAAAGGGACAGCTTTAACATCTCAGATCATTAACAAGCAAAGTGAATGTTCTCCTCAACTCCACAAGATGGCAGGAGATGCTCAAAAATCCTGCCTTGGTCGGCTGGAAGGGCTTTTCTGACTTTTGTAGCTGTCTAACAACTTCTGTGAGAAGCTAAATGAAATTTAATAATTTAATGAAATTCTTATTTTTTACTAAGACTGGAGAAGCTTGACGAACTTGTATCAGTGAGTGTTCATGGATCTCTTAAGAGCAGTGGGATGTTATATCAATGACTTGGCAGTACTGACAGACCCATGTGGGGAAGCGTTTCATGTGGGAATAATCTCCAGAATTTTCTTTCTTGTAATGAGTAAAAAAAGAAAAAGAGAGAGAGAGAGAGACAGGGAATGAACAAACTAAAAGTGGACAGAGGAAAATGCAACTGGCTTACATAAAGTTTTTATTTTTAATATCAGAGCTTGCAGACACTCTGCCTCCAGCATTCCTTACATTACTCACAGCATGAAGACATGAGAAAGCCATGAAAACTCAGACAGTTTGTCAAGAAAGGTCAATTTTTATTCCCTCCAGTTTACTGCTGACTTCTCTTGGTTAAGCACTTTTTCCCCCAAGGACTAAATAAAAGCAAGTTCCTGCACCAGATCATATTCCACTCTCAGCATAATAATCATCAAAAATGATCCTAAATTACTAAATTCAGTGCTAATTAGGAGCTTTGTGAATGAGTCTGGTACTTTATGAAACAAATATAAACAAAAGGTCACTGAAAATGAAATAAAGTGTCTATAGTGGTATTTCTGATGCAGGAAGCATTGAAGATAAATATTTGCTTGATCAGCTTCAGAAGGAAGAATGGGGAAACACCAAAATTAATTTAATCACTCTGAAACTAGCTATCTCAATAAGTGAGAGTTGTGACTGCACAGAGTAACCCTGCAGAGGTCACAACAGCCCAGTTTGAGTGATGACGGAGCTGGAGCCCTAGGCTGATGAGTTTGAGGGTGGATCAAGCTCTTTGACTGCAGAGAACCCAGACTGGCAGCGTGATGGGGACAGGTCCTGCAGTGCTGAGGGAGAAGTCCAGCATCTCTCATGACTCAGAGCTGCAAGCAATGGTGCTACAGGATGTTAAAAATAAAATGTTTATGCTCAGAGGGCAGTACCTGGCTGCCATTAAGTGCACCATGGACATGAATCGATGAACATGAGGCAAGAGGTCCTGAAATCACATTTTTTATCCCTGATCTATCAAGTCTTCATGACTTCTCCTCCAAGTAGCTTTACAGGGCTAAAGCCTCTGGCAGGCACTGTATGCCACTCCACATGTTGCTTCAATCTCCTAACATCAACTGTATTTTAAAACTATAAACACTTAGACATTTATAGCATTTTTCCTATGCTGCATCTGAAATATATATGTATTTTATTTCTCTGATCTCTGCTGTGCTAATTCAGCAGATATATTTTTGGATCTGATTTGTACTGCCTAGGAGATTTTTTTTCTTACTTTTCAGAAACCATTAACGCTGAGGCACTGGCCATCTTTGATGTATTTAATGCACCAAAGACACTGTGTTGTCTTTATGTGACAGTTACTGTCTGTCCCCTTGTGGCCAGAAACCAGACAGAAAACCCAGCCTACAGATTTTACAGATCATTTGCCTTGAGTAAGAAGGAACAGATTATTTTGCTGAAGAAGGAAGCTCTTGCACAGATAATGGTCCCCAGACAGCCTAAGATTTAACTATCATGGAGTAATTTTTAGTCTGCAGAACTCAGATTCCCATTTGGAATATTCTGAAAACTGGTCGCATTCAAATCTGAACTCTGGGTTCTGCTATTGTCCATTTGCAAGGAAAATGGGGATCCAGGCCTGACCTTCCTACAGCTTTGGGGGTTGAATCACTAGAGATGCACTAGAGAGCAAATTCAGAAATAATTGTTCTGTTTCACAGATTCTCATTCACAGTGAAATCCACACAATGTGGGCTACATGTGTGCAAAGCTTTGCACAAATGACAGCCACTACCCTTTTATGCAGAGAACAGAAAACAACTTTTGATTCCTTCCCAAAGCCTTTTAAGCCTCATGCCAAAAGGCTGATCAGTTTTTCTCAGACAAGTGCAATTAAGTCTTTTCTTCAGGTAGTTAACACTGTAAATTCAATTAACATTTTCCAAATGCTAAGTTGAGCTGCCACTATAGTAACCGATAGAATAAATGTGAAGGTTTGGGGATGATGAGTCCCTCCTCAGCAAAGTGAGAAGCACAGAAAGATGCACAGGTGGGAGGCACAGTGGACTTTAAAACAGGGCCTATGAGAGAAGACTCATGCTGCTCTAGAAGAAAAGGAACTGCCCAGAGCTGTGGAGCCAGAGTGAAAAGACCTGCACAGCACCAAGAACAGAAAGAAAGGGTACTGGATGTGAGACTATGGAGAGGGAACAGATTTGTGGAGCTTTGATTTATACACTTAGCAAACCTTCCTCTCTTCCTTTGTTTTCCTCCTTCCATGCTTATAATTACCTCTGGGTAGAAAGACAGTTTCCAGAAGCAAGCCCATCTCAGGAGGAGGACGCACCACACGTACTGAGGCTTCCCTCCCTCCTGATGCCTTTCCCGAAAGCCGCTCCTGGCAGTCCCCCCACTAATCCTTCTCAGTGATAGGGTTTCACAGAGCACCAAGCATGCTCTTGGCAGGCCAGCTGTTTGTGCATCTGGATGTAATAAGGAGCTAGACTCCAGCAGATGTGGTGGCTCAGCACAGTGAGCCACCAGGAGCCACCAGGGATGGTCCGTTTTTTCCTGCTACCCGAGTTCAGATGGCAGCAGCACATTGGGAGCTGCTCGTGGTGTGAGCCTCGTGGTAAAAACAGCCAGGCCACAGGGAGGGAAAGGAAAAGGAGGTCACTGGGAGTCAAAGGAACAGCTGCTCTCTGCCTACGAGACTCTGAAGGGTGTGACTATCTCCCACCAGTGGGAGCAGCCAAGATTGCCCTCAACAAGGATGGAGCTAGCCAGGAAGCATCCCAGTCCCAGAGGCTGAGAAACAAAGAACGAAGAAAATGAGGAAGGAATTCCCCAAGACCTGGGGAGAAGAGATGTGGGCCCAGCTGGGACTGCTAGCAAGGAAAAGGTCAGCACAGAGCACTGATGGTACTCCATTGGTGCATGGATATCCTTCCTTGGAGGCTTTTAGTTTAACCTTTATCACTGCAGAGGGACCCCAGCATTGCACAAGCTGGGCTGCTGCTGCTTTCCTGAGGGCACTGTTAACATAAGGGTGGCACTGGAGTAACACCAGCTCTCCCAGCCAGCGGCATGTGCTCAGAGGGACAGCTCTATGTAGGGCATAGCTGGCCTCTGGTCTCCAGCTTTGCTGATAGCAGAAGATGGCAGGATTTTAGAAGGGAAGGAATTTTTTTTGGGAATACTGTGAAATAAACTGTGCCCAAACCAGCTCACATCAGCTTGCAGGATCCCAGATGCAACTTTGTCCTTCTCTCCAGTTCTGCAGCAGTGCAAGGCATTTCCTCCTGACATCACATCCTCACTGTACACACACACACAGAAATAAAGGAGAGAGGAATGATCTTGCTGTTGAAAGTCATGCTGAAGAAGAGCAAGCTCTCTTTCCAAGTAGACTTGGCTCTACAGGGCTCTGCAGAGCTCTGCAGATGTTTTTTTTCTTAAAAAAAACCCCACAGTAAAACCCTCATTTAAATGTTATTTAAGCAGCTCTGACTCTTAAAATACATGCAAGAAACAGATGTGCAGAACAGAGAAGTGCCATTTTTATGGAGTGGTTCTTCAGTGTTTGAGCCATACTAGATTACATTTGGAGTGTAGGCTCCTCAGCTATACCATGTAATATTTATAAAATTTACAGCACACAGCCAAATCTTTCTGCCAGTGAAGCCATGTGCCTCTTTATCAACCTCAGCCCAAGGTGGCAGTAAACCAAAATAAATGGGATATTAATACCCTGTTACCCTGTGCTTTCCAGATACCCCACACTTCACCCTACATTAGATCTCTCTCTCTGCTGGTGCTCAAGAAAGGGGTTACTTTCCCCTTACTTTTATCTCCTGAGGTACAAGTCCAGGAAGCACAACTCAGTCTAAGTTGTTTATCAGGCAGAAGCAGAGTCTGTAACCTTGTCAAGTCCCTGAATCCCTCATGTTACTGTTTTTCTCTGACACTCTGTCCCATATTTGGGATTTGGGTAAGCTGACAGGAATGTAATTTCTATTTCAAGATACACTGTCTGTTACTTTTATACTAAGTAATAAATGCAGGATTTTAAGAACAAGCACTAGGAAAAAATGGTTGGACAGTTTATACGTTGAGTCACCTCTAATGGAACATTTACCATTACCATTAAAAAGAAGAAAACAACAACAACAACAAAAAGAATAAGAAAAGAGGAAAAAAAACTTCATTCTTATTGACTTCCTCATAATCTTCCCCAAAAAATTCCCTTGGCCTGAAATTTCCCATGTTTGGTGTCTGCCCAAATGTGAATATTTAGATTCCTGCCAATTGTTTTCAGTCAGTTTTCAATTATGTGAGGATGAAAAATAGACATTCCTTCCTATTCCTAGGACCAGGGTTATATTTTCCCATAGCTGTGCTGAAGCAATCTGAACACTGGAACTGAAGTTCAGTTGTAAAAAGCTATCAGTAGGGTACAATGCCTTCTGTGAGTCTGGGGAATCCTTTTTAAGTTTTACAGATGCATATTTTACCAAGTAAAAGACTGTTACACTTGCTCCTCCTTCCACATGTGTGCTGCATGTGTATTTCAGTCAGAGATAATAACTTATTGATGAAAGCAAATGTATCCTTCCTTAGCCCTTACCCTTCCTGAACATGCTCTTTGATAAAAGAGAAAACTGGATTCTGTTATCTCAATTTCTGCAGATGGCTTCCAAAAGTACTTAGGAGTGACTAATAGTTTGACTCTTGGTGATTTTCAACCATCACTCATGTATATCTTTAATGTCCTCACCCACGTTCAGAATTCCCAGCGAAGCTGATACTACTGTTGAGGAATAAACCAGAGAGGATCCAGCAGGGCACTCAGGCTGCAGACAGTGCTGGGCATAGGCAGTGAACTAAATGCAGCAGAAACTATATGGAAAATTCAACATTATGCTGGATATCCAACATATCATTCTTGTGATTTCCTTACAGGGACAAAACCCCACCTGTGGTCGAGCCACAGTTTGTCTGAATTAATATTTGCTTTCTGTAAGCCTTGATTTAAAACCCTGACAGTGACCTCCCTTCATATTGACTAATACAATTGCCTCTCCACTTCCCCATTTCCCAGCCAGTGAAGCACAACACTGCTCCTTGGAATTTATTAAATGCTTAGTTCACCCAGCAGGAGCATTTGAGCAGTCAAGTGCTACTAAGCATGACATTCAGCATCCTCCCCATAAACACGTTTTTCAAAATCTAAAGCCAAAGGTAAGCCCATCAATCCAATGAACACATTTTGCTTATAACTCTTAAGCCTTCCTTCATTGTTCTGGGAGATGACACAAAGTAGATATTAATTATTGACAAATAATACAGATTCACTGCTTCTTATCCTTGCAAAAAGTAAATAAACCTAAGGGCAGCCTTCAATATTTCCAGGTCCCTAGTCATGGCTTAAAAAGTTATTACGAAGGAACTGCTCCTGGTACCTTGTCCTTAATAACATTGTTTTCTCCAATTAGTCCCACTAATGACAGTAATATTACTCCTGTAGGAAAAGCCACAATCAGGTTAAAAATGTATTTCTTTTCAGACAGATTTCTCCTAAGCATGTGCAGAGAGAAAAGGAAAGTATATAGCCAGGATCTAGCCTCAGAAATAAGGAAAGTGAGTCCTAGCAGGAATAAACTCCCAGAGAGGAAAGAAAAGAAAAATGAGAGAGTGCAAAAGGAATGAACCAAAGAGATAAAGCCAGGAGAGGAGAATTTATCTTACACAAACAGAATTTGTGTTGGCCCATCCGTCCATGACACAAGCACTAATGAGGCTGCCCATTCACAGAGGCCTCAGATAAACATACAGATGGCCATTTAAATCACCTCAATGCAGCATGTGTATTGTGTGAGCCAGTGTTTTCACTTGGAGAGGGTAAAGAGGAAAAGACAGAGGGCTGGAGATGATGAAGATAGCAGGCCAGGATTATTGGACTTTTCCTATGCCTCAGTCTTCATAAGTTTTTCTATGAAAATGCTCGTAAAGGGCTGGACTATAAAAATTCCAGACTTTACTGTTGGCATAATTGATCACAGATATGTCACTACAGAAGGAGACAGAGGAGTATTCATGTAAGACATACAAATCTTGGATAGGAACCAAGTGTAATATATAATCTTTCCTTCCCAGAAAACCATTCAGGATGGTTTTGGAATAGATTTAGGCTTTTAAAACCTGTTCTCCAACCTGTAACACATTTTGAACAAAAGGTTTTCAGGCTCACAATAAAGAACACTTGAATTTGATATTGTATTATTCATCCAGTTTTGAAATAAATAATTCCTTGATTATACCTTCTTATATTGCAGAAAGGGGACTGAAGAACTTCCTCTTTAAAATAGCCTTCAAAAGATCTGAAATATTACAAAAATCAGAGACCAAATTCATAGCTGGCACAAGTGGGCACCTCCCAGTTTGAGTAGGTGATCTGGGGCTCATAAAAACATTTTTTCTTTGGTTACAATTGTCTACCAATACTACATCATTATTACACTGCAAGAATTTTTAGAAGTCTTTTTTTAAACTTGTGGGTCGTGTTGTATGCTCTTTTTTTAGCATATTGTTGTTAGTTGCTGTTATTGGCATTTTACCCACGGGAGTAGGTGTGAAAACCTGCTTTCTGTTTCAAGTAATTTTTTTTTCCTTCGCAGTTTCTTCACATCCCTTTTCACTTCCCTTCACAACTGCTCAACTTTGGTCTTCCTGACCCTTCTTTTTCACCACCCTGTTGTCTCTCTGGTCTTCTTGCTCTGAGGAGTTCAAGTTGTTACCTTCTCTCCAAAGCCGTTGCCATGTCAGCAGTATGATAAACACATCAGAGGCCACAATCAACATCAGCAGCCAAAATGCAGCATCAGATAGTCAGTCAGTCCCTTTTTATGCCTCCTCTGCTATTGTTATACACTGTCTACCTTCTCAGTCATCAGGACATGTGGCCCAAACTGATTGCTAAGGGCTTGATCTGTGATCTCTCTACTGAACATCAAGGAGAGACTCACACTGGGTTCAGCAGGCTGCAAGTCAGACCCTGAGACACCATCAGAAACCTCTGTCAGAGCGATGGAGGTTAGAAAATCAGCTAAGGAAAGCAAAATAAATACTTCCTGTAGAAATTGAAGCCTATGCTCAAGTTGCTTACAAGTTCATCTCAAGAGCATGAGGAGCAGGGAATTGCTTGTCTAAACTCTGTGTGTTTGCATGTGTGAGTGAATGAGCAAGAGACATCCTGTGGGCCTTTCAGAGCTGGTTACATTTAGCTGCTTTGTGGCTGCTGCCAAATTTTTAGTAGCTGTGACTCATTGACCAACTAGCTGCCTTAACATCTTGCTTCATTGTCCTTTTTCCCTTATAAAGGTTTCCCCTCACCCCCATCTGAGACGTCAAGAACAATGATTCCAGATGTAAGCAAAAAGTTTTCCATCGCAGCGCATCACAGGACCTGCGGGCGTGCCTCGAATGAAGATTGCAAATGATGTGGGTGCTGTGAGCCTGATGAACACCTTGAGAGCTGACAGATGACAGTGAGTACTCAAGGCAGTCTGCCTTGTTCTATGGCTTCCAGGTGAATGAAAGATGAGTTGGCAGGACACTTTAAGATGTGTCTGTGCATAGCTCAGGAAGCAAATCTCAGCTCTTTGTTAAGCAGGCAGAAGTGTGTGGGATTTTGGGGGGACTTGTGAATACAGAGGAAAAGGAAACAGGGATATTCTGAAGAAATTTTATCAAAATACACATTAGTTTTAAAGGAACAAAATCCAGTAGCTTTTGGGGTGGAACAATACATGGAGGACTGTGTTCCTCAAAAGAGCTTGACGAGACAACAACCAGCCCCCTCGTTTAAATAGGTCTGTGCTCCCAGGGTGAGACGTGAGCACAGACGTCAGGACACACGAATCCAGTGTTTGCAAAGCGCTCACACTCTCAGTCCAGTGAGCTGACACCCCTCAGCTCTTGTGCAGACATGTTCAGCACTTGGCAGCACCGAGTTCCCCAGCTGAGGACACGAGGAACCTGCCTGGAGAGCCTGTCCCTTGACACACTCGGTGCCAGAGGGGCAGCGACAAGCAGACCCCGAGAAGGATTAATCCAGAGGCACAGAGAGCTGGGGATGTTCAAGGAGTAGAACAGCAGTGCTTGGTGCTGAGCATATTTAAGTGTTTTGAGCTCATCTGCCTCCATTCGAGTGTCCCTAGGCAGGAAACAGCTAATTACCTTTCCATGGCAGGAGCAGCTCAGCCTCCTCCAGGGCAGAGGAGAGAGAACTGGCCGTAATGACAGGAGGAGCACACAGAACTCTCCCTGGTAGTGGAGGGACTGAGCTGCAGCCAGCATTTAAAGGCTGATTAGTGTAACTGCTTGCAGTCGGTATTTACAGCCACTTCTCAACTGCCCTTACCATGGGAAAAAATGAAATACTGTCAGCATAAAACTTACCAAAAAAAGAACAACAGAAATAAAATTATGTTTTCTTTTGATATTAAATCAATCATAATTTAAACAATTATATTAACAATAAGATTTTTTTTCCCCCCTAGCCCTCCAGTGGTCCTTTTGAATTTCCCCCACAGCCCATGGTTTGGAAAATCTGGTTTCAGAATGAGGGAACTATATATGCATTCAATAATGGCTCGAATGAGTGTTAAAAGCATTGTTCCTAAAAGGAGCTGTGCGAATATTTTAAGTTATTGAGCAGGAGGGGAGGTAATAAGAACAATAGAAAAACTAAATTATTATTATTATTTTGTCTCTTTAGACCTCAGTGCTGTCACATGTTTGCCCTTTCTCCTGAAGAGAGGTTTAGCTCCCTGATGGGATCTTCTGGGGAGCTGTCTGAGCTAGCACAATTATTGTGTCAAACTCTTATCTCAGGGACCGAATAATGGAACCAGGCTTTGGCTGTCTCCTCTGATTTTTAATGAACTGTTTGTTGCAATTAGAACCTGCATTATTTTAACTGGGTCTAAAGGAGGAGTGTGTTTAGAAAGTGCTCTGGGGAAGAAGAGATTATTAAAGAGCAGGTGGATTAAAAAAAAAATAAAATCAATTGTAAACAAAGAATATCGGGGGGGGGGATGGAAAAAGTGAGAGAAAAGGAATGTTAGGAAAAGAAAATTTTCAAGGAATAGATGTTGCAAGGAATAGAATTTCCAAAAACACTTCAACAGTGTGCTATCCATACAGATTGTAAAAGACTGATAAACGTATAGTGTAACTGTGGACCTTTTCCTCTGGCTACGCTTTAGCTCGAGGTGGTCACAAAGACATCCTGCGCCCTTTGCCTGGAAGCAGATCGTTCGGGTCAAGAGTGAACAGGAGAGGGCAGCAGCGCTTTAGGCTTACGGGAAGGGCCACTGCAAGTGCCTGGGAAACTGCAGCGGGCAAACGGAGCATTGTGGGTTCCCAGGAAACAGACCCATGAAGGGAGTTTGCCGGCAGGTACCTCACTGGAAGAAATGCCTGCATGGGAAGAGGGTGGAAGAATAAAAGATGTCTTAAGTGCAGAGTGGAAAGCGATGTGAGTGTGGTATTTCAGCAGTGCTTTCGGCTGGACTCAGCTCAACTGCTGGGTTCAGGATGTGAAGTACAGCATTAGAGCACAGAGGCTTATGGAGGTTGGTTCGTTACATTCTCTCTCATCCACACATCATTATACCCTTATACAAGGTAAGAAATCCTATTTCGAAGATGCACAAATGGTACACCAAAGGTGGTAAGTTCCTTGCCAAAGGTGCCACATGGCATCAGGACAGCACCTGGATGGCCACAGTCCCCTGCCAACCATTGACCCACATCAAGCATGTCCATTGCATGAGTGCAGGGCACTCATTCTACAATGGCATGAAGGATTTCTGAGATGTAGTCAGCACACAAGCACTGCTGATTCAGCTTCAGATGAAGGATAAATGCTCTACTCGAATGTATTCTTTCAAATAAAATTCATAAATGACAATAAATCCAAATAGATACAATAAATATGTGAGAACATTTTAAATCCTGGCAAAGATGCAATAGCCTTGGTTTTACCAGTGGAAATGCCAGTGTAGAGACTTTTAACAGAGGAAAAAATGTGGTCCATTAACTTTCACTTTTCTTCTATGACAGTACTTACTATAGGCAGTTGAGGATTCATGAGCTGGGGTTCTCTCTGACATGTCACTTTTTTAAGTTACGCAGTGTGCAAAATCACATGGCAGAGAAATTCCCCCACATATGAAAAACAGCCAGGTCTATCAGTCGCCCTCTTGGCTCTGCTTCCTTTCTGCCACTGTGTTATGCCTCCTTCAGCGAAGACAGAGTAATTCTCTTTACAACTGATGGCTCTGCCAGCACGTTACTGAATCAGCAGAGCTGCACAAGTCTCGCTGCTCTGTCCTCTCTTCAAATCAGGCTCACAACCCTGAGAGAGGAAAATGACTGAGATTCCAAAAGAGGGTCATGGTACATTGGTTCCCAGGGAGTTATTTTGTTCAATCATTTTACAATATAGGTGAATCCCTTTTATATTTTTCATTTCACAGACAATGTTTCAATGTCTCTGTTCTATACACGAGGAATGGAATGAGACGACTGGGGTTTAATTTACTTAAGTCCATCATCCATGTAAATTAATTGTTTTTAATTGTTTTGTCTCACTGAGGAAATTATCAATAAAATACACATACTGGGAGAAGTAATCTTGCAGATAACTGTGTGGGAATTGTATGAATGGAAACACCAAATACACATAAACCTTCATAACCACCAACCATCTGTTAGGACACGGACAGAATTCTAGAAATACAGGGATAACAACTACCTGACCTTTTTATTGAAACAGATATTTCAAGTAACTTTTTCTAATTGTGAAAGTATTTTCTGAGGCCACTATGTTGTTACATGGGAAGTTCAATTGATGACACTTAGGATATTTAGGGAAATGCAGTAAAGGAAGTTTGTTTTGACATTTTTAAAATTTTATATTAGAAATAAGGGATTTTAAAATGATTTAATTTCAATAGCCATGCTAGTGTAAATGACTCATAATCACTGGCACCTTAGCCTAAAACTGAAGGATTGCGTATGATTGTGAATAACTGAAGTATGCTATTTTAACACCTTTTTTAGAAAACACACATTTTCAACACTAAAGTGCTGGATCCTCTTTAGTACTGAATGAACCATCTGAACTTTCCTGGCCCATTACATAGGAGTGGCACTTGATTTAAAAGCAAGTTCCATCAGCGGTCAAATCAGGTAATGAAAACTAAAAATATTGTGAAAGAAACACTACACCCTGAAATTTTCAAATAAAGGGGTGTCTAAATGGCATTTTGGATTTTCTGCTTAGTGGTAATACTTACACTTTAATATTCTGCCTCGGAATGAATAGTAATATTTCAGTGTCAAGTTTTCCAGAAAACAAAAATTCCATGCCTTGACCAAGTAAAATTACCAAATGACTGAGTAATCCATTTTCTCCCAGGCCCTCAGTTTTGTCAGCACTAAATTTACACACAATCATTTTTTAAAGAAATATGGGCGGAAATGCATAAATGCCAAGAATGTTTGTTCAGGGAAATGACACACCATCATTTTCTCAACATCTGGTAATTCATGAAGGATTGACAAATTTTCTTTTGGACTTATTAAGAGTGAAGTTATCTCTTCTGAGGGCATCTGTGATAAAAGCAATTTTTTTTACTGTAAGAAATTTTGAGCCGAAGCTTCATACAGAGAGAAGAGAGACTGGAAGAAGGAGAGCTGCTTTTGTTGGTCTGTGGCTCAGAAGCATTATCCATCCTCCCCTCCAGAACTCTATTTTTAGATGGCCTCCAGTGCATTAGATCAAATGTATAAACTGGATGAGGTCAAACTGTCTCTGTCTGTGAATATGCAGCTCCCAGAGGTGTGCCAATGGCTGTGGAATTCAGCTGGCTGGTATTAACCTGAACCTTGTCAAAATCAGACTATAACATCAGTCTTTCTATTAAACATGGGCCTAACAACCTTTTAACAGTTTTGAAGCTAAACTCTCATTTAATTTATATTGATGGGGATGTAGAGATGTCAGCAGAAGGGCTTTTTTCCTGTCATGTTTTCTTCCTTACTGTATTAGCAGCTAAGTGCCATCTTAGGTCTTTGCAGGAAAAGAATTATCATCCCTGGAAACAGTAGAAAGCCCATGATTTCTATTTCTCTAGCAGTTTGACTTTTTTCTGACTAGTATTATCATACTAGCTTTTACATTGGAGCACACTTCTGTAGCTATAGGTATGTACCTAAAAACATAAATAAACGCACACATTTGATATTACAGCACTTACTAATTCATTATCCAGTCAATACAATAAGTTAGCACACTTCAGCAGACCAAGAAACCACCCACAGTAAAGCTCCCTTTTGCAAAACATGAACCCTTTTTGCTCTGCAAAGCTCTGAGTGACTTGAACACCACGTGCCATTTGTTTGGCCCCTGTGCTAAGATGGAAATTTCACCTCAAAACTGTGCTGTGTGACTGGCAGCCCCAAGCCCTGTAAGATTTATGTGAGGCTGCTGGTGGTGTTGTGTCACCTGGTAATGTGGGACTGTGTCTGTGGATGGAATACCACGCAGTGTGGAGGCGAGCTGAGGAATTAAATGGGATGGGATTTGCATTAGAGCTTCACCAGAGTTAATCAGCTTAGTCCCTGAAATCTGGCTGCAACTTGCTGTATGGCTCCCTGCTCTGGTCAACAGAAACACGAAGATACAACATACAAAAATGCCTTGAAGCAATACAAGAGGAAAGGAAGCAATTATTCCAGTCCAGCTAGATAAGTGCCTAAAGAATCAGCTTCCCATCTAAAAAGTGTATTGGCAGTCTCAGCCTCATGACACGGATTCTGCAATGGAGAAAGCCCACATACAGAATAAGGTCAAAAAGTTAGCTGCAAGTGTATTGTCTGGGCTTTAAATTTAACCCTGCCTTGTGTCTCAACCCAGATGACTGAAGCATTCTGCTAAGTGTTTGCTGCTTGTGATTACATGTATTTTAAAACATGTGGAAAGCTCTGTGGCTCGTTCTTTTCCAGTGGAACTGGGGATTCAGTTCAGCAAGTATACAGGGCAATGAATACAGAGATCATCAGTTCATGCTTGCAGCCTATTAATTTTACTGAGTATACCTCATTATTTATCCTGTATGCATCAAAAAGAACACCCATCCTAGACTGAAATGTGTCTGGATTCACATTCACACAGGGGATGAGAATTGCCAGACTGGGCTAGCCTAGTGTCAGTCCACATAGTCCAACAATCTGTCTTTGATAATAACTAGCACCAGATACCATAAAGGAGAAAAGCCTCCAACCAGCAGTAACCCCAGTCATTTAAGTGTTTTACCCCAATCAGACAGAAGTTGGTGCCCAAAGCATGAGGCCTTTTCCAAACATTTGCTAATCCGGCTGGAACATTATCAGTGTAAATGTCTGATTCTTTCCAGATCTTGCTTGCCTTGTCCAGAGAAATGGTGTAGAATAAAAGAGCAGTTAGATGAAGGAGAAGAAAGAAATATACAAAATGTGGGATATAAACAAAGAAGGTTTGAGACAGAATGAAAAAAAAAAAAACAACAGAGAGAGTGTCTGGAGGGGAAGAGAGAATGAAAGAAAGATTTTGTCCTCTAAAAATGACAGGATTCTTTTATAGCTCTCAAACCTGTGAGGCTTACCTTAGAGGGAATTGTTTCTGACTCATACACTTTTGAAAGTCCAGCAGAGACCAGCAAGATGTCAAACCAAAATTCAGCTATCTCTGCAAATGTGCTGGTCAAAGTTCTGCCCACGACAGAGCAGCAGACACTGTGGATTATGTCGACTCAGTGAAGTCAGAGGTGACCACAGAGGATCCACGATCCTAGATCCTCTTCCCCCAGTCCTGGAGAATACAACAGTACAAGGGCTTAACATAAAAAAGGATTGGGATTTTATCTTCTGTGAGGCTCAAGAGGGTGGAAGGAAAATCTCACTTCATTGACAGCATCAGAGTTGAAGGCTACAATTGCACCAAAGATAGTAAGAATTAAGGACTATCAAGATTTGTGCTTTCAAAGAACTAGTACAGAAAAACGTCTCAAGCTCTTGCACCTGAAAACTGATAAAGAATTAGGATAATATGCTCTAAATATGGTTTCCAAATCAGTCCCATGTGAACATCCTGCTTTGGGAGACTTCAATAACGACTTGCTCAGGGATGCAGAGCACAAGGAGAGGTGGAAAGGAACATATAAAGGCCAAAGAGTTTGCAAAATAAAGGAAGATTGAACTCTCAGAGCCATAACCTCAAGTGCAGTAGAGAAACTACTTTCTAGGGTTCTAATATTGAGAGATCTTGCAAATGTGGACTCCACATGTGATAAATAGCCCTGCTTCCAGATCTCTTGAAAAAGTAAAGGCATAACTAATGACATTGTTAAAGATAATTTCTGTGCTGATAGATGTTAGTGCTGACATTTTCCATTTATTACTTAAGATTGTTTTGGACTTGTAGAAACAGTAAGTGAGTGCATTTTGACACTCTGATGGGAATTGGACATTCACAAATTTCTTGTCACCTGGCAAAGTCAGTTAAAATGTTACAAGCAATTATTTTAATCACGCTAAAGATTAATCATACTTTAAACCATGGGTTCTGGAAATAAATTCTAAATGTTAATACTGATAAATTACTGTTGTGAATGGATCATTATGTAGAGGAAACATTTTGTTTAATTGGAGTTGCTCCTGAGCTGCTCTACATACATTATATGGGGCATGAAGCTGAAACCGAGTTCTGACCTTTTGAAGAAAAATACTACAGCCCCATCCCAGGTTTAGTGTCTGCTGTAAAGGGAACAGGGGAAATCAGACCAGGTGCCTTGCTTGGATGTCCATTTTTTATTCCAGCAGACAATTTCAACCAAACTGGACCGTGCACTCACAGACAGCAAGCTGTGGCAAAGCTGGTCAAAATAAAGACTTTACCTATCATGAAAAGAGACACTTCATGAGAATACCACAGAATTTACAGGAGACTAAGAATTGGTCTGTAAGGGACAAGGCTTCTTAATGCAGGATGCAGGAAATTCAGGAACATCCTTATGTAGCTGCTCCTTGAAAGACGTCATCCAAGGCTGCTAAAATGCAGGTCATATTAACCTTTCCTTCCCTTGCACTGCTTTGGCACTGGCTCTAGACAATGGTAAAGTAGATGCAAATGGGGCAAATATGCTGGTATGAGCTCTTTCTCCAATAAAACTCTTTGGGAAAACCTGTGCCCTGTTGGCAAAGAAGATGGGTATGAAAAAGAAAAACTGTGTAAAGCTGACATATAACTGGAACATTCTTAGACTAGAAAGATCTATTATTGACAGACAGTTCTTGCTGGAAGCACAAAATAAAGTGAATCTAATACTCCAAAAGCCAAGTTTGAGGTGTGTTTCACACTGGTTTGAAGCCCTTTTTGTGAGACCTTGAGCATCCTCAGCACTGGTGTTGTTTGGGCCAGGGGGCTCCCAGACTACTTTGATGAGCCTAAAGCACTGTGGAGGACTGGGCTTGCCTCTCTGCTCTGCCCTGGGACTCTGCTGTGTTTAGACACACATCTGAATCTCTACATTTCTGCAGGAGTTCCCAGCAATCCAGATGCAAAGACACTCCAGAGCATCCTTGTCCAAAACTTGTGCTGCACAGCAGCATTAGTCATAAACAGACACAGCAGCTTGTTGGGTAACAACTCTAATACCAACTCTGGAAGTCAGCTACTTTAGAGAAGACGAGGGTCTTAAAAAATTCCTCCAATTACTTTCCACAGAAAAAGCATGTAAGTGACATAGTTTTCAAATGCCAGGATCTGCTGCAAGTGCTGTTCATGTGTCCCAATCTCCTTACAAACTCCAGAGGTGCTGCTGTGCTTCCTGGTGCTGCATGCAGTGTAATTCCTGTGCCTCTAAAAGATGGAACTGTCTTCTTAAAGTAAACCAACCCTTCACCATTCCCTGCCACCTGGATGGCCAATGTGATGGGACAGCTACTTGTCCTGACTGTTTCTTTTGACGGGGAAGCTCTTCTCATGGAAAACGGGCTACAAGCACGGACTGTTTCTAGCCAGCCAACCACATCACCCTGACATTAAAACAGAGCTGGATTACATTCAAGACCATGCATGGAGTCCAGGGTTCTGTGTCCTAAACCTGATAACATGGACTAAGAACTTGAACTATTTCAGGCTACCACATAACCCTGACATGTTAACAACTTGGGCTGTTACTGAGCTTGGGTTAGATTCAAACCCATGGGCTTGAATCTAAAGGTAAAAGGTTTTGTGTTCCGTTACTGGCGCCAAACGTTCTGTTTTCTTACTTGGCTTCAAAGCATTGAGAAAGCACCCATTAGCACTTCACTCTGTATAAGTAATGTAATAACTGGGAGAGTGATGTGGGAGGAGGGACATGGTGTGCAGGAATCATTATCCAAATTAGGTGTTAAGCTTTGGCTTCTGCCCCTACCTTTGGTGAGGGTTACAAGGATTAGTGGAGCGAGGGAAAGGAACTTCTGTTTCTAGAGCATGACTATGAAAATAGACACACTGGTAACTATGAACAAAATGGAAAAAGTAAATACAGTCCATGAAGTAACACCATCGGGAAAACAAATGTTCTCAAAGAAAAAATTTCAGAAAGTGCATAATTCTCTGCAGCATGAAGCATTGAGAGCCAAGGTCTGTTTTTTTGGAAAAGTTCCTTTGCATCTGGATCCCCATCAGACTTGGAAGAAGTCTAGGAGGGCTGTGGTTTGGAGTGTGCCGGCACTCTCATTGCAGATTGTTTCATTTTCTTTGTAATAACAGCAGAAGTTTCATGTCTGACAAAAGAAGCCCCCGTCCTCCTCTGTCTCACCTGAGCTGTATTTTGCCACAGTCCAGACACTGAGGAATGGATAGAAAACAAAAGCAGGAGCTGGATATTGATTACCACACGGGACTCAAATCACATATGCTACTTTTTGCTGTAGCACCAGACATTGCTCACCTCAAGGCCTGCTTTTGCACTTCATGTGTGAGAAAGAGCCTGACACAGAAAGCAGCAGAAACTGGAAAAAAAAGATCAATGTATACTAGCTCAATTCAATCCCTGAGAAGAAAGTATTGTGGTGCATTGTGATGACCTCATGCTCCAAACAATGACACAACAGCTGTTAGCTATGTCAGACCATTGCACTGTGTAGCATCCACCTAAGAATGGCAACGGCAGTGTGGAGCATTTATATGTAAAACATTAAAGAGCATCTCCCATTCTCTGATCCATCTCAACTCATGTGCTGGTAATGCTGCCTTACAGCTTGGAACACCTGCAGAATTCCACAGTCAAAAAGTCATTGACAAACTGCATTTATCTTATGTGAATAAAGAATTTAAGGAAGTTATTCTTGTCACTTTCCCTCCTCTGAGGAGAGGTCTGCATGAACTGAAGTCATGAGGCTCTTTTTGGCACTGTCAGGAATAATCCCTGAATATATTCAGGGAAAAGATATTACAAAACAAAATAAAGGGTTTTTTTCAGTTATAAATTCCTGAGAACACCATTGCCAACAGACTGTGGAACAATTTTTGTGTTTAGGAAGTGATACATAATTTAAAAGTCATACTCTTTGGCATGACAGGGGAAAAAAAAATCTGCTGTTTATTGTCTTTCAGATTCTAAATATTTTTTCAGTCTGGTGGTAAACCAAACACTTTTATGCATTTGTTGACATGTCCAGTGCATTTGGCAATGTGCAAAATCCTTGTTATTTGGGTCAGACAAGTGTCCTCAAAAACAAGGCAACCCAGCAGGCCTTCCAAGCCAGGCTGTGCCAGACTCTGTTTGTGGAAGTGACTGCTAACCTACAGCAGGCCCTGCTCTGCACCAGGGCTGTGGCCTCTGCAGGGAGCTGGGCTGCCTGGCTCAGCCTCCTCATTCTCTTCCTGACTGCTCAAGGTCAGACCCAGGAATCCAGTGCCCTCCATGTGGGGCATGCCAAGAGGCAGCACTCTTCATGAGCTCCCTATCACTGCCTCTTGGCCCTGGCCCCAGAACTGGCTGATACTCATTTGGCAATGCCCCCTTATTTCATGCCTCCCTGCTAGAAGTCTCAGTGGAGAGACAGAAAAACAAATGGGCCATAAGAGCAAAACCTCTCTCTTCCCAAAATATCTGTGCATAAGAAGAGCCTCTGTATGAGCCTACTGCATGAACTGATGGAATTAGCTGCTCCTATTTATTGTACATGAGAGCTTCATCTCCCCCTCTCCCCTCCAGGTACAGACTATCATAAAGAAAAGGCAGAATTTAAATCCTTGGTCCACTCTCACCAGGCCCTACCCTCCTTGCCTGCTCCATTCTCCCTGGTTGCTTGCTTCTTTGTGTCACTGGTACTCTGAAATTAGAAGCTGCTGTCTCATTTGGCTGGTAATTGTACCTCTTTTAGAGAGGAATCTCATTTTACAGAAGTTCAAGAACTGAAGAGTTTATCCTGGTTAGCAGGTTTGTTATCTTCAACGCTCTGACTAAAGGCAGCTGGAAATGAGGGTGGCACACATCTATGATGGAAACTCTCATATATGATGGAAACTCTCCATAGGCTTGAAAGAGGCATGAAAGCTGGATTTACAAAGCATTTCCTGGGCACTACATGAATACAGCCTTTCTTTAAAATGTAGCAGGTGGGATCCAAAGATCAGATATGTTTACAGATACAGACAGAAGGATTATAGCTTTTAAGATCTCAGACATGGAGATACAATTCTCCAAAAGTGGTGCTTGAATCAACTGTTTCATGTCTCCAATGAAACCTTACGTTGCACATTGTCCTCATTCATTTGGGTAGAAGTATTTCTTTGAGTGACAAACCTGTAAATCCACTTAATAGCTGTGAGATTTTTGAGATTATTGCCTTGTCTTTTTCTTGCTTTATCATGTATGTCACTGTACCAGCTCACTAGGATGAGCAACTGGCTCATTTTAGGTGTGTGTATGGTAAGATCCTAAATGTCCTTCTGAAGCTGCACTTAAGCAACAGCACTACTGAGATATGAGGTGCAACCTGGGGAACAGCAGCTGTCAAAAACATCCAAACCAAACAAGCTCAGCCCATTTTTCTCCATGACAAAGATGCAGATGTGGAAGGAATTTCATATTTACATCAAATACTTATCACATAGTTGAATGGCTCAGTTTGCAGCATACATAAGCAGCATTCAACACACATGATTTCTCTCACTGCCACTTTTGGTACTGGTAGCCAGGCAAACCCTGACTTACAAACCCTGCTCCTTTTACTCTCCAACACAACACTACTCAGCTGCTGCATTTGTTGAATTTGCTGTATGTTTCTCATCCCAATGGAAAGTGCCTCTGCTCTCTATCTCCAGAGGGAAGGCACAGCCTTAACATCCCACAGACATGCACACTACGAGGGAAGCAAAGGAGTGTGAGAGTTGACAGGTGAGGATGGTGGGAGAACAGGAGCTTGGCACACTCCCAACAAACCCACCTGCTGGGGGTTTGCACTGCCCACCAAGCACAGGAAGGACAATCTCCTGTGCCACAGTGCCAACATGCCCAAGAGGAAGCACTGTGGGATGGGCATTTCAATCCTTGCTGTACTCCTGAAATGGATGCACTGAAGCTAAGGAAGTGGATGGGGTGAAATCTTGTCCTAATTATGTTAATAGGAGTACTGTAATTGTCTTCAGTGGAGCTAGGCTTTTTCTGCATGGAACTTGCTGGAAAATCCCAATACCCACTTCTATTTTCCTATTTTCAGGATGAAAATTAGGTACAGCACATATTTCACTCACTGGTGTACAGCTGTCACCGTGGAAACCCTGTTCAATAGAGTGTGAAAACTTTTACAGGACTGGCTGGGTCCATAAAGTGTTGAGCACCATTTTCCCTCCATTAATTTTATTACAGGTACTATCATTCAAAAATTAGGCAAGCTAAGTGTGTACAAATAGCTGTAATTATACACTCAGCTGCCATGTATGTCTCTAAAACAAATCCTTTACTGTATTTTTCAATAAAATTTCACTCTTCAAACATACCATGATGACATAACAAGAACTTCTGTGTTTTTCCAAGTGTATACTAATTAGGTTTTCCACTGCAACATTCTAGGAGTAGATACTGCTCCATTTTGCAAATGGGGAAACCAGGGTACACAGGAGTCACAGATCTTGTCAAAACCATGCAGCCAAGTCCTGGCAAGATTCAGGAATGGAATCCATGAGTCCTGACGCTTTAGTTCCCCCGCTCTGATCACCAGACAACACTCCCTTCCTCTGAAATAGGCTATTTTGATTGAAAACAGATGGTGTACATTTTTGGCACAGTGTTTTTTAACTATATTAAAATGCTCTGAATGAGTATGTGCTTATATCATACCTATGGACGTATACACATATATACATGCATGCTGCATCTCTGCATACAGAAATAGGTATGAGTTAAGGACATATTAATTTACATATATCATATGCAAATGTAATGGATATGCTGAAAAATACTTAAGTGCAGCTGGACAGCTGACATACCTAAATACATAAGCTGTAGTCTTCAGTGATATTGTAATTACATACTAAGTATTCTCTCTCTCTAAGCAACAGACTTTATGCTCTTGATGGAGTGTCCACTTTGATGTAATTCACGCACTGAAGTTTTTTATCATTTGACAAAAAAATTTAGTGTTGTTTCTGTAAGGGATGAATCATATCCTTTTTCATTAGCTCCAGGACCAACCTCCATCCTAGCTGAACAATGCCTTTAGTGGGCACTGCCTGCATTTGTAGTGCTGTGGATTTTTCCTGCAACTGAGTTATGTCTTAAATATCATACTTATCTTTTGGATTTGCTCTTCCTGTCATAGTATTTGCCCTTGAATTAAGTCTTCTCTAAACAGTTTGTTTTCAGCTAAGGACCGGCAAACCCTGGATTTGTTGTCTGTCAGGATTAAGATTTTCCCACACATCCTACCCTGGAGGAGATGACAAGGAAAAGCTTTTACTTAACCAATTCCTCACCTGCAGTCTTGAGTCAGGTAAAGATGGGCTGCTGCATCAACTGGCAAACAGCTCAGGAGACCTTTTCCATGGCTGGAAATCACCAGAATGGGCTTGCATTGCTTGTTCTCCTGTGCATTCCCAGTAAAGATGAAAAGGTGGGCCTTGAAAGCCACTCACATAGGATACAACCTACTTACAACCCCCTTTCCCCAGTCCCTCCCCACTGACTGTATTTCCATTTCTTACATTGGTCAGCTGGATTTTCCCCTTCACTTACCTCAAAAGAGGTAAAAAATTTAGCCTTCAAATGCACAGTCATGCAGGGGAAGTTGAAATCAGCTCATTCCCCATGGATATCCTTTGTTTGCATGTTGGCCCCAGCCCCCTCACACCTTATATGCACAGCAAGTGAATCAAAATTGGGGGTAAGATTAGAATTTGGGAACTCTGTCCTTGCAGAAAGGGGACACGAGCAATAATAGTTATTTTGGTATGTGCTAATTCCTTCTGCACTGACCCATGAGTGTATAACAGAAAAAAGAAATATTGCTGATACTCACTGCTCTTCTGTCTTTTTTGGTTCTGAATCTGCAGAAGTAGAGAATCAGAAAATGCCTGCAAAAAGGTTTTGAGGAGGTCACAGAAGCAGAAACATACTACAGTGCTGCATTAATCTATGGATAAACAAAATAGGGCCACTTATTGTAAAGAAAAAATAGCTTAATCTCTTTCAGAACTGTAGGTCAAAATCCCCAAAAGTAGCATCGATGTTCTCTGGTTTCACACTTGAAGCTGTAGTGTGGTACTAAAACCTCCACAATTGTGTTTATAACATCAGGTAGCAGTTGTTAATGGAGAGTACTCTACCTCAGCTCTTAGCTTGCACAGAAAGGATTAGCATGCTTATATTTTCCTGTCTGTTTGTTCTGCTACAAAACAGTATTCTGGCATAATCCATTCGTAGTAAAGATTTTTTTTAATGCTAATTTCCTCTGTATCAAAAGATACAGTAAACATAGGTACTCAGGATAGCTCTCTTGCAATTCAATATGCCAAGATATTTTACTCTGACTTTGCAAAACTAAATATAAATTTCCAAGTAGAAAAAAGTGTTAAAAGGAAAGTCTGTTCTTGCAAACTATTATGTAGTAACCAGGCCTCTCCCATATCAATTAAAAGCTCTCCACAGTGACACTCTTGCCCTTTCTCTAGCCATTTTCTGCCAGGTAGGAATCAGAGAAATGCAAAACAGCCTTAAAAGCTCCATATCTGATCAGAAGAAACTCTCCCAGTGCAGGTCAGGCACCGACTGACAAAGATGTTGTTCCGTTTCCCTTTTAATAAGCCATTCCAAAGAGGGCTGCATTAATTTTTCAGGCTGCTGTATGGCATGAAGGCAACAGCCTGAACAAAGATTCCCATCCTACAGCAGGCCAGTGCTGCCAGGATGATGAGGCTGCTGGAAGGCAACACAGCTCGAGCTGCTCTACAATGCTGGTTGCATGCAGTGCTGGATCTTCTTCCACTGGTTCTGGTGGGATTCAGACTACTCTCTTGCCATTTCAAGTGGAAGTGGGCTCTCTGTTAATAAGCTGCCTGATTTTTTTTTAATGAGTACTGAACAGAGTCCAGAAACTAAAGAAAAGTCATAGGGAGAATGTGACATGCAATGTATATCAGATATGCAGAAACCTGCTTTCTCTATAGCATTTCCCTCATCCATGTTCTGAAGTTTTTTCATGTTCCCTCATTATCTCCTTATCTTTACCAGTCAGAATAGATACCTTATGATAAGCATGTGCAGGAAACTAAGCCCCAGAAAACTCCATGATTAGCCTGAGACTACTTGGTGAACTGGCTGGAGATGGGAAGACTGCCCAGCTCTCTCAGTAATCCACCCTTGGCCCCAGTTCAGCAGAGCACTTAGGTACTTGTTTAACTTAAGCAAGATACAGTGCTTCAACTGTGAATCACAGACCTTTTCATTATTATCACTTTTACTGCAGGGCGAGGGAATTAAGTCTTAGGAAAGGCCTTGAAGCAAACTGGAGCAATAAACTGAATATCCTGCAGCTCTGCACCCTGGGTCTGTCAGAGTCCCTGACCAGAGGGAGGATGAAGTTCAGACACCTCGGCCCAGCTCATTTTCTCCTCCTGTAGGAGACAACAGTGAGATTAGTGACTGTAGGATTGCTGCTGTGTAGAGCTGTGCTAGCCATAGCTGGAAGCTAATTATACATCTACTGGCCACTTCCCTCATTATTCAGTCAAGGAAGAAAATCTTCACTTTGTTGGGAAAGCCAAAAAAACAGCTGGTAACTGCCAATGTCTTTTTTTTTAAGAACACATAACTATGGCTATCACTTTTCATTGTAAAAATACAAATATTTTTAACATCTTCAAAAATCTTCTTTCATTACCGATTTCCATTGGAAAACTGGAAACCCAATTTTCACGGCCTCAAAAATGAAATCCTGCCCTTCAGGCGGAAGCCAAGAAAGTGATGGCAGCAAATGCTGGACTCCAGGTGATGAATGTAGCTGGACCTTGCTTCCTCCTGAAGCACCACACATGGAAATTGTTGGTGTTCTGAGCTAACTGGGGAAGAAAACGGTTTGAGATATAGCTGTATTATGATTAATGTTTCTATGACATTACTTGACTGAAGTTTTAGAAACATTCCATTTCATTTAATGATTTTAATTCGCCTACAGTGTGTTTTGGCATGGTTTGGGATGTCAAGGGGAGACAGCGACATCTCCGTGGTTTTAAGGCTGAAGCTAGCTTCTGTTATAGCACCCTGTTTCCATCCCTTCATCATAACTTTGGCTTGGAAAGCTGCTGGAGTCTGAAGCTTGCCAGGTCTATTTTAGTCACTTTTACAAAAACTGAGGAAAACCAGCCAAATTACTTTCAAGTTACGAGTTGCTAAAACTTACTCTGATTGGAAATATTTGCTTTTAATTAGTACTTTTAGTCCTTGTCTTCACTTTGATTGATTGATTGAGTCGAATTAATCCACAGTAATATTCCTGCCTTAAAAAAATTCACTGTCACATAAACTTGTCCCCTGAATGACTGTGGCTGTTCTTTAAAGCAGTGTTCTTTTCCTGATCTGTGTATGCCTCACTGGGAGAGGTTATTGTGCATGACACAACCTCTGGAGCTTGTCTTTGCCCACATGCTGGAGGCTGCCCCTCCTTTTGATGTCTAAAGGGAGGCCGATGCAAGGCCCAGCTTATTTCAGCCGAGGTGAGCTGGGTTACTTGAAACAGTGACAAAGTGATGCATGGCTAAGCTCACCCTCCTGCATGGAGGCAGGTAGGGAGTAGCCCTGCTAGCAGATCTGCTCTCACCTCTCTCAGGGGGGTTCCATTCACCCAGGGAGCACTATCAGCAACACGAAGCTGTACCACTGGCCAGCACCTCCTCCCACAAGGACAATTATTCCCAGTGCTATCCGCACTCGAGGATCCGAGCCAGTGTTATGTTCACACTTTTTGATTAAACTAGTACAAATATTTGCCTTTCTCTACCTCAAAAACCACTTGTAATCACACTTCTAACCTTTCTATGTAATTAAATATCTTAATTTGTGCAGTGACAGTTTACAAAGAAAAATGGTTGACATCGTGCAAAGATATAAACCACTCTTAGTTTTCATAAAACTAAGTCCAAACAGTTTTGTTTGTTTCAGAAGGAATTATGAGTTCACTTATGCTCTTGCTGAGATCAAGGAGGATTTTTTGGCATTGGCTTGAGCGGGATCATTACTGAACACTACATAACATTTTAGACTTGTTAGATTAGATGTTAGGAAGAAATTCTTCACTATGAAAGTGGTGAGGCACTGGCACAGGTTGCACAGAGCTGTGGCTCCCTGGAAGTGTTCAAGATCAGACTGGATGGGGCATTGAGCAATGTGGTGGAAGATTTCCCTGCCCATGGCAGAGGGGTTGGAACTGGATGATCTTTCCCTTCCACCTCAACCATTCCATGGTTCCATGATTTCAAGATTTTCTTTCTGGGAGGTGACCTGAAGTTACCTGCTGAGTGGCAAGAGGTCTTTACTTACAAAAAGTGTTTCCCACAAGCGTCTCAAATTTTACAGAGCACTTCATTTTTTTCTGTTAGTTTTCACTGCAGAAGGAATTAATCTGCAAAATGTACTACTGGCAAACAATAGAAGTGCTGGTTTCTAGTCATTGTTACCTGTGCTAGTGCCATCACTTACTTCAAATGTGATGACTGATTGCACATTTAATCCGTGAAGGCAGAGGTGGGGCTTGCTGCCTCTCCTTCCAAATAAAATTCAGCAAACAAACTCAAAATGTCAACTGTTGATAAGCCACAATATTGCTATTTCAATCTGCAGACCATGATGAAAGCATCTCTTTACATTAAGTGTCCTGCCTCTGATTAAAACAGACTTCTGTCTGAATTGCATCTGCTGTGATTGTCTGTATCTATTCTCCCAATAAAATATGTATTTTAGACCTTTGATGCTATTTCTGCAATTCTTAAGTTAAAAATAAGCAACATAAAATAGAGGCACCACCATTTTCAATACATCAGTATTCTTTCATTAAAATTCAAATAAACCAAAACAGTACTTTAAAACAACAACTGAATTGGTCAGACCTCTAATCTGAAAATTCCACAACCTAGGGGAAATCGAGATCAGTGTGTAATCTCTTGAACTCTCTTTGTAATAAGCTGGGCACTCTGAGCCTTTCTCTGACATAAAGTTAATCCTGCTTCATCCACCCTGTGTTCACATTCCAAATTAGGCTCTTTCTGGTCTTGTTTTCTTCTAAGTACAGAATTTGCTGGGTTTTACAAGTAAGTATTTTCCCTCATCCCTCTTCACAAGCTTCTCTCCCTCTTTCTTGCCAAACTCCTGGCCCTTGACTTCCCCTTTGTAAATCACCCTTCCTTCCCATACAATTTCCAAATTAGTCATCGTGTTCCCTCCTTCTTTCATCTATCCCATTCTTCCTCACTTCATCCTGTTTCTTCACCCAATCTCTTAGGTGATCTCTTAAAGATCTCTTAGTCACAAGTTTCCTCATTCCTCATCCCTACCATCAATGTTACTTACATGAAAGTAGCAGCTCTTTTTTAAAAAATCACTTTCACAGTGAGATCCTCACTGAATTAATCTCTAAGTACACCCTTCTAATAAAACAAAGTCCATAATACAGCCCTGAGTGCTCACCAGCAGAAGAGGTACTCGTTCTAGAGCAATGGACATTGAAAGCCTTGATTATGACCAACAGAAACGATGAACCACTGCAAAGAGAGTAGGTTTAGAAGCAGCTCTGGTGCTGAGTTATTGCTGCTCTAAGTTGAGCAACACTAAGTTGTATAGGCATCAGCCAAACAATGTAAATGAATCCACTTTCCTTTTGAATCAATGGATTACCTGTACTTTGTGTGGCAGTGGCAGAAATTTGCATCCGTCCGGTTTCACAAATAAATATGTGGTCTTCCTCTGAACTCTTCTGTTTAAGAAGCCACTTAACCTGACAAAGATCTGACAAGGATATTTAATGACCTTTCTATGTCATTAAATATCTTCATTTAAGGGATGAATTATCTTGAGGAGAGTTTTAACTTTTGAAGATGGCATAACACAGGTAACAGATTCTGGAAACAGTAAAATAAAACATCAGCAAAGACAGACAAATCCACAGGAAAGAACTGCATTTTGGAGGGACTGAAAGCTTGAAAGGTTGCAGACAATTGCAGTCTACAAAAACAAGAGAGAAAATAAAGTAACAGTCTTAGATTTATGTTACTGAAGAAAGGAAAATAAGAAAAGAATTTCAGACTGCTACACTGACATAATTAAGGTTTACAGCAGCCCTAAGATCTTTGGCAGTCTTGGCCTCACTTTCACAGGAAGAAAACAACATATTGAGAGATGAAACATCATTGTTAGAGTGCAAACACAGGGTCCTGTTTGGAGGTCAGAATGAGACGTGACTTTGGTCAGTTCCTAGTCTGCATCATAAAAGCAGGATTCAAATTATAGCAATTTCACAGTTATAAATGTAATTCCATTACTTCCTCTCCTCTTCTTTAATCACAGAGGTTGTCTTGTGTCTGTTCAGAGCACACCACCCCTGGACACTTCAGCAGGGTCAAACCTGCTTCATTCTTCACAGAAAATTGTATGCTAGTGGTGGCCACATTCTCATTAGTTTTAAATGAAGACTAAAACCAGGGGGATGAGGCCAGTACAGATCCAGTGTAGTGAGATCAGCATGATGCAATTTCTCTCTGAGGTAAAATTATTCCGTTCAACCATTCACAGAAAATCGTTAGGACTATAAATAAGACTCCAAAGACCAATAAAAGAAGCATGAGGGAAGAGAAAGATAATTCCATATTTACAATGTCTATATATACATACACATTTATGATCATTGGTTTGGGATTAGGTAAATATTAAGCATCAATTTTGCCAGGTACCATTTAGTGCTTGTAGTTGGACTTTTCTGTAGACCTCACAGGAGAAATAAGTCTTGGCAAGGCAGTTAGAGAGGGAAAGAATTAGGGAAGGTAGATTTACAAGTGTTTAAAAACACTAAAGCATGTTACTAAATGCATTATTATAGGTACTGAGACTAATTAAAGTTCTGCAACAGCCATCAGTTTCAGTGAAGAGATTTTTCTGTTCACTAGGATTAAATTTGCTCCAGCAGCAAGATTTATGTGAAATTACAGTGAAACAGATTATAGAACAAGTGTTGGTCGATTCACACATGCTGGTCTTCAGTGTCCTCCTAGAGTGCAACCACTGTGTGCTCCATCTGCAGCGACCTGCAATCTCTTCCAATAACCTAAATTATTACTACAGCTCAGGCAACAGCTGTAGGACCCCTTTTCAAACAGTAGCATCCCATGTCTACAAACACACCCTCTAAACTGGGTGCCAGCGCTGTTTTTGCAGAATAGTACAAAATTTTGCTCGGGAGGTGAAATGCTGTATCAGTACAAATACCATGTGTCTACAAAGTGAAGTTTTAGAGAACAGAAAAGCCTGGATGCAAAATTTTGCCAACACATAAATGCCATTCTTGAGTACTTACCCCTAGGCATGTAGTAGATCTACCTGTCACAAGCATTATTCGCCTGCTGGGAAGCATGTGGGGGTCTCTTGACTTTAGAAATGGTTTGCACACCAAAACTAGATAGCTACAATACTTCACCAAAACCAAACCTTTGTTCCTGAAAAGGCTGTTTTCTCTTTTATACCAACAATAACTATTGAAATATTCAACAAATATGTTATTAATATATAAAACTACAGTTTCAACCATATCCTCCTCATTCCACACTATTCCCTCTGCTGCTATCAGCTTGCTTTACTTACTGTAAGATATAAATTCCTGATTATCATTAGTTATGGTTTAGGTACTGTAAACATTTGTAAAGCTAAGCAATAAAACAAAAATACTATTGCGGTATTATTAAAACAAGAACAGGGTGAAACAAACACATGATAATTATGAAAGATACTGGGGTATGTTTGCACAACTTGGGTATTATTTTTAGGACAGGGTGTCTTAGTGACAGAATGTATGAGAGGAATTTCTGCGTGTTACACTGAATTATTTTGTTGGCTTTCTAAATATTCTGGACTAAAGTCTTTCTCATAAGGCACAGAAAATATTTTTCCATCCCACAGGTGTACTGTGAGAATTACTCATCTGGTACATAGATAGTTCCCAGCAAATAAATGTGTCACCAGTCATTGTTGGCATTACCTGTTCCTCACAGCTTCTGTGGCATGACAGCTGACTACAGCCCAGTGGGTGTATCACCAGTTGTTACGTGGATGCCTTTTTTTATTTCTGGACAGGCTATTAAACAAGGAGAGAACAAAAAAAAAATCCTGGGTTTTGTGTTCAGCTGTAGCTTACATGGTTTTACTTCTAGCCTCACTCAGGCTGAATAGAACACTGAAAAAAACTGGCTTGATGGGGAAATTAACAAGGGTTCAGTTTTAAAACCAGAAATATAGGGAAAGTGACCGCCTTTGCTGGGTATCCATTTTTGTTTGCAAACACTTGGCCTGCAATTAAAACAAGGAAAGACTTTATAATTGGCTAGGGCAAACACAGTAACCTAAGTAAATAAGTGAAATATCCACACCCATCATATCTCTGGCATTGGTTCTTCAGTTCACTTCCCTGCCAAGTGGTGCCAAAGTCCAAGGAGCTAACATCCCTTTAACTCTTAGTCCTCTCAATTTTCCCTTTGCAACCCTATTAATGGTTAATCTATGCTCGGGATGAACTTGGATGACGTGTCTCCAACCCCTATAGGAAGTGCTATCTGATCTGGGCCACCTACCCCTGCAATAGCAATTTATTTTTATTGCTGTCATCAGGCATCCCCCACCCCCAGCTTCAATCCCAATTTCCACAAGTTCAGCAGAGAGCCAGCAGGAAATGCCTTACTCTCTCAGTAAAACTGCCTGTGTGCCACAGCTTTGGAGCAGGCTCCTACCACAGAGGCACTGCTGGGACTGCAGCAGCCCAGGACCAGCAGCACCCAAGACATTGGCACTTGTCATACCAAGGGTGTACCTCAGCACAGGAAGGAAACCCTTTCCTTATTAGTTTAATTCTCAGTTTAATCCTATCTTCTACCCATCACTTACAGTTGTAGTGGTTTCTGACATTTCTTGGAGGGTTTTTGCACAAAAAGCTTTTAGAATTAAGTTCTCTGCACGTTTCTTCATTCGCCAAAAGTCTGCTCTGCCATTCTGCAGGCAGAGGGTGGGAGTCACTGTCCTCTCTAGCTTTGCACCAGTGACTTTACATACAGCTGAGTGATTCTGAACAAACATATAGGACTTTAATCATGTAGTGCATTTTACTGGGTATGTGAGACTGCTGATGTTTTAGATCAGCTGGTAAAAAAGGCCAGTTTAAAAAAAAAAGTGTTATATAGATGCTTGGTATGGCAAAACCCAACTGAGGGTCATCTGTTGGTTACTGAACTGAGGAAGCAGATGCCTGAGCTTTTTCCTTCTCCTGAGCTCCAGAAGATGCAGGACTTGGTGGGCTTCAGGAGAATGCTGAAGTTCACCTACAGCCAATGACCTTTGGGGGCTGTATGGCCTTCCTCCCCTTTCACCTGGCTTCTGAGGAAGGACAAACTGAAGTGACACGTTGTCTTAGAGATGACATTCAATCCCCCGAGCACCACAGCGCATCCCTGACACCTTCGGCCAGGAAAACTGCCGCCGTGTGCTGGTGGGCAGCTGCCATTTTCCACCCCACAGGCGGCCCTGCAAAGAGATCAGCACAAAAATCCTCTGATGCGCTTCTGCGGTTGAGTCTATACCGCCTTAAAATAAAACACGTTGATCAACAAGAATATCCTCCAGCTCTCTTAAACGATATGGGTTTGAAATGCCCGCAAAAGGAGCTTCTTTCCCCGGCGTGAACTCTGGTGGCACGGCGGGCTCCTCGATGAGGGGAGGCACAGAACCGCCAAGAGCCGACGCGTTTTCCGTCACGTTTTTAAGGCCCCGAATCGTGAGGGAGCCGGAGTCCCTGCCCGCACCCGGAGCTCGGCAGATCCCCTTGGAACAGCGGGCAGGCGCCGCTCCCCCTGCCCGCCCTCCATAACCAGGCCGGGGTTTTTAATCACAAGCCTTACGGCCGGGGAGGCGGCGAGCGGAACCGGGCCGGGCAACGGCGGCGAGCGCTCCCCTCAGCTCGGGGCAAAGCCCGGAGGGATCCCCGGCCGGACAGGCGAGTCCAGCCGGGATAGCCCAGCCTGGGCGGCCGCAGCCTGCGGGGAGCGGCGCTGCGGCCTCCCCACTCCCGCCCTCTCTCCCTCCCGTATCCCTGGGTCCGCCCGTATCCCTGCATTCCCTGCTGCAGCAGCATCCCCTCCTCCCCTCAATCCCATCAGTAGCGGCGGCCCCGGGCTCGGCTCCCCGCGCTGCGGCGGCGCTCGGCGGCGGCTCCCCCCCGCCGCGGCCGCCATGTTGGGCTGCAGCGCGTTCGGCGGCGGCGGCTGCCGCGTGTGACCGCGGGAGGGAAGGAGGGAGGGAAGGAAGGAAGGAGGGAGGGAAGGAAGGAGGGAGCGGCGGGGGAGAGGAGGGCGCGGAAGCGGAGGGAGGGAGGGAGCGAGCCGGGGAGGGAGGGCGCCGCCGCTACCCCTCCCCGCCGCCCCGCGCACGCACACACACACACACACCCCGCACACGCACCGCCCGAGGATGCCCTTTGCCCGGGGGGGCGAAGCCGGGACACCAGCGCGCCGCCGGGACTGAAGCCACAACCAGCACCGCCGCCGTCGTCGGGGCCTCCCGGCCCGCAGCGTGCGGCCGGAGCGGAGACGCCGGCGCTTTTCCTCCGCCTCGGGACGCGCACCGGGCGGAGGAGGAGGAGGAGGAGGGCGCCGTCTCCGCAGCAGCAGCAGCCGCCGCCGCCGCAGCCATGGGAAGGATTTGACAGGGCTCGGAGCGCTTGTGCCGGTGTGTCGGGGCGCGCGTCCCGCCCGCCGCCCCTTGGCGCAGCGGAGGAGAAGGGGGCGACAATGAAGACTTTAGTTTTTTTGAATCACTGAAAAGCCTTAAAAGGAGACTCGGTAAGGAGGAGGAGGAGGAGGAAGGGAAAGGCTGCCCGGGGCAGGACGTGGCTGCGCCCTGAGGAGGGGGGGCTGCGCCCCACCCCGCGGTGGCCGCGGAGGCGCTGCCGGGGCCCGGGGAGGCGGCGGGGGGCGGCGGGGCTGCGCGGCCCCTCATCCCTCCCTCCCTCCCTCCCCGCCGGTGTGCGCCCTCGTTTCTGCTGCCTTTCGCTTATATAAATACGTAAATACATCTGTTTTTCCCTTCCCATCCGTGCTGGGAAGCGGAACCGGAGGGGCTGTTAGCCCGTGGTGCTGCGGCGGGGCTCCTCGCAGGATCGCGCTGCATGATCTGCATTGGGAATGAAGGAGAAGACCTTCTTAAATATATAACTGCGTGTGCCTATGCACGCACGGTGAAATCGGTGTCAGGCAGTCTCGGTTGAATTTGAGTGCAATTATTATTGTTAAAGCATCAGGAATGCTGTTTTTGCCGCACTTCTTACTAAGCCTATTAATTTTTTTTTTTTTTTAGGATAACTATTTTATTCTCTTAAATGTCACGAATACACAGATATCCACACTGTATGTGTGTGTCTGAAACTCCAAGGGTTTAGTTTCAGGCTGGGAGCACCGAGGTGGGCTGGCAATTAAGGACCGTCACAGTTTGACACTTGTTAAAAATACTGTTGACTTCTTTTTAGACAACAAAACCCTCAAAAGTTTTTTTTTTGTTGTTGTTGTTTTTCTGACAAAGTAATAATAATCATTAAAAAAGAAACCCCAATGCAAACTGAAACAGCCATGTCTGGAGAAGTGCGTTTGAAGCAGTTGGAGCAGTTTATTTTGGATGGGCCAACACAGACTAATGGGCAATGCTTCAGTGTGGAAACCTTGCTGGATATACTCATCTGCCTTTATGATGAATGTAATAATTCCCCTCTGAGAAGAGAGAAGAACATCCTTGAGTATCTGGAGTGGGGTAAGTTTGGATGTGTTTATTTTGTGTACATCCGTCCATGTTCCTGTCTGCTTTGTATAATGTCTCTGTTATTTATGTGTGAGAGGGGATTGTTTATAACTGAGTATTTTACTGGGAAGTGTTGTCAGTTTCACTGTATTTAAATGTGGTGGTGGTGCTAAAAAGAAATCTGTATTGGTTTTTTGTCTTTGAGGAATGCATGTAAAACATGCTTATTGTTTTTTTTTTTTTCTTTTTTGACATGGATCAGACTTTTGTGTTCCTAGCATATTTGTTTGCCTTCAGGCCCAGCTGTTGAGTTTTGTGTCCTAAAGTTGCTGGGAATATGGAATAGTGAGGGATAAATCCTCTGATGCCTGCAAAAATATCAATGCACAATCCTCTGATTTGCTTCTGCGGTTGAATCTTTACTGCTTTAAAATAAAACATGTTGATCAACAAGAAAATCCTTCAGCTTTCTGAAATGATAAGGGTTTGAAACATCTGTGAAGATGGAGAAGATGACATTCTCTTCAATATGAAATTGTTGCTGACTTAAGTGGATTGTTTTTTTCATCAGGAAAATCAAAGT
The DNA here is from genome assembly GCF_015832195.1 of Motacilla alba alba. Classification (NCBI taxonomy): domain Eukaryota; kingdom Metazoa; phylum Chordata; class Aves; order Passeriformes; family Motacillidae; genus Motacilla; species Motacilla alba. Next base: position 105,434,710 of record NC_052018.1, read on the forward strand.
TGAAAAGCAGAATGAAAATCTGTGTGTCCCTGGCAGACTTTTCATTTTGTGGGAGATGGGGTATTAGTAGATTTTTAAAGGAAAGCAGGTGAATGATATTGTGCCAGTTCTTCTTAAGTTGTCACAGAACTGGTTGACTCTATTTTTTTCTTCTTTTTAATTCTCTTTCTTCCTCCTCCTAAACTCAGATGTAAACCAGAAGATGCAGTCTGACATAAGAACCTTGATGAGAATGGTTACTATATCTGACCTTCAAACTTCAAAGTCATGCTGCACTTCTGTATTTGCATACAGAACCATTTACCACATTTGCTTTGTAATAAATACATCAGCAGGCCTCCTTTATTAAAAAAGGCATATTTTTGAAACACGTAACAGGCATTTGATTAATTAGGTGGTTGAGCTCTTCAAAATGAAGTTGCTGAGGAAAGACATTGTTTTGATAACTGATCTAACAACTTGAGGCTGATATGTGTGTGTTTTATTTTCCTGCTCCTCTGTAGTCATACTGACATCTAAAGGACATCTGACTCAGTAATTAAGTTTCTTGTAGTGTTCATATTGCACTGGTTTTTGTTTTCTTATTATCTGGAGGAACAGGCTATAATTAATGCATTCTAGCTAAGGAGGAAATAGTAATTAAAAGTACTTCTGAAGAATCTTCCCTCTAAAACTGTCACTGGCATACAGAAGCTGTAAAAGACTGGGAAAATATGATGGCTCCAAGGGTACTTTTTATGCAGGAACTTAGTGTAGTCTGCAGTGGATCTAGCCAGCTGATACCCTGTAAATAATAATAATAACAACCAAGTTAGCCATATCTAGATGATCAGAGCAACAGTGTGTTTAGGACCCGTTGTGTTGGGTGCTGGTGCGTTCAGTGGTGGTTGTTTAATGGGTAAATGCATCATTGCAAGGCTCTGACAGTACCTGAAGATTTCTGTAATAAGCTTTCCCAACTGCTGATGGAAATAATACACTGTTTTGGAAAGGCTGGACTGGAATAAGGTTTCTTGCTGGCCTATTTTTCCTGCTATTTTTCCACTCTCATGCTCCAGCTGTGCCTTAGCAGGACTCTTAGGCTTCAGAGAAGACCAGTTGCTCCCGTTTCCAGGGCTGAGTTGCTGTGGTGTGGTCCTCTGTCTGCTCCCAGCTCTGCCCTGGGAGCTTTCCAGGAGGGTTTGTGAGGTGACATGGAAGAGCCAGCGGTGGCTGGTACCTGCTGGTGAAAGTATCTGTGTGAATGATGTCTGTATCCTCCAAACACTCCCAGGAGTGTCTCCCCTGAGGGCCAGCCCTCCTAGTGAAACTGGCAGTCTCTGGCAATCCTCTTGGGATCAGGGAGTTGGCAAAATCAGGCTCTTGGAGAGGTCGGGTACCCTCCAGTGCTCTGGTGCAGTGGAGTAACTGAGGGTACCCTGTGCTTTGATATAATCATGACCTCTCCTATCTCTCTCCCCAGAAGGAGAAACAATGCAAGTGGTTGTTTAGAAAGAGGTTATATGTGGTTTTAAAGTCAGAGATGTGCTGAGTAGTGGCAGAAGTGGAAGGCTGGCAGCCAGAAAACCATGGACTCTGCCCGCTCCTCTCTAAAGGACTCAGTGTTGAAGTGCTTTCAGCTCAGTTTTTTTTTAGCTTCTCTATTTGAACAGCAGGAAAAGTAGCAGAAATTTTACACCAGGGAGTTCAGAAAGCTGCTGCATGTGAAGCGCTCTTGGTTTTGAATGTACCATATAAAATAGTGTGTATTAATTTATTTTTCCCATCAGTGGAATAAAACTTGGGGCCTGGTATATCTATTGGTGGATGTCAGTTGGATGCTGGCATTTTGTGGGTTTCTGCCAAGCATCCACAGATTGGCTAGATTGTTATGGAGAGTGCAATCTGAATGTATTGGAACTGGTCAGGGAACTGCTATGAACTGGGATGTGTGTGTGTGTGTGTACAAAGTGCAGAGTACAAACTTACTCCTGAGAACTGATTGTCATCTTGAACTGCCTTTTTAAAAAATAAGTTATTCTTTCCAGAAGTAAATAAGGCCTATTTATAGTCTGTTAATTTTAAGAAAAGGCTAATAAACAGCTGTTCAGTGATCCCAGGCTCCTGTTGAGCAGCAAGTAATTTTTTCTTGCTTTTCAGCAGTGTAGTTTTGAGGTGTTACTGTTTGGTTTTGTGGAGGGTTTGAGTTGAGGTTGCATTTGTGGATGTGTATTTTTATACAGACTGTTTTGGATCTGAGATGTTATCTGCTCTTTCATGTAAGACTGAACCACAATCTGACTTTTTTGGGGGAAAGGTTTAGGAGGTATTCTGCCATGGAAAAGCTAATGTCTTAATGACAGCCATGTGACTGCTGCTATATTTAGGGGAACTAAGAAGCTTCATGTTCTAGTACTTAGATCTTTTAGGACTACTTTATGAACTTGTGATCTAGAGCTAGAACTTACTTTAAAAATGAATCTGGGTAAAAGAGTTGAGATCTGAACTAATTGTTCATATTTTGGTTTAATACTGCAAGTTTAACTCAGGAAGTGGAGAAAGTAAGGTCTCTACAGTGTGAAGCTGAGTTTTAAATTTTTGTAGAATTTCAGTTTTTTTTGTTGCATGAAATGACATTAGACTGGTCAGAAGTGTCAGGTTCATTATTTTGTGATTCAGAAGCTGCTTTGCTTCTAAAATCCTATCTTTGGCTTTGAGTGAAAACATAATTGCATTCCCTATTCTTACACAGTATTAGTTTTGTGACTTGTTAATAAGATGATTTGATTTTGTTGTTTATATTACATAGGTATCTTAAATGCTAACACAGCCATGGAAACAGCCAATATATTTGTGTTCTGAGGGTTAAATCAGGCCACATTTTGAGATAACAGGAAGAAACTGGAACACTTAGATTTGGCTCGTTCTATGTATTTGATGCTAGTTTTCGTTTTTATCTCTATTGATAGTTGTATTTGTGATTTAGAAAAGGGCTTGTCTAATTATAGCAACTGGAGCTTACCAGAAAAAGCTGTTGAGAATTCCAAGCACTTTGCTTTTTCTTTTCTACTTGTGTGTGAGTTGCCACGCTGACGCAAGAGTGTAAGGGAGGTAACGAAGGCTGATAAGGCGAACTTGAAAGAGAACTATAGTGATAAAGAGAAGCTTTTGGAGATGTTTTGGTTCTGGGAAAACTTTCTTTCCTTCCAATGGCTCCAGTTTGAATTGCTTTTAAAAAGAAACTAGAACAATGTTCTTTAGGATGCATTGAAAGAATAATAGAATAAACCTCCAAATATGTGGTGATGAAAGTGAGGGAAGATGGAGGGCACCTTCAATACCGTGGTGAGGTCAGTGACTTCATTAAATCTGTGCTCTTGTTGGGAAAATGTAAACTGTCCTCTAGTAAAATTTTTGTTTGATTAGTTTTGTTCAGTTTGTTGTTGTTCTTCTTTGGTTTGCTTTTTGTTTTTCCTACCAGAGAAAGCTTTGGAAAATGGATGAAGTTGTTCTCGTTTCGTCTCTAGTAGAACTGAAATGCATGGTGTTTATGCAGTGCTGATATGGTCATACACTAGGCTGTCATCATTGGTCTCATACTTCTGTTATTCAGTTGTGCAGCATCTGTTCTGGATATTGAAAATGGTTTTATCACCATAAAACCAATTTTTCAAGACAGAGATGTGGAGAGGTTGTCTGTGTTATCATTCTGTTGATCTCTCTCATGGTTTTTCTTCAGAAAAAATGGTAAGCCCCTTTTTGAGCTAGGTTTGTTTTTACATATTAGTTACAAGAGAAAATAAAATCTTGTCTGTAGGCTTCTGCACCTTTTCTTTCTTATTTATCTCTGTATAGGTCCTGAACAAAATTACAGCCATTTTCAGCTATAAGTTGCTTATATTTTGTTTTTAAAACAGCAATCATTCATTTAGATCCTATTCTTAGCAGACAGTAAAAGACTTAGCAATCAACTCTTTCAAGTTTTGTTTTTTTTAAAGCAGACTTTGGTGCTCAGTACTTTCAACCTTAGTACTATCTAACTATCTAACCATTAGAAATACTTTTTTTTTTTTCCTAATTACATTCTAAAAGGTATCAACTTCTTTTTATTCTAGTCATAAAAATGGGCATACCTCCTGGTCTGACATAAGCAAAACCAGTTATTCAGTCCTTCCTGGGAAAGGAGGAGCATCTTGCTTGTCAAGGCCACTTAATGTGCTTAGGCATATTCCTGATTTTAAATGTGAGTTGTTTCATTGCTTGTGGCTGAGCCGTATGAACTGACGAGGCTCCATCATTGTGGCATTCTTGACACATAAATTTCTGACATTGTTTACAATAACACTTTACTGCTTATTTTATGTAATCTGTTGTTTCTGTTACACAGCTGCAGCCAACAATTAAATGCTTTTTATTGATTAGGGTGAAAGAAGAACTTTCTTCAGTGCTCCTTCAAATCTCCTTCAAAACGACCTTCAAATCTCTGAGTTTCAGAATATTGTGTGAACATCTTTTCTACAGATGCAGTTCTACACCAAATTACTTGAAAAAGAAGGAAACAGTATTTGCAGGAAAATATGTGGAAGAATGATTGCCCATGCAGGCTTTAGTGCTAGGTAGCTCTGTGTTTAAGGTCTACACCTTTTAAATTGTGATTTTTTTCCCATATTTATTCCAGTCTTGATTCTTTCCTTGAACACAGTAAACTAATTACTGTAAGTAAGTTGATCAACAGTTTTGATGTGATCAAATGAGCTGCGAGACCATCCAGTTAATTCTACTTGATTTTTATTAGTTTCCAGTAGAGTGAGGCATTAATCCATTGTAACATGTTTGTTTCTTTGCACATTTTCATTACACAAAGTGGTTTTTTTAAAATTAAAACCCTTAATTTTAAGTATAAATAAGTTTAAAGGGTGTTCTTTTTGGCTCTTTTTGTTCTGCCTGAGCAGGAGAAGTTTGGAAGTACTCCAAGGCTGGCTATTTTGGGCCATATTTGGAGTGTGTGTCTTCAGGTTGACTGACTTCTGTCAGTAATGTCCTGTTTGTTGCAAAGGATCATGGCTTGCTTAGATAGAAAGCTAACTAATACTTAGTTTCCAGGAATTTTAGAAATGCCTTTATTCTGTACAGAAATTCCTCACATGCTTTGGTCTAATGGGGACAAATGGAGAAATACAATTATATGAGTTAGTCTGCTCAGTGGGCATTATAAACCTCATGACAACACAATAAATTCCCTGTTACTAGGGCATCTCATGTTTAAGGGTTAATCCAGTAGGGTTTTTTTTATGGTATGATCATAACTGTAAAATGTACTGCTGAGGGTGTGTTTGAATTTTTAACCTCTGTGTCGCATATGAGGCTGTGTATGTACCTCATTAAAATCCTTCCTTGTATTTTGCCCCTTTTCTCCTGGATTTACTGATATTTTTTTTTTTTTTGTAACTGGCAGCATATTATTATATCACAGTTGACTATAGTGTGGATATTGTGCTCCAAAAGCAATGAGCTTAATTGGTCCAATATGGTTCAATTCTTAGAATATATATATTCTTTTTTTTTACAAAGACAGGTAGAAGCTACCTTTCTTTTTGAAGCTACCTTACACCCATAGATCAGTGTTTGAATCCTGAAATCCTAAATAGCAGCAGCAAATAACAGTAATTTCATTACTGACTCATACCTGTGGCTGGAGAGACCAGTGTTGTTTTGCAGTTTTCTTATGAATAAATTGCAAATACAGGATTTTGAGATACAAAGTGGGTGTATGGCTGCTATCCTGGAAATCATTCTTCCTGTATTATTTTCTGAAAGTGAACTGTAATAAATTATCCTAGATGTGTCTTTGAAAAATATTAACCTATTCTTAGCATCTCTTAATTGCTTTTATCCTGTAAAAAATTTACAATCTCCATTTGTGCAGAAAACTTCCAGATGCAATTAGATCCTGCTGCCAAGCTCTAAAACCCGACTAAAAAAGCTACAGTGGATAGCTGAGGCAGGATTGAAGGAAAAGGCCAGTTTCTAGACTCTTAAGTTTTATCTTTTGGCAAAGCAGGCATTCCTTCCATAAGCATTTGTACTTGTTTAATTTGATTTTCTTTTTCTGGCTGAACAACTGGAATATTTTGTTCTACTCTGGTCTAACTTACCTCAACACGTTATTTTTCTAAAATCCTCATTAAGCTTGGGAATGCCTCTAATGTGGACCAAAATCTTTAAAAAATGCAAGTGATTTAGGGCAGTCATGTGCAATCTTTTGTTAACGACAAGATTTTTATTTCAAATAGTTTAAACATGACATTAGGCTTAATAATAACTGCAAAAATCTTCTATTCAGACAGGTCAGTTTGCTTTATTTCTAGTAAGACAGCCTAATTAGGTTTACTAGCGGTCACCATGGATAAAATCCACATGAGGTATATCCAGACTCCTATGACTTTGTGTTTCATAATTCTTCCTTATCCGTATCCAGACTTCCAGTTTGATTTAAATTAGTTTTGTTACACAACATTGCAGTTTTCTTTTATTCTTAGGGATCAGCTTCTGAGTGCACCTTCTCTTGGTAACTTTTTGAAAAGCTTGTCATAGGGACCTTGTAAATGTTATGAGCTGTGGTATTTTTGTGTGCCGTTTTTAGGGGAAAAGATATATTTTGTTCCGCAATTTGATGGAAATGTACAGTAATATTTCTCGTAGAAGTAAAAAGTGAGTTTAGTGTGCCATTCCAAGTGGGAGAGAAAAAAAGTGTTTGTAGATGTTAATAAAAATAATTTCATTTCCTTCAAAGGTTGTGGGATTAGAACAGCAGTGCTTCGTTGGTCTTTTGTTCAGTTTCCTTTCAGTCTCAGAGTTTGAGGCTTGGAGGAGGATGTGGTGGAGGGCCCGAAGGTCTCCCTTTCTGAGTCCTTCCTCCTTTCCTTTCTCCGAGGTTTTCCATGGACAGTGTTATTCCAAAGCAATTTACCTTCTCAGCTGAGGCCTCGTGCATTTCTTCCTTGCTTCCATTCTGTTGCTTTTCATCCCATCTAAATCTGAGTTTTTGTTTCTAATGTGGCGTGGATATCCATGTGTCAGTCTGATCTTCCCGTGGCCAGAATCTTGGTTTCTGGATTTGGATTGGTATTTTTCCTTTGTTTTTCCCTAGTCATTCCCAAGATTTCATGATTTTCTTGGCCAGATTCATAATAAGGAGATTGTGTGTGGAGAATGGTAGCAAAAAGTGAACAGATACACACAGGCCTTACCCACAGATGCATCTATACAGTGTTTTCCCATAAACACCCTGTACATTTCTTATTAGATCAATTCATTTACTATCATTAATCATTTTGCCTTGTTAGTAGAACTGGAGCCTTGGGCTCTTTGTTCTGGCTGTGAGTAAGAGCTTGTGATCTGTTTTACTCCTATAGTCTAAAAAGGATGAAACTTAAGTGGGAGTATAGCTTTATCATTTTAATACCTGAAACTAAAATAAAGAAGTGATAGGAAGGGTTGCCATTGCTTTTGTCTGCCCAGTGGTTTAAGGAAATGTCATTTGTGCTGTGGGGACACCACAGTCCCAAGGTATTTCCTGTTCGTGCTCATTAAAGTTCTTTCACCTTTACCACGCTGCCTTTTGTAAATAAAGCGCTGTGTTGTCGGACTGTTTTGCAGGACACATAGTAACGAGAGGAGGAGGAGGAAATAGAAGTCACATTTTGATTGCAACTCGCTGGTTTTATCTTGGGTGGGGGCTGACTTGAAGGTGGCTTAGTCCACTGAACTTTGTTTTGCTGGGGATGCGTGGGCAGAGGGTCACAATCCAGTTAACGAGCAAGCTGCAAAAGTTGAAATCTGTCAGTGTGGTTCTGTGAAGATCTGGTAGTGTTTGAAAGAGACTAGGATTGTGACAGCCCAGACTTCTGTGGCTCCACCTACTACAGCTCCTGTGCTCCAGGCTGGTTGCCTCTCAGATTCCCTCCAGTATACAAGGGAGCTACAGTTTTGAAACAAATTTTGAGGCTACCAGCTTCTTCTGGTAGGTATTTGGTGTAGAAATTCAGTGAGCCTCATTTTTTTCCACAACAGTTTCCAAAACTTTTCTTCTTGCAGTGAGAAAGTCTCTAGCCATGAAGAGGGATCTTCAAAATAACTGTCTGATTTTGATGATGGTAATTCCTTGCAAAAAGAAAGTGTTGGTCTTGTGTTCTGTGGTATTTGGCATAGTATCACTCAGTGTGTCTTTACCCTGTTTTCGTTGTATACTTTGTAACTCAAAGACAAGGATTCTTATGTTAACACACTTGGAATAGTTTCCTTCTATTTCCCCCTACTTCTAGAAAACACATGATGTACTATTTTGTGATTATTTAAAAAGATCCTTTTATAATTTTGATAGGGACTGACACAAAAGAGTCTTGTTTTCTTGCTGAACTGATATGTTAGAGGAAATTATAGAAGCTGCTTCCTATGCAAACAGAAATTTGCAGAGAAGACCATTATCATTTTGCTGTAGTGTCTCACTCCACGTCCAGTATTGACTATTTTCACCTTCACAGCTAGCAGCCACTTCTGGGTAACAAAATATGTACTTCTAAATTTCTGTATCTCTATAAAAGTCATAATTTAATTTTTGAAATTAAATTAGTCAAATGGGTTTTTCTGGATGTAAGCAGGCTGGCTAAAAATATGTACTGTCTATGCCCTTATATGTTACTGGTTTTTCTGAAAATAAGGGATGACTTAATATCTTCATTGCTGATAAACCCGCACACTGAAAATGCAAACACTATTTAGAGATAAGGTTACCAAGAGAAAATGGTATACAATGTGTATTACCACAGCTGGTGTGAATTATTTAATTAACTTGTTATTTTTTTGGTTAACTTTATCCTTGAGTAACACTGACTTCAGAGAACATGATCTGGTAACCAGTTGCTTTTGGTGGTGCAGCTTCTTAGGTACTTCAGTGAGTATTTGTGCAGTTACACTGCTGAGTATGTGCTGCAGGAGTTCATGGTAATGCCTGAAAAGTGTCTTCCTGGCTGATTTAGCAGAGATGTTATCTGATCTTATCAGTAGTAGCCTAGTGTTTAAACTTTCTGGGGGAGAAAAAGGTGTGCAGCCGGGGCAAGGAGCTGATGATTTGTTGTCTAGCTATTCTTGTCTTGAATATTTTACATTCTTGTTCTCCAAAGCTAAGATCATTTAATGGAAATTGTATTACTTACTGACAATATTACATTCACTTTGTGGTCCTTGGCACTACCAATAGGAGGGCCTCTCGTCCAATAAAGTCTTGATATTAGTACTTAAAAATTTGCTTCAATTTCACCATTAAGTTTCCTGATAAGGAAACAAACCTCTCTAAAGAGTTTTTGCTTTGTCTTGGTCATGTAGTTCATATTGTCAGTAAATGTATTTAACCCTGTGTATGATCATAGTTATAATTACAGATGTTTCTACCTCATATGTTGCTGGCTCTTGATTTTTTCTAAAGCCTCAATGCATTCAGCTCTTAACCAGACTGAATTTGTGGCACTAAAATCTTTTGTTCACATCAAAGTGTCATAGGATTATTCAAAACTTGAATAATTTTATTCCATGTAACCTTGTGACTTTTTTTCCCCTCCATCTACCTTAATTAGGAAGTAGAATGTTTATTGATAATTCTTACTGATGACAGGTCATGGTCAGCAAAATGAAATTTTACACTTTAAAACCTAGGTATTAAGAATATATAATTCCGTCTCTAAAAGGAAGTTTCTTGTTTTGTTTCTTTCACTTCAGAGAGGGTTTCCATCTTTTAGGGATTTCCTTTTTTCCTTTTTTTTTTTTTTTTTTTTTCCTTTCCAGTTTCAGGAAACAATTTTCTCTAATACTTCACCGTCAGATGAGGTTGGATCAAATTAGTTAATGTATTTGGGGCAAGTATTTTCTTTAGTAGTTTTGATGTTATCCCACTGATTCTTAAAGCAGTAAAGAAAACTTTATGACTGCTAGGTTTGCGTGGCATTTTGCTCACCTTAGGCTATCATTTGTTCCTGCTCTAAGTTTAGATTTTCAGTTTCTCTCAGACACACCTTCTCCAGCCTCTCTGTGTTCCCTGTCCCTGGCATGTGAACTCTTACAGTGACAGGGTGCAAAGGTCATTCCTAGCATGGTTCCAGCATCAGGGGTACAGATCCATTTCCAATGGGAAGCGTCAGAGGAAATTTGCAGGAGATGGAAGATGCTAAATTAAGTAATTTTGGCAAAGCTACAAGGATTTACTCTTGGTATCCTGATCATTGTTTTTAATAACACAACCCCGCTCCCCCCACCCCCCACACCCTCCTAAAAGCTTGTGGGAGAATTTTCATTACCTTCGAGAGAAGCAGGGTCAAACTGCATGTTTGAATTAAGCATAATAACTTAGCACAGGGGCTTGGGGTCTTGTGTGTGTGTGTGTTTGTAAGACACAGTGCAGAAGAGCTGCACTGCTACTTTCTGATGTCCCTTCTCAGAGTATTCCCATCAGACAGGGATATTTGAAGTCTATAAATGTGCTGCTTGGTGACATTTTCAGACTCAAAATTTAAACATAAGCCTTGACAAATAAGCCCAGATTCTCTTCTCTCTCTTTGCCTTAGTGTCTGTCTCATACCATATTTTTCTATGCCAGGCACTTAAAGGCCTAGGTGCTATTTTCCCTGCTTCTTTTTTCTTTTTGTGAGAAAAACAGTCTCTCCACTGAAAGGCCATTTCCCAGGTGGTGTGTCAAGATTTGACAAAGTTTAGACATCTGAATGGGGATGGATTCATCACATGGGAGGCATTGACTTTAATAGCTATGAGCCAAAATTGTCATGTCTGTCTGGTAGGGAGAAGAAGGCATTTCTAAGCCTAATTCTGCTCTCAGTTAATGGAGACAAGCATGATGTTAATTCACTGATGCCCTCATGATATTAAAGCAGTTCATATTTGCTGCTGAGCTTCTAAAGAAAGCCAAACTATTTGAGGGCATTAACTGGTTAAGTATTTATAATTATGCTTGAATTACTGTAGCTTTTTCTAGATGTCAAGAGAGAATATTTTCATTATTTTGCTTCACTTTTTATAGTGTCCTTTTAAAATGTATGTTTATTTCCTGGTTGTGAGGCTTGTAAATATACTTTTTTTTCCTTTCAATTACTTTCCTGGTGAGAAAATAATTTACAGTAATATTGGGTACTTGCACATATTGCCTTGAAAACCTGTGAGAAAAGTATGTGGTCATTAGCATATGAAATATCTCTGCAAAGAAATGGAGGCACAGCTGTGATTTGTGAAGGCGATTTTAAAATTCAGTAGAAAAGCAGTTTCTAGAATCCAGGTTTATGTTTGTGTTCCTTCCAATTTAATTTGTTTTTCTTCAAAGTTTTTTGAAATGTTTGTTGTGGAAATTCCTGAAGGTGTGGGTGGCTTGTAACTTCTGTGTGTTTAAGGGCTTTATTTATTTGCTTAAATTTCCAGCATACTGTTTGGCTACCCTTTCTAATCTCATTTCTGTGATCTCGTTGCTGTGATGTGCTCTTTCCTCCCTCTCCTGTACCTTCGGCATTGTACAACTTGAAGCAGTGGCAATTGTTTTATTTCTCAGAAGGGAAGTGCTCTTTACTGCTGTGGTCAGGTGGATGCTTGCCAGAATTGTGTTTTGAGCAACTGTTTGTGTGTTGAACTTGGACCTCCATAAAAATTAATCTTCTTGTAACTCATATGGTGGTTTGTTTGTACCTCACCTTTTCAAAATCTTTCCTGCAGGTTATGATGTGCCTGTGATATGCATGCCACTGGAATTTCAGAGAAGGTTTCCTGGAATGTCTTAATGTCTTACAGAAATTGAAATGCATCCATTTAAATCTTGTCTCATATTTCCTGTTTATGGGATAGGTTTGCAGTGTCTCCTGCTGTGTGTTAGGGTTTAGCTTGAGTGGACTTTGAGGAATCTTGATGGTTGGGGTGTTGGAGCAAGTAACTGTCAGGCTGCAAAATTCAGATCATTGCTAAACTAGAAACTTAACCATAAAACTCCGTATGCTTTCAGGAAGTCAAATATTATGTCAACAGAGATAACCAGAAACTCTTTGATTATAATCTCCAGCTAATGAAGGGAATTACCTCCTGGAAAGCTGTATCTGCTTAGGTATTCTAATTGAGGGTTGAGGGAAGTTCTCTTAAAACCTTGCACTTAATCATCAATTAAGGTGAAAAATACAGTATAGGTAGGCAGTTTCATAATACTGTCACTTCTGTGGATCAGGAAATTCCCTCTTCCTACCCTTCTGTTTTTTCTGCCTGGTGCTACTGAGTATCTGCTTCCTGCCTGTTTCCAGTGGCAGTCTGAGCTGCCCTGTGAGGAACTGATTTTAAAGCAAGTGTGCGCTAAGTAAATTCAGCTTTCCATCAAGGATGGATACTCTGCATTTTTCAGTAACTTCGTTTTGGTGTTTACTGCTTAAGAACTTCTGAGCACATTCTGTGGGGTGCCCAGAGATTGGTTAGTGGTCAGTCTGTTTTTACAGCAACTTAGTCATGACATACCAGAGGAGAAATGTGGAATTTTTTTCTTTTTTTATGTAGTACTGCCAAAGGAAAATTCAAGAACTATTCCTGAGCTATTACTTTGCAGATAGCAAATATTTCCGAGGCACAGTGGAATTTATGTAGTACATAATGCTTTGCATCAGAAGTTATTTATGGGGCATTTTGTTTAATAAGGATATTTCTGAGTGATTTTGCTGCCTCATTATAATTTGCATTTACTTTGTGTTTCATTTGAGCAGAAACATTTTGTACAAAATGCTGTAATTTGTCTTTTCGCTCTGCCAGGTTCAAATGGCAAAAGTTCTTGAAGTGTCCCAAGGTAGCTATTTATGATATACCAGGAATAGTGGAATTGGAGTTGGCATGGAGTCTGTCAGAGTTCTTCAGAGAAAGTATGGCAAGGGTTGGAGTTTGCCTTCCATGGCCTTCTGCCACAGCCAGCTCTTGTGCATACTTTTGGACGAGGGGAAGGAATAACTGTTTCTCTGCCCTGCTGTTGCACATTTAATATTCCTGAAATGACAGTGATTTAGGGTTCTTATTCTTGATGTGGTACAGCAGGACTTTGGAAGCTTGCCTCCTTTCTTTTACAGGTGTGGAAGGTCACCAATGAATTGGTGCTCTGACGTGGTAGGATTACTAAAATGAGTTTGTTTTCTTATTAGTCTGTGGGCAGTGGAATTTGGGGTTTTAGTCCAGTCTTGGCTTCATTAGCACATGGATAGAAAAGAATAACTTTTAACGAATTCTTTGATTGTTTAAAGGGAACTGATTGTTTGAAGGGAAAAAATTATTAACAAAATCTTAGACTTCAGCCTGACCACATGACATCTGAAATAATGGGCAGTCATTCACACCTGTGTGAAATCAAAGACACAACAGTAGTGGGTTTTCAGATTTGTTTTGTTTTGTTTATTTGTGTGGATCAGCGACATCTGAATGAAGTGCAAGCTAGTGCAGAACCAGATCCTGCATCACTATTTGTTCTGGAAAGCTGCAATAGCTCATTTGTGGTTTTCCTGCTTGTAAATAATGTAGTTAGCCCACCTCCTGCTGAATGTTTTTATTCATTATATGATTCTGCTGATGAATGTCTCTGCTTCCCTGAACTATATTAAGGAAGAATATAGAGCAAGTTACTTGGTGATTTCTTGAGTTAAATCCCAAACTGCTAAGAAGAATTTAATGTTCTCCTGGAGGTTCTTGAGTATTTTTCCCCTTTTCTTCTCAATTCCATGTAACAGCGGAAGCTTTATTTTATGTAGGTTAGTATAGTAAGTCACTTCCATTTTGTGAGCTCAGTACTGTAGTAGGTGAGTTGCACATTAAATGGAGAGTAATTCCTTTACTCATCCCTTTGAATGCTTTTCCCCTCTTGCTTGTGCCTTTAACTGCTGACTGTGACTGAATGGCCACACACAGCAATCTCCAAGACTTTGTTAGCACAGTCAACATCTTTGTTTTAAGGTACTTTTCTGCACCAAGCATGATAATAATTTTCCTGTGGGTTGGTTTAATTCCTCAAAAATGTTACTGCAGATGATTGCACTGGAGAAGAAGAGACATGTTTCTTTCTTGTGATTTCATTAACTGCATAGAGTGTATAGTTTTGGAACTTATTAGCTGAGAGGAGTAGTTTGGATTCAAAACTTGAAGTAATGCATTTTTTTTTTTTAATGTTGCTTACAGTGTTGGGAGAAAGACAAACACAAAAAAAGTCAATGTGATTATTTTTCTTTCCTTTTTTTTTTCAAGCCTGATAGCTCCAGGAAGGGAGCTTTACACTGAAAAGAGATGCTGCTGTGCTGCCATTGCAGTGGTTCTGCAGAGCACTGACCTTCTGGTTGTGTTGAGGGCACTGGCCTCTGCTTAGCTCCTGCATAAGCACGGAACAAGTAGATGGTGGTTCAGAGCTGCCTTCCCACGTTTGCTGAGAGTTCTGACTCATCCTTAAAACTTAGCATTTTGTCCTGAGCTAACCATGAACCCTAAAGCCTCTGCTCCCTTGAGATACGTATCTTGCTTTTGAGTGGTTTCAACTTGATGATAGAACAGGTGGGACCAAATCCTGGTTATCCAATTCTCAGAGTTATTCCAGGTCTGTTGTACATTCAGTATGAGTTGAGCAATGTATAAGGATTATCTTTGAGCTGTTTAGCCTGGGATACTGTTTCTCCTGAATTTGAGGAGTTGTGCCATACATGCAAAGTGTGTCCGCTGCCCAGTGAGTGTCTTGATCTCAGGCATCTCTGTTGAGATCAGACTCCAGTCCTACTGGTCATTCAGAAATGCAAGGCCTAAGTAATGATATGTTCTGCTTTTTTATTTTGTATCTGCTGAGGTTTCCAATCCTTCCACACTCACTGGATGTTGAGCATTTTTTGTGCTATTTCAGTGATAAAGATTTATGGTGCAGCTCCACAGTTTGACATCTGCACGCCTGCAGGGAGTGAACTGATTGTTGGGTGAAGTATGTCTGCAGTTGCAGCAAAACTTACTTAAGTGAAGAAGATGTATTGTGCAACTGTACCTTGTTGAGTGGACAGGAGATTTTTATTTATCTCTTTCCCAGAAGCGCAACACCAGATTTTAATGGTGTAAGAACGTAGCACGGAATGGCAGCGTTGGTGTTATGAAGAAATTTACATTATGTTCTTTGTCTATCTGTAAAATAATTTGGCTTCGTAATGCTTGAGCCAGTTCTGGGTTTGCTTGAAAACTCAGAGAATCCCTCCTAGTCTGAAACAAAGGATATGTGAGTATCATTTATAGTTTTATCCAAAATAGCTGTAGCTGCATGATGGTGATGTTTTCCCTGCCTATGTTCCCCCCATGACCTGTTTTGCATATCCCATAGGACAGTAGAGCTCTGGAAACTAATTCATATTTTGTTGGGGGACTAAGCTGTCAAAGTAAGCTGTTACTTAGTGGATGAATTTGTGGTTTGCTGGAAAGGAAAATGTTTGGGTTTTTTTTACAAGGGAATTGAATGATGCTATGGAGAATTTTATTCTCTCGCTGGCTGCTATAGAGGTGTTTTTTTAATATATAATGCTGGATATTAACCACATATTTTGTATGTAACCAGTATTGTGCATTCATCACCATATGGATCAGTTAGTTGACTTCCTGTGGTTTGATATGAAGAGATACTGAGAACTCTCAGCTGTCACTGAAATCAGCTGGAGCTCTGTTTTAAACTCTAAAGCTCTATATAATGCTATGTGCTCTATTAAGTTCATATATGGATTTCTAAAATTGCCAGCTAAGATTGGATGCCTTACTTTTCCCTTAAATTATCATGTGCCAGTTCCTGTTCTCGTATAGGCCATAAGATCACTGCTTTTTAAGGGTTGTTTTGAAAGGCAGTGTATTTAGGATCTTGCCATAGAATCCATTTAACGGTTTTTGTGAGAAGTCACAAGTCTTATTGCACAATGAATTAGATGAACTATTTTTAGGAACCACCTGAATATATCTTATCTGCATATTGGAAGAGTTGCAGACTCATCATTTGTCTGTGCCCTCCAGTTTGTCACCAGCCCAAACTTAAATCTCCTTCAGCATTGATGTCTTAGCCCATTCTTGTTTTGTTTTTTTTTTCTTTGACACATATTTGTCTGTTGCCAGTTTCATTCCAATGAATTGTCTTTTAGTTCTCTTTTTAACAGAATGTTCTGTTAACTGCACATTACACAGCATGTATATTTACTTCATTTATTGTTGCAGCTGTAGTTGATCTGAACATAGCTGATGCTGTTTTGGAAGGCAACTTGTGTTTTGGAAGAGATGAGTAGAATTTTTCTGAATTAAAATGAGGTGTGATGGAGCTACTGGTAGATGTGGAAAGGGAAGAATCTATATAAAAGAAGTGGTGACAAGTTGCATTTGGCTTCGTCTCAGTGTCACTATGGTTTGTAGAAAGCTAAGGAGGGGGCGTGCTGTGCTTAAAATAAGATTGTGTGTTAAAGAAGTAACAGTGCTTTGGAGCACATGTTCAGGATTCCTGTAGATTCAATGAGAGTGTGTAAATGTATTTAAAGGCATCCAGAGAGGGATCCTGTCTGCCTGAATTAGAGGCTTTCTGGCATGTGCTTTCTCAGCCTCTAAGGGAGCACAGTTCAGCTTTTGCACGGTGCACCTGTCAGTTTGCCTCATCTAAGGTTTGGGGTTGATGCTGTTGTAGCTTGAACACCCAAAGGTGACTCTAAAGTTTAAAGTATTTATTTTTCTTGTTCATTTGGGTTATTGTGGGGAAGTTACAGCTGCACTGTGTTCCAGTGTTTAGATGTACCTCAGCCAGTAGGGAAGGAAGGCAATGTTTCAGTTCCAGTTCCAGTCACTTGTGGCTAGACCACAGCATCCAGGCTCTGAGATAAAGGACATTCTGTATTGCTTCTTCTTCACCATTTTTGGGAAAAGAGCACTATGTTTTCTTTCTCCTGTGGTCAGCTTTGTAGTAGGAGCATGCTTTTCCAAATGTTAAATTAAGAAGCAGCATAACACCAATTGTCTTCCAAAAATCCAAAGTTTTGCTTTTTGTTCTTTCCTCTTTTAAAATCTTAACTGCTACAGAACAAAGACAAAGCAAGCTGCTTTTCTGTTAATCATATATTTAAAGGTGCACCACTGTCACTGTGCTTCGTATATGGCATAGGAAAATCTTTCCTTTAGACAGAGATGTGGGCATTTTGAGCCCTTTTTTTCTGTCTTGGTGGATGCACTTCTAGCCCTGGTACATTGTTCAGATTCACAGAGTGCAGAATAGAAAAAGAAAGCCTTCAACAGAGGTAACAGAGAGAATACCTTCAATAATGTCCAAATCCTTAATCCCTACCTCCATGCTCTTTGAAGAAAGGAAACCAACAGGATACAGGTTATGCTTTAAATAGTGTTCCCATGTCACTCTTCATCAGCACTGTGTCTTATTTGAAGTTTTCTTTGCCCCTGATGAATCATTACTGTTGTCTTTTTCAGACCCTAAGCTTGGAAGCTTGCACATCTCACACCTTGCACTAGGTTTGAGATCTCGTTGGGTAAAAACTTTAAGCACATTAAAAAAAGATAGAGCCTTAATGCTGCTGTTGGATACTCTGTCCATGAAGTTCCTGGCAGTCTGTTTGTATTCAGTGTGGAGGTAGTGCAGTCCCAGGGCAGATACAAGTGGTTATGGTGTAATTGTAAAGGTGGCAAAAAGGTGACTGGACTTGGCTAATTTGTGCAGAATGATGCAAATCATGTAGCAGATGTAGGTAGGGAAACTCAAGACACATTTTGTGGGCAAATTAATATGATTTTTCTGATCATATCTTCTGGAACCTGGAAAAGCAGTACTTCCATTCAGTCAGACAGTAGATTTGCAGGGTAATAGGGAAATTGTCTACAGGACAATAGTGGTCTTTGAATTTTGGGGGGGTGAGTTTTTTCCATACCAAGGTTATCTCATATGGGAAGGAATCGGCACAGCCTTGTATTTTATTTCTGCAGTGTTTTGTGGCAGTATCAGTGCCCATGTTTGATTCTAATCGTATTCCTGGTAGTTGCTATCTCTGTTCTTTAGCTGCAGAATGTGGGTGGCAGTTGTAAGTGCTTCTCAGGAGTTCTGAGACTGCTTTAGTCTCAGAACTGTAGTATGTGATGGGCTTTGGAGGATTTATGTAAAATATAATGTGTAATATTGGAAGCCAAAAAAAACCTGAAGAATTTAACCTGGATCTCTCTCTTACCTTTCTCTGTTGATAGCCTTGGGGACACAAAGGAGCTTTAGAACCAGGGAATTTGTGGAGTTACCAGTGAGTGATGCTCAGAGAAAACAGTGGGAGGCCAGGTCATGGCCTCTGTACCCCATGTCCATGGGGGAATTAAACGAGAGGCAAATGGAAGGACTAGGCCTGTACTGTGCATCAGAGCTGTTAAATTTATTTTAACCTGTGCCAAAGTCACCTTTTAATCAGAGGTTTATAAGAAGTGTTGTGCATTGTTGCTGCCTCTTTAGTTCTGTGAGAAGGATCTAACCTACCAATTCAGCCATGCTTACCACCCTGAGTGAAGGTGTTTAAACTATCTCTGTTTTGCTTATGTGGTTTGGGTTTTTTTCCTGCCTGTGAGCCCATTTCTGGTGAATATATGAGAAGTAGAACACGGACAAAACCCAAAAGGAATCTGAAATGGTTCAAATGTCTTGGCACATGTTTTAGAGGATGGTCTGTGTCATGTTCTGATGTATGGAGATGAAGTCAATGTTCATAACTATTGTGAACTTCCAACCTGATTTTTATTTGTGGGGAAACAGTAAAGCTTGTACTGAAAAGAATCCTTCAAGTTGAAAATTTCTGTTCTTAAAAGGAAAATCTTCCTGATCAGGCTTTGCTGTTATCAAAGAGCTGTCTGAGGTATTCACATAATTTTTGACTTCTCCTGAGGTAAGGGCAAATTGCAGCCTCTCTTCTGTGCTATCTTCACTGTTGATCTCATGCAGTTGTAGCAATGTCCATGTTGATATTTTATAAACAAAATATTGTTTTAAGGAGCACCTATGAAATTTGATTATTTGAAATGCTAAAGATACGAAGTTTTTAAAAAATAGTGGAAATATCAATTGTCATGTGGTAAAGAAGAGGTGGTATGTAGTTTTTTGGATGGAATTTATCCTTGCTCTTGTCTGCATGCAAAAGGCAGTTACTTCACTAGACTTATACAGAACTTCAGGGTTTAACAAGTACTGAGTCATTGCCTAATTCATAATATTTACAAGTCATTCTGCATATCTGTCAGCTATGACTGCAGTGTCATGCAAAGGTTGTTGACTAAATGGAGCATTTTTTTTTGTTTCCAAGAGAAATTGCTGTTTTCTAGCTGCTCTAACAGAAGACAGATGGCTTTTCTGTTATGTGTAGCCACTTTGTAATGAAACAGTTGAAGAAATTGATTTTTTAATTGTTTTTATTTAGAAATCTTTTGGGCATGTACAGATAGATGGATAGCTGTGTGAGAACAAAGCATGGTCCAATATAAAAATGAAGTGCTTAAATGTGAAAAATAGATGTTATTAAATAAGACTTTATATAGTAATGGCTGCTGATCTGCTGTTCATTCAGGTAAAATGGGATTTTCATTCTTTTCAAATACAGATGTACATTTAAGACAGACAATCACCTGGGTTTTCTTATCTGTTTTCTTGTTTCATCATTTCTAAAATATTGCAATCAAAAATTCTTTAAAGAATTTTTGTGAATTAAAATCTGAATAATTTATGAATATATTTTGGTATTGGAAATAGAATTATAGATAAAAAACTGGAGGAAGATGTTGGAATGCTTAAAAAATATTTACTATTTTTAGTTTAGAAAAGCTATTTCATAGTGGTGAAATTTAATTCCAGATGCTCCATGTTCCTGATCAGTTTCTTTTTCAGGAAGGCACGGCCATGCTTAATTTGGTTTCTGGAGTTATTCTTGCATTGCAAATGGGATGCTGGAGGCACAGCTTTCCATAAACAGATTGCAGCCAAGTGGAATTTGGTGGTGGGGGTCCAGATAGGAAGTAATGAAATGTTTTAGATTTCACTCCCTTGGGTTCATTTTAATGGATGTCTTTGGTTTTGGAAGCCTGGCCCACAGCAGCAATAGATAATATTGAATGAATGGCTATTTCCAAACAGAGAAAAGAGTGGGGTTTTTTGGTGGTGGTGTGATGTTTGATGAGCCTAATGTAAAGGAAACTGAAGTGCCTGCCCACTGACCTTATTTTCTAAATCAAAGCTAATGCTAAGGTCAATAAAGACACCAAATGGCTGGGCTTTCTTTCACAAATCCTATTTGCATATTGTGGTGGGTGCATGTTTTTACACTGCAGTATGGCAAAGCCTTTATTTTGATTCTCTTCTCTTACTGTATATATTAGAAAGGGCTCAGATATGGTGGCCTGCTCCTCATGGCTGCAGGGCAATCCCAGCACCTCTTCCCTTCTTCCTTCCCTCACCCAGGTGCTGGAGGGGCTCTTTCTTTTTTGCTCACTTCTCTCTGAATTTGTGTTTTGTCCCTCCGTTGCCCGCTTCCCCTCAGGTGCCACCACCATTGTGGCCGAGGGGCTGGGCAGTGCCCCACTCCTGACCCCTCCACACAGGCACCCAATGCTCCCTTCTAGGTGAAAATGATAAGGAGTGGTCAAGAATCCGGGTTAAAGTTGGTTTTGTTACACTGGATTAACGATCCCTTCGTAAATTTATAATTAGGCAAGTAGAAGAGTGTAGGTCAAGACAACTAGCACTGAAATTACCTGGTGTTAAATTATCTGCATTCCCCACAGGCCTGTTTCTTGGCCCACAGTGCAGCAAAACTAGAATTGTTATTGGATGTAGAATTGTGACAAAAATTTATCTAACTAATTCAAGCAACTGAATTTTTTTTATCTCCCCCTGTCTCCTTATCATGCCTTGCAGTTCTAGTTGAAAATTGTTTATCTGTTGTGAAATCAACTTTGAACCTTTAGGTTTTAGGTCATTACATATTAAGATTAAAGTTTATCATCGTTCCTTTCAGCCTGAAAGAGAGTTTGAAAGTTAATTTTTAGGGCTATGAATGGGCTTCTCTTTGCCACACTGAGCTGAAATCTGTCCAGTACAAAGGTTTGGTGTTCAGTCCAGGCCCTGGTGCCCTTCTGTTCCCTTTGCTGTCCTTTCCTCTGAGGAGGTAAACAGCCTTTCTGCAGGGAGGATTTACCTAGTGCTGGTAGTCACCAAACACTGTCCCTTCTCCACCTGCACGTTCACGCAGTCTGCCACTGTCACCTCCATGCCTGCAGGCACAGGGCACTCCTGGAGACGAGGCTTCCCCAGCT
The DNA here is from genome assembly GCF_015832195.1 of Motacilla alba alba. NCBI lineage: Eukaryota > Metazoa > Chordata > Aves > Passeriformes > Motacillidae > Motacilla > Motacilla alba. The sequence goes on from NC_052018.1 coordinate 105,456,076, forward strand.
CCTGCTGCTTGGATCAGTTTGTTATATCCAGTTACGCTCTCAAATGCACCTGTCTGGTCCCTGCTGCTGGCAGAGCCGGCGTCTGGAGGGCTGCTCTGCTCTGCACTGGGTTTGTGTCAAGCAATACGACTGGCAGTCCTCAGAGGCTGACTTCTGCCTGGCCCAAGCAGCACCTGATTATTGTGAGCAGTCATTAAGCACAAAGCCATTTTCATCCTCTGCGTCCCTTTATGGGTGTCCTGCTGATAAACAGCAACAGCAGAGGAAATATTAAACCAACCATGCTGCCTCTAGGACCATTTGCATGCTTGTCAGACTTTTTTCCTGACTGTTACCCAGACATAAATAGTTTTTCTAACCTGGTATTTACGGTACAGAAATAACTTAAAACTTAGGATGGTATGTGTGAATTTTTCTTTAGCTTTCTATTTTCTATTTCCCTATGAGGGAGTTTTTAGTTTGACCAATTTGAGACCAAAGAATAATTCTGATAGGTGTTAAGTAACTACCAGACCATTTCCTGTTTTTCTGTGAAGTATGTCAGCTGCATTTAAATCCCTTCAGGGACGGTTTTTGGCATGTGAACTCTGTTACTGGTTTGCCCACAAATTAGTCAAAATTAGCTTGCAGTGGCTGTGGTAGAAGTTAGTCTTCTTTCATTGGGAGTAAAGTGCATAGACTATAAAACAACAACAACCAGAAAATCCTTCTTCTGCTCAATAATTGACTTTTAAACTTTATCTATTTTAAATGAGGAAATGGTGAAAATGGATGTGAAAAGCTTCTAGGCTTGTACACTAGTTAGTGATCCTTGCTTTATGATGGATGCAAAATTTATGTGCTCAAAAAGCCAAATTTACCTTTCCACCACTGGTCTTAAGAGATAAAGAAATATTCTGGATTTGTTAATTATAAAAGAGAGTTTTCTGTAATTACTGGAATCATTGTTTTGAAATACAAATTAGCACTTGCTCTGACAACTACTGTGTTCATAAAAAACCCTGCTGAGGGATAGCCTGCAGAACAATTTCTTCTGGTGCAGTTGTTTTTAAGTAATCCCTGTCAACACTAGACATCGAAAATGTGAGAGCTATGCCTTGGTCAGAAACAGCTGTCAAGTGTAGTTTCTGGCACAGAGCCATCTTCAGATATTCTTGTATCCTGTTAACATAGAAAATGAAGAGATTGTTTTCTTCTGTGCTTGGTTGGATTTGTGGTCAGAGGCAAGAGGAAGAAAAGGTCCCAAGTTATAAATTAAAAGAAATTGGTTCAAGAAAGGTGTAAATGAGCATCAATCATTGGCTGCCTTTATTCACATCATGAAGTGCTTTCCTGAGTGTAAGGCTGTGCTTAACCACATGCTTTCCTGAATCTGGGTCAAGGCTCCTACTGCTCTTTGAATTTGGACTAAGATAAGCTCTTCACTTGGGACCGTGGCAAAGTTTACAGCTATTACCAAGAAAGTATATTAAAGACAAGTAAATTTAGGAGCTTTTTCTTTTTAATGATCCAAAAGGACAAGGTATACAGTGGTAAATTTGAGGTTTGATTGAAATAGGAAAACAGCTGTAGTAGAGAATTCAGGGAGAGTTTCAAGGGGAGCAGGAAGGGAAGTTGTTTCAGGACACTGGGATGTCTTTCTCTACATACATACAGTCTTATGCAGACTGAAATCTATATTCCATTTAGCAGAATATAATGTACAAAACTGATTTTGCATGGTAGCTAGATGACATCCTGCTGAGACCTGAGTTGATAAGAAAACACAGTAGTTTCGATATGTATATGGGCTGCTCTCAAGACTTGAGTTTAGAAGCAGGATAGTTACAGAATACTCCAGTAGAGAATGTGAAGTCTTGCACGAGTTCCTTACTTAAACAATACAAAAGAATCTTTATCAGTAGGTAAATTATATCTAATTCTGGTAGTTATGGGGATTTTGCCCATGCTTATCATTTTCCTTGAACTGTAGAAACTAAAAATGGCAAAAGTGGATTAAGATTAGGTCATCCAGTGCATTTCCTTGCCAATGAGGGGTTTTCAGTGGGGTTTTTTTCTGCCTTTTGTTTTCTGAAGTTCCTTATTGTATCCTAACCTAATTAAGGTTCTTGCCAAAGGGAAGCTGGATAAGGGCTTCTTTTGGAGCCTGGTAAGGAATTTTAGTGAATCAGAGCACTGTAACATCATACCAGATCAATGTCATCTAGTCTGGGTTTAGATAAAGTACAATGTGTATTTTACACAAATACATTTGACATTTCATCTTCTTTCAAAAGAATGTTGTTGAAGGTAGTGCTACAGATTAGGTGCAAGCATTGTCTTTACATAGTTAACATAAATAAATTTCTGACCAGAAATTATGTCATTTTATCATTGTTCTCTTTGCTTAACCCTTTACCTTTAGTCAGTACCTGTCATTTGAAAACCTCACCTATATGGGGGGGTTGTGGTGATAATGGGTTTTCTCTGGGTGAAAACTAATACAACAAAATATAAACAAATCTAAAGGTGGTTTCCATACTAAGGAAAAAAAAAGTGAACAGACACGACATATGTCATGTTGAAATTGAGTGGGGATTTTTAAGTACACTTGGAAGTGTTGTCTTGTACGAATGCATCTGGTATGGGCTTTAACTGTCTATTCCAGGTAATGAGCTGTGAAATTGAACGGGACTGTTTAGGCTGATTTACTGGGTGAGTTACAGAGGCTGAACTATTTTTAACTCTTTGTTTACTGTAAGCAAAATTGCTTAATTGCTTTTATTTCAGGGGTCTTGTTTTTGAAAGGCAGTAAATAGCATGAGTTCAATAGTAGGAATATTGGTGCAAAAATTACAGTGCTGATGTTTTTTTGAGTGACTAGTAATGTGTGTTTTATGGAGAGGTGGAAGGAGTCCATCCAAGGACATTTCTACTAGAGGCTTGTTTATTGATTTTGGTTAAAATCAGGTTTTGGTAACACAACAGTTTTTGTATCCCAGTGTGTAAATGCTACACTTACGCTGTGTTTTAAATACTTCTGGCCACTCAAAATGTTTTCAACTTGGTCTTTTCAGATATTTGCAGGCCTGTGTACATTGCATACTAATACATGGGGTTACTGGAAAACATTTCCATTGGTTTTCTCCTCCCTCCTGCCTCTTGTATTTTTGCATTATACCTTATGTGGTAATTGAGAACAGGGCAAAGATGTCTGCAGTGTATCGGTCTTGATTTTGTCTTTAATTTGAAATCTCAGTTTTCATAATTGTTGAGTGAACCTGGAAAGGGCATATTTTTGTGGCTGATTTATGTATGCTGCTAATTTGATACCGGCTAGTATGACTTTAGTATTTGTGAAGATCAAATCAGATCTTCAGGTTGCAAGCGTACGGATGACGTAACTTCTGTTTGTTCTAAGTGTATTCATCAAATCACGTAAACTGAAAGGCACCTGATGTTGCGCCTCGTGGCCTGCAAAAGTCACTTCTGGCAGAAATACAGCACAGCTGCTGTGTTAACACACAGTCATTGCTCATCTGCAATTGTTCTTCTAATCTCTGTGGTTTTCCGCTTTCACTAAACCTAAGCGTTCTTTGCAGAAACTCGTGGATTATTTGTGGCCTATGATATCACCAAGACTTGCTGAATTTTTTAGTACTGGTTGACAGATGAGTGAGTTCCTCTTGGTTTCCTCCTTCTTTGTCGTAGGAAGTCACATTAAATTGATTATGTGACTGAAGGGTAACAATACAACCACAGGAAATCCTGTGGCTGAAACCAGTTTTGTTCTCCGCTTGCTTTTGGTAATAACTTTGTATTTGCAGAATGCTGTCTCTGATTTAGGACTGCATTGGACTTTGAGTTTAAAAAGGTGATGCTCTTTGCAATGTATGAGAAACTGGCTAACTTTTTTTTTGACCTGAGGCATCTTTAAAAAAAAATAAAATTAAGAGTAAATAATATTGCTGATAAGAATTTGTGGGTGAAAATTTGGCAGCATAGGTCACTTCCAACAAAATGAAAGTTAAGTGCCAAGTGCAAACACATGCAAAGCAAAAACAAATACATGATCTATATGCTGCATTTGGAGGATTTAAATGGTAAGAAGTGCAGGGAGGCATGTAGGACTTCTTGCTTGGTGTTCCATGAGCTGGAGCAGTGAGCTGGTTCAGCTGCACAAGCCCTCATGCTTGTATGAAGTAAGGCTATGTCAGGAAAGTGTGATCATCCTGAGAGCACAGCACATTTAAATTGATTTAAACAAGTCTGCACTTTCATTCTTGGTCAAGAGTAGTTTATACTTTGTTTTCAAGCACTTACTTCCAAGATGTAGCAATATGTAAGTTCCTCATTAATTTTTGGTTGGGACCTGCTCTTCTGTGACATTTAGGCACAATAATAGCATTGTTGGATGTCAGTCTGTTGAAAAAAAAATTGGAAGTAATGGAAAGGTGGGTCTTCAGGTACAATGCAGATTATTTCCCCCTTCATCCCCCTTTTCATTTGAAAGTATTTCAGAGGACTTTATTAGCATGTTAAATAAAACTAGGGAAAGGGAGAATTCATCAGAATGCATTTGCTTTCTTGATTGCACATGCAGTTACTGTTAGGCCTTGGTTAAATTATAAATATGGGAAATAAATGTATCCCTGAGATAAAAGGTCAAAGGAAGGATAAAATGTTTCAAAACCATCTCTTCTCTCCTAGTGGAGGGTGTGCATGGTGTTATCCTGACCTGAGAGGCTCTGAGAAAGGGAATTCCTGAGGCAAACCCCAGGCAAGCTGTTGGTATTTCCAGGCTGAGGCATGCCTGACTGGCAGAAGGGAAGGATGGCTGGAAAACCAGCCAGGATGAGGAAGAAGGGACAGGAAATGCTGAGGTGAGCACCCCCAAAGTACTGATGTCCTTGAAATCCTTAACTCCTATGTTCTGGGCAACAGCTATCCATCCAGTGCAGCTTGTGCTTGTGTGCTCACTGGATGTGTACAGCCTTGGAGCTGGGCTTACCCAGCCTCCCTGGGAACCTGTGCTTTTGTGTCACTGTCCTGGGTGTGGACCTGGTGCAGGTGTTGGTCCCTGGCTGTTGTGGGAGATGCGGATGGCTGCAGCAGTGCTCCTCAGTATTGGTTGCTGGAATGCACCTCCAAAGCCCCCTCAGGACCTGTGTCTCCTGGGAAGTTGTGTGGAGACTTAAACAAAGAGGGGAAGGTGGCAGCACCAGCAGGGACAAGTTGGAATAGCAGTACTAGGCATGGAAGTTTGTGGGAAGCTGATTTAAAAGGAGTTTCAGTTTCCTTTTAATTTAAATTCTGTTCCTGTAATTCTTTCTCTCTCTCTTAGAGGCCAGTACATACAGTGTCTCTTGGAATGAGTAGCAGTAGAATTGAAAAAAGTAGTAGTTGAAAGATGATTGAAAGTGACTTTGCAGAATCTGGACTGAATTCACTTCATTTCCTTCCCTGCTTGAAGCATCAAGAGCATTCTCTGATGTAATAATTTTTGTTGTCATTAGTAATAAATTTGGGGAAGAAGCCTGCTGTTTGCTTGCAAAGGGATTTATGGTGACCAATTATCTGGTTCAGAAGTCTGGGCCAGAGGTGAGAATGTGGGTGGCTATGCTAACCTCCTTAGGTCATCAGAGAGTGTCCATGAAATTTATCTAGAAGAGTAGTCTAGATTTGGGGTTTGGGGGAAAATTTCTCCTTTGAACTTGCTTCACAGCAATGAGTAAAAATATATTTTGACTTAGCACTTAATCTATGTTTTTATATAGTCTTCTTTGGAAAATTAGAAGGTTGGAATGGAAAAAATGCAAAAATTTGTTTGATTCTATGCAGTTCTAGGTGACAAAATAGCTAAATGAATTCCTGTCATCCAGCATAGCTTAAAGCTTTGGAGAATTATCTACTCTTTTCTGTGTAAAGTACTTCAGAGAAGTTTTAAGACTATCCTAATTTAATTATAAAATATATTGTGTGGTCATACGAGGAGTTAAATATAACCCAGCAAAAAAAAACCCAAACAAAAATCACCTTGACCATGGTGACCTTTAAAGAAGATCACTGAGCATGACCCTTGTGAGACTTGGGAATGGATGAAACTGGGCTGGTTTATGTCAGCTGGAGATCTGGCTCAGTATTTTTTCTGAAGCAGTTTAGTGTTCTATTTCTTCTAATGTACATAGAAACAATAACTCTGTACAAGTGTGGGAGGGTGGAAACACCCAAACTCCAGAACAGTACCCCTTCTCCAAATCTCTTCCTTTCCCCTCTCTTTCAAGGTTATTTAAAGATTTACTAGTTAGTGAGAAAAAATGTTGAATTTAGAACACTTTCTTCCAATCTATACCATCCTTTTGAAGTGGCCTCATTAGCTGTTTTGTCACCTAGAACAGCAAGAATTATTATCATCTATCACTGTATTTCTCACGCCTTTTAATTGCTGTGACCCACCCCAAAACTCTACAGCGTTAAAAACCCATAGCAGCATGAGAAAATATGAAGTTGTGCAATTCTTTTCCTCACATGTATATCAGAAACAAAGATATTACTAAAACTGGATTAGGTCTAAACACTTAATTTGTATTCAAAGAGGAAACGCCTTTTTTCTCCTAGCAGTTGCAGGTTGGGTGGAAGTGGATGAAAGGAGCAGAAGTAAAGCTCTGGTGGAAGGAAGAGAAATCATTCCTTGGCAGGACAGAGTGTCTGTCTGTAGCAATTCTGCAAAAGATGTTCATAAACCATAGATGTGGGCGTGGAGAGCAGGCAGAGCAAGCAGCGAGCAGTTCTTGCCTATACATGGGATGAGGCTTGAGCTAAATTCCTAAACCAGATTTACTAATCTTCTCCAATATACTACATGAGTGAGTGTTTTGAAGATTGTATCCAAACAATCTGAAAATAAGTTTATATAAGTTTATAATAAGTTTTTTCACATATATGCTGCGAATTGTGAGGAAAAGAGTGTAAAGAGGAGGTACCTAAAATCATGAGAAACTTTACTCAGCATTCTCAAGGATAAAACATTTTGAGAGTATTTCGTACAACAGTATATTTTGGATCAAGAGGCTGAGGTCATGTTGAATTCATGTATTAATAAAGTTGTTAAATGTACCTTTGTGTATTTCAGTTCGTAGTGTGATCTTCATAAGCGGGCTGAAGACTTGCAGTAATGCTTTAAAGCAAGCTTTTCATCTTTGTTTTTTAAGCTCAATTTTTGCCTAAACTCAAATGAAGTGAGTGTTGCATTTGTGCAGTAGTGAAAGATGAAAGAAAATTGCTTTTTCAAACGTATTTTGAAAAATTGCCTTTGGCTTTGATTTTTCATGCACGTACTGTAGAGCCTTAACTCACCTGATCGAGCTGAAGTAGTAGAAAGAAACACCTCAGAGTGAAAATAATGCTGGCTTAAAAGTACCTCTGCACAGTGCTTACATATGGAAAAAGTGAAGCTATAGAAAATATGAAACTATGGCAGTGTGAACATAGAAATTTGCATGGTGGCAATTTCTAAAAGTGTAAGATTTTGAATAAAAATTTATTCCAAGCTGCTGGAAATGCTATGTGTCCCTTAGCATTCTGTTCAAAGATGCTGACTTTTTTTTTTTTTTTTGTGTGTGATTAGTCTAAAAATAAGAAGGTGATCAAAAATGTTCAGTAATTTTGTGTAGATAGTTTGCTTTAAAACATTCAGCAAGAACAGGTGTTTTTTAAGGAAGCAGCTAATTTTCCTTCTAGGCTTAGCATTGAGTGTAAGCCTGTTGGTGGTATGGGATGCAGCAATGCAAAGAATTAGTAAATCACTAGTGTGGAGGATGCATAGTAAACGTTTAGTATGTTAGTAAGGAATTTATTATATTTCTTGTTAATGAGAAAGCAACTTGCTTTCTTCAGAGAAATGGAATCTGTTCTGTTGAAAGCATGGCTTCAGCTGATTTACCAGCATCAACTAAGGCTTCAGGCTTTTAATTTCCAGAAAAAAAACATTTTCTGTTTATATTACCTTAAGGAGTAGAGTGTGTGAGATTACGTGGAATCAAGCATGGTTCCAATATTAAGCAATGTTTAGTGGTGTTAATGTTTTGATATTTTTTAAACCTTTTTTGGTTTTTTTTCCGGTTTTTCCAAATTAAGTGTCTTGGAATGTAAGCAGTGAAAATCAACTAGGTGAAGGACATGTTCATGTTGGAAACATTCTTTCTAACTGCTGTAAATCTGTGGGTAGTGCAGGAAAGTAGTACCTAATTATGCAACACACAGCTCTTAATGAAATCACATGACTAAACCCCTGCAGAATCTGTAGGTTGTACTTATTTTAATTCCTTGAATTCAATTATTCATCTAATTCTATATAAATATAGGTATACTCTGTTCATACATATATGTATGTGTGTGGGTGTATATATAGACACATATATACACACAGATATATATATATATGTGTGTGTGTGTGTGTATTTGTATATTAAAAAGCCATCTCCATGCTTTAGTACTTGATCTTGGCTAAAATTTTAAGACACACTTCCACAGATTTCTGGTACCATCCAAAAATGTTTGAAACTCTTAGTTCCCAGCAAGAATTTTAAGATTTTTCTCTGCTCACTACATGGAAAAATCCAGTCATTCTCTCTGTGATTTATTCCTGGATATGTTGTGCATGTTAGATTTTTTAAATTTTACTGTTATGTTTTGATGTCTGATATAAAGGCCACTGGAAAAGCTTCAGAAAGCTTTTAAGATCAGACTGTTACTGAACTCAGAGTAATATTTTGTGGAAAAATCTGTTATCATCAGGTAAAACTGTAGTGTTCCAGGTGCTTATATTATTTTGTTTACTACCTTTTCCCATACCTATAAAAATAATCGATCAAGCACTTCAACTGTGAAGTCAGTTCCTTGTTGGTATACAGCATCAATATTGTAATATATACATATTTTAATGCCTGAATTCTAGAAATGAAAACATGAACTAGATATATAGTAGAAAAGCAGATGAATATTAAAGAAGGTCTTACACAGATGCACATGCTTGACAAAAATGATATCAAGTTATTTTAATACCAGTATAAAATGGAATTTGTATTTTTTTGTTCAACACTGTGCATCAAGTAAGATGAACAAGCTGTCAGAGGGAAGGGGAAAGTGTTACAGAGAAATATACCTGTAGTGTAGACATAATTTTTTCTTACTGAGAACTGCTGAGAAAGTTTTCATTTAAAATAAGTGTCACTGCCTGAAATAATATATTGATATAAATATCTACACTGCTTAGAATGTGTTACTTTAGAATATTTTAAACTGAATTTATGGCCATTTAAACTTTTAAGGTATAGGATTCTTCATGGCATTTTTCTCTACCAAGTTATCATAGATGTTAACTACTCTGAAGGTTAAAAGAGCAGTATTCATGAACTGTTGGCAAATCTACCTAATGATCCCTTCTTTTGTCTCAAGTATTCAAGTCTGTTTGAAATAACACTATTTTGAGGCTTTGCAACTGCCAAATGTTTGAACATTTTTCTTTCCATAAAAATAATTCTCTTCCAAGTCATTGTATAGGGAGATACTCAGGAAACCAAACCTCTTTCCTCAAGAAATATTTGGTTTTGTTTACTTGTATCAGTCTGTTATGCAAATAAATGTGTTATCACACAGACTTGGTACTTGGTTTTGCTCTAATGCAACTTGTCAGCTCTCCTTAAGAGATGTCCTGGTCTAAGATGAGATGGGTTTGATGTTTGCAAAGGAAGGGAAGGATTGCCTTTTGTTGTTTGCAGAGTCATCAGTTGAATCAGAGTTTAAAATACAAGGTGAAGGTGGTTGGAGGTTGTACATTTTTTGTTTCCTGGAAGAAGCTGTAGGCTGCAGCACTTAGTAGTAATGTGATGGCTACCCAGCACCTCTGAAAAGATAATGTTGTACTATTTCACTCCTTGATTCTGCCAGTGCAACTGCATTTATGTGTGGGTTCCTGTTAAAGTAGCTGATAGCTACCAGGTCAGTCATCCTGCTGGCTCAGCAGGGAGGTCATTTGTCCCACTGGCATTGTTGAGGAACAAAATTTAAAGCTCAGAACAGCCTGGGGAGAGTGGCAAGAGGCAGGCAAACATTTCTCTTCTGGGTCTTGCATTGCGCTGCCATTCTGGCAGTGCCTGAGCCAGGGAATGGTTCCTTTGTGTTTCATAGCCTTGTGCCATTTTTATTAGCATTTTTCCTCCCCTACCTTGTTTCTCTGCTTTGTAGGAAAGGTACTGCATTTTGGAAAACTATTAACTCATCATTCTTGCACTTTGGCCTTTTATTTGACATTAATATTGTTTTGTACTGTATTAGTGTTACTTAATTTGTGCTTTATCTACGAAAAATTCAGTTGTTTGCAGATACTGGGGCTGTTTAGTTATGTGATACATAGTAATTGCAAGGGAGCACTGTTTAGGTAAAACATGACTTTCTGAGGCTTATATCAAATTTTATTTAAAGTTGTGAGGCCGCCTTTGATATGTGACTAAGAACATATAGGATTTTTTTTAAAAGTAAAATCTCCAGACTTCTGCTATAGCTATAAAATCTTCAGCACTATGTGAACTTTTGTAGCCCATTCAGTGATAACTGGATTTCATAATCAGACACATGTTTGGAACATGGATATGTACTTTACACTGGCTGAAAAATGAGTGCACTGAGCATGCACTACTGACAAGATGATCTGGTTCCTGATCTTCATTTCTTTCTTATCAAGACCATACAGTACTGATGTTAGTTAAGTTTCTAAAGTGAGCAGTTTTTGTGACCATTAGGTGTCCTTGTTGAAGAAGTGAGGATCTATTTCACTGTTGATCCAATGGCTGGTGTTTGGAGCCTTTGAAGAGTAATGCCCATTATGGTCTGCAGGAGCTGCGTTCATCTCTAATTTTAACACCAGCTGACCATTTCCTAAAAGACTGCAGCTGTTATTTACTCAGAGCTGTGTAGCTAATTTGATTTTTTTTTTTTGTCTGCTGCTGAGCTAATGAATCATTTTTGCTTCTTACTGGGTGCTATACGTACATAAATTATCATTTCAAATGTTACATTACTTGAGGCCTTTTAAAGGGGTGTGTTGCTGAGGTACTAATTATAATTGAAATGAGATACCAAATGTAATGTGCTTAATGCTGATTTCCTTAGTAATAATCACATTTTGTCTCAGTTTGTTAAAATCAGATTTGTAAACCAAGCAAATGGTCTGGCCACTGTGCGCAGCTCGTATTGAAGGTCATTTAGGCATCCTAACAGCAACATTGAGAGTTGTGTTACAGAGCAGATTGCAGTAGGAGAGGTTTCAGCTTGGGAATCAACTATATCCTGAATTATGGGATTCTGTACCAGTGATCTTCTAAGGTGGCTGCAGCAGTTCTCACGTAGAGTTTTACTAGTCCTGTAAAAGTGATACTGACGGATCAGTGCAAAGCTGAATCTCCTGAGCTGGATTCCCGGTGTTGTGCAGCTTTTATTTGTTCACAGATCCTCATTAGCATAGACGCTAACGAAGCTAATCAGTATTCAAAGAGGAAATTGTAAAGGAAAGTGGATACTAGAGACAAAGAAAGCATGGGATATTTTGATTAATACAGTTGATGTTTTAACTGGGATTGAGCATTAATGGCAGCATATATGTGGAAAGGATGTACTTCTGAACATACTTATTTCAAATGTTCTTGGCTTGTTTTAATTTTTAGGACACAAATGTTGTATGTAGTAGTTTATTGCAATACAATTATAGTATTTGTCTGGTATCAGTTACTGTGGATAGGCTGTAGACAGTTTAAACAATGTTTGTGGCTTCATTATTTTGGTTTCCTGACCTGTTTGCTTTTTGTTTGGGTTTTTTTGTTTTGATTCTGAGCACTTCAGAAAGGTAGTTGGGGAATGTCTGTTATCAACTTGGGAGACACTGCACGAAATACTTAGGCTGTTGTCAGGAGTGGCATTGTTTTTCTGCTATGCTGCAGTTGTTATCAATATGCATTAACAAAACATTGTGAGGTTAAAGTATTGAATACGTGTAGGGGAAAGTTGTGGTGTTTTGCAAAGCCATGCATTTGAACAGGGCATTGCATTTAAAGAATATTAAAGTAATGAGAGTAAATTGAATGTCTCGTTAGAGTTTCCGAAAAGACTTATTTATAGGGATAATAGAGTATTTGGTCTCCTTTAGTAGTAACTTTCTACCTTTTGGACTTACAAAGAACTTCTACTGGAGCTGTGGACTTTAGTACAGAACACTCTCAGTTTGTGATATTCATGAGTTTCTTTCCGTTAGTCCTGAACTTTCCCAGTGCCCACAGTCCAGGGGCCAAAGAGTAGTGCCTTAGAGGACTTGTCTGGCCAGCTGATGGAAGCAAGAAAGGAAGAGAATTTGTGTATCTTTTTTCTCCTTCAAGAATTTTTGTTTATGACTAAAAAATAAATCGAAGAGTGTTTGTGAGAGCAACCCCCATCTCTGTTTGTGAGTACTCAGAGCAGTCTGAATAGGAGTAAAGTGCTAAGGATTGAATTTTCGTCCTCTATTTTGACTCAACTGTAATTACTCTGTATTTGGAAATATTTTTCACATACTGCTGTTGCTTAGCTTGAGGTCTTGGCTCAAGTATTCTCTTGTATTTTCATAGACAGGGATAACATTCTTATGAGTACTCTGGAGCATGTGTGACTGGAAATTTTTTATTTGTGTATTTGTAAATCCTTTGACAGAAGGCTAGCGAACATAGAAGTTACAACATTTTTGAAGTTTGAAGAAATATTCCCCACTGAACCCCAAATTTAACCCAACTGCTTTGTGTGTATATTCTCTGATAGCAGCTCATCTTCTGCATGCTTAGCACCAGCTTGGCATAGTCAAATGGAATATGTGTATCTTGATTATAGAATCTGATTGCAGGACTTTGAGTGGCAGAAAGATCCTCTCATGCTCATTGGGTGGTCAGGACAACTACAGCTTTGTGGTTTCTTTGCTGTTCGTGTTTTTTTTTATGTTAATTCATTTGCTAGTCCTTAATTAAAGTGGTAACTACTTAAGCACTTTCTTGGGAGGGTAGGAAGTACATTTAACAAGCCCGGTACCCAGCAGTGGATGAATGTACCTGATCAGTCTGTAGGTTTTGTTCACATGAGTAAGTATCCCAGAGGAAAGTTGTGCCAGGAAATATTCCGCCTTCCAGCTGTAATTGAATGGGCTTGAACAACAAGCTGAGACAGCTGGGTCCTGTTTTGGTCTTGATTTGCAGGGACCCAAGGGATTGGGAGAGTGGGAAAGAAATCCTGTGCCAGTTGAGTGAGTTCAAATGAGGAAAAGAGAGCTTTGCTCCCTCGACTGCTCTGCATTTCAACTATTAATACAGCAATAAAGCCTATTCAAAAAGAGTTCTGTGTTCTTTGTGTTTTTTTGAAAGAAGGCTTGTGTGCTTAGCTATTGTGTCTTTTTTGAAATTTAATGTCTTATCACATGAGGCAGAATTTTCCAGGTCAACCACCCAACTTTAATCATGAGATCTTGTAGAGTGCAGGAAGGAAGCTGAGAAGTCCTCACAATAACCAAGGAATAACATCCTATTGGAAGTGTTCTTTCATGGGGTCATTCATATTAAATTAAGAAACCCCAGGAAACAAGTAGTTAAAGCAACTTTTTGAGCAGTTTAAGTCCTTGATGTATCTGTATTTAAAATTAGTTTTCTGTGGTCTTGATGTATAACAGGAGCTTTCCCATATTTCTTTTAAATGTTGCTCAGTTTTGAACATGTACTTCTGATCACTATAGGAAGGTCAGGTTGCTTTTTTCAGAGAGAACACTAAATCAAATTTTTGTAGTTTACATTTCAAACATGAACTGTTAGTTAAACTTTTTATTTGCCTAAGGTTGACCTGTTGTTGACAACAGTAAACAGCTCTTTCTCCTGACTGAACCAGGCTGTTTTAACAAATGGATGTTTAAATTAGTTTGTTCAAATCTAGCTAATATGACTGTCAAATGAAAATAGTGTGAGGGTAGAGGTGGGACAAAATGAAGCTATATTTGCATAGTGATTAGTTGTGTATATTAAGTAGGAGTGAGAAGTATGAGAAGTATGCAGAGATGTATGGAGGACCTGCCTAGTTTTGGAAAAGGCTACAGAGATGGAACAGACCATAGAATCTTAGAATAGTTTGGGTTGTAAGGGACCTTAAAGATCACCTTATTCCAAAGCCCTGGCATGGAAACTGCCTTTGACTAGACCAGGTTGCTCAGAGCCCCGTCCATCCTGTGTCAGGAGAAAACAGGGTGCTGCAATATAAAGCAGAGGGTCCTGTGGTACCAGATTGATCCTAGCAGAGCATCTTCACTAATGTTAGTGGGGGAGTGTTATTGTAAGCTCTGTGCTGTGGTGGCTTGGTGACTTCTGCTGCTGCATTCTGTGAGTGTTACTGCATCTTTGTGTGCAGTGTGCTCAGACCCTGAGTTTACACACACAGACCTAGAAAGCTAAATTCTCTTTTATTTATGTGCTGACTTGAATACCTGGTGTACACAGACAGCTGAATGTAGACTATCAGGTTGAATTTCTAGCAGCTCCTGGCTTTTCTTACATGATTGTGTGCCTTCGTGGCTACGGCTGGTCTGATGCTGTAGGTCAGAAATCCAAATACAGAGGGCTCTGGTTTGTACACTGCTGTAGTGATTTCATGGAAGGTCTCCTCAAATTTACGTGGGGCATAAATAGATGTTCTGGCTCATCAATATAGCACTATATTAGTAGCCAGCTGATTTTGGTGCTTTTCATTAAATAGTAACTTTATTTCTTTACCAAGCCTGATGGTGTCTCCATCTGTATCAGTGATGTGTTCTCTTTTGGTTATTTGAGTGTGTAGAGTTCTGAACAACTCTCCCATAATTAGTTGTGTTCCTGCAAGCATGAGTTGTAAGCTACCTCAGACACAAAATAACTTCTTAGCTAAAGAGTGTTTTTCAGTTGTTGTCTTGTGCAATGCTTAATAATCTCAGAAATTATTATTTTGTGTGGGTATTGTTACTGTTACAAGGTGTGGATTTGTTGTCATTAACTTCCCTTAGGTGAAAAGAGGTTAGTCCAGAGAAGTGTAGAGTATGCAACATTTCTTTCAAATAAAATTTCACTTGATGGCAGCTAATTTATAAAAGGAAGTTAAAAAAAAGAAGAAAATGGGGGGGGGGGGGGGGGGTAGTATGAACTTCTTCCGAAGAGATGTGAAATTCTGTCATCTTTATTTAGGAGTGACACCGGGCATAAAATCTGATGGTATTTTTGCTTCCTCCAGATCAAGTATATTATTTGTATTATATTAAAGTTTTTCCTAGGACAGAACATCAGAATTTAATAGACAGAAAAAGCTACAGTTTCTCACATTCCCATAGAAGAATGGTTAACTCCTTAGTGGAAGTTTTTTTCTTATTCTTTTTCTGGACCCAAGTTTTGGAGCATTGCTTGCAGGCAGTACTGGGAAAAGATGGTATAGATTATGTCTAAGTGTTCTTTTAGGTGCAATCTCACTGTTGTCAAGTTTGGTTTGAAACTTTGAAGGAGGAAGGGGAAGCTACTGCTGTGAAAGCAAATTTTTTCAGAGCATTTTACATTGGAGGTGACACTTGCTTTATTTCATCCTTTGTAGCAGAGGAGCTCCATAGTGTCAAGGTTGTAGCTGGGGAGAGCACCCTGGGAGAAATTTTATTGAGGTAGAAAGGTCTACAGCATGTGAATTTGGGTATTTTAGTTATATATTTGTTTGAGATTAGAGAGGGTTAATTAAAAAGGGCAATTGAAAATACAGTGCTTCATCTTCACTTTTTGCTAACTTTTATTTGTAACCAGTACTAAAAGCATTTATATTCCTCTAGTGTACTAACAGGAGTGCTAGGACTTTATTTATATTTGTACATAACTTTGCGTATTGTATCTCTTTGTGACAACATAAAATAAAAGAAAAAGGATATATAATTCTCTTTTATGTCTTTAATGGTTAAATTGATACTTGATTATTTCTTTTGATTCTGTCTTGAATCAAAATCAGTTATGGATTAAAACATGTAAAAAAATTAATCAAGATTTAAGTAAATAAAATCCTAATTGATAGATTGACTATCGTGAATGTTTGGTAATATGCTAAGAGAGCCATAAAACATAGTTAGTATAGTTTCATTTGAGACTGATTTTAGACTAGTGGCTTTTAAAATGCTTATCATTGGAGTAAATGGTGATGTGACAAGAAGCTATTTTTAATTATTTGTGTTGTGAAGAAGATACTGCTATTTCAGAAGTTGAGCTGGAAGCAAGGAAATGGCTATCACCTTTGCAAACATAAGAGAATTTGAAGGCTGTGTTTACTGTGTGTGCACGCAAGGATATAAATAGCAGCAGCAGCCCGGTGTGGGGCTGGAGGGCAGGAGAGCAGGGCAGTCACAGATTTGCCACTTTGGTTGCTATCCAGCCTAATTATGTTTGCTGTCAGGTCCTTTTGCACTTCCAAATAGAAAAGAAGGTGATTTTGAAAAGGAGAGATTATCAGAAGCCACTGCCTAAAAGAGAAGAAGGTGGCAAGCAAATGAAGAAATTGAATCTTTTTTCAGATGGCTTTCCTGTTTCCTCTGGAAGGAAATGTGGCCAATCATGTCAATAACAGTCCCTATTACTATTGATTAAATAATAGCTGGATTGTTTCTATGGTGTCTTTAGCTATTTGGCTTTGAAAAATAGAGTGAAATGTTCTTGTCTCGTGGATGAAAGGACATGTTTTAGGACAATTTAAGAAGAAATCCCATTTTTTACATAACTAACAAGACTTCATGCATCTTGTCAGAGATGGATCATTTTTTTGCAACAGGAAAGTTTTTTACTTCCCATCCATTGTATCTTTTTGTTTTATCTTGTGATTTTGTGCCAATAAATAATTCAATACTCTTGATTTCTGGAAAATCTAACTACATTGTTACTCAACACACATATATAAAATGTCTCCCCCAAATGAGGCAGAAATACTTAAGATATTCCTTACAATACAGATTTGCTGTTTGGTATCATGAGGTCATTTTAGAATGCAAAACATCCAGATTTTTTTCTCTTAAAATTGCTCTGTTATCCATTTACTTAAATGTTTTTAACCATCCACGCATTCCAATATTTTATATTCATAAGTCAAAATGTGATCTTGAAATGACAGTTCAAAATTTGTGTACAGGCTGTGCTTAACGACGTGCATGGGTTCTGTTGAGAATATCAGGTGAGAACTGAATGTTGGCTGCCGCCCTGCTCTCAGCTTCTGAAAAATTCAGGCCTGTTATCTTGACAACAAATTTATGTGTATGTGTATATATGGCACTTGAAGTATTTCTCTAATGAAATTGGCCAAGAAATAATTCTTTTCCCCTTGTGCAAAAGTTGATAAATGGCTGTTTGCAGTTTTGAGTAAGCACAAAATGTTTGTTTCTTGGTTCAGTGAGAGGAATTACTATTCATGGGGCAAAAAATTGTTTTCTCTGTCACGTGTACTTCGGGACTTGTGGGATGGGGGGCAAAGCAAGACTTCTTTTCTTGGACGCACAGAAGCAGGATTCAGGGGAGATTTTTATCTACTGCCCATATTAGATAAGGAAAGAATTGGGGAAAACAAATCACCATATAATCTTCATAACTCCAGTAAGTCATGGTGATGCTTCCTTCTCTCTCCCCAGCTTTAGGTAGTGGGAAAAAATGCAGATCATGCAGATTGTATGTGGAAATGCTCTCAAAGGCATCCTGGTGACATCAGTCAGGAGTGCTTCCTTAAATCTCTTTTGCATTTTATCAAAGCTGCAGTGACCACAGTGTTTCAAAGAGGGAAGCTGGAGTTTAGTTCCATAAAATAAAACAAAAAAAAAACCAACCCTGAAACAACAAAAGACCCAAAACAAAACAAACCCAGAAGACATCTTATGGTCTTTGAGAAGAAACTGTGCATAAGGATGTGTTCACAGTGTTCCTAACATCATGTACTTTTTCTTTGAGTGCAGATAATTAATACAGTATATCAGACTTCAGGTATGAGGAAGGTGGTGCTTTTTCCTTTGATGTACTTTTGTGTACTTTGATGGCTTTTATGTACACAGCTTCATAGATTATAGCCATTACATAGAGGGATATTTTCTTTTTGTACACTAAGTTTTTTTAGGTTAATTTACTACTTAGTATTCTCTAATGTACTGGTCAGTTTTTGGAATGATATAAAACTTACTGCTAGTAATTAGGAAATTCTTGCATGTGATGTCTGGACAATTATATTTACATTTTCTTTAAATCTGTAATCTTTGGTATTTAAATCTGTCATATTTTTAGAAATAGTTCATAATCTTTCAAGGAAATATCTGACTTACAGACTCATTTTAAATCTAAAAAAGATAATACTAAGGAGATACTTAAATTATTTCTTTCAGATCCAGTAAGCTTGTTTGCAGTTGTACAGACATTCAAACTTGGCAATGTCCATTATTGTTTTCCAGCCCAAAGGATGTAGTCTGAGTTCTTTGTCTTATATTCTTCTAAAAGTTGGACACAGCATAAGGGCCTCAACTTTGGATTTCCTGATAAATAATTTTATACATCTAATAAAATGTACAGTTTTGTTTGATGCTGGTCAGCATAATGGTGTTATAATGCTCTTTTGTGTCCCCTTTAACATACCTCCTTAGGTTCTCCACTCATGCTGTGTTCCTTGACCACCACATGCTCTTGCAGCACGTCAGGTCCTCTAGGAACAGATACAAGTCACTAGTCGTGACATTGAACTGTAGTTGTGGTGTCCAGAAAAAATACAGCATGTTTCATTACAAGAAGAGTTGCCTTGTACCTCCATTTCCTGCTTCCTTCAGAATTTGGTTGAGAACATGGGGTCTTGGTTGTTAGATGTCATCCTCTTGTCTTCGTTACCTTCTGCTTACGTTTCCAACTTCCAGCTAAACCTACATCTAAAGAAACCCTGCAAAATCTTAAAATCTGATATATTTGTTTCAGTTCATCTCTGCTGTAGCTCTGCAGCAGGTGAGGCAAATTTCCCACCTGGTGTGGAAACACAGGGATGGAGTCTGCTGAAGAGAACAAGCAGTTGTAACACTGGGCACAGAAGAATTTGTTCTTGTTTTGCCAGCACATCAGGGCTGCTGTTGTCTGCTGGGTTTGGGGCCAGGTGTTGAAATACATTGGTTGGGTGTTGGTTTTCTTTGATTTCTTCTGATGGTGCTCTCATATCTGCAGAGGCTGGGCCACAGGAATTTCGATGTGTCTGTGATAAACTTACATTTCCTTCACTCCACAGACCACAGCACAGGCTGAGGGGCTGAAATCTATTCAGAGTGCTTCAAAATTGCCTTCACTGTCTTGGGTTCAGCTGGGGTCTTAAAAAGCAGAGGACTTCCTTGACTGCTGCCCTCATCCTTAGGTCTGCTGAAACAACTCTTGTTTTGTTGTGGGTTTTTTTAAATTTCCTTATTGCTTTTCTAGCAGAGGATTCTGTAACATGTATAAATATCTTCATCTGGCTATGTAATTGTACAGCTTCATAGGAATTGAGGTGCTTCTATGAGAGAAAGGAGCTTTTTGGAAGAAGGCTTTAGAGTTTTTTTCTTATTTAAAAAAAATCTATATGCTGTTGAAAGAATCTCAAATGCCACAATTTCATGGTCCTTGCAGCCAAGCGTGCCCTTAAATTTCACATTCTCCACTAGCCCCTTCGTCTTGGTGAGAAAAAGGTCTTGGTTGTTGGCTGGGGTTAAGCCACAACAGCATTAATAGCACTTCTTGGCTCCTCTGTCACTTGGAGAAGGAAGTTATCAGCTCATTCCAGCATCCTCCTGGATTCCTTAAGCTCTGCTGTGTTGTCTGTCCAACAGATATCAGGGTGCTTTCAAGCTATTCCCTTCATCTTCCATAGAAAACAGATGGTGCCACTTAAGAAAGCATCTAAATTACAGTATTTTTTTACTCCCTTTGTGCTCCTTTTTGTTGAGATCTGTTTGGAGGTAAGGAATTGCTCTAAGGGCTTTGGTGTTACCTACTTGCATGCCCTTCCTGTGGAAATTTTCATTTAGTGGAATATATATATTTGTGTGAAATGTATTTATTTATGTACGTATATATGCGTACACACACTCATTTACATACATATATATATGTATATGTATTTGTAAAAATAAAAGCTTTTTGATAGCTCATTTAACACAGACTGTTCCCTATTATCTATGGAGAGGCATGGAAAGGGGATAGATGGAGGAGCAGGCTTGGTTGTAACTCCTTCACTTACCTGTATCATAATTTCCTTGTCACTGTTCCTTCCTCTTGAGTGCAGGAGCCTGTTTGCCTACTGGGATTCAGCTCACTGTAAGGAAATTTCATCCCACTCCCGGTTCTTCACTGTTGGAAGTTAGTAGGTTTACTTTCAGCTGGAGAGTGTACATTCTTTAGTCTCTTGGTGATTACACTGCTAATTTCAGTAACCTGTTGACATCCTGCATTGGCAGTCGTCTGTCAGGCTTGAATTCTGCCACTGTGCTTTCAGGCAGCAGGACAGATATATTCAGGAGGAGGGTTTGGGTGTGGAATTTTGATTTTACAGAAACGAAAAGTCCTTTTTTTTTGGTTCATTTTAGATCTTCTGGAGCTGTGCTCATCCTCTGTGTGTTCCTGACTAGAATATGTAATGAGTCAGAAATTACTTTCCTTACTTCCTCAAGCCCTTGAGAGTAAATTTCAGTAGGCCTTGCTGACTGAATTGTATCTAATGCATTTTCTTGTTTATTTAATCTTTTTGTTAGCATCATCAGAGATATGTGGGATTTGGTTTAGCCCAAAAAACTGAAATGCCTTTATCTGCAGCAATGTCACTCAGATCAGGCACATTGGTTAGTGCATTGTGTTCCCACCTGCTCTGCCCTCATTTCAGACACCAAGTACTTGTCAGTCCAGTAACTTTTTTCAAATATTGAATTCACATTTGTTCTAAAATGTACTTAAATAATTTTCACTGGGGAAAACACTGCAGCAGGAGCAGCTCTTATCTTAACAGATGGAGCCCGGGCAAGTTGTACTGCCAGCTGGTAAGAGTGAGGAGAAGCTAAAGCAAGTGTTGTCTGTTTCAATGACTAGCAGCCCAAGCTACTGACAGTCACAGTTTCTCCATCTCAAAGCTGGATTCTTGAGATCCAGAAGAATTTTAAGGAAAAGGTATCATTTATCCTGAGGTTTGTAAAGAGCTTCTTTAACACAGTGTAAATGAAAAGTTAATCTCTGCAGGTTTTATATTTACTGTGATTTTATTGGTGCTGCCATCTTTGAGTATGAATTAAATCAAGGGCTAGTATTGGATAAAAACAAATGCATTTTCTCTTCTTTCTCACACAGAAGTAGTTGATTTAAATTAGCTGTTGTGTTGAGCCAGAGATCCTGTTGACATTTGAAGTAGTACTGAGAGGTTCATTATTTGAAATTTATAAAGGAGCAAGCAGTAAGATTTATTTCTGCAGTGAATATTGATCCTTTGTGGATTAACAGGTTGAGGGGAAGCACTGTACCATGGCTGATGCAGAAAACACAGGGAGGGGACAAAAATCCCGGCTTGGGAAAACTCATAATGACTAGAACAGGGCAGTACCTGACTCCAGTCGAAGGAACTTCTGCAAGGCTTTTAGAAGTCCTCTGAGAAAACTTGATTTTGGATGATTACAACTTTGTTGTAATTTAGGTGAGTAAGTTGATGTTTGATGAAAAAGAATGAGAGATGTACTTGGAAATACGTGGAATACTTGGAAACTATAGGAAAGTAATTTCATTTTAAATTTAGCTACAGGTAACTTTACAGAAACAAGACATGAAGGAGTAGTAGTTGTTAACATAGACAACTAAACTCACTGTAATATGTGATCTTTTTATATATGAAGTTCAAATTAGGTTATCATCGGAAAGTGAGACCTTTGTAGTGAAATGTATATAAAAACCTGTTTTATTAAACAGGAAACAGTCATAATTAAAAGCAAGAAAACTAATGTATTGAATGTTTCTTAGGATATATCATGTTAAGATGCTCCTTGTTGTCGTAGTTTCGTCTATCCCACTGTGTAAATTAAGTAAATATTGAAATGAACAAAAAAAAAAGACAAGTGAGGAGGTTGAGGGTGTTGTGTATTCATAACTCCCTTCTTAGGGACTTGGACATCTTTCTAGTATACAAAGGAATACTTGATTCTCATTCTCTGAAGTGTCTTTTCCTTTCTTTTGTAATGAGCCCTTGTGTACGCAAGTAAATTTCACAACTCTAATACTTTCGTGTCTGAAGTTGGCAGTTTGCACGGGAGTTCACAGTTAGGAGGTCACAGGTGTCTGGTTGATTTCAGTAGAAGTTAAATGTTTGCATTCTTCTGAGGATTTGGGCCCAAGACATGTTGAAAACCCACTGCAGTCATTTCTAAAATTAATGTGTATTAAATAATTCTCCTATTTCCAGAAATACTCTGTGGATGTCGGGTTTCTAGAAAAAGATTTCTCAGCTTTATAGAGTGATATCTCACTTTCCTGTGAATCATCTTTTCTATATATGTATGTCAGAGGAAACAGTAAATCAGAGAAGTTGTGACCCTTGGAGTTGCTCAAACGTTATGCAAAGTATTTGTGTATTTATCTGTTTGCTAAAAGATGTGGAGGGAATACTCAGTATTCATGCAGTTTTACCTGCTGGTTCCACTAAGAGTCTGGGCACAGCCTCTTGCTTTAAAAAACCCCAGAAAATAGGAAAAGAACAAGCCCTCAGAAGTAATTCTATGAGCAGAAGTGAGTGATAAAACTTGATTTTTTTTTTTTTTTTTTTTGTTAATGGTGCCTTGTGCTTGGCTGGAGTCCCTGAGTTAAAGGTTTTGTCACAAGTACAGCGCCTGAGTGGGCAGATGTCTGCTCCCACCCCTGTGGCTGTTCCCAGGGTGTTCCCTTGGGATTAGGGAATAAGGGGCGGGGGGGGGGTGTGTGTGCTGTTTTAGGCTGTGTGCATTTAGGAGTCTCTCCTGCCCCCCAACTACCTTTGCAGAACATGCAGAAAGGTGAATTATCTCTGAAACATCTTCCACTGACTCACATCTGATTCAAGTCAGGTGTGACTTGGATCAGTTGTGACCTGGATGCAGACACATGTGCTGTGACTGCAGGAGTGATGCTTCTTTCCAATCTGTGTCACCTTCCTGGCAGCAAGTCTTGTATATTTATGTGTAGCAGATTTTGTTGGTGGTGATGATGCTTAGACAAAAATTATTAATTTAATTATAAACCTACATCTGGCTGAGGGTGGTTGTAAATCTAGAGGATGAAACCCAAATGTTTCTGAGTATCACCTCTGTAACAGGTCTTTGTAAGGATTGCATTCTGCCCTTCTGCTTTGTTTGCTTTTTATAGACTGTGTACACAATGCCTATTGTAAACACCAGCCTTCCATTTGCTGCTGGATATAAAATTTTTAATTTATATGCCATCATGATTTGAAAAATAACAAGAAAATAATCCCAAAATACCTTATTGTATGAAAGAGTCCTTTCCATTTCAGCAGCTAGATAAGCAGCCCATTTCCTCTGAATGAATGTTGCTAGAGCAGTTTACAGTAGTTACCATATCCGGACTGAATTCAGGTTTTCCAGGTCTGTGTTTTTTACTCTACAGATGGTTTTTGAATGCATTTTCAGATAAACTGGGAATATTCAAACAATCAGTTGCATGTTACATTTTTGTAATAAATAGAGAAAGATTTGGGTGGAAAGAAATATTAGTGTAGAGTAGAAAGTTTGCCATGTATAGGAAGGAATGAAAAGGCATCAATTGTGGATGAGTTCAGTCAGAGTTGTTAGGGGCAAATGCATTTGGAATTCTTGCATATATTTCATTTGAATGATCATTTTCCACTTATGTTTGACATTAGTTTCAGAAATCAGTTTTATTTACTCAGATATAACGAGAGAATTTCAAAAAGAGCAACATAATTTTTTTTTATGAGAATGTTGTAAAATCAGGCTAAAACTAATACAAATGTTTTTTGTTAAGTTCTGAGTAAATACAGACTAACAATCTAAAAATAGGTGTTAATGAGGGCAGGAGTTGGCACACTTGACTAAGGATTTGAGATCAGAAAAAAACCCCAGTGTTTAGACTGTGGGAAGGGAAATGTTGCACATCTCGTGTTCTTTGTAATAGGTAGGGAGTTCACTGGTTCACTGGGTTATAATGCAAATAATCTAGTTTTGACCTGAGACTAGACCCAATTGCCAAAAAAGGTTTAAAAGTACTGGTTTCGTATGGAAAGGTATTAAAAATTCACAGAATTTGGAGAAAGTTTTGACCATCTTTCACATTGTTGTTAATCTTTCACTACTTTAACATGTTGCTCGTCTAGAGGAAGAGGTGTCGTGAGCAGGTGTTTGAACTGAGGATTCTTGCTGAAAAGGGAAAGATGATGGAATAATTAGTGAAAGGGGTTTTGGCATATCATGTGGAACATAAATTATCCATACCAAGAAGAAACATTTGTTTCCTTACATTTTACTGTGAACTGCTTCTTAACTTGCTCCTTTGTGCTCTGTGGAACAAGATATTTGTAAAAATGAGAGCTATGCCTTCACATCCTTTTTCATATTCACATACTTTTTTCATAGATCAAGCCTTTTATAAACTAATCTCAGAGTGAAGAGTAATGAATTTCTAGCATTCATTTTTTTATGACTTAATTATGATTGATATTTGCAAAATGTCTTATTCCAGGAATCCATTTTTGGTGGAGTGCAGTTTCCATTTGAGTATTTTTTTGAAGTAAATTGGTAATTTAAAAAAATTATAAGCACTAACTAAAATTTTTGAATGCTGCCTTCTTCTGAAGTGGGGTTGATTTATTGAAGTAACCAAGTGACTCTCTCCTTAAAACTGCTGCTGTTTTTAGAAATTAAAAATTTGTGTTCTGCACTCTTCTGAAAATGTATCCAACTTCCGTATTATCCCATTACTTATCTCAAACTTGTTTGTGTGTGCTGTGTCTTGCCATGATTTTTCCTTTTAAGTTTCTAGTAAACGAGACTTATGAGATAAAACTTGGGTAAAAGCATTCAAAGAATTTTCAGAACTCAGTGGATGTTTTATGTGTTTAGGATCGCAACTTGCAAAGCATTTCTTCTCCAGTATATCAGATTCATAGAAGACCATCTTTCCTGTGTGTATTTAGGGGAAAAAAGCTTACAAAATTTTGAAAATATATCTAGAATTTGAAGATGAAGAATAGTTTGTGTTGAGCTTAATTGTTCTTTTTTGGTTAGTTTATAGTTTGAAGTTGAACTGATCAGTCATTTACAGAAAGATTAATTAATTAATTAATTAGTTAATTTCACTTGTGGCTGCCTCTTTTGATCTTAAGTTGATAAATAAAACCAAATAATTGCATCTTCTTACAAAATTACTCGAAGATGACTCTTCATTCATCCTCAGCCTTGCAAATATGTGCATGTAAGAGTTCCTGGAATTGAGGTCTCTCTTATTTGTGACGTGTCATTGACAGGGATACTGAAATAAATGATGTGCTCAGTAGCACAAAAGTCAGTTCAGGTGCAATGTTAGTGAATCCCTTCACTTGATTCATTAGGAATTCTAAAGGGACAATTTGAAACCATATGTCCTGAAAGGTTGTTTTGAAAACATTTTATGTGTAGGTAATATAAGCATTAAAGGTGCCTAAAACCAGAACCAAGATACTTATTAAAAAATAAGTGCAGGTTTCTCTATTGTTTCATAAATAATTAAATCCATCCTCTGGGTACCAGAATTATTATTTCCTGCAACCTTGGTGTTACAAAGAAGGTGTGGATCAAAGCAATCTCTTGACACCTGCATGTATGCCCATAGACAAATGTGGTTTATGTAGGAACTTCCTGCCTACAGAAAATATTCATTATAGGTTGGTTACAGGTGTTGGGAAACGTATTGGTCTTCTTCAAAATGAAGATTCTCTTGAAAGTTCTCTTTATGTTAATGGGGATGGTTTGCAGTAGCAACAGGTTTTAGTGATTCAGCAGCACTGAGGATAAATATTAATATTACCATGAGGTGAAGTGCGGTCAAAATAAAAATATCTTAATCAGCACTATTTTGCAGTGATCACTTAATCAGGAAGAAAGTGGAGATGATTGTAGCTGGGAAATGGAGTGCCGGATCTGGTGCACAGTTAGGTACTTTAGCTTTATGATATGGTTTTTATTCTCAAGTGGGCCAAATCAAGTTTAATGCGGGCAATTTACATCCTAATGGTACCGAACTTTCAAATGATTAATTATTTTTTTAATTTTAATTGCATTAGTTTTAAGGTAACTCTGGAAGAGCGGTGAAGTTCTGGATCTTTGGAGATCTTTAAGGAGTGTGGTTTCTTTAATAAAGGGCTGTTGTTAACATCATAACTCCCTGAAATGTCACAAAACCAAGAACAGTTCTTGAAACATTACTTAATTTTGAATTCTTGAAACATGACTGAATTTTGAATTACAGTTGTTTTATCCTTGTGTCAATGCAAAAGAACCAGACAATAATGTACCTGTTCAATTGGATTGAAGCACAAGGAGCAAGCAAATGAGTAAGTTTGCAGTCATGACAGCACAGATAGTACAGGGTGATGGCATTTTAAATGGTGTGAGGTATGGGTGGACGTGGGGCTTAAGCTGTCCAGGTGGAACAATTTCTGTTGACATAGGGAAAGTGTTTCTTCTTCTTTTTTTGTGACTGGGAACTTGAAATTTCAATAAAAAGCAGTTGTGGAGACGAATCTTACTTCAATCTAGGCAAAATTCCTTCTCACAAGTTCCTACTCAGTGTAGTTTTTGATATTTCCATTTGACATACATTATATTGAAGTTGGTTTTGTTTTTCTGAATTTTAACTTTATTTTAATATTTGAAATTCAGTTTAATGTCATGAATGCAGGACTTCATACAACATTTTCATTTCAAATATTGTCTATAATGGCTAAAATAGGAGTGTATTTGTGTGCATTTGTACAAGTTCTCCAGCTCTGCTTGGGGCTTTAGTGCTGTGTTGCATTGCAAATACAAACAAGTGGCAGTGAAACCTGGAGAAAATGAAGTGCTTTATGAGCAGGTTTGTGCCCTGCTCTTCAAGAGGAAAGAGGGTTTATTGGTACATACTCATGTTCATCCTGTGGGCACCTGCCAGTGGTGTCCTGAAGAGGAATTCGCCTGCTCTTTTGGGTTTGGCTGCATTACTGTCCTCCTTCTGAGGCCCCTGCAGCTTGGTGGGAAGTGTCTGCAGGGATGTGCAGAGAATTTGGGGGGGAAAGTACCATAGTGGAGGAGTGGGAGACAGGACTCAAATAATTTGTATGCTGTGTGAGACTTGACAGGTGTGCATTTTGACAAGTTCTAAGTGTAAGTGTTGGCTAAGAATATATGGCTACACAGATGAGTCATTTTAGAGAAGGAAAGTTTGTGGAGAGTTTGCTCACTCCCCTTCTCACAAGGATTAGAGCATAATCAAACTATTTATCTAATTAAAAAATATTAAAAGGGCTTTAAGTTTTACAGAGCTTTTACAGCTTTTTTTTCTCCTCAAAAGCAAAAATTTGTTATGTTAGTTGCTCATGTAAGATGCAATGAGACTCTCAGTGTCTGCAAAAGAATATTAAATGCCTGACCTCAATATATTTGCTTTATATAGATATTTTCTTTTAATTAAAATTCTGAGGTGAAAGAGAGGCAAGAGAAGGGAGTGTAAGGCAGCATCCCTTTAAAATCCTTCTTTCTGTAGCTTCAGAAATGGAGACTTCTGCAATGCTGTGAAATACCTGGGAAGCTGAGCAGGGGACTCAGTGGACTAAAGTTGCTGGCTTTCTTCTAGAAATAAAACGTTTCTATGTTTCTACAGCATGCATCAGAATTTCTAGAAAGGGTTCATTTCTATATTTTAATTGAGAGGATTATTTGAATTATAAATCAAATACATATTGAACAATTCTTCTATGAGAGGTGCAAAAACAACTGCAGAAAAAAGGAAATTATGAAATAATTGATACCTCCACAACTGCTTTGAGAGAGTACATACTTCAGACCTTAGTTGTGGTTACAACAGTAGCTGGTATTCAGGGTAGAGTGCTGTTACTTGACATATTCTTCCTCCCCATTTCTTTTCTTTTTTTTCCCCCCTCCCTCACTGAAGAGTGGTTGCATGCTCTGTTTATTGTGCAATGTTTGATTTTTTTTCCCTCTGATATTCATCAACACACGGTGTTCCACAAACAGCTCTTTTTCCAGAGTCTAGTCAGACTAGAAGCTGTTATATCTGCCTTACATAAGAAAAAGTTATGCTTTGAAGAACTAAGAATTCTCCTTAAAGTATTCATTTTTGATGCCGGATTTATTTTGATTTTTCAGATAATTTAATAATTCTAAACACAGGTCTGATTGATTTTACTTACAGCTGAAATGTCCAGCATTTTTTGGCAGTCAGATACCAGCATACTGGGTTATTTGTCAGACACTGGGGAATGTGAAGTTTAAGCTTGACTGCTGGAAGTGTGATTTGAATTGATTTGTTTCCAGCTCTGGGACAGCATGAGGGATGGAGTTGAAGCAGCATTCTGCTTATTAAAGTGTAAGGCCACCTTCTTCCTTCTTCTTTGTTTTAGCCTTTCAGGGTTTTTAAATGTCACAAAACTTTTTTCCTGTCTGCACTTGATTTGCTCTCTGAGCATTTCTACCCTCTTTAATAGGTGGAACAGGAGTCTTGTAGCACAACCAGCTAAGTCTTGCTCTAGAATTCCAACCCACAGCAGGATGAATTCAAGTTCAATATTTCACTTTGCTGCTAGTATAATAATATTTAAACATAGGGTGGTTTACTAAAATTCTTGAGATGAGAGAGAATGGTAATATAAAAAAAATAATGGCTATATCTTGATGTGGTATGGAAGTGTTGTCCAGATCTGCAGTGGGTGTTTTGTGAACACGCGGATTATTTTTCGTTTGAGTCTGGGGAAGGAAAAACCAGAACTACTCCAGTATGTTTGGGAAAGGTATTTTATTTTTCTCCCTGATTTTAAAGTTCCCGTTGAAGAATATTTTGTGGTAGCTGTAGCCAGAGTTGTCTGGATGGTCTCTACTTGACCTTGATGCAAACACAGTAGGATCCAGAGTATTGTGTCTGCCTATACCATAGAACAGGAATTTGTGGACATGCTTCTCATTCCTGGAAAATGCCAGATTCTTAACTTGTACTCAGAGATGCTGGCACTTAACTGTTCAAAAGGGAAAACATGTCAAAAATGTTCTGAGGGAGTAAAAACTGAATCTTAACTGTTAAAACTGAGAAGGGTATTTGTGGCTTTTGTTTTTTACATTGTCTTGACTAATGTTCTGTGGTTCAGCTGCTATCGCTGTTGACTACAGTGCTTCACCCCGATTTCCTCCAGAGAGTTGGCAGAAACTGCAACAAAGCCTTCTTGGCTATTCTGCCAACCTGAGGTGGGTGGAGAGGAAAGATTTCTTTTCCATCTCCTCTCAAATTATGCTTTAAGCAGCTCTGCCTTTCTGATTGTCAATTACTTCCCCTTTGTTTGGAGAAAGACTGGTTTTTTTGGGGGTGGTTTTCTCTCACACCTCCTTTCTGGAGTTTTTTTTGAAAGCTCTGGCTATGGTCTGTCTTAACTCAAAAATGCTATTTACACATTTCGTAATCTCAGCTGATAGAAGCCAGTGGAAAATAAATACTTTAGGTTTGGATCAAGCCTGTAAAGTAGAAACACTTGTGAAGCTCCTTTCAGGAATTTAGCCAAAATTTCAAAACTGCAGAATACTTTTAAAAAACAGAGCTGTCAATTTATTCTTCTGCTGTGGGTTTGTGGTGGGGTTTTTTGTTGGGGTGGTTGAGTTTAGTGTTTTGTTGTTTTTGTTGTTTTTTTCCCAAAGACAGCACTAAGAAGAATTAGAGAGCTTTCTGGTATTGAGTTAAATGACAATCTCTTAGATTGTGTTTTTTCTCATTTGCATGGGGAAGCTCTGTGTGTATTTTAATAAATACTTTTAGGTAGTGAAGCAAAAAGGTTTCTGTCTTGAAATGGCAAGTGACTAGTTTCCCGTGATGGTTGTTTTCTTTCCCAATCTATTTCCTTCAGAATGAACTTTCACCGTTGTTGTTGACAATTCTGGTGCATACAGTTTTTAATTTCTATGCCTTTGGCTTGACATGGCATTTTACATTGCACAGTGCACTGGGCAGAAGGCTGGGTTTGCTGTGGGATGCCTGATCACTAAGGAAGCATGTTTTGTAATTTGGGAAGTAAGATACGGGTATCTTACTGCAACCTGTCAGTCAAGGGTACAGTCTTCAGTCTTAGCAGAGTTAGCCAGCTTGTTTATCCAAAAGTAAATGCAGCCTCAGCGAGACACCAAGAGGAATTCCTGAGTGCTGTCTTGTTATGTTATGTTTTCTGTTTAAATCGGTTGTGGAGACATATTCCCAGTTGATGCCCCAGGTCTGCTGCACTATCTTTAACAGTCAACATGATCTTCATCTCACTTGGGTTCAATTTCAAGCCACGCCTGCAGCACCCCTGGTTCCCTTCAGTGCTGGGCTGGGGAGGGGAAGTGTCACCCTGATTTTTTAAGACTTTGCCAAGCCTTCTGATGTTTGCATTCTTGTAACAAACTTTCTCACACACAATTCTGTAAATAACTTATGTTTTGCATTCTTTCATGGAGGAGGAGAGAATTGATGGACTCTTAGTCTGTCCAGTGTCATTGGAGAGGTGGCACTGTCACACTCCAATCCACTTTTGAGAAACTATAAATGTTAGAGTCAGAAAATAAAGGTCCCTCTTTTTTGTTCACCATGAGAGCAGCAGTGTCCGTGTCATCATTTTGTGTCGTATTGCGACAGGGAAGGGGCACTGGCAAGTGAGGGAAAAACAGAAACCCCCCCAGCAGGTTAGCCTGGGAAAATCTGAATTCCAGGGCTAGCCCTGTCCAAACTCTGCAGACAGAAACTTGGAGCTGGAGGGAGAGTGAGCAAGGCAGGAGCATGAGACTAACTTTGCTAATAAAGCATCCAAAACAGCTGTTTTATTATTTTAATGTCATTTGGTATAATCCTAATACGAAACTGCATTGGGCTATCAACCGTGTCACTGCCATCCCTGTGTCAGCTCTTTGCAAAGTGTGGACTTTTATCTCCAAGAGTTTAAAACATGACCCCCTTATTATTAAATAGGCTGTAAGTAATGCTAATAACTGCTTCCCCATGGTAAATATGATAAACAGGCTGTTGAAGCTCAGTGTCACTACTGCAGAACCCATTGTTTTGCCTCTCTTCTGCTGGATGCTTGTTGTAATTATAATAAAATCCTGCCTTTCCAGGGCCAGGGGGTAGAACATATGTTCCTCTGCATGCCTGGCTTGGCAGCTAGACTCCTCCTGAGTGTTTTTCTATGTGTTTAACATGTTACTTCTGATGGAGTTCTGGTTAAATTTCAATCAGAAAAAAATCTAAATTTCTAATAGTTGTAGTATTCTTCTTTTACTGAATTTTACTGTTTGTATGCATTGTAGGCATAAATGTGAATGGCTGGAGCATGAAATGTAGGGAAAGACCCATAGAAATGTAAATAAATTGAAAGAATGGTCATGGCAGGTTCACCTTGTTTGAAAATGCAGCTTAGCTTCCTGCATCAGTACATTGGTTGCCCTGAGGGTGAATTGGGAGATTGTTTTTCCTTGTCCTGTGTAATTGATTGAATAAGTGGAAGGAATCTTGCCAAGAGGGTGGTGGCACAGTTTTCCCAGGCAGGGCGAGATGGGAAGTTCTGGCCAGGTGGAGTGGCCAAGTGTTTTCACAGAACAGACTTTATAGGTCAAGTCTTATCTCTCCATCTCCTCCATGGAGATTGATAACATAGAGTATTTTTCACAGCAGCCTCCACCATGAGCATTGTGTGTGACTTGTCAATGTGTGGCTATAGAGAACATGCTGGAAAGTTTTATATAATGAGCTTCCAGCTCTTGTGAGTTGAAAACCAGCAGGAGGTTGAAAACCAGCAGCCAGGCTGCCCACACTTAGCCCTCGTTTGGAGGAGGAAGAGTTCTCTTTGGCACAGCAAACTGCTGCTCCCTAATCTGTATCACACATGGCTAGCAACTTTGAAAAGGGATGTGTGTGTGTGGAAAAAATCATCTATGCCCCTGTGTGTTTCTGTAGGCTGAATGAAGCACCAAAGGAAATGCCCACACTGCCTCTCAAAAATCTGCAGAGAAAGTGTGTCACTCTCATATCAACCATGAAAGAAACCACAGCTCTTGTGGAAAAGGAGGGTGTTTTGTGTTAACTTTGTGCTGATTCTGTCTGGGGAGATGGGGGTGTAAATGGGGGCTGTGTTCCTGCAAATCTGCTTTTCAGGGACCCCTTGGAGCTCACTGCTTGGAAAAGCATTCCCTGGCCTGACTATTTGCTCTCTCTATAAGGCTTGTAGGACAGTGCAGACTGGTTGCCAAAGGTCTGCCTGTTAACCTCCTAGTCTGGAAAGCTGCGTGGATGAAACGCTGTCTGGAGAGAGCCTTCCAAGACCCCAGGCCAGGCCAAGTTTTCTATACTTAACATTGCTGTTGCCACAAGAGCAGCAGATGTTTGCACAGTAGACAAACAATGCTGATGATAAAGCAAATTGACCTTTTTTGGAACAAGCTATTTGGAGCACATTCCTAGGGCAATTTTTTTTTTTCCCTTTCCCTTTTTTTTTTTTTTTCTTCTTCTTTTTTTCTTTTTTTTTTTTTTCTTTCTTTTTTTTTTTTTTTCCTGGGGCTCTAACTTTCTTCCAAGAGCTGCTTGGCTCTACATTGACATCTCTGCTAGAGGTGATAAAAAAGTTACAGAGGAGGGAGGTTTTACAAACTTTTCCACTAATGCTGATACCACAAATCATTTAACCTACTCCAAACCTATTTTTGTCGTCTTTATTTGACTGAAGTAGTTATAGTGATGTTTATTTTTCCAGAATCCCTATGGGAACCCTGGAAGATTTCAGAACGTAATAATTAAAGAATGACAGGCCTTTCCTTGCAATATAAAGTGAGGAAGAGCTTTGTGGTTTAAACAGCTATGCTGTTGCTTGTTAGCAAGAAATTTTGCCTTGTACTCTAGCCAGGCCTATAATGGTCAAAAATGTTGCAGTTGAGAACTACATGTTTGTTTTCAATCAGTTGTTTTTCAAGTTAAAAGGCTCTAATGGCTTGTTTTAATTTATTCAGTAGTATTAATATTTGTATTCAGTCACTTAGTGTAGCACAGCTCAGGCTGTCCAAGTTAGGTAGTACATTTTCCTATCACTTTTTCTACTGCAAGACCTTTCTTTTAAGGAATAAAACACTCTTGAAAGCTTGGGAAATCTCTGTGAACTTGAGTGATATACTTCTGTTTAAATTGCGTTTTAGCAGTATTTAAAATGTAATATTAAACCTGTATTTTAATTTTGTAATTCAGTATTTTGAATCAAGTTATTATAGATGTAAAGAAAAGTAGCACTACAGTGAAAATCTCAGTGTTATATGGCCGCATCTTTACTATTTGAACCTAATGCTGGGTTTTTCTAATCATAAGCTGATGTTCCTCTAGTTGGAACAGATGTAATTCCTGGGAGAGAATTGATTCCCTGGTATCTGAGAAATTTCAGAAAAAACAGACGAGGTTCAGACTTTGGAACCACTGAGATTTTTAAAGGGTTTTATCTATTGTACCACGAATGTTGGTAGAGCTATGCTGTAAACATAAGTCCCTGCATTTTTGTGTCATTATTGTGCAGATGTGGTTTAGAAAGCTACTTTGACTACGATGAAGACGTTTTGTGGGGGATTTTAGGTATCAAAACTACAGGTAGCTTGTGTCTTGACTCAGTTTATGAGGTTACTTTGCTGAACAGAAGGTAATATGCTTCTGGACAAGGATGCTGTAGTGCCTTGCAGGGCTGCATGATTAATATTAAAGTTCTAAACTGAATTACAGGGTTTTAGCAGGATTATTTCATAACATTAGAAAGAGAAAATTCTGAATTCTAGGAGAACCCAAATTTGGTTTCTTACACGTGTCTAGGTCTATTTGACTTTGTTCTTACTTAGGGTCATTTGCTTTTGGAGCTTTTGAAAACAGTTCCCCACTTCTGTTTAGAGATGTTATTCTGAACAAATTGTTCTGCAGTATGATGCCTGTCACAACTCTGTAGGGAGAGAAGTGGACATAGATGGGCCTCTGTACCCTGAAAGCATAAGCTAGCAAGGTTTTATGGGCCTTGTAAAACGGTGACTTTACAAGGTGCCTTTTTGGGGTCTTGTGATTCAGCAGTTTGATTGTCAGTGCCTTGTCTGTTACAAAAATACTGTCGCCTTCTCATAGATGTGAAACTGGGTAAAGTATGTCAAGTTGCTTGTTTGGATCATTGAGCTAGACTGCCTTTGAGTCAGAAATTGAATTTGAGTTTTGGAGACCCATCCGAATCCTGATGATACAACCTTCTTGTATGAACCCTATATACTGAAGTATCTGGTTTAGTAATAGAATTTCATGTGTGTAAAGTACTTGAACATGCCTTTAGAACAATAGTTTTATAAAGAACTCCTTTTCTTGCTAAATTACTTCAAGTTTTAATTTTTAAAAGGTTTTTTTACCGAGGGTTGTGCTATGTGTGTTTTGATGTAGAGTTATCAGTAGCTTGGATGTTTTGCATGCATGCAGAGAGGATGTATTAATGAACCAGGGATGGTTAATTGTAGTGCTAAATGGGGCTAAAAAAGAGGAATTGTGCTCCTGAGACTGTTTTACTGCAAACAATGCTGGGGTTTTACCTGTCTGGAATGCAATACATTATTTTGCTTACTACTTTCAAATATATTTTAAAAGAGGGGGAAAAGAAGAAGGAAATGAAGCTTAACTTGAAAATGCATTCAGTTTTTTCACTGAATGTGTTAATAATGTCTTGAGTGCAACTGTTCCTCCTTCCAAAACCAAGAATTGACTATGAAGTGTTCCCTTGAAGAAGTATTTTTCAAAAAACTTTGCATAATACATTGTGTAGGCCAATATTGCCCTTCCACTTACCATTTACCACCATTTTAATTTCTCATTGAATACAGTATTGTGTGACTGATTGGCAAATAAATTAATATTGTCCAAAGTGAGCTCACTTTATTAGACTTGCTTTTGCAACCGGAGTTACATAGTACAGATGCAGTGGCTGTCTGTGAACTCAAAAGTCTGTGGAAAAATACAGTCAGCTTGGCTCCAATTATTTAAAATTAAAAGAAGGAAAAAGCAAGTTTACTTTGTAAACCTGTTTCTCACAGCAGTTTTGACTTAGTTCTTACTTCATTTTTTCTAGTTTTAAACTTCATTATATTCCTTCAGGATATACAGTATATAAGCAAAATGATCCCTTGTTTTTACGCCCCTGATTGCATCTATTTTGTGTTGCCGTTACCTTGTTCTTTGATTTTTGCCTGGGTTGTTTTTTGGGTTTTTTTTTTTAATTATTCTCTTTTTTTTCCCTTTGTTTCAGCCAAACCTTTTACATCTAAAGTGAAACAGATGCGACTACATAAAGAAGATTTTGAGATTCTGAAGGTGATTGGTCGAGGAGCCTTTGGGGAGGTATGTGTGAGAAGGAGGTGGAAGAGTTTGGATAATTCTCCTGCAAACCTGCAGCACTGAGAAGAAAAGACAGTTCATAACAATACACTGATAGACAGGTTTTTACATTATTTAGCCATAATGGATATTACAGGCCCACCCAATGTTTGATGCAAGTACATCTTGTTTCATACATTCTTTGACATCTCTTTTTAAGTCTTGTGAATTTTGAGAGCAGGCAGGCTCACATGGATTGAGAGACCTTGTTTCAACAGTCTGAGGATAAATCATTTGCTTGACTAATTCTTTCCAGTCAGGAGGTGGAGATCAGTATGTAACTGATGGTTTAGAAGTCTAAGAATTGCTAATTTTCCTGATAGCTAGATAGTCTGAAAGTAGTTTTCAGCAGCTTAAATAGCCAAATATTGACACTGATGTTTCAACAACGTAGAGAAATCTCTCTTTTCCTGTCATTTAGTTTCCTATTTTAATGAACTTTTGAATATTTTTCCTGTATTTCTTTTAAGGACTTCTGCAGATGTTATTTTCCCTTTCAATAATCACCTACTGCTGTCAAACCATACAATTTTTTGCTGCTTCTGATGAGGCTATCTCTTACTTGAAGTTGCCAGACAAGTCTGTTGATCACTAGGTTGAGGAAACTTTAAAATGTTAGCTTTCTGCCCCATTTTTCTTAATTCTTTTGGGTGCATGAGCTTTGTTTTTCATGCAGTACACTGTAGGAAGAGCAATCTAATGTGCAGCAGTGCCTTGAGTTTTTCACAGCCAAATATACTGCAGATGTGGGTAAGGTGTAAAGCCTCTGCAGGAGGTAATCCATGCTGCCTGAAAATACACATGAACTCAAACCCAAAGAATTAAAAAAAAGATTTTCTGATCAAAGTGTTGATTGCCTTTGGA
Source organism: Motacilla alba alba (assembly GCF_015832195.1). Lineage (NCBI taxonomy): Eukaryota > Metazoa > Chordata > Aves > Passeriformes > Motacillidae > Motacilla > Motacilla alba. Next base: position 105,492,669 of record NC_052018.1, read on the forward strand.
AATGGAAGTTCTCTGTGATAGGAGAGGATTTCTGGAGGCCGTGGCATGTGACAGAGAAGAGCTGTTCTCAGGTTCACTTGCATGTTTGCATCTTGAGTGAACATCAGTCTTTTCTTGTCTGTGATTGTGGAAAAGCAGACTCTTATAAGTAGTATGTTAGGAGGAAGAATTTTTACTATAGTGTGTGCCACTACACACTCTGATCCCTGTGTGCAAATATAATAATTGGGCAGCTCTAAAATAACAAAAAAGGTAGTATTTCTTTAGCTGCTTTATCACTCTTGGTTTTGGTCCATCTGGAGTAAACCTTCTTTATAAAGGAGACTGAGGGCTGGAGTTACTCATGGGTAATTTATCTTTAGTCTAAACCTCTGCCGCAGAGAATGTTGCAATCTCCAGTTTGATGTAAACACTTCTGCTTAAAAGATTAGCCTTGGTCAGTGCTACCATAGGAGTTGCAGCTGAGTTACAGATTATGTTAAATATAAGAAAAATGGCTGATGTTGGTGCCTTCTTGTCAGAAGGATCATCCATGAAACTTGCCTTATATTGTGTTTTTAAGAGAGGTAATTTTTGTCTGCTAAATCAGCATCAAACTCCACAGCAGCTGAACCGCAAAGAAAACGTGGTTCTTTCTCAGGAAGTTCTTTGTGGTGAATCATCCCATGAACAGTGAGAATGTAACTTTCCCCGTCCCCTTCTGGGGACAGTCTGTGTGATTGGTTAGTTCTTCTCTTCTAGGAACAGTGCTTCTTTCTCATTCCTTATCTGAGGGAGATAACATGACTCTACTAATTATCAAAATCTTCAGTAAGGAGAAAAATGAAGCTCTTTCAGCGAAGATGTTTGGGGTTTTCTGTTCTTAAAGTAGAAGTTAATAAATATTTTGAAGGATATGTGTCTTGCTGGCTTAGCAAAGAGAACTTCTACTCAGACATTTGTCTAAGAAAAGAAGTTCTATATGAAATTGCTAATTTTTCTGTAAAATAACCAGTAAATACCTGAGGAAAATTGAAAAATGGACCACCAAATTTTACTGCTACTTAAACCACAAAAAACTATATTAATATTAAATTGCACAATACTTGTATTTACTGAGACAGATTAAGAAATCTGAAAGAATGTATTTTCTTTCCAGCAAACTATAAATGAGACCAAGGTTGCTCTAGGTTACTGGGAGGGGTAATTTTTGTCTCCTGAATCAACATAATTCTGAAATTCTGTAGACTACAAAGTTAGTGCGAGTTTTCTTTGGCACAGTCTCGGACTTGTTCTTATTTTGATTTTATGCTACTCAATTTCTTCAATTTGCATAGTCAAGAAATATTTCCCTTTTTGTTTTTACAAGTTTAATGCAGACAAAAAGTAGTTTAAACTAGTTATTGCTTATAACTGTAAGAGTTCATTGTCCCTAGTTTTTGTTTTTCCCCTTACCCTTTTTTCTGACTTCTGAAAAGGCTTTCCTTTTTGTCAAATTATTCACATGCCCCTTCCCTCTGCATGCATGCATTTACTTATTTACAATTATATGTTCGAGTGCTGTCTTTAGAAAACACAGATGTTTTGCTTGGGGGAGGAGCAGGATTATCATGGTAAAATTAATAATGTGGGCTTCAAGCAATTCATTGTGCTGGCTTTGAGCAGCAGGGCTTGAAAAGCCTAACTCAAAACAAAAAGCCTTTAAACTTGGGAGCTGAAAAATGCTGCTAGGAAAGGTGAAGCAACTGGGCAACAGCTCTTAGTGGTGTCTCTCAGCACTATAAAAGTGCAGCTTAGTGAAAGTTCTATCTAATACCAAAATTTTCAGTTGATTCTGTTATAGCTTTGGAATAAAAAATCAGAGCATGCTTATGCTAGCAAATACTAGGTTGTTATGTTGTTGATAATTTGAGGATGATGAGTTTTGTAGCTTGAGAATGAGCTAGTTATTCCTAATTTTTGTCATACAGTTATGAACAATAACATTCTTTCTTGTCTGCTTGTTCTTGCTGGATGAGAAAACCAATGCTGAATCTTCTTTTCTACTTTTATTGTTTTTCTTTTTATTTTTCTTTCAACTTTAATAGCTTCTATTCTATTTTTTTTCCTGTATAAGGCTATTGGTTTTAAGCAAAGGGAAAGTGCAGATAAATATCATAGAGACAAATAGCCAAGCTTGGGGCAGAAGGTGTCTGACAGCATGCCAAACTAGACTGCTGTTTGTGGGAAATATGGAAAATGGTTGGAAGACAAGGAAAAAAACTTTGTATTTGGCTAAACCCAAGATGTTTACATCAGCACATACCAATCTCTATTTTTTGGGCTGCTCACAGGGAAATAAAATTAAAAAAAACCCCAACCTTTAAAAAGTCTAATTTTAAGAAGTTCCAGTAGCAAGACCCTTCAGGATCACTAGGACGGGAATGATTACTCTTTCTTCAGTCTTGACAGCTTCTCTAGGGAAGGGAAAAGATCAAAACAAAACTCTGTCTGTATGTGTGCCTTTGTGTAGGTAGTAAATACTCTGTGTATATGTAAACACTGCCTAGATTTGTAATCATGAATCAGAATTTTTTTGTTACAGTTAGAAACTACATCAGTCTGTTCAATGCTGAAGTGTCAGGTTTTACTTTCACAGTCTTGGAATAAGCATTTTAGAATTTGCTTTCATAAAGCACTGAGACACCCCCAAAAACATGGTGTGATTGCAGAAAGATGATGATGATGTCTGTGATCTTTTGTGTGTGGTAGCTATTGATATGGAATAACATTAATGGCTTTCACAGACTAAAAGCTTCAGACTGATTGTAAACACAGCTGGTAAACACGAGTCTATTTTTGTTCTTTAGTCACTCTTCAATGCTGTTACACATTTGCAGAAGGTACCAAGCCCTTGTTCATGCCACAGAAGGCCTGTGTTCCAAATCTTCACCAAAGGCAGTGCTGTAGCTCCTGCAGTTGTGTCCAAGTGATTGCTGAATAGGAGACTGAAAATTCAGGCTTCTGTGCAGTCTTCCAGTGTGTCTTTCAATTACCAAGTCCTTTGCAGAATAACACAGCCTTGCACTGAGCATGCTACAGGCAAGAAATGAAATCCTCAAATTTGCCTTGTAATACTTGCTTTGTCTTATGCCTTTGGCTGCCTCTATTCCAATGGTTAATGGTGAGGAAAAACTTATTTCCCATGCTGGGCAGCAGGAACTACTCAGCTTTAGTAGCAGCAGCCTTTTAATTTTTCCCAGCAAGTGTCCCAAAACACTTAAAGGTCTTTGGGGCACAGCTGTGTTGTAGCTTCATACCACAGGCTGCATCACCAAGGGTGTCCCTGTCATCCAGGTTATGTAGGATACAGTTTGAATGCTGATTAGGTGCAATGTCGAGGCTTTCTCATCCTGCCATTTCTCATTAGAAATTGATACAGATAATGGCTTACCAGAGCTTCTAAGATTTAGATAGTATAGCAGAAGGATAATCAAGATCAAATCCACACTCTGGGCTATGTATCGCTGCAAAAGATTCATCTTTCCCTCAAAAAAAAAATTTGTGATTCTCAGTCTTGGGTTACCATGCACAGCACAGCAAACATTTTTTTTATGAATTAAAGCTATTCTCTTATAGGCTAAAGTAATGATCCATTTTTATTTTTCAAATCTGAACGTTCCTTGATGGATTCTAAAGCTGAACTTGAACCTCATGTGAGGTAACCTTTAAAAATTTCAGTCCATAGACTAGTTTAAACAAATAAATGTAGTACCTTTCTGTCTTATATCCTCTCTTTATCTCCCTGCCACTGCCTCCCCCTGCAACCCCAGAAGGCAGCAGTGTCAAGAGCAGGGCTGATAATGTACATATGGAAAGTGACAGCTGCTTGGTCTGTGAATCTATAGCTAGGCAGGAGCTACACTGTGAGATACACATTGGTTTAGACATCAGAGCATTGCAATCCTTCAACCTGTGCTTTTGCCTCGTTTGTGAAGCTGTTGCAGCTGATGACACATTTGAAGATGGTTCAAAGAGGTTTGCATGACACTTCCTTCAAACTGTCTGATCCTGTATTTAATTTTCTGTTATCACTGTCTTCACACATTGCTGGTTTACTGATTATGAAAGAGGTGAAAGGAATGTAGGATTCAACCTTGGTATTTTTTTGTTACTGGCCTGCAGGATGAAGATGATGATAATCTGTGTGACAGCATGTTGGTTCGTAACCAGATGCACACAGAAATAATCTTAAAACTAAAGCAGATAAAAGTTTCCTTTGAAAGAGAAGAGTCAGAACAGGATAGTTGGAGAATGGTTGTTAAAATGTAGTGATTGTTGAACTTTTCTGCAGTTGGGATGATAATGCTGGTCTAGTTCTGATCAGCAGCTTTGAGTCTGTGGCACTTTCATATCCATTTTGGTTAAGACACTGAGCTTTCCATACCCAGGGAAGCCTGAACTGTGAAAACAAGTTTGTGTAAACTTCTTCTCTCCCTCTTTCCTAAAAATATTCTATGTTAGCTTATATTATAGCTAAACAAAACTAATATTCTCAGAAAAGGATGGTGTCAGTGAACTTTGTTAATTTATTATTACAGAGGCCTATGGCATCTAATGTTTCAGAAGCTATGAGGAGAGGAGAGGCAGCTGGACTGGCTTGTTTTGTTAAGTTTTACTTCTCTAGAAATTGTGCATTTTACTGTTTCCCTGCTGCTTACAACAGGTATCATAAAGAGTTCATTGATCTTCAGGTGGGAAAATGTGAAGTCATACTACCTTTGAAGAAAATCTAGTGCATTATTTGAAACGAGAGTGGAAGTTGTTTTATGGCAAATCTACAGTTTTATTTGTTTTTAAAACAAAAACCACATTGTTTAACTTGGTTTAGAAGCTGCTGTGCTGTTACCTTTTTGTTAAGGACTCTAAAAGTTTAAATTAATGTGTAGGACTGAAGTCCAGGAATATAAAGCATAGAGCCAGAGAACTTCGTGTCAGTATGATACAGCAAGAAGTGTGATGCTAAGAAATGCCAGTTTTCATTGACAATCACCTAGAAAAAAAATATACATAGGGAAAGTGTGATACATAAGGAAAGCTTACAATAAACTTGGAATTAAACTGTACTATTGAGGTGTTTCTGTCTTGATGGTGTGGTATTGTGTGCATAGTAAAAATGTATCCAGAACACTTGAAAAAACCTCCAAAAATGCAACTTTACATAAAAATCAAAACAATATGTATTTTCTCGTTGTAACTTTCTTGTCTTTCATTTCTCTTTTCCAGGTTGCAGTAGTAAAACTGAAAAATGCAGATAAAGTTTTTGCCATGAAGATACTTAACAAGTGGGAGATGCTGAAGAGAGCTGAAGTAAGATTGCAGTAATGTTTTCCATGATTGTGTCCCCTCTTACTCTGCTGAATTGTCATTTCTCTGTCCACAAGTCTCCGTGTTTATTAGAGGGATGGAGGAAGTGCTTCACTATTTACTGGCAGTATAAAAATTAATATTAAGTAAGCTTAAAGCAATTCATCAGAAGGGTTTAAATGTCCTGGAATCTTGACTTCTGTGGGGCTGAATGTTTTTGACATTAGGCCTTTTCTGTAATTGTCCAAAAATTACCAACTGCACAAGTGATCTTTTAATGCATTTGTTCCAGTTGGGAATGTAGTCTTTAGCAAGTATTTTCCATGGTGGAAGGTAGTTACTGAGCTATAAGAGAGTAATTGCTGAGCTGTAGCTCATCAAACCTGTTAGTTTCTCAGTAGTTAGAACTTAGCAAAGGCCTAATGAGTGGACTGAAAAATCAGAAAGATAAAAGTTTCAAATTAATTAGAGTGCACGTTTCCTAAAAATGTTCATCTGCAAAAATATGTGGCAAAAAGTTCCTCATTATAGCTGAGAGTCCATTTTGTGTCTGAAAAAGGTGGAACAGCTCCTTCACCAGCCTTGGTTTTGCCTTAGCTGTCTACTTTCTTTATACAGCTCTGCTCTTCACAAAGTCCTTGGTATATTTCCCCTGGATTCCTTTGAAAGGAAGCTTATGAAACGCAGCCTGCACCTGAATACTTGTGTATTAATTTTAGATGGAACATGTATCTGACTCTCTAATTTGCTTTGAAATTCTTCATCTGTGCAGACTAAAAATACACTCATAAATATATAGATTTTATTTGAGACCTCAACTTTGCTGCTCTCAAGCTGCCTTGCTGTTCAACAGCTTCCAAGTTTATTCTGATTTCCTCATTTATGTTTTAATTACATCTTGGTAGGAAGTGAGATCAATGGGAAACCATCACACTCTTAAAAAAAAATGTATTCAGACAAATTAAAGCCAATTTCTGATGTGTGCACATCCTGTCTCTTTTAATGAAAATGTTATCACATTAAGAAGTATAAATGGCTTGCAGATTGTGGTTAGATGTGCACAATGTTTCCTTTTTATCCAGAAATTATTCAGATACTGAGCAATCTGGCAGTAGTCTTGATACAAAGAGGTATTTCTCTCCAAGACAAATGTCATTACTGTAAGTTTTATTATTTCACTGAAAAAGAAAGGACCAGTAATAAACCTCCACTCTATTTTTAAAGTACCCTTTTAAAGTGAGTTTGACAACTGTTTCTTTTCATTAGCATACAGTTATAAATAGATTACAAAAATTTTTCTCTATGCAAGGTATTAAAAATACTCTTCCCATGGGTCCGGCTGAATTTCTGAAAGTCTGAGCCGTTAGCCTAAAAAGAATTGCAGCAATGTTTTTCCATGTATTCGTAACCCATGGGTATATAGTGCAAAGAGAACCATCTGGAGTGAAAATGCATTATAAAGCATGACCTTTAGAAACTGTAACCTGTCATTTTTAAACATTCATGAATGCTCTTCTTACTACTGATGGGGGAGAATGACCCATTTTGGCTCTGTTAGCAGTGTGCTGCGCTAACACCGAGATACACGGGAAAATCATGCAGGCCAAAACCACAAGCATATAGATGGATCCATATGTTCATATATATATATTCATATTCTATATGTTAATGAACATATGTGTCAAGAGTGTGGGAAGTGGGAGTCACTTGTAAAAGCAGAAAGGGAGTATGTACTCAAAAGAGGCTTGAGAATGCCAGGGTGAGGTTGAGGACTGCATGCTCTGAGTGCAAAAACTTTGTTACTGTGAAATTACACAGGTTGCAAAGTCAGTGTTCTTTTTTTTGTATAATAACAGAGGATAAATTTTCCAAATACTTGCCACTGTTGAGATGGGATGTAGAACTGGGAATGTTACTGATACAAGGAGTACCTGGAAGTGTGTGACATCTTGCTGTTACACTCCCAGACCTGTTACCCTGAGCGTTGACAGTCACTTACAGTTACACATGTGCCGTGCTGGTGCCAGATGAGGCTCAGGAGAGACCAGGACAAATATCAGGCAGCATGGAAGCAGTCAGCATCCCCAGGAGGTGCTGACTCTGAGCTGTGAGGACATGAGCATCCAACAGCCGAGCAGGTCAAATTCTTTGCTGCTTGAAGGCCATGATAACAGGAGAGATACGACCACAGCACTGAGTTGGTTTTGCTGTGACAGAGTTGGACCAGATGACCTCTGGAGGTCTCTGCCAACAGTTCAAGGAGACTGCCTAGGGAAGATGAAATGAAATGCTGGAATAATGGAAGGCACAAAAAAAAAAGGTTTCATTTTAAAAAAGTCGGATTAAGCCATGTTACAGTAATTAAAAGAACCACTGCTACTGTCTCTTTTTGTTGTTGCTAGATTTTTTTTTTACCAGTTCAGCTGTTTATAGGATTGGCTGTTGCTGTCTCAGCTGTGATCTACTGTGGTAGTAGCTGTTGCTTCAGCTCTAGGCATGCTGCCCAGAGGTGGGTGTCTGGAGTGCTCAAGGAATGCACAGTCTTTTGTCAAATCATGGCAAAAACAAGTGGAATTATATAAACTCTCTAGTAACTAATCCTATTAATTGTGTCATAACAAGCAGAGAAACTACCTGTTATTTATCCTTGTGAAAACAAGAGTTCATAGTTATTTCTCTCTGAAATATGTCAAGAGTTTACAAACAAGGAAGGAAAAAAAATCAAGCTGAAGCATCAAACAGCTTTTCTTCCTTCTGAAGATGATCCATGCTCATTCTCCAACCCCAAGTCTATTTTTCATTCAATAACCTTTGAAGGTATTTGTTTGAAGTATGTCTTGCTATTTTCTCAAATTTCACTGATTTATCTCCTGCATTGAGCAATGTTTCAAGTATGTCATCTTAATTTTTCCTGGTCTGCATAGTTCTTACTCACTGTATTCACCAAAAAAAAAGGACTTGTGATGGTTTATTTGTTTGGAGGAAGGAGTTACTTGCTGCTGTGTTTTTGCTGTATTTTGTTGTATTCTTGTGCGTATCTCAATCTCAAATGATATTTCACTTTTCATTCTTCACTTTCCAAATCTCACAGCCTGCAAAAGCCATGCCAGAAGTCTGCTATTTTCCTATTGGATTTGGAAATCAAACTGAAAAAAATAAAAAGCAAAGGCTTGAATTTCCTTTAAACTTAGCTGTCTCGAAGATAGAAGAGACAGAGCAGGGTTCAAAATGATGAAACATCTTTGTGAAGAGCAGAGTGTGCTGGAATAAAATATGGTCTGTGTTTTTCTCAAACTCTCCATCTGCCTTCTAAATAGAGCCTGTACAATATTATTCTTTCCTTTGCACTATTGTTTAGATCTCTTTTTTTCTGAACAAAATTGTGTGTTGGCTTTGTTATTTGGTTCTTCTTGTGATATTCACTTCAGAACTCACTCTCTTCAAAATGTTTATAGGATTTCTTTGCTATAGTTTTGTTTTTGCTTTTCATCTATTTGGTCATTTTTGTCTGTTATTCTGCAAAGTTGTTTCTGCTGAAGTATTTTTTTCACTACTCAGGGCAAGTTGCACGACCTCCATTGGATTAAATGTCTTGCTGCTTTGCACTTAGTCATTTTCTTCACATTTTATCTTCTTTTGTTTCATACAAACCTGTGTTCCACAATTAAAACATTTGTTGGCAGTTCTTGTTCCTCCTCTGTTCCACTTGATTTGAAGGCACCCTCCTGCCTCCTGTTTTTATTTCCAGTGTATTGAGGGGAAACCTTTTGGGATGTCTGATCAACAGCTTATACCTGGCAAGAGCAATATTTGCTTCTCCCTGCTTTTCCTGAGCAAGGGGTGTGGAGAAAGTGGTTAATGATTATCAAGTGATGACTACATGGAATTATTGGCAGCTGCTTTCAAATGAAGAGAACTGTATCTGAGAACTCAAGTGTAAAACTAGGCTAACACCATAATGAGATAAAACAGCAGCACAAGACTCCAGATTCCAGCTCTCAGGCTCCTAGAGCAGTTACAAGTATCTAATGGCATTATTGACTGTTTTTCTTAATCATACATTGCTATTCTGTCATTATTGATACATCAAGATTTGGACATTTTAGATGATGGGAAGCAGCAGCTTGTTTATCCCTTTGCCTCACTTAACAGGACAGAGAAGTACAACTGCCTAAATTGGAAGAAGGTGGTCTCTTCTCATATTGATTCTTTTTTTAGATTTTGTCATATTTGGGTAGTGTAATAAATGGCTTTTTAACTGAGAGGCAGTTTTGGTTTTTTTCCCCTCAAATATAATTTCAAAACACAGTCAACTTGTTTTTCTTTATATATTTTACCTAAAGCCTATAATTATTTTTCTCCCCTTCAGACAGCCTGTTTTCGAGAAGAGAGAGACGTGTTAGTGAATGGAGATAACCAGTGGATCACAACATTACATTATGCATTCCAGGATGAAAACTATTTAGTGAGTATTGCTTTTATATATATATTTTTATATGTAAATATCTGTGTGGAAATGCAGAGTCTTGGTTGTGATTTGAGACGGAAAAGTAGTTTATTTGTTAATTTTGTGTTCTGGACCATACAGACCATGTGAGGATCTGTGATTTCTCCATAAAATTCTGAAGGGTGGAGATTGGTCAGAAACTTTGAAAGTTTTGCTATAAATACCTCAGGAAGGCAGGTTTGTTTTCTAAACCACTTTGCATTTGTTGATAAACTTTGGTCTATCTGCATATTCTTTCTTATAATTTGTCATTCCAGTTGAATTGGATTCGTAAAATTGAAAGTGCACTTACTAACATAGACTTTCTATTTTAATTTTTCATGATTAACCATGCTGATTACCGTTTTACAGAGAGAAATTGGGAGTAGACCTCTTCTGAAACAACTTACTATTTTGAGCACTTAAACTCAGTAAGCTGTCACAAAACAATAAAACAGGAAGAATGTCACTAAATGCTTATAAATAGGAGTTAGAAGCTGTAGTTGTAGATTAAAATGTCTCTCTTATGTGATTTAATTTTTGAGTATTTGGAATGACTTGCAAAAAGAAACTAATGTGTGGAAAAGTGGCCAATTTTCTGTAAAGTCTTTCCCACTTAAAAAATGTTTTGATCGTGATACAGTTTCGGTAATATTTATACCTGAAAAAGTAAACAACTTTGCATTGATGGGTTTTGATTATTTGGGTTTTATTGCCCTGTGCTTTGGATTCTCTATCATTAACAATTCTAATAATGTTTTTTAGATCTACTGTACAGCCACAGTAGTGTTTTCCTCCCAGTCTGTCCAATACAAAAAGTGCTGTACAGGGAACTCCTGCAGACCTGTAGTGTTTCTTTGCCATTATATTGCACTTTCTTCTGTCAGTTCAGATGCCTGAAGATCCATGGATTTTGGTGGATTTTTATAGAAATGGGGCTCTGCATTTGTAAATCCAACTGTTGGTGTAAATACCTCCCAGCCAGCTTCCTGCTTTGTTAATGTGGACAGTAAAAATAATCTCATGGATTGTGTAACTCTGATCTTATCATTAAGAGCATTTCAAGGAAAATATTTTATATTCCAGAACAGCCTGCTAGAATTTGTTTTATTCTTGCCAGTTTCCTTGTTTTCACTAAGCCCAGAGCAGGTTCTGTTCTTCATCTTTGATAGTCTGCTGGCACGAGCTAGTTCTGCAGCCTGCTGGGCAAAATATGAGAGGTACTGAGAGTTTGTATCATCACTAGTTCTCCATATGCTTTTTATTAAAACAGCGTGTAACACAAGTGGCCTTTAAAGGAAAATCTGTGTAGATTGGGCAGTGGATGTGGTTGTGACTGTTGCTTGCCTTGAGATGGACCTCAGCAAACGGGAGAGAGTGAAATCTCATGAATTTCACCAAAGGGAAAGGCAATGCCCTGCATCCAGGGTGTATAATAAGAGAAACCAAGTACATGCTGGGGCCCAGGTGATTGGAAAGCAGCTTTACTTGAGGTCCTGGTGGATAACAAGCTTTACCATGAGCCAGCAATGCACTTTCACAGTAAAATAGGCCAGGAGTATTCTGGGCTCAAGGAAAAGTGGTGCCAGCAGGTCAGAGGAGGTCCTTCCTCTCTGCTCAGCCCTGCACCTGAAGTGCTGTGTCCAGGTCTGAGCTCCCCAGGGCAAAAGAGAGATGGAACTACTGGAGCAAGTCTGTTGTGAGGCCAGGAGGATGATTGAGGCACTGGGGCATCCTTCCTGTGAGGAGAGCTGGGATTCTTCAGCCCAAATAAATGCAGGATGGAGAGGGGAGGTTATCATCAATGTGTGTAAACACCAGAAGGAGGGAATCGAGACAAAGGAGCTGGATTCCTCCCAGTGGTGCTTGGTGAAAGGACAAGAGCCAGTGGATGCACCTGAAATCCATGGAGTTGCATCAGAACACAAGAAAATCCTTCTTTATTGGGAGATACTCAAAGCCCAGCTGGAGACATCATCAGCCTTTCCTAGCTGACCATACTTGAGCAGATGAGGTCTGAAGAGGTCCCTTCCATTCCAAATCTGTGATTTGGGATTAAATGCCTGTCTTAAGCTTCCACTAGCTACTAGAATTTAGAGTTCTTAAATCTATACTTTTCTTTCTCTTGGAAAGGTGGTGCTGTCCTACCCTAGTATTTTGAGAAGTATTCGGGACTTGGATAGATCTGGTTGATTGTGTACATTTAGAAAGTATTTTTACTATTATTTAGAAAGTATTTTTAAAGCTTAAAAAAACCCCTATTTTTTATAAGAACATGGATATTTGACAGAATTTTTTTAATGTAAAATTTTGTTTTTAGATGTAACTCGAATTCCTGCACATGTATTTAACTTCATTTGCACAGCTTAATACCCTGAGTTACAGTTTAAGTGTTGGCTTATTCAAGGAGTTGAAGGTTTCTGCGTTGTTAGGCTACTACATTGCTGTTGCAAACTTAGGAGGAGGTGCAGAATCCTGTGTTTTACGACCCAAAATTCCATTATTTTGCTATATCCTGTAGCCGAGTTGCAGAGGTTTTCAAAGTGCTGAAGAATGAGTGCAGAGATCCCACATCAGTTAGGAGAATCTGAAGTTTTTTTTCAATATACATTCAAAGCAATAAGTTCAGCTCTTGGAGATATCTGTGCAATGCATCACTTAGTAATCAGTATCTGAAGTTCCAAAGGCTTAATGCATTTTCTAAAACTGTAAAACACAAGAAATTTATACAGTCTTGTTCCTGAAGGAGTGTATGAACATCACTGAATAGAAGATACTTATCTTCTATAAGGTTTGTGAGTATAATTTAAGAAGTTCATTATTCCTGTCACAAAGCAACATATGAAAATTTGACTATCAATACATTTAAAATCTTGTGTAAATGCCTTTTGTGCTTTCTTATGCACTTGGAATCAATGAGGATGCCCACGTTATTCTGTATCAAGCTGTTAAAATCTTTGTTCATCATCTTTATTGTTATGGAGAATATGAGGGAAAAGAAGCAGGTGTAAGATTTCTGCCTGCCCCATATCTTCCCCAGAGCTGGCATAATTTTGCAGATTTTTTTCTTCATATTTTAGTGTCTTTTTCTGAAAATGGGAAAGGCAGACATGTTAGGGCAACTAATATAAATAGTCCATTTAGGCTGCATTTTCAGAATTTTAAAGAAACAAATTGGGGCATACATTATTACATTTTCAATATTTTTTATTATTTATGGTGTTCTTAAGAGTTACTGCATCAAATGCAGTTAGGCTGCCTTCCTGGAAACAGACTGGAGCTCTACTAGTGAAAATTTATTCTCAGGGGCATGATTTGAGTCTTGGGGCTGTCCTGTGAAGGGCCAAGAGATGGACTTTGGTGATCCTTGTGGGTCCTGTCCAGCTCAGGATATTCTGTAATTCTAATTAACCTGTCCACAATGATGTTTGAAAGTTATGTCTTAGCAGTGTGTGTTTAATTAGAATGTCAATAATTAGTTTTTCAGCTATAATTAGTTTGATTTTTTTTTCTTTCCCCCATTTGGCCTTTCAGGCACTGTTTCATAATTAAAAACAAACTAAACTAAGCTAAAATATATAAATCCTGAATTTCACACGTAGGTTTCACTTTTTCCAGTAATTTTAATTATGTTGCTAAAAGAAGTGGCCTTTTATTCTGTAAATACAGTAAAATGCAAAAAGGCTCTGATTTCTTTAAAGTCTTTGCATCCACTTTTATGGCTGCCAAGTTTTACGTTTCATTAATATATAAGAAATCAATATTTTTCTCCATCCTTTCAATTAGAGAAGGTGACATGTTGTATTTTATGTTGCCAGGTCCTGTATCATGTGTAATGTCAACAGTTTCTGGAATTATGCTGTGGGTCACTGGAAGTCTCTCAGACTTTGCCTTAATCTAAATAGTCTTTAGATTAGAAATGCCTCTCTAAATAATCTAAAAACTTTACTCTCCAAACTAATTTGTTTTAATGGGAAAAGAAGGTGGTAGGAAGAAAGGGAAGGTAAAGTCTTGGAAATTAAGGCAATGTAAATGAGATTACCAATTTGCACACTTGTTTCATTTTTATAGGTCTGTACTTTAAACCTTTACTCCTTTAGCTTTCTAACAAAGGGCATTGTTTCCATAAGGGAATCCAGAGGATCTAAATATTTTATCATGTTTGGTGATGGGACTGTGGATGAAGTTGATACGATATTGTCATGAGGCTTACTATATTTGGGGAGGTATAAATATGAGAATTATATAGAAGTAGGCTAAATGCTAAACTGCAGTTGAACTGACTGCTGTTTTCAGAACACCTAAGCATCTCTGTTAGTTTTTTTAATGTCCATAATAATTTTTGCAGTGAATTAGTTTTTATGCTTCGATTAATATTTAGTCTTTTATTCACTCAAGAAGTTGTGATTTGTTTTCCCCTCACTCTGCTCTCTTATTGTTCCCACTCCACAGTACCTGGTTATGGATTACTATGTTGGGGGAGACCTGCTTACATTGCTCAGCAAGTTTGAGGACAGGCTCCCTGAAGATATGGCTCGTTTTTATTTGGCTGAAATGGTGATAGCCATCGATTCAGTTCATCAGTTGCATTATGTTCACAGGTAAGTTATTAGAGCTCCAAATTCCTGTTGGAGTAATGGAGAGTTACTTGATGGAGTGAAACTAGTTCCTGTTAGAAGATTTTAAGTGGGTAACAAGTGCTTGCTGTGTTAGTGAGCACGATGAAACCAATCTCTCTGTATGTTGTGGTTATTGGAGCTGTTAATAAACTTGTACATACGGTCAGAGACCTGAATGAGCCTCCACATGCATCTCATGAACCTTGCACACTGGTGTGCTTGAGAGTTAATGATCCATAATTTATAAAAGCAAAACTGGAAACCTGTTAGTGAAATGTGATCAACTTTGAACAGTTTTATTGAAAGGTCAAATTCTGTTTCTTCATGAATCTATTTGATTTATACTGAGGCTGAAAACACACCAGTGTCTGCTTTGAATTTTTTTCTGCATTTTCTTTTGGACTTAATTATCTTTAAGATAAAGTGAGGACAGCTAAATGAATGGAAGTACTTAAATTGTGGTACTTACCTTTACCTTGGTGTGTGTGTCTGGCTTTTTTGGAGACCATGACTGATTTTCCCACAAAACTAGCATCATCTTTTCTGTGATCGTTCTCTGCTGAACTCAATGGTAATTCTTGTGTGCAGAGGAAAAGGTTATCTTACAAGAGGCAGAATCTTCAAATGCACTCAGCAGATGTACTTGACTCTGACAGAAGTCAGGAGGAAAACTCCCAGTTCCTTAAGCTGAATCATTAAGTTGGCAGAACGAGCTCGTTTGATACATCCATCTATCGCCCGTAATTAGAGTCTGTACTAACCATGCCTTCTTTTACTGTTCCCACTTGGCTGCTTCACTGCAAAAAAGGTGTGTGGGGGGGAAGTGGGGGTGGTTTTAGGGTGGTTTTTTTTGTCCAAAAGGTGTATTGTGGTTGGTTTTGGTGTGTTCCTGGGTTGTGTTTTATTTCCTTTGGAATTCTGGCTTCTCATGAGAGAACTGTAGGTGGGGTGGTGCTGAACTGCAGATCACTCTTCTGGAATAGTTTGAAGTCTGCTACTTTTGCTGAAGAACTGTGTCTACCTGCTAAAGTCTGCTTTGTGTGATGTCTCACGGAGCTTTCCTTGAGCACTGAAGAGTTGAAGTGTGATTTCTGCCTTTGTTTTGTTTTTTGCTTAGGACCTGATGCAAAAGGTTTTTGCATTCAATTTAATTTGGATCTAATTCTTAAAATGTGTTTGTGGGTAAATTGGTGAGACACTATTTATTCTTGCAAGGTCCTTTACCCAGTAAATCTGCATATGGAGTAGTAACTCTGCAGAAGAACAGATTCCTCCTATCTTTTCCTCCAAACAGATCAAAATCTTCATAATTGAGTACTCTTAGTTTGTAATGTGCAAGAGATGTGATGTTTCCATCCTCAAACAGTAGAGGAAATGTTGAAATAGGTGCTAGTGTAAAATTTGGGATGAAAATAGTAGCATTGCAGTTGAAAACAATGTGCTAATTATTATGATTGCTTATTTATTCATATGAATTTTTAACAAAAAAAAAAAGGGGCCCCCTATGCATTCTCGGTTCTTTGTTGTTTGATTTGTGACGTTGCCAATGAGCTTCACATTCATAAAGTTCTAAATGCCACTTTGGCATTTTATCATTAGTACTGCTGTAATACAATGCCTGTTTATAAAGGCATGTTTGGCAAGATTAAAAATGTAAAGAGCACTTGAGTATACGTTAAATGATCAGCCTTTGAAATGAGACCTGTTTCACTGTTAGTTTTATTAAGATGTTTTTAACTGGCAAAGCAAAAGAAAGGAAAAGAAAACACATCATCTGAATGCCACTAATGCTCTTTTCCTGAAGGTTTAACTATGGTGGCCACATCCTTTTTTGGGAGTGCCTTGCACATAGCAAAGGATGTAGGAGAAGAAGGAGGAAGTAGTGCTAAAAGCTGGATTAATGTAACAGCTGCAGTATTGGTTTTTCAGATGAATAGCCAGTGTGCATCAGGATTTGATCTGGGTTGTTGCTACTGAACTAGAAACCGTGCTTTAGGCGTGTTTTGGTCAAGGTTCTGTTCACACAGTAAAATAGCAGATTGCTTTGTTTTGTTTCCTTTTAGTGCCCCAGTTCTTTCAGGATAGATTTTCACGTTAACCATTCATAGTGGTATACTTCAATGATATTTTCTGGTTTTCTGTGCATGGATGTATTTTTGTACTTTTTAAAAATGGAATTTCTGTTTTTCTTCTAAGTATGTCACTCCCCTTGTGCCTTTCTAGCATCAACCTCTTTTTAGTTGTCAATTACTTCTGTTTGGGAGTGATGCTGATTGCAGTGGCTGTTTGTGTGCCAACCACTCTGATGTCTGAAAGTGCAGGACACTTTCCTTTCCTAAAGTACATTGGCCAAGATTCTGAAATGTCAAGTACAAACAACCTCAGGATTACCTAAATTGGCATATTTCAGGTTTTCAGTTCCAATTTTAAATGCTATTTCTGCACTAGCATTGTGGGATTGCAGGATGAATTTATAGTGAGGAGATCAAAATCTAGGTATTAATAAAACTGTGCAGATAAATTACATGATTTTTTGAAGCTATCTCCTGATACCTAATGAAATTAAGAAAAAGAAAAGTTGCTAGTAAAAATAACATCAATACTACAATTTTTAGGATATTCTTAATGTTTTCTCAGGTTGTATCCTCTTTTTAGTTTCAACAAATGATTGTTGAATATTTTTCCAATATTTTTGAAATTACATCCAATAATTTTGAAATTACATCAATCAGAACAGAAATCTTGGATAATTTTTCATTTCTGAATATTTGGTTTCTGTGAACAAACCTTGTGATATTTTACCTGGTAGCTAAATGATGGCTCAGACTGTAAACAAAAATGGCCTTTTCTTTAGTATCTTAGCTTTTGCTGTTGGTATGAATTCACTAGCACTGGCACTACCAAGTCATGTTGACAGCTCAAGGCTAGCTTTAGAAAGGAGACTTCATCTAAGTTAAATATACGTGCAGCTGTTCAAAATGAGAAAGAAAGTGCATATTTGTATCTCTCACAAATGCACAACTTCGTTGGGAAGCTTGTACCTAACCTTGATACTTTCAACTACAGTTTGTACCAATGAAGTGATGCTTGCTTTTAGGCCAAGGTTAAATATGTGTCAGTTTTCTGCAATTTGTCTTTTATTTTTATATATTTTTAACACCTTTCTCTTGTTTTTCTTTTTTTCCCCCAGCCTCTGAAAAAAGTCTCTACATGCGTTAATGTTAATTTTAGTTTCAAGGTTGTGTTGTTACTTAATTCTTCATGGCATATATTAAAAGCTTATATCTGCATGCATTATCAAATATCCAGGTGTGGACTGCGGTAAAACTCTTCTCAGCTTAAGATAGGAAGCTGCACTTTCTTCATGCATGTTGTGTTACCTCAAACACAAAAAAATTGTTTTTCCTACAACAACTTTATTGGTGAACCAGGTTTTCTCTCAGTTTTATGTAAAAGTAGAAATTCTTGGTTTTGTCTAAATTCTTTGGAGTAAAAAAAAGGCTGGAGAAAGCCTGGCTGCCGTGGGAGGAAATTTTCCCTGAGAATTGCAGAGGATGCCCTCTGGACAGGAGCTTGTCCTGGGCACACAGAGTGTGCCACTGGTGGCTTTGCACACCCCTGCACTGTCTGTGCTGCTGCCTTCTGTTCTGTCTTCCAAGGCAGCCTCTTAATAAGGGTGCCTCTAAGTCTATCTCTGTCCTAAATTTAATTTGGGACATTACAGCTTCTTGAATATTACAGAATTATAAGTGTTTGTGTGCTTAAATAATTTTTGTCTTGACTTTCTTTCCTCCACCTATTTATTCTGTGCAGGGCTGCACAGTGATTCAGGGCAGAGACCATTTGAAGCTAGGGAGTGTTCAACATTTAGGTTCATGATCCTCCAGACCACTGCAAAAATATTCATTTAAAATAGTTTTCATATATTGGCACACACCCACATTAAACAGTCATCTTTTTCTATTGAATGGTAAAACAATCCTCAGTTACCTTCTTACTAAGAAAATATTTTGGGAAGATTATGAAACACCTGTGTTAATTGCTATTTTTGTTGGTTAAGTTTATGGGAGGATAGTTAAGACTACAGGGCAAACTGTTTAAGTTACATACATGTCAGGTGTTGTCTTTTGCATGTGAAAAGATAGGCATGCAAAGCATAAACACACCCACTTCCAGAAAGTATGTGTAATTGCAGTTAGCTCCATCAGGGTGTTTCTGCATTTCTGGTTGCTGCTGTCTTTTAGTTGGAAGGATTTTAGCGTTCTAAACCACCGGATACCTTTTCTTCTTCTTCTCTTTCGATTTTCTCTATCAGCTTCTAAAATTTCAGCTGAGCTTCACTGGAACATTTGAGTTCTTAAAATGTAGAGCAGCAGAATTCTCCGAGGAAGTGACATCCTTTCTGAGAAATACTGAACATAAGGGAATAAATCCATTAGAGGCATAAAAGAACTGTCTATTCCCTATCAAGCAAGACTCTTTGCTTTTAACAAGAAGGTACTCTTTGTCCTCAGTAGAAATCATCTTTGGGACATCCCTGAAATACTTGCTGTCAGCAGGCAGCTGAAATCTGGTATCCTTTGCAGGATGCATTTCACTTTCAACTATAAGTTTCAGTGCCAATGTATCCATTTTTGACTTGCTGAATAAGCGGTTTTCTGTCTTCTGGGTGTATCCCATCTTTACTGATCATTAATTTGCTTAAGTGGAAAATTTAGGGGTGGAAGGCCCATCTTGGGAGTCAGCTGCATTGCGCGGTGTGTCTGAGTTGAGTTGGCACAAGGATGAGCCAAGCGCCCTGGCCTTTGGTAAAGTGAGCCCTCATTGTGGCTTTGAAAGAAAGCAACGTCGTATTTTAAGTGTTTACCAAACTTTGCAACAGACATAATGTGGAATACACGCATGAAGATGTCCTTACAAAGTGCTGAGAGTGAAGGAAACGGGGCTAGAAAAATAAGGAAAAAATAACATCGGATTATTTTGATAGTTACTGAAAATGTATTGCTTTGAAATGTGGCATGGTTTAGTTTTACATGGAAAACTGCAGGACAGAAAGTTATTTTAGTGATTGATTGGTAAGTCAGTGCTTCCTTAGGAGATATTCTGTGACAAAGATAGGAGAGCTCTGTGAGCTGTTTCTGCTCCATTTTTCCACAGTGGAGGGGCTGGAGCCAAAGGTTATGTGGGCCTTCATTCTGCCCTGTGACCTCAGATGGTCCAAACGCTGGCAGCTGCTCTAAAGTGTGCCCTCGGGGTGGCACCTGACCTGCACTGAGGGCTGGGTGAGGTTAATGCTGTTTGACTACAATTCTTTGGTAGGATTTCCACACGAGCCTGCCATGACCTAGAAGCATTTTGAAATAAAAGGCCCACAGATGCTTGGAGTGCCAAGAGCTCTTGGATCACACTGGCTGTACATCACGGAGAAGGCAAATGGTTTCTTGGAGTGTCTCATGGGAGTGCTGATTTGAGTGAAAGCTGTGCAGTGGGTGACTGAGCTGGTATAGACCTATATGTATATTCTGTGTCATTCGAGCAGAAAGAGGTTTAAAAACCCTAAACCCAGCCCCTTAGGCAGCAGCAGCCTTGAGTAGTCCTTTCAGCAGAGGTGCCTTTACAAATCTGTCTTTGGACTTTTTTTCTCCCATTGTTCCTCTCTCTCCAAGCTCCAGGCATTCCTCCTTCTCTGCTGAAACAAAGGCTTGTGGCACTGTGCAGGGAACGGAACAGGGACACCAGGCCAAGTGAGAAGTGACTTTACATTTTAACTAACCTGGGTCAATTCTTCAATCTTACAGAGAATAGTAGGAAGTTGCCTTAAGCCGTTTTCCCAATACAAACATTGATCATTACATTGTGTTTCACACTCCTTGAGTGGTACTCGGGATATCTGGAGATGTGATTTTTAAAGAAGAAGGGGCATGAGAAACAGTTATAGTATCATAAATGTAAGATATCCTCAGCTTACAGTAAAACCTTCCCCTTTAATGCTTGACCTCCTAACAAAGGAGGTTGTTGATTATTGTCTGCTGAGGAAGGCGGGCAACACAAGGACTGCACCCCTCCTTTCCTTCTGAGTCCCTACCTGCCCTTTAGCTTGTAGTTGTTCTCCTTTACTAGAAAGGAGATTCAGGAAAAGGAGGAGTGTGTAGATGTAGAGTTTCTACTTACTCCTGTCAATTTTTGCACCTTCTGGGTGCAATTGCTTGAAAGGCAGGTGGATGTGAGCACTCTCTGCCAGATGCTGTGCAATCCCCTTAGGTAGGAAATGGTTGTGGCTGTCATAAAGCAGAAGTGTTTAAACCCCCTAAAAGTGAAAACGAAAGAGACAGACAAGAAATAGAGTTTGATTGGATAGGCTCCTTTTTAACTCTTAAGGGGAAAATTATTAATGCCTGAAGTTTCCTATAGAAAAACCTGTGGTCTTCTCTTCCAAGTAATAATGTTTAAAACAACGCTTAGAGGATGCTAAATGTGATGGAACTTGCCAAGAGCTCCTGCTGCCTCTGGCATAAAGATTGATTTGATTTCTTTGGTCTTCTCAGAAGAAATGTCCACATTAGAACAGTCATAGCTCTGATATGAGATCTGTCTCAATGTTTAATGAAGTCAGAGGTGTTCGCAGAATTTAATAACTTCTTTTGAGGACAAACCATTCCCATTTGAAAGCTGTGTTTATGTAAGTTAAGCTATAATTTTACACTCATTTTCTTCTCATCATTTCAGACCTGGAAATACTTTTTCCTACTACTTTCTGTGATATCCAAAATCAACATCAGGAAAGTAGGACAAAAACATTTTCCTTATTCCTGAATTTTTTGTCTCAATTACTGTGGTTCTGAGAGTGTAATTAACTGTTTGTTTGGTGACCAAGATAGAGGTGCTAATTAACTTTCAGTGATTTTGTTGTTGTTTATTAAGTTCAGAATGATGCAGGCAGAAATGCAGTAGTTGTGTGATAGTCTTCATTATTCTTGGGTTTTCTGTTGTACAAAAGGAAACTGTCTGTCTCATGTTTTGTCTTCAGACCTTCCATTTCATTATCTCTTTGTGAACACAGTATTTATTTCATAACTGCCTCGTTTCATAGTCTCCAATTTTTATTTATTAATACCTTGTGTGTTCCTCAAGCTCCTTCTTGAAATGCCTTTATTTTATGTGCCCTTTGCTTCCTTTTTAGTATTTGCAATACAATTGAGTTTATATTATTTGATTACATAAGATTAGAAGCTGTACTGAACAAATTCATTATCATTAGCTGACTTTGAATGTCATGTAGATTTGTCATTGCATAAATAAGCAATAATAACTTGGCTTTAGAATCAGATATTCCTGCAGTACTCCTATAAAACTGTAACACTGAGATGCTTGAATGTATTATAAGAAGTGTTTTAAAACCTGGTTTCTTGCTAGAGCATTCTTCCCAGTGAATATTCGGTAAATTTGGAGTGAAAATATTTTAAGTAGGTGAACTTTCCCATTTGACAAGTAGAAATTTGATGTTTGAATTTCTCAGTTGAATGGCTGTTGCCTCAGACACTAAATGTAGTAATTCCTTTTTCTTCACAGTAAATTAAGATAACCTTGCAAGATATCTTAATAAGATGGGAGGGCAAGAATCTGATTCCTGGAAGGACAATTAAGGAAATACTAGTCCAAATAACCTTGTCTTCATTGAAGCTGTTCTTCAGGAAGCATTTCCTTCTTGCATTTCCAGAAGAGCTGTTGTTGCATTGATAGAGGAGCTTAGCTTGTGTTCCTTTTTTAACAGCAGCAAAATACTGCTGCCTTTTAACTTCTTAAATGAGAAAAAAAATAGGTCACTTAACATCCTGCAAATTAGAATACTGCTTACCAAGCAGATGCTTGCATGAGGTCAGGCTTGGTTCAGTTGCAGAAGGTTTCATGGTTGGGGTCAGGGCAGCGAGACCTTGTGGAGCTTTATCTGAAAAGTTGCATTAAAATCTTTATTGACTCAGGTGCTGTGATGTTTGTGCTGTTCAGTTTTTCTTTATTAGCTATTGGGGGGCAGCCTTTAGCATTTCCTCCTGCAGCAGGAAGCAGTGATATTGCTGCCACTGTAACGCAGGAATTCTTAATCAGATACAGTGTGTGAAGTCCTGGAAAAGGGCATTAGAAAGGTGCAAGGAGAAAAGAGTGGCTTAGAGGAGAAAGGAAGAAAAGGGAGGAGGGGCTAAAATCAGATCTGATACAATAATAGCAAAGTTACATCTTCTTCATATAGGAAATTGAACTAGCACAGAGAGGAATTTACTTTTATGTAAGTGCAGCTTCTTTAGAGTTCTGCTTAAGTTTAACGGCTGAAAATTCAGGCCTTAAGTTCCTTTCCAAGATAATTTTAAAAGAATATATATTTGCTTTTTTTATTAAGCAAGCATTGTGCCTTGTGCTTTATGTCAAAAGGAAATGATTTTTTACATATGCAGTTTGAATACAAAGGCTTTTCCAATAACACTTTATTCTTAATGAGTGCAATTTTAGTGAGTTTGAGCAAACAGTATACAGTCATTATTTTTCTAATTATTTTTAATTTTCTGAGATTTTTCTGCCAAGCTACAGCAAGTACTGGATATACTGGGATACATTTAGACCAAATGCATTTCTTCCTTTGTAGCCTCTGGCTACAGTTCCTTCCTTAGTCTGTTCCTTTCAGGAGTTTTATTCCAGTGTCACAGAGCTTATTGTATTTGGATCATGCCTGTCAATATGGTTTGTTTGTTTTCTAGCAACAACAAAACCAAAAAACACATGCTGAACTACTTACATGTCTTTTGCTGGATGACATGGTAGAGAAACTGTCGACATATGCTTCAAGCCTGGTCTGGCTTATTCCCTCACGTTTCTATGCCCTTTTGGTTGGAATAAAGATTATATTACAGGTTGAACCTGCCCAAACACATTATGAATGCCTTATAGGATGAGAGATTTTAGGATATATTTGTATTCTTTTCCTTGATTTCTGTTTAGTAAGAATTAATGTATTGTTTTCGTATTATTTTCCTCAAATTATAATCTTTTTCTTGTGATTTAAACAGGGTCTTATCTATGAATTGTACTATTGCTTTTTTGGAAGATTTGCTTTAAAAAAAATAAAATATTCCTGTGTTAAAGGATGAAAGTACAGTTTTGATCTCTAGGGGAGTGATCTTCTGAAAAAAGCATATGCTCACAATCCTCCTCAGATGCCAGAGATATCATAAGCTGATTTAAAGCTAATTTTGCATGTAAATATTTTGTTACGTTATATTTATACAAGCATGCTTCATTTTTAATATGCTTCTTTGTCTATATGCTGCAGTATTTTTAATTAACCAAAGATAAATTTTTACCAGGACTACTTCCATACTGATTAATCTGGTGCACCAAAATCTTTGGGCAGCTGCATTTTCAGGGCTAGCTCAGTGACTGAGAAGAGGTGACTTTACAGGGGGCCACACAGTGACAAGCAGAAGCCATGAGAGCTTTACAAAGCTTTGCAAAACCAAACAAGCACAAGAGCTGCAAGTTGTCTCACAGTAATTCTTGACAATGAGGTGGTGAATAGGGTCAACTGGGCATCCCATTTAGGTGTATTGGAGTTTTACACACTCCGGGAATTAGAAGATAGCTTACCATGTCCTCATTTAAAGTATGAAGAAAATGTAGCACAGGCAGAGTGAAAAATAAACACAGTGTGTAATTTCATGTGGTGGGCATATTTTCATGGCAGAGCAGGAGAGCTGTGGAGTTTAGTTCAGGTTAATTTTGACTCTGACATTGTGGGGGTAACAGCCAAGCTACAGCTGAGAGTAAGTGGAACTCTGAGATTATGAATACTTCCAAAAAGGCAAGTAGGTTTAGGAACTACAGTAAATATGGTAAAATAAGAAATCCACATCTGCTGTATTTCAAAGAGAATAACTGGAGAATATAATGTTTCTTTATGTGTGCATCTTGCTGTAAAGAGTTTGGTAGTGATGAGAAAGAGCTAAATTTCTGTATACCACCATGACTACTTGGTTTTGGTTTGTTTCATACTATTGGAGCAAGAGTTAATTTTGGCATATTGGGTAGCCTGATTGAAGTTCCTTTATATACAAGTCAAAATTTTAGGGATTTCTTTTACAGATAAGAACTTTTGAAATAGTGTTTCATGATAGTGGTGAGTATGGTCATTCTTCAAGTTGTTATTTAATCTTTGAGTTGTCTGACAACTTGATAAAATTTTAATGTCAAGGATTGTAAATATTATATGAGACGACATTTTGGAAGGAACTTGTGTTCTAGCAGCAGTATTTCTCACTCGGCTAGAATATTTCTTCAAGCAAAACCAAGAGCTATGGTTCCATCACACTGTAAAGGTACAGATGTAAAATAATGATTTGGTGTAGACAGTTCCTTCTCTGTCAGTTACAACTGATAAGCTCTTGGTGTAGAAGAGAAGTTTCTGCTGTTACACTCACCAGGAATGTATTTGCATTTTACACTGTTAAGTGTAATCTGATTTCTGTTATTATAGTTTTCAGTTTAGTCATTTCTGTATGTGTGATAGTCCAGTCTTCCCTGCTGTTACTGCTGCTTTTCAGCTTTGTGGTATCTACACATTTTATGAGTGTGCATTTATTTTTATGCTAGGTTTTAAAGCTAAAATGTTAAATCAGTTTCAAAACTGATCTCAGAGGATCAGCAGTAATAATCTCCCTCTGATTTTATTACCTCCTCCAGCACTATGCAGTCATCTCTCCTTTGGCCAGTTTATTATTAATGCCTTTCCTAGTACTGTCATTTGTTCTTTCAGTGACACTTTCTCTCATGTAGAGAAAAATTCAAAATATTTTAATATTGAATTGTGTCTCAATCCATAATGCTGTGAAAAAAATTACCTGATTCTGGTGAATTGTGCACACAAAGGAGTTCAGATTTTGCTCCCAGTGTTTGCATGGCATAATGTGGTATTCCTTGTAATCATTCTAAGTATTACACTTTATGTTTAAGGAAGTGAAAGTTGTTTAGTGTCAGTATAGTCCACATATTTTCTGCCTGATGAATTGCAACAGCTCGAAATAACATTCTCTTCCTACTCATCCATGCCACAAAGCTGGTGTTTCTTTTAAGAATGTAAAATGCAAAAATTGGTAGAAAATTTAAGTAAGGAAAGTGTGATTTGCACTGACAGCACTTGTCAATGGACTCAAAAAGAAATTACTGTCAAGTCACAACTCCTACTTAAACATTGAGTCAGCTTTTGCTTACGTTGTTTCTTTAAAACCATAGTTTCTGGAAAAATTTTTGTCTGAGAGTCTGTAGTACTAATATCATGGTTGCTCTTGACAGTCCAGTGCCTAGGAGGGTTGTGAATGCTGAAATATAAAACATTGTGATTGCCAGTTGAATATTCTAAGAGAGATTAACTTGTCTCTTGCCAAAAAAAAATTGTAATCTGAGTTCTGAGGGTGTCATGGAAGGTAATGCAGTATTTTTGTGTTGTGGTGTTTGACTCAAAACCAGACCTTTGCATGCCTTCTCACAGATTTAATTTGAATTAAAAAATTGGTTTATAATAAATGATGATGTTTGACCTTAACAGTCTATGATAAATTAAAAAGAGTCTCTAATTGAGAATTATGCCAGCTTCATTAGAAACACAAACACAGAAGCTGCTCAGTACAGCTTCCCTGGCAAGATAATCCTGTTATCCCATTCTGCTTGTTCCATCATTTTCCTGCTTTTTCTGGGAACATACCAAAATTTAAAAATTTCTGTCTCATAATTTTTTTCAATTGTTTAGTAACTTCTGTACTCTGCCAGTAACTACACTACAAGAATGCAAAACAGATTGCTGATTTCCCTACTTACCTTCTGAACGTGTTGCCAGAACCTTTCTGTGTTTGTGCCTGCCAAAACTCTGCCTGTCTCAGTGTTTTTGTCTCCCTTCCACTCAGTGTGCCTAACTTGAATGTGTGTATCTTAAAAGTGTCTTGGCAAAACTAACACACTTTTAACACACTGGAGCTTTTTTGAGGATATCATGTAGGGGAAAAAAAAAATCTAGATTTTTACTTCAGCATCAAGTGTGTCTTCATGTTGCAGTTGCTGATTTATGTGGGTTAGGAAATGTTGTGTAATGTTTTGGCTGTGCTTGTGTGATTCAGATCAATAAGCATTTCAGAAACTTGTTTTGTCTCTATTATTCCCTCTCAGTTCCCTGGTACCAGATCAGTGCAGAGTAACATGTGTATGGAATATTATTGGCAGCATCAAAAGGATCTTCTAATCCTGCTGTTCTAGGGTGATGAAATAATAGAATTGTTCTGAGAATATCAGGAAATTCCTGTTCCCACATGAAAACAGAGCATCTTGAACTGGATTGAAGCAGTTTCTGGTGTCCTGTTGAGATTTTGACACAGTCCTGATGTTATGATTGAAATTCTTTGTAACTGGTCTGCTTGAAGACATTGCAGCAGTTACTGAAAAGCAAATGTACATTTAAGGTAAAAATGCAGCTTCTATGTGAAAAGGTTGAGATACACATGCCAGTGTGGGATTCATACTACAGACTTTGACTTAATTTGTGTTTTAGGGTAATGAGAATTCTTGCCTGAAAGTAGCTGGTGGTGAGATACTAGTTTGTACAGCATTGAAATAGCACCAGTAATAATCTTACTGAAATTGGTAATTACATTAGCATAATATATGAAGTAGGAGAACTCTGGTTGCCTTATCTTTTGTGTGTTACTTTTTTTTGGTACATTTCTAGTCTAATAGATCTTTTTGAATCACGATTTTATTTCAATGAACATTTATGACATTGAAATCTCAGTTCTGGGCAGGTGGTACTAAACCACTGTTATATAATTTTATATACTTCTTGGTTCCGGATCCATGAGAAGAAAGAAGAGAATTTACCTAGACATTTTAAGCAGTGTCATGTTTATTAAAAGAACCAGCATTGAGTTGGCCATCAGTTTTGCAGGGTGTTGGGCTTCACTGTGCTTTTGCCAAGGAGGGTTGGAGCAGATGATCCTTGTGATCCTTTCCAACCTGGTATTCTATGATCTATTTAGAACAGGTCATCAAATTGAGCACTAAAAATTTGATATTTAACTAGGAGCCATTGCTTTCTGATGTTTCAACACAGAATAGGAACCTGTCTTTGAATTTGTGAAAAAGAATACTGTTAGGCACATGGATAACTTTGCTTACTTAGGAAGTATTATTTTCTCATAATCCTTTGGTAATGGTGTTGATAATGTCAAGAATGGTGGAAAAATGGTGGAAAAAATGTCTCCATTTTTAAAAATAAACACTCTGCTGGAAGCCTTTTGGCTGGTGGTGAGTTCAGAAAAGGGTTGCCTGGTTGGAGATGAGGCACAGGCACCAAGATCTTTGATTTCACACTTCTGAGTAAATTTCAAACAAGTAAAACTAGAGGGTTTTTTTATTCAGACTTTTCCTGATGTAGATCAACTGTAACACATGTCCAAAGGAAGTTTTTTTATTAACTCTGTCTATGTATCATATTAATAAATTATTTATAGATGCAACAGGTCTACTTGCATTTATAAATTTAAGTCAGAAATTGCTGCTCCTTGCTTTAAAAATTTTGCTTTCCATTTGGTTTCCAGAAAGAAAAACGATGCTTGAATCTCAGCTAGACAAGAATGAATAATTCATCATTCATTAAGTCACATATCCCTTAATTCTCTAAGAAGTAATGGCAAAACGAGCTAAAACTGCTCATTATGCAGGTTCTGAAGTGCACTTTCTGTAACAATCCATACAGCCAAGGACTGTCAGACTCCTTGTTAACCATTAGGTGCACCAGGGCCAACTAATTCCAATTAAACAGGCAAGCAACAATGAGATTAGCTGTAGGTTAAGTGACTGAAAATAGCAGCTTTGATCCTCCAAGTGACCAGCAATTTAAATGGTGAGAAGAGCAGACAGAAAATAAGCATGGGGTCGAGGGAAACAAAGAAGAGGAAGATAGGAGTGACTCCTGAGAGCTTGAGGAATAGTGTGTGTGTTGTACTTCTGAATATTCCTAGATAATTGTTTGTCCTAGGATAGTATTCTCTGACTTTCTTTTAAAATTGTGAATTCAGCCACAGTTTTCACTCAGTAGCTGCAGTTCTCCATTTGAGCCACTCTTTAATACAACGCATATAATTGAGGCACACCAGTCATATCCTTAAACTCTAAATAAAAAAATCAGCAGGGCTGTGATGTGTGTATGTTCTCTCATTGTAACTTCTCGAGATGAATTCTGTTGTTGCATTCAGTGATAGGACTAGAAATGAAAAAGCTGGAATCACTTTCTCTAGTTGTCTCTGAGATGCAGGCTTGTGGTTCACCTGGGTGCTTCAGCAAACTTGACTCTGCCTGAGCACCAGCTTCTGCTGTCTGCACAAGGTGCTGCTTTTCAGCATTTTTAAGGCTCAAAACTTCTCTCTCTGACAAACTCCTCCTTTCTGCAGTTAATGGCTTTTGTATGAACATCAAATGTAAAAAAGCACAACAGAAAAAAAAAATTGGCTGTTACTAAGTAATCAACAGGCAGGCTAAGAATTTGAAGGATATCTTCACATCCTGCTGTTCACTGTTTTCTGTCCTTTCCATTTTACTTCCGTTCTTGTTTATACTTTACAGCAAAGAAGGGTCAAGAAGCTGGTCTTTGTGAGGAGAAAAAATTCCCAGACTGTGTAACATATTGCTTGGCATCCCATGGTCAGATGAAGGATCAGAGCCTCAGTTCCTTACAGAATTCTCTCTCCAGTTCTCTCAGTCTGAAAAACAGACAGGGTAAAAGAACCTCTGACAAATTGAAAATCCAAACCCTCATTATATACGCCAGAAATCTGTTATTTTGAATGTAATTTTAGTGTCAAAAAGGAAAACACCCTTTCCTGTCCCAAAACAGAAAAATAAAAGAGAAACCTCTTTTAAGAAGTATTGGGCACAGGAGTCTTCTGGAGAGTCTCCTAATTCACCTTGCCGTCCCCCTGGACATGGTCAGAAACAAACCTGTGCAATTTCACGTGGAATTAGCTTAACACAAACAAAAAGCTAATGCCATAGAATAGTGTACAATGCATGTTCCTTTAGCAGTCAGGGTAGGGTTTCTGACAGAAGTGACTCTTTGCCCTGCCCCTCTGTTTTGAGGTTTTGGGAAGGCCGGTTGTGTTTGGATGTGCCCAGCGTGGCCACTGTGGTGCGGTGCTTTGGGGCTGCCTTCCCACCACGACTCTGAACTGAGCAACAAGGCACAGTGTTTACTTTTCACTCTTTAAAAAAGTATTTTGGAGTCCTGAGTGATTCAGCAAATTAAAAAATAAAATCACATCATGGCAGAGGTGAGAGGATTTTTATCTTTCTTCATTTCTGCTTTCCTCATGGATTCAGAGCCATTTGTGTCCCTCTTCAGCTCCTTGCACTGCTGAGTTCTTCCACCCTGTGGGCTGTCTTCTCTCTGGAGGACTTGGTTGAGGATTTCATGAGAGGGTCATGATGTGATTTCTCACCTGTGGAATAGCACACAGGAAATGGTGCAGTCCTGATGCTTGTTTTTTGTCAGCATACAGCCTTGCCTGGGTACACTCCTGTAAGGAACTCACTCTTTTTGCTGCCTCCAGCAAGGCTTGGATTCAGCCTGTGCCAACATTGGTCAGGTTGGTGGTTGACATGGAATGAATAATACCATGAAATAATTTAAATTTCCAGTGAAATACGAATTTTCTTCCTTCCATTGCACATATATAGGGGCTTTTACTCTCCTTTTCTGTGTCCTTAAAAACAGTCACTTTGCATTTCTTGTGTTCAACAGCAGTATCTTCTGCTGTATTTAACAGCTTGTGAATAGAATTCCTTCAACACACGTTTGTTTTTTTTTTGGTTTGGTGGTTTTGTTTTTTTTGGTTTTTTTTGATAACCAAGAGGTAACAAATATGATGCCCTATTTGCAATACAGTAAAGAACATGTTCAAGCTGAGGGGAAGCAAGAGAGTTTATCCTAATTTTAGTTTTATTATTTCAGGAGTAGTAGGTTCTTTGCTCCTCACTGTTCTACTTTTTACTTACTCACTAGGAAGGAATCTTTGTTCCCATTAGCATTTAACCTCTCTACTGTTAATTTAGGGCACAGTTAAGTAGAAAGCAGATTTGGAAAACCTATACTTTTTCTGTTGTTTTTGTTCTTTTCTCCCACCTCCCCTTTTTTCATGGAGAGGGGTAGATATTCTGACAACACTGACTTCCATTAAAAAAGAGGAATCCCAAGTATCTGTGTAACTGCTGAATAAACCTTTATTGGGCAAAGGATGAAGAAAGCAAAGGTTCCATGCAGCACATTAAAATGGCTGTGTAATAGTGTTTTCAGAAACACTCTTCTTCTGCTGGGCAGTCTTTCAAAAAATATATGAAATCTAAAGCCCTACTAGCTTGGGAGAAGAGCAGTGAAACATGTAAAACATAGAGGATATAGGAGTGCTTTCTCACATATTGCAAGAGCTATGGCAAGTATTTGATGTAGATATTTGTTCACTTGGAGTGGCATTGGTTTTCTTCTCCTTGTAAACTGTTTTTTTACTCTTCAGGGTTTACTTGCAGCTTTGCATCTTATCTTTGTTCTGTTTCCCACATAACTAAGGAACAACAAACAATTCATTTAAATTTTTGTAATGTGCTCCCCATTCCTGAATATTTTATGTCTCCTTAAAATACGTTCTACTTTTTTCTGTGTTTCTCCCCCTCCCTTTAATACATTTTTAATAGTTTTTTATTGCTGATCAAATAAATGTATGGGGGAGAGATAATATCAACCTCATATTAAGACTGTATATCATTCTTTTGGAAAAACAAAAAGCATTAAGTGATCTCAGAACTCATTTCTGCACAGACCTCCTTTTCCCTCACCTCCCATAATTCTCAGTGCATTTACATCTGTGTATTTATTCCTGGAGGAAGATAGAAAAAGAGGCTAAGGAAGAGTTGCTGTGGGGTGGTATGGACCCAGCAGGTTAGTTTGTTTCTTGATCAGTCCCAGAAATTTTCAAGTGGTTTGCAACTAATAGCTTGCTTAAGCTCAGGGCACTCATAAATATCCCTGATAATTAAAATATATGTAGGTGTGCCTTATGCAGATAAACATACAAAGACATATATAAGAATATATATTAAAATTTTTTTAGGTTGTCCAGACAGCTTCTGAGTGAACACTCTTCTGTGAATTGCTTTCTTTGTATCAGCAGTGGATTTTTAAAAAATGGAATATGTAAAATGTTTTTTGACTGTTCTTATCAAAACCAGTGCAAGTCCTCAGTTTATGTTGTGTGATTTACTCTCAGAATTTTGCAATGCCATGAGCTGTTTCAGGGACTGTGTGTGGTTGTACTGAAAAGCAAAGAGCAGAGACTGCATATCTAAAATGAGAATCAAAAGGAAAGAAAACATTTATCTGCCTAGAATTACGTGTTTAGGTTTTTTAGCATAGGTAGTAATTTACAGTGCAACAGCTGGGCATATTCTGGATTCCTTGTTAGCCTCTTCTTTCAGGATTTCTTTGACAGATGGCACTCACAGATGGGCATAACATTCTTAAGGAGCTTACTCTTTCTACTCCCTTACCCACCAGTAACTCATGATACTATTAGAAATCTAAAAGCTTTGACATGAATTAGCCTTACTTAGCAGACTTTAATTTTTTAATCTTTAGAATATGCTACAGGGTAGTAGTGCTTGTGGAGTTCTTAATCTGTTTACTTAAGTTCTTAGAAGCCAAAATGGAATTCCAATAAAGTTGACATGGCAAAACGTGGCAAATATACTATCATTTCATTGCTTTTTAAATTGTCATGATAAAATTCTTTACTCTCATCTTCTGGAGGAAAAATACAGAATGATACAAAAAAGTACAGTTTGACAACCCAGAAACAGCTCTGTCAACAGAAGTTTGCACAGTTCAAGCAATTTGCTTGGTATTCCATTGTAACTACATTGAAATATGAAGTGAATAAACATAATATTTAAAGTTGGCAGCTCAGTGGAGCTTGTTTCTACCATTATCAGCTTAAACTAGTTTGGTTTTTAGTATTTCAAAGTATCAACTAATAGGGTGCTTCAAAAAAAGAGTGAACTGTGCTCAAGATACTTGAATGCACTTCTGTGATAGTTACTTGTCATGTATTTGGTGGTGTTTCTCAATATTCATACAACTTTGGGCTTGAAGGCCATTATTCTTTCCAATGTTGACTCAAATGGCAGTTTTCCCTGATGAATGTTGTTGGTGTGGAGTTTCTGTTGAGGAATGTGAAACTATAAGCAGAGTGATCAGGTCCAAAAAAAGCATTGTGACAGCTGGGCAGGTTAGAGAGGTGAAAATAGTGAGTGCCCTCAGCCAGGTCCTCTGCTGCGTGTATTTGTAGTTTATTGGAAAAGTAGAAGAACACCAGATGGAGATAGAAACATGAACTCTGCTTTTTTGTTTTGTTTTCTAAGTGCTGTGTAAATTGAAGGTGCCCAGCTCTTCCTTCAGGATTTGTGCATAGGCTACCGTGGCACAGCTTCTGGTTCACGGCCTATTTTTAATTGTGTTCTTTTACTTTAGGGCCCCTTGCTAGGTGAGCAATCTACTCCCTGCCATCCCATTTTTCCCAGGGGCTCCTTCATTTCGGGTTGCTTCAGTATTTTCAGTGTAGGCACAGTTAGTTAGTCACGTAAGGATATAATTTAAACGCCTCTTTTGAATCTTTTTGCCTGCAAGGAGTTGGGTTTTGAAGAACCCTCTGTAAGTGAACAGCTCTAATATAAATAATTTGCTTCTGCATGTATTGAAGTGCTCTGTTCTAGGGAATGTGTATTCCTGAGAATAGTCTTTCATAGTAATAAAAAAAACATGCGTATAGTTACTGCAAATTTACAAAACAATTTAGCTCTTGAAAGCTTGGTGAGAAAAGTAGTCCATGCTCTGGAGTAAATCCGGCAGGAGGATAGTGCCTAGTTTGCATCTTCTTACATATTTTGCCACCCAAAAGTCTTCCTATAAACCTTATTTTGCTCCTGTCTTAAATATATATGTATGCATACATATGTGTGTGCTGTAGGCATTCGTGGGAGGAGATGAGTATTCTCTGATAGCCAAGACTTTTTACACAGAAGAAATTTGTGTGACAGAGCAGTGGTGTGGAGGGGTGTCTGATGGCTTCAGGCCAATCTTGCCAGCACTGATTATCTTGACATTGTAAGCAATGTCAGAGACTAACCCTGACTGCTGAGCATTTTGGGATAAATAGGGGCTTTTTGTTAGTCAGACTCTAGATCAGGGAAAGGAAGCTTTTAATTTTAACAAATTTTGTAAGCCTGCTATTAAATGTCAAGATACAATCAAGACAGTTTCGTGGTTTTACCTGTCATATCCCTCCAGAGAGAGTGAAGGAGTTTGCCAATCTTTGTTTTATGAACTGCAATTTCCAGTGCAAAAATAAACATATTCTTAATGCTAAAAGGCTAAAGATAGTTTCTGTCTTGAGCCACAAGAAGTCAGAAGTATGTAGGCTGCTACAACTGAACCTGTAGTACTTTGGTGCTACTGCATTTCAGAATTAGGTTGGAGAAGCTTTGGAACAACATAACCAGAAGGGTATTAGTGAAATAAAATTGAAAAGGCAGCTTCAGTCATAATTTCAGAATCACAGGATGGGTGGGGTTGAAAGGGACCTCTTTAGGTCAGCTGATCTAACCCTCCTGCTCAGAGCAAGGTCACGGAGAGCAGATTCCCAAGTCCCATTTCCCACTGGATTTTTTGAGTAGTCCTTTCAAATTAACCATAATTCTGGATTGGCTTTGATCACTGAATGGCACAGCACCTCTAGAGCTTTACAGGACTGTGCTGTGGTTATGTTACAGCTTGTTTCATGTAAGAATATTTACCTCATTTCCCAAGTGTTGTCTCCTTGATTTTTACAAATTGCATTCAGTTAGCAGCAATTTTCACTAATTTCCTGTGTTGATTTTTGTGATTTTCAAACCAAGTATTTGTTTTCCACACCAGTTTTTGTTTCTGAAAAAAAAGTTTAAAACATTCCTGTTTTGTTTCTCCAGTTTTATGTTTGCTTCTCTTTCAAAACTTCTATGCTTGTACCTCAGTCTTTTGCAGCAGGAGAGATCATCATGAATAGCTATTAAAAGCTACTAAAATTACCCAAAAAGAAATGAAGTACAGGGATTTTCATGCATTAAATTTTACTCAATAATACTATTCTTTTCAAGAATAGTGCATTATTAAACATTCAAATGTTCAATACTTTGTGTGCTCAATTTTATATTTGAGTCCTTACAAGTTTTTTTTTGTCTAATACCAGTAACTCTGCTACAAGTCAGCCCTGAGGAAA
Organism: Motacilla alba alba; assembly: GCF_015832195.1. Taxonomy (NCBI): domain Eukaryota; kingdom Metazoa; phylum Chordata; class Aves; order Passeriformes; family Motacillidae; genus Motacilla; species Motacilla alba. The sequence goes on from NC_052018.1 coordinate 105,527,483, forward strand.
GTTATGAACTTCTATATTCTGGATCCACTGTGAGAGGCCTGTTAACTTGGGTTTGGGTTTTTCAATTTGTTTTTAACAGTTCCTATGTAAATTAACTTCTGCTTTTTAATATGAACTTTTTCAAGTTTCCAAATGCATTGGACTTTCTCTTGCATGCTTGATTGTTTGAGACATAAGGAATTGGCTTTCTGATAATGTCTGCCACTCGTTTATTCTTATTTCATTGGCATTTAAAATCAATCTGTAATTTAACCTTGTAAGGTACAGTGTGTTCCTGGTTTTAGTCTGTAAAGCTGCCAAGACAGTAGAAATAATCCCTAGGCAATCACAAGTGACTTTACCCTGACATCTCTTTGAAATGCTGCATGAGGGTCCTAACCTGCAAGTGAGGGTTTTTTCCATGGATATCTGGTTCTGTCAGCTGATCAGCATTTTAGATGAGGACAGTAGCTGTGGGGAATATGTTGCTGCCAAGCATTTATCCAAAAGAATTTTTCAGATCACCCCTTTTACTTATTTTTTTTAAAAGAAGGAAGAAAATGGACTTAAGCAGCTTTTAAAAATAATTATTCTTGGTTTTCAACTCTTAACGTGTTTGAGATATCCATTACTTGGAAACAAATACATATGCACAAAGCCCACAGGGAGACATTTTCCTGAGGTAAATTAATTCTAGGATATTATAATATGATGTGGTGGAGCATATATTTATAAGCCAGTAACTACACTCTGTTCAAGTGTTCAGGAATGAATATGAGTGCCTGAACAAACTCAGGATCTATATGTGTTGGCTGATGTACTCGGTCCCTGTTGCTTGTTATTATTTCCTTTATTAGCATTTGAAATTCATAAAGAACATTGGATACCATAAGGTAAACACTGTGTTGTGTCCAGAATACTTGTGTGAGTGGCAGAAATTAAAGACTGTAGAGCAAAGGACTGGGAGAGGACTTGGAGAGGTCAGCTAGTACTTTCCTAGGGCCCCAAGGCAGGATCAAACTGTAGCTAAACCAGTCTGACAGACATTTGTCTAGCTGGTTCTGAAAGAAAAGTGATGGAGATGGTGGCATTTCCTAAACCAATTTGTTCTAGTGTCCTATTGTCTTTATTACACAGTTTCTAATGTTTCATCTGAGTATCTTTCATTTGTACTTAAATTCATTACTTTTTGTGTTACCACACAAAAAACTCAGTGTGGGTGAGCTTTCAATTTAATCTGTTTTGCATTGTATACTTCAAGCCTGTGATGCAGATTCTTCATAGTAAAAGAAGAATGCAATGTAATTACCTTATTTTTAGTGAAAACTGAAATTATCTCTCTGTCTGGATTAGGGATTTAAAAAAGTACACTTCGGTAGAAAGTGTGATGTGGAACTAAGTTTGGAAGTATCTGATTCTATAGGTGCTGCACTAAATGTACTGCACACAGTAATGGGAACCTTGAATTTTGTAGTGTTTTTCATTTAGTTTTGTGATATTACTAAGAATAAAATTTGGTTAGAGTGTGGGACAATATGAATATAAAATTATCCACACTGATCAATAACAAATGGCTGTATCACAGATCTAGAGCCTTTATTGTCATGGTTTGGTTGATGTTTCCAACTAATTGATTGAGTGTCTGTCCATTGAGTGTAATGAGATTTAGAGGAATCTCCTGCTGCTTAGAGTAGAGAGATGCTTTTAGCAGAGGTGAAGTCCAGGGTGTTTCTGGAGCAGCACATACATAGTAATTTATTATCAAGAATTAAAGAGAAAACAAGGGAGTTTTACACTGTTAAGATACTGTTTAAGAAAAAATAATGATAAAATAAGGTTGATTATAGCATTTATTTTTTCCCCTGTAGTTGCTCTTCTTACTAAGACTTAAATTCTGAAGTGTTCAGTCTTAGGCTATTCCTGTTGACTTCAGGGCTGTATGCAAGGCTACTGCATCTTATTTGCTTGTAAGCATTAGTTTGTCAGCCTTACATGAAGCAGGTTTTGTTTAGTATACAAACATGCTGCAGTGGTTTGGGTGCTATACAAATACTAAGGCTAAGATCAAAGTTATTTAAATTATTTCGGTTTCAATCGAAAAGCGCGCTTTTTGGATTTCACCCAAAAATGAAGGAGTGTCTGTTTAGGAGAAGGCACAGTTGAGTCTTGATAAGAGGCACGGTTAATGAGGTACAACATATTCCAGTTTTCTCATGCTGCTATCTTGTGCAGCCTATCTTGTTGGGATTGCTCAAGAATAACTGCCTACTGTCCAAATCTAATTTGGCTCAGTGCACATTGGTCTTTCTGCCAGATGGAGCCTATTTCTACTTTTGCTCATCGGAATTCAGATAAACCGGAGTTGGCAGCATATGGCAATGCTGACTTTGATATAACCCAGTCCACGGTAATGGAAAATAGAAATAACCTGCTGGACATCAATGTCCATACATTTCACTGTGAAAAAAGGGCATTATTTGACCAGCATTCTCGATGGAAGCTCACCATTTGTTTCACACTGTCAGTATAGCATCACTGAATGCCTTAATAAAATCTTCACAGGCACCAAATTTTCTCATTTCATTGGAGTGCTGCCAAAACCAAATGTCTTCGTTTTTAATCGTGGATGTAGCATTTCTTTGTAAAAGAGGTGTATGGAGGGAAAGTCTGCCTGAAACAACAGAAGGGAGTGAAATAAGCAGTTTGCCAAACTTCTGTCCTGACTAAGGATAATCTTGTGTTCTGAACGAATTTTGGATAACAAGTCCAGGCATTCTGGCAGTGAAGTCTTGGTTGTGTTTTTTCTTAAAGTAGGTAACTTGGCAAAGGATGGCATTTCTTGTTGTAAGAGTGAATAATTATAATCACTGATGTCTGCTTTTAGCCTTTTGATTTATACTTTTGGGGAATGCTCTTGCATGTACAATGAGCAAATAATGTACTGTGAAATCTTTAATTGGTAATAAGCTTTCTGCATCAGTTTCTCTGTGCCAGCAGTTACACCTGAAACTAATTTGTTTTTCTCAAATGCTGGTGTTTTAATTTGCCTTGGTAGCATTAAAAAATACTGTTCATGTGAATTTTTCACAGAAAAATAATTCATTTGAGCTGCTCACTTTGTTTCTTGCTATTCAAAAATAGCATGTCTTGAGGCATGTGACCTGTTTAGGAAAATTAATTGATTTCCATGCTTTTCTAATGTTAGCATTAGAAATAAAAATTTATTCTCCAGGTTATCTCTTTCTTATCTACTGAGCTCAAATAAACTAGTAGCTCAGCTATCACATGACTGATTCCAGGCAGGTCCATTTCTTTATTCAGGCTCAGCTCACATCGTGCATTTAGAGCAGTGTGAGTCGCTTTATTCTCATTTCAGTTCTGCTGTTTTCTTAAGAGCTCAGCTCTGTATGCAAGGACAGTCCATCAGTATCTGAAATTTATTCCCAGGAGGATATGTTGGACATATTAAGAGGTTCCAACTTGCACCACCTGGCCACTTTTGTTGATCTTGAGGAGGACTCACTTCTTCCTCCATTTCTGTTTGATCATTTGTGTTTTGAAAGAAAAAATGATGATACAGATGAATAACTAAACCAAGTAAATTCTGCATCATAACTGTACAGCTACCAAGAAGAGGGATCCCTACTGGTCACAAAATCTTTAATGCCACTAGGAATTTTATCACATAAACTTAGAGGATAAAAGCCTGTGAGTTGACCCACTGGCCCAGTCTTTGGTAGTGTTTGACACGCCTGCTGCTCAGTCATTCTGATACAGCTCTTGAAACAATTGTCCATCTGTTTTTGACACATCTTCTATTCTGTTTGTCTGGTTTCCTCCTCCATGAAGCTGCCCTTGAAACAAAATTTAAGATTCTTCTAAATCTGCTGCTTCCTGATCTGTAGACCTGAGGAACTTCATGTGGTCTACAAAATAATAGAATTGCATTGATCCAGTGATTCACGGAATGACATAGGTGAACCTCAGGAACCCATATACTTTGAAACCATAGGATGATCAGATAATTCAAGTTATAAGGAACTTAAGGGTGTTTTCTAGTCCAAATTTCAATATGCAAGACCTCACGATTCCTTAAGTTTCCTTTAGTATAAGAAATGAATCCAGGGGAAAAAATACGTTCACATGTATTAAAAATTCTTTTTTAGTTTATTTTACAGCTGGAATGTGCTATGGATTTAGCATGTCTCAGAGGGAATACTTTTTCTTGAGTCTTACTGAACAAATGAAATTCTACTCTGGCTCATTAACAGAGAAATCAAAATAAATGGCAATAATCCAGGTATCTGCTGTAGTCCTATTTCAGAATGTTGTTTATATTAACACAGTTAGTATGTAAAATGTTTGGGTTTTAATTACAGCTTAAGAAAGTAAACGGTTTTAAAGAGAGGCGAGTGAAGTCATCTGGGTAAACATGCCAATCTGAAGAACAGCTCCCCAATTTAAACTAAGAAACATTATAAGGAAGAATTCATTAGAGATTTTTTTTTTTTTCATTAGCTTTCACTCATTTTCAGTGCAAGTGAAGTGTTCAGTATCACACACTGTTTATTCCTATTGCATTCTCCAGAAAACAGCAGCAGAGCTGCTGTGCAGTGCTGATTTTCTCCTACAGTCAGGGCCAACAAAGCTCAGAAAAGTAGAAGTTGCTCCTGGACGCTCTATTGAAGTCAAAGTTTAAATGGACTTATGTATTTCTAGAGAAGTTTATTTGGTCCAGATTTCTAGCTCCTTTAGTGCTGTTAAATCACTAATTAAAAAAAAAAAAAGTTTCTTTGGGTATGTTGAGTACCTATGTTCCTTGAATTGAGTGTGGAGCACATTTGAAGAATTTGTAGTAGCTTGGCTCGTGCCAGGACCAGCTCTGGCAACCTGCACCCCTTGCACATTGAGCTTCCTACCCCCAGAAGGTGCTGTCAGAGTAGGGCTGAACTGCTGGGGACTCTTGTCAGGCTCAGGGTCTCCAGAGAGCACAGCGGTGTCAGAGCAATTGCCCTGATTCAATACTTGTTCCCGCTCTAAGTCTGGCTCATAAAAACACCTTTCAAATGCTTATATTTCTTGAAAGTGAATTAGTATTTCATATTTCAAGTGGGCTGACCTTTTTTTCTTTTATTGCAGTGAACTAATTACAGAGTTAGTGGGGTATTTGGGCTCCACGGCCTTCTAGCCAGATGATATTAATTGCTTGACTGAGCACCGTGGTTCTTGTTGAGTGATGTTTAAATGGACTGCCCACAATCACCTGGTAACTCTTATCTGCAGAGATTCAGCCCAGTGGTCTATTCACTGAGCCATGTAACTTTTCATTATTTGCTCGTTAATTTTGCCAGATTTTAGGTACTTGGTCTGGAATTTTCCTTCCTTAGTATTTGCCTGAAGCAATAAGTGTTCCTCTTTCCAGAAACAAGATCAAGAATCATGGATTACTTTTCCTAAATAGATTTTCAATTAATAAAATAATTATTACAAAACCAGTGAGAAAATCTTCTGCTATGGGGTGTGGAGACTTGAAATTCAGGAGAGAATCTTCCATGAGTCATGGATATATTTTCATTCCTCTGCCCCCTACCTAGATATTTTCAGGTTATAATTTTCCCCTCAATATTCCAGTTGTTATGAGTTCCAGACAACTGTGTGCAGAGTTTGATCCCCCAAATACTTTTCAGTTTTCTTCTGCTGTAGCTTTGCACAGCTTCAGAGCTGTGATATTGAAGGGTTTTGGGGAGATGCTGATAAATAGACACTAGAGACTGTGTGGAGTGTCTCCATTACTGATAGTTCTCTTCCTTTCGGTGCCAAAGAAGATTGCTATGCAAATTGGACAGGAGTTGGACATGAGGAAAGAGGATAGTTGTCCTGTATCACAGGACTAGGAAGCCAGAGGAATGGGACTGTGAGTAAATAGTGACTGCTGAGAACTGAAACAGGATAAAAAACAAGATTAGTTAAATTTGAACAAGCAGGGAGATGAGGACTTGGGAGTGAAGAAGGTGAGAGAGAAAGGAGGAGATAGCAAGGGAGGAAATTTGGGGTTGATAGGCTGTGAAGGATTGGACATCTCAGCTTTTGAGGGGAGTCTAGGAGAGATGGGAATAAAAATGCAGTTGAGATGGAAGTAGAAAGAACCAGTCCATACACTGAAGAAACTGGGATAAGCTGGGGAAGGTGGAGTGAATGTGAAGAGAGAATACCATATTCTCTTTAGAGCAGGAGATAGATCAGTTCTCATCACTAAAGAGAGTAAACAAATGTCATTCAAAAGAAAACCTGGAACAAAATCATCATTCTAATGCAATCTAACTGCAGCAGGCTCAGTAAAGATGCAGAGTTTAAGACATTATTTTTTCCCATAATAACCACCTTCACACTCTTCAGTTACACTGGCAATAATTACTCCTGTTCCTTGTTCCCCTCTGGGGCTCATAATTTTCTTTCCCTTTGCTTACAGCCTACTCTGCTCTGCAGGTACCAGCAATTCTTGTCTTTCAAACTGTCTTTTATTAATGTAGCTCAGAATTCAGAACAGTTGTTCATAGCCCGTAGCTTCTGTTACAAGAGCTGAAAAGAATTTGTATTTATTAAGTTGGTCATTTCTTTTTTCCTTAACTGTAAAAATTATTCTTATGAAGTTATTACTGAGCATTACAAATGCCACTCTGCAAGAAATCGTTGTTCCTTCAAGTGCATTCAGTGTTGTTTGCAGGTTTGGTTTTGCACAGTGTTGACAACACAATGAGATTTTTCATGTTTTCTTGCTGTTTTGTGAGATTGAATGGGAGAGGTTGGGATGATGATGATGGTTATTAATGTTATTATTATTTCTCTTGGGAATATATTAAAAGATAGAACATGGATAAATGGAGCCTCAGGGGTGACTCATGTTTTTGTTTAGCTTGAACTAGGTCCAGCTTCTAGGAGGAACTGGATTTTAGGTGCATGTTTTTGCAGAGTGTTTTAAACTGAAGTTATAATTCCAGCAGTCTCAATGGCATGTGTTTGTTTTTATTTAGAAGCGTGTTTAAGGAATGTTTTTGGTGGGTGAGTGCAAAACAAACACAACTATCTCAGTCTGGAGGCTGCGATTCTTTGGCATATTCAGTGTCAGCAAAAATCAAGTGAAAGAATGGTCTTATGAGAATGGACTCGGTTATTTTTCTGATTTACTTTGTAAAGAATTGTCTTTATGCTTAGTTGCAAGTTGTGAAAGTGTGATTTCTTGCATTGTTTGCTTTCTACTTTATAAATATTTCTGAGCATTTGAAAGGTGCCTAAAGTTTGTTTTCAGCATGCGCCGCAGCCTGCTTGTCTTTGAGTAACACAAATTCAGGAAATTATTTTCTTCCAAACCACAAATTGTTATCATATTAATTGTCACCAAGTGTGTGACACTGTGACACCTTTATGCCATAGTTTCTATAATGCTGCTCAAGGTGTGGCTCTAATTTCTTTTGTGTTGTAAATTATCAGTAAGCCTTGTCTATAACTCGACTTTTAGTTGGGGAGGGGGGGCGGGAATCCACCACCAACAAAAACAGAACATCAAAATCTAAACAACAAAATTTGCTCTCAGGTGCAATGTGAACATTTTAGCTTGTGAATATTTTGAGATTTGTCTGCAAAACAGTCAGTGACATTCATTTTATAAGTTGTTTGGGGAGTGAAGCAAAGTGAGGACTGTTTTTTTAGGGGGTATGTTCTTCTATCTGAAAAACTTCCCTGTGTTTGTAGACTTGTAGTCATACAGTCATAACTTATGTTTTGAAAATAATAGATAAGGATGGCGTAAGAATCCAATAATGTCAGATATTTTTTAAATGTAGCTTGATGTGTGTTTCTAATATCTATACTTAATTGAAAAGAAATTTCAACATTTGAACCTAGTTTACAAGTTGAACAACAAATGTCCCTCTGGTAACTGAGAGCTTTTGTCCTACTCTGCTGTACACTGGGAACATACACTCTACCTGTATTTCAGTACACTTAGAAAAAGCCTGAGACAAAAAAAAGGCCAAGTTCACAATTTGAGGAGTGTTTATTGTGCTGCCTGCTTAGAATGGTAGTTGCATCTGCATCATGAGCTCAGTGAGGCAGCCAGAGTGTGGCCAGGCAGAGCTGCAGTGGTGTGTGCAATGGTCATATCAGCAGAAGCATGAAACATGTGCACTGTGAACTGAGATGCATGTGAGAGAAGAATGTCAGTGAAAGACAGCAAATGTAAAAATGTGTTAGCTATTTCCGGATTTCATTGGCTTTTGTTCTGTTGTAAAATCTAGGGGTTGTTTTCCAGCTCCAGTATAAGCATGCATCTTCCACTTGAGAGCATTTCACTAAAATTCTTCAGATGATTTAAAAATTTTATATACGAAAGCTCAGAGCAAGTAAGATTCTCCTGTCTACCCTTGAGACATGAGAGGAATTTAACTACACAATTCTTACTAAAATTAAGAAGTAGGATTTGACTGATCAACAGCCTCATGAAGTGTCTCTAGTGCAAATTTCACCATATCATGAGTGACTGTCTTCTGTGTGCTCATGGGTTGCTGGTTTTGAATGGAAAGACTGGCAGAGTTAATGCTTGGAATGCATCTCATGCAATGCATTTTGTACTAATCCTGGAATTTGTTTAATTGCAGGGATATAAAACCAGACAACATCTTGATGGATATGAATGGACATATTCGATTAGCAGATTTTGGTTCTTGTCTGAAACTGATGGAAGATGGAACGGTAAATTAGAAAGAATGATACATTCCTAAGTATTTTTTCTTCAGTCCATTGATAGCCACAAAATGTGGGCTAATAAAGGGAATAGGTGCCTTATGACAAATGAAATGGAGCTATAAATGGTATTGGTATATAACTGACTTGCTTGAAAATTCAACTGCAGACTGCTTGGATTTGCAGTATATTAAGAACTTTTTAGCATACAGTCAGCTCATGAATAAATAAAGGGAAGCTGTGCTGTCAGTGCCAAGTAGGGGTTTATGAACTATGCATCTCTCAGTTTTAAGCTCTGAGCTCTAATCTTTATTGAAAATATAAGCTGTAGTATGAGCAGGATGAGATACTGAAATAGGATGATGTTCTTCCAGTCCATTTAAATTTGCACATTAAGTGTGACTAGAATATAATTCCAGTATGTTTAATCATGTCCCAGGGATTAGAAAGTATTTGACCTAATATATGTGATTACCAGGTCTATAATTGCTTACTGGCTGTAGTCCTCACAATTGACAGTTTTGTCCTTTATCTGTTTTTAAATATTGATAATAGTTTAGCAAAAGTATGTTATTGGGCTGCCTATTAATGCAGTGCCTTGGATGCTTAAGTATTTCTTTATGAGTTTAGAAGCTTTGCTTGTGTTGAGTTGTTTTTGTTATGACAAGAATGCTGGACTAGATTTATATATACATGGGCATAGTACCACAATGTCTGTAATGATGAAATTTGATTTTAATCCTGAAAATGTAACTTCTCCAGGTCCAATCTTCAGTGGCAGTTGGAACACCAGACTACATCTCTCCAGAAATCTTGCAGGCCATGGAAGATGGAAAAGGGAAGTATGGGCCCGAGTGTGACTGGTGGTCCCTGGGCGTTTGCATGTATGAAATGCTTTATGGAGAAACGCCCTTTTATGCTGAGTCCTTGGTGGAGACCTATGGGAAAATAATGAACCACAAAGTTAGTGCACTTTCTGTCTGTCTCTAAGCTAATTTTTAATAATGGGGTAACTTGAGCACATATTTGAAATAAGTTTTTATGTACTAATTATGTTAAGTGTTCATAAATGTAGAGCAAAAAATATGTTTCCATGTAGCAAGTTAATGATTATGGATTTCAGATGACTTTTCTTTGGAATAAGCCTTAAACTTAAAATCTGGGTTTGGAAACATAGATGTTAATTCACTCTGTGGAGTCTGTCTTGGCTACATTGCATCAATCTTGTTGTGTTTCTTTTTTTCTGGTGAACCCATTTCTTGGCTTATGCAGAAGATTCTAAAATGTTCTTCCACATGGAGCTAGCTGTAAAATTCAACAGCTGTAGTGTAAGAGAAATTTAAATAAAGGAGAAAAAGTAGAAGACAAAATATCATAATAGTTTCTATCCTTAGCAGAAGTCTTTTCCTTGAAACCTTACTGCATGTATTTCAGAGCTGGAGTATTTGCACATTTCTTTTTCTAGACAATGATTTTCACTAAGAAGGTAATTTTTCCAACTTTTTCTTGGTAATAAACTATTTCCTCCTATTTTAATTTTTAAGGAGAGGTTTCAGTTTCCTGCTCAAGTGACAGATGTCTCTGAAAGTGCAAAGGACCTCATCCGAAGGCTCATTTGTAGCAGAGAGCATCGGCTTGGACAAAATGGAATAGAAGACTTTAAGAACCATCCATTTTTTGCTGGGATTGATTGGGACAACATTAGGAACTGTGAGGCACCTTACATCCCAGAAGTTAGCAGCCCTACTGATACATCAAACTTTGATGTGGATGATGATTGCTTAAAAAACTCTGTAAGTATACAATTAACATTTTGATGAATCAGCCTTTGTGGTATACTTTCTAACAAAATGTATGGAAAAGGCAGTTTATTTCACTGTGTTCTGCATAAATAACAGTTAGGTGCTGCTTTGAAGAGCTGAGAGGGGAATACTTTCATAGTTTGTAGGCTGGTCCTAAAATCATACTTGTGCAAGGATAACTTTTGTAAATTCATTGTAGCTTTGTGTGTCTTTAGTTAATACAGATCTGTTGCAGTGACAAGTTTAGTGTCCATGTCTTATCAAGAATAATACATTCACATCCAGTTAGTCTGCAAGACTATTTTTAGCAGAGCATTGCTAAGACTTAGTATACGTTTGCATATTGCATTTTATTGTATTTTATTGCTCTACTCTAATTGCTCGCGTCGGTGTTTGATTCCCTTCAGTTCATTTCCACTAAACTTCTTCCAGCCCTTTCTCCAACTTGACTTTTGAGAAATGTAGGAGAAATATTACAGCCCTTTCTTAAGGAACAAGTAGATATTTTTATCTTTCCTCAAAATGCTCTGCAGCTATTGATTTTACCAGACTTTCTGTTTCTATGCTTTTGAAAAGGAACTTTGACAGATGATAGATGCCTTAGCATTGAAGGAATGCCTTGTCTTCTCTCCTTGGAAATGTCTTTGGGTGTGTTTGTGGGTGTGTCTGTTGAAAGATGCAGAAACCTGCTGTTTACATGTGAGGTAAAGCATTTCCACCAGTTTAGCTTTTGTTTTCTGAGCTGCTTGTGCATCTCAAGTTTCACTCACTTTTCTGGGCATGCAGATAAGTGGCAACATGAATTGATGTAGACAAGATGATCATTAATTGCATTCCCTTTTCTCCAGCTGCACATTAAAATGTGGAAATCACTTTGACTAAAACACTTTGTGGGTGTCAGTCTCTTCTCCCAAGTAATAAGCCACAGGACAAGAGGAAATGGCCTCAAGTTGAGCCAGGGCAGGTTTAGTTGGGATATTGGGAAAAATTTCATTACCAAAAGGGCTGCCAGGAAGGTGATGGAGTCAGCTATCACTGGAGGTTTTTAGAACACCTGTAGACGTGGGCCTTTGGAAAGTCATTTTATGATGGACCTGACAGTTAATGGCTGGACTCAATGATCTTGAAGGTCTTTTCCAGTATAAGTGATTCTGTGATCTCTGGTTAAATCTCAGACCCCTTTTCCTTATGGGCACATTGAGCAAAATCAGTGTAGCTGCATAGGATGACTTGCACTTTTTTCGTTTTGTTTCCTCACTTACATCTGATATTTCCACCTCGCTTCACAACAGAAGTATTTTTATCTTAAAACTTGTTTATACAGTCTTCAGATACCTGTTTGCACATTATTTTGTTCAGTAGCAGCTATGAGGATGGAGTAGCTGGAGTGGGTGCTGTATATAGCAGGTCTTTGTTTGTGAAGCTGAAATACCTTTTAGAGGTTGTTCACACATTTTTGTGTTGTCCATTCCACCACTCCTCCTTTTTAGAGCCCAGCCTCCCACCTGAGGTTTTCAAACTATGCCTGTATAGTGTGAATGATTTACCACGGTGAAGGAACAGGGACCTGCAGGTGAAGAAAGAATGCTTCTCTGCTGAGTTACTGGACTCTCAGCTGAGAAAGCCAAGTCCAATTCTTAATTTGCTGTAGACATTTGGGGGTGAACAGCAATGCCCCTGAACTGTTAGAGAGGAGTGCCACTTTCTAGAGCTTCTTTTTCAGCTTCCTAATTTGAACCATCTGAAGGTTTTCTCCTGTTTTAATATAAGGATGTTATTTTCTTGCCATTTCTTTTCACACCCAGTATCTCAGAACTGCTGAAAAAACCTAGCCTAAAGGCATTGCACGACTGAGAATATTTTACATTTTTGCTTTGACCGGTGGACATTGTATTTCATATTCCTTTGCCTCAAATCCTTATATATAAACTTGGAGGTATTTTCTCCTCCATATTTCATACAAATCTTTTGAGGAAGTTCCACATACTTTCACTGCTATTATAGAAGTCAGCACCACAGATAAGCCCATGAGACTTTTTTTTTTTTTTCCAAAAATTCTTGGCAAGATTTGAATTGCGTAGAGCAAATGAGGAAAACCCAATGCTGAAGATAAAAGACAGTGTTGAAAAGCCATGATTGTTATTCTTCCTGAACTTTGAATGAGACCATAGTCCCATGGAAAAATTATATACATAATAATGACATTTAAAAAGTGTGTTGAATGTACACACAAGCATAAAGGGCAAAACTGCTAGCTGTGCTGGGTTTTAGCTTTTAACTGTTTGGTTTAGTAGCCTGATTGAGAGGTTCAGTCATAATTTTCTCAGCATGGTTGTACAGCTAAATTCACGCAAGCAGTGGGAGATACATATCTTGATCTCTGCAAAACAAATTCTTTCACAGAATCTTAACTTATGATCAATAGATTAGATATTTTAGTAACCTCTCAGTGTGGTACCTGAGAATTGTCATGTGGGCTGTTAAAATCATGCAATTAAGCATTTGATATTTTTAAGGTTATCTGTGAAGACAGTTTTGAAATTTGAATGTATGAAAGGTGAAAACAAAATGTAAAGGAAAAGTAGAATTTTATTTTTTGTAACCATAGTAATCTGTAATAATTGAGATTTTTATTATGATTTAGTGGAAAGGTAAGGCTTTGTAATTTGATCTTAGTTTCCCAAATGCTCAACTTCATGAATTTACAATCTAGCAATATAATTAGTGGTGTTTGGGAACTCTTTTATAACATAAAAGTTTTTGTCACTTAGAGGACAAGGTTGTGATGTAATAAAGCTGACATCACCACTGGAAAGGTAATTTCAGATTTTTTTTGAATGCAGTTTTACTCCTTGTCTTTTCCTGCTGAGTTTTATATGAAGGAAATGTACAACTGGTTCCTTTCATTCATTTTTGTTTGGGTTTAGAAAGAAATCATTACATGCCTTTTTTGACAATTTGGACTCTTTTATCGCTTCCAGAGCAATAATCATCTTCTTGGGGGTTTTCTTTTGGTGACTGTTATGGCCATCTCTAGTAGAGCAACCTAAACCTTGTATCTTGGGGTTAAATAGGAAGCTTTTAACAGAAAATTTAAGAATATTAGAACTTCAAGTAGTCCAAATAAAATAACAGGGTTATTTTAGCCTGAATAGAAACTCAGAGATTTATCTTTGTTTGTAGTTTTTTTGTCTGGCAAGAAAGAGGAGCAAAGAATGAAGAAATGGTCAAAGCACTAATGGGGTTAGAACATTCTCTGGTATTATTTCTTTCTAGTAAATGGCTGCTGATTGTTCTCTCCAGATAGAGATGGCCCACTCAGAAGTGGGCTGGTAATTCTACAGGCAGGAAGCCCAGTTGACTGCATAGCAGAGAGGAGCATAGCAGGGCATAAAAGGTGTTGTACTTTGTGCTAAGAGCTTCTTGGAAAAAAGAAGGAATCAATTGGCATCTCATCTGTGTAATATTCTGCTTTCCTCCAACAATAGCCTATTTAATTAGAAAGACATTTTTGTGTCAGCATGCTCTGTTTTTGTATATGTTAAATGCTATTATAAATAGATTTAGTTGATGTTGTTTCATATTTGGGCTGTGGATAAGGATGACAGTGAGTATAGTTCATGTGATACTAACACTAACAACTTCTCATATGGTTAAACTGCAAAATCTGTTTCTTTTAAGTCCAGTAGGATACTGCTTACTCAACTGTCCTGTTATTTTTCCAGGAAACAATGCCTCCACCATCCCACACTGCATTTTCTGGCCATCATTTACCATTTGTGGGTTTCACATATACAAGTAGCTGGTAAGTTAAAAGAGTTCCAAAATTGTCTGTAGGCTAGTTACAGTATTATAACTTTCTGTCTTAGAATCATATTGAACAGATATCAAAGAATGTGGTTTAGTGAGGAAATGACTATAATCTAAAATGCTGTCTGTTCAAAAAAAAAGAGCTCTCTGCAGGTAAAATTTACATACATGTAAAGGTCAGCACCTGTGCTCAGGGGAGTTTTGATGGGAATTAGAGTTATTAGAGAATACATAAAATTAACTGCCCATTACAGAGTTAAGACTAGATGTGTGGACCCCGGCAGAACTTAGTTTGTTACGCATCAAAACCAGTTTTATTTCTAGCCCTTTGCCACTTCTGTAAGTCTAAATAGAAATTTTGTAAAAATTACTTTATTTGTTATCTGCTATTAATGTAGAATTTATTTCACTAATTTCCATTGCTAAACTAAACAGAGAAGTCCCTTGTATGCTCCTTGTTTATGGAAATAAAGAAAGTGTTTACAACCATTAAAAAGACAGGCCTGTTTCTGCTGGGAAAGTGACTATGTCCTAGAATGTCCTAGACTTCAAAAGCATTATTTGCATAAGTAGTAGCATGTGTACATGAGTAACCACAGCATTTCTGACATGTCCATGCCCTAGTTGTTATGGGATCATTTCATACCATTTTTAGTGATTATTGTCTTTAAAGCACTTGTGATACTTGATTAACTATTCTCAAATGAACTGCTATGGTAATTTTACTGTCTAGGCTTTTGCTTTTTGCTATCTGGCTAACATAGAGTGTCCATGATGATTTTTAATCATGAGTTCATCCACTTCTGTGTAACAAAAAATGCATTGAGGAGATCAGGCAAGCTAGGTAAAAATCATTTCAGTTTCCAATGAACACATACAAACAAGGTATTCTTTGATGTTATAATAAATGGCATAGTAATTAACAACTTAAACAAACTGTTTATTGGCTGATGTGTTTATAGCAGTGTTTTAAACCAGGCTGTTGTAAAATCCAATACTATTTCTTTTTTCCCCCCAGTGTGCTTTCAGACCGCAGCTGTCTAAGACTGACAGCTGGACCACCCTCCATGGATCTTGATGCCAGCATTCAAAGAACTTTGGAAGATAGTTTAGCTACAGAAGCTTATGAGAGGAGAATAAGACGTCTAGAACAGGAAAAGCTTGAGCTTAGTAGAAAACTGCAAGGTATAGTCATTAAAAAAAAATCATTCCATCACTTTTTAAACTTAGATTAACCTGTGGCTTTGTAAGGCACTGTTTATACTGTGGAAAAAGAAATAAATATACCTCCTGGAATGCTTTCTAGCAGAAAAGAATTCTTTTTATTATTTTGGTTGACAAATTAAATTTCTGTTAGTCTTTATGCCTGAAATACACCATGTATGCAACTTCTTGTGTTTTGTTCTCACTGTACCTTGGTCACTATGGCATAAACATTTCGTTCTTAAAACTTCTAAGAACTTAGTTGGTCCAGCTGACAATTACTGAAAAATTGGCACATAATAATTGGAAATCGCAAAACTGTAGAATGCCCAGTGCAGGCTCTTTTGGCATGTCTTAATTTATCAGTAGTATCTCTTTGATCTCCTCAGATGTCAGACATGTTATTCATCCCACTCTCTTCTATCTTGTTCTAGAGTCCACCCAGACAGTGCAGGCTCTGCAGTACTCAACAGTGGATGGCCCAATAACAGCAAGCAAAGATTTAGAAATTAAAAGTTTGAAAGAAGAAATTGAAAAGTTGAAGAAACAGGTAACAGGTATGTTATAAATACTAATGTAAAAGCTGTAACAAGAAACTGTATTTTGTCAAGTTTTTTTTGTCTCCAATCGTAATGCTAGTTTTCCTTGGCTTTATAAAAGTTTTCCAGTCTATTTTTACTTCTCGTTTTACCCCTCACTCTCCCACTGTACCTCAACATCTTCTCCAAATTCAGTTTGAGTTTTCCAAGTGGCAAGGAGTAGTGTGAGAGAGAGGATACAATGGGCCGTGAGGCTGCACTTCCAGCAGCAGAAATGATCAAAGAAAACTGCCACCAAAATAAGTCCTGCCTACACCTGCATGGCCCCTTCTCAATCTGTGCATTGCCTGCACTCTCTCATTACTTAAACTGACCTGATTAAACAAGGAAAATGCTGTTAGATAGAGATAATTTAATCAACTTATGATCCGATAAATCAGCACAAGGTGGGCAATAGAAGCATATGGGGAAAGGGAGATGAGAGGGAGGAGAACCACCTTTCAGCTCTGCTGTCAATGAGCATTCCTTTCAAATTTCAAAAAAAAGTCATTCCTTTCAAAACTGAACATTTATTTTCTTTGCTTCTGAGAGTTCTTGAAGATTTTACAAAAACTAAAGCTTTGGCTTAGCAGGTACCTCAGTACTTGAAGTTGGAGAAGTGGTTTTGAAATCTGTGCAGCTAAAAAGATTATTTTTTAAGTTAATGTTAGGCTGCCTTTCATCAGGACTCTCATACTAGTCAAAAAGCAAAGATCTACTTAGCCCAGCACATTTGTTCGTTCTGCAGAGGCAACTGGAGATGTTTAGGGAGAGATCCATCTTTTTCCAGCCTTACTTTTCCAGATTCTGAGCATTTCATGTTTTAAGAACTTTGAGAGGGAGGGCTTACATTGTGCCACTATATTGAATATAGCTACGAGTGAACCAATTTGCTGCCTGTTTAGCTAATATATTTTTAGCCTGCTTTAAAGGCTAGTGTTCAGTATTCTTGCTTTGATATTCTGAATTAAGTTAAAGGGAGTTTTCTCTCATAGTTATTCATAGCATAGGACTCCTGCTATACATCTCCATAATGCTGTCTTCAAAATAGGATCTTGAGAGCAGAGGCATCTCAAAAAAAAAAAATGGAAGAAAGAAAGCACAGCAAGATTTTTTTATTTAGGAAAATTAACAACGGACTGTTAGGTATCAGGTCTGGAACCAGAGAAACAGGGAGAATACCCAATTAATCTTATAGTAAAATGTCTGTGTTTTCTGTGAAAAATCAGTCACAAGTAGTGGTAGATACATCTCTATTATATGTCCATATCTTGCCTGAAGCAAGAGAAAAACAAACAGCCAGAAATGTTGGAGGAAAGTACAAAAAACATTTGTTCTGGTTTGTATTTGTGACAAGACTTCATTCAATTCCTGAAAGTGTCAGGAATGCCAGCAGCGACACCCACAGAAAGAGTAACTTGAACTCAACTTGCAGACACTTGAGTGGATGTGTTTGGACTCTGCAGCTGCCTTGTGGGGCAGGAAGAGCTATGTGTGAACTGCAGAGTGCAGCACACAGATTACAGCCTGTTAAAATTGTGTAGTCTGAAAAAAGCCTGTTACAGATACACAGTTGGGCAGCTGCTCTGGCGTGATGCAGCAGTTCTGTATTGTACCATAGGCATTGTTTTTGGATGGGAGCGTGGCTTAGCCAGCTCAGGGAGGATCACTCTGGTTTGAGTGATGCCATGTTGGCACTCCAGCCAAATGTCCCTCCTCTTGCTGCTGTAATGAGGATAAAGACAACATGATCAGAAATCCCTTCTCTGCAACAATCCTTAGATCAGTGTTTACAAGAACAGTTTTTGAATGAGACCAGTCATTCACAGAAAAACATCAGAATCAGCTTTCAATTGTATTTTATTCTTTACTATTGAGCTGCAACTTAGATCACTGCTGAAAGTATCACTCACTTCCTTTGGTAATAAAAAAAATAGTAAAGGTGTGGAAACATTCCCCAACACATCTGCTGTCCCTTTTGAAATTGAAAGGAAGTCAAAGTTTGGTGAAGGTGGTCAATACTGAGAAGTTTTTTCCTAAAGTAATTTTCTGCTTCACACCACATGCATACTTGTGTATTTATTCCTAGACTGTAGAATGTGTACTTTTGGAGTTTGGTTTGGAAGTGAATAATGGGTTCAAATGAGGAAGATGTAGAGCTGCCTAACCCATCCCCAGTCACTGCTCAACTTTGCCAGTATATACTTGAATGCTTTGTCTGATCCAGCCATTTGTTAGAAAAGACTCATTTGTGCCTTAAGCTGTAACCAATACTAGCAAATTTGATAAACTAAAAAGAGAATTTTCTATTTTACTTGATTTTTATGGAGGTTTTGAGATAGATTTTAGAACTGAATTAATGGCAGAGTACAGAACCAAACCAAGTGATGGTCGTGTCTGAATGCTTCCAGAAAGGGGGAGCTAGTTCCAGGTTTTCTGGATAGCCTCTAAAAGATCTGATGAACTTTAAGAAGGTTCAGTTCAGGTGCAGAGATGAACTTATTATGCTTTGGGCTGATCTCTTGAGTTACTAAATGTAATGTAATAATACATTACAGTGAGTGCATATATTATCTAAAATGTTAGTTACAACTAGGGTGATTAAATGGAAAATTACCATTTACAGCACATATGTCACACCTAGCTTTTTGTTATGTTCTTTAACCTGTTTTACTGCCTTTTCTGAAGCTGTAAGAGTAAACACCTGCTTAAAAAGGTAATAAAGAATGAACTCAAAGTTGTGTCAAATTCAAGAGTGTCACCGGGAGGGCTTAGAAAAATACATTTTTCTTGTCTATCTGGTTTTCCAGGAAATGACAAGCTAGCATATGCTTTCAATTTTTGAGGTCAAAGTTATAATTTTTGTTCGCTAAGTTACATAGGAGAAAACTTTGAGGAATCTTTAATATTGCCAAATATGTAAAGGGCAGCAATGCAAGAGGAACACAGAGCTGTGGAACAAAGTAGTTCATGCACAGAAGAGAGATTTATCTTGGCTCAGCAGAGCCATATATAAACTTTCTTTTCACTGGTGACTTCAGAGTAGACTACATAAGGAAGGCAGTTAATAATTTCTGGCTTTGAGCTGCATCTCTTATTTAAGTGCATTCTTTTAAATTTTTAAACAAGAGTGAGTGAATTAAAACAATAGTGAACATTTTTCTGGGTATAAGCTAATGGTATTAATTTGCTTATAAAATTCTTGTGTTTCAGAAATTAACCCTCTTAAAAATGTATGTGTTTTTTATATTTGATTTCTCCAAGAGCCAGTCTCTTAGGGTTACATTTATGAAAATGTAGTTAAAGGCTGTTATTAAGAATATAGATGGGTTCCTGTTCTTTGGGTAAATGCAAGTGGTCTGAAGACCTGCCCACAACTGAAATAAAAGAAAACATGTCCAGTGATTTCATAGAACTTGGAATTAACTTACCTTCCTATATATCTTGCTTTAAAGTCTTGTTTTTTAAGTAAAGACTACGAGGTAAAAAAAACAACCCACTCACTAGTTAGAAAAATTCAGTTGCCATATTTTATGAGTTTCAGGTTTTCTTGTAGAATTTGAGGGTATTTATATGACATTATTGAACTGTGCCATAGAAATATACTGTCACTTTCTGACTGACTGTTGGTAAGGAACTGGCTGCAATAGCTCTCCCTTATTTATAGTAGTAATAAAGTAGATCACATAAAAACAAGTGGTTTTCACACTAGAAATAAGTAAAATCAGCTGAAGTTCATTTTAAGAGTACTGACAGGAGAATACTTGCCAGCTCTTGAGTGACCTATTATTTTTACTGTTTCTTTTTGGGGGAAATTGGGAGGAGGAGGGAGACTGTTTATAATTACAGTGTAATAAAAGATGTACTATATATTACATCACAGCACATAAAAGTCAAATGTATAAGTTGTGTTAAAGAATTACAGAATCATGTATAGATCATGGTCAATATAATGTGAGACACAAGTTATTATCATTTTTGTGTTATATTCCATCAAGCTGGGATCTTCCATTCTGTTCCCTTAAAAGCAGATAATGGCAGCTGAAACAACCTGCTCCCTTTTCTAAACCAGATGAGAATTGCCCTATTTTGTGATGAAATGGAAACCAGAAAAATATCTAAGGGGCTTCAAGCAGCTAGGCTGTTGTAGAATTACGATTCTTTCCTTTAGAATATTTAGAGTTCTGCTGCTTTTTCCAGAATCTGGTCAGCTAGAGCAGCAGCTCGAGGAGGCCAGCACTGCAAGGCGGGAATTGGATGATGCCTCCAGACAAATAAAGGCTTTTGAGAAGCAAGTCAGAACACTGAAGCAAGAGAGAGAAGATCTTAATAAGGTAAAATCATTTTGTCAGCAACTGTTTTAAACCCTCAAGACTGTTTTGTTTTTGTTCATTTTGCTTGTAATAACTTCCAAGTGTAAAACTAATGAGCAGATAACAAGTGTGTAGCATGACCTACTTAGCTTTCTCCCTTTTTTTTTTTTGTTGGAGAAAAGGACATTATTTAACACGTCTGTATGACTGCTGGGTGCTCCCTAAGTGATTGCTTCCAGATAGTGAACAACTCCATAATCCAAATTGCATGATGGCTGCAAAAAAGGTTGTATAGCTTCACATTTAGGTGATAATGATAGGGGTTAGAAGACAGAGTAGAGAAGAACTATTCCAGACAATTTAATCTTAAGTATGGGTGAGACTTTAACAGTGAAAAAATGTGAAGAATATGGTATTAAGGCTGTGTCACAGAAAAGTTTCCAGAGGGAGATGTGAAAAATTGCCCAAGTATGAAAATTGAAAAGTAATTTGAAATAACTACAGCTAAAGAATAGTGGATTTTATTTCTTCTCTATCTCCCTGATCTCTTATTTTCTTATTTATAACATACTGTCTTTCATGGCTCTTTTTTGTATTCATTATTAAATCAACCTGTAATCAGGTGTGAAATACATAAAACCTGTTTTCATTGTGATTATATTGGCTCAGTATCTTAGAGTCCACACTAAAGTTGATGTGCCAGTTGTGTTTAACACTGTTTCTGCTGACCCTTAAGGCTCTTAAAATTTTGAAAGCTGCCAATTGGTCCCAGAAAGACCATGTCCCTTCTAAACCAACTCTTCGTGATTAGGACCTCTTTTTAAGAGCCTTAGAAACATGGTTAGATTTACATGGATGTCAGCAGTGTCAAAATATTAATTCTTCCAGTTGATGGTTTTTTTATCCTGAAATTTGCTTTTCTTGCTACTTTTTTCTGCTTTGGCTTGACTGAGCATTATGGGACTATTTAAACTGTTTTGGAACTATTTAAACTGTTTTGGTCCCTCATTGGTAGTGTGGTGGCACAAATCTAGGGCACAGCAAGCTTTGTGAAGGTATTGTGGTGTGAAGTTGTCACTGCACTAGCAGTGTCATTTCATGCAGATTCTTTGAAAAGGATAGTTATCATATATTGCTTTTACTCACTGCAGTGTTTTATTGCCTGAAACTTTCTCTGATATTTGATATGAAGGTACAGTGTATGGAAATCATATTTGCCATTGCAGGCCAGCTTTCTAAAGCTTCTTGAGTAAAAATTTTAATAGAGCATAGAGTTTTTTATATTTTCATAGAGTTTTCCATTCAGTTTTAATCATTTAGCACTTGAGATTCTTGTAATTTATTTAAGTAATTATTAAAACCCAATACTAATGACATTTTTGCATGAAGAAAGCAAGGTATTTTTGTATTGTAATGCAAGTGCTTGAACACCATTGTGTTTACCTGTAATAATGGAGTAGATTCTTACTTGGTTTACATTTATGGAGTTTTACTAACTCTAGTAGTGTAAAACATGCCTCTTTCCTTATTTATAGAGGCATGCAATCTGTATTGTAGATGCATTCATGAAATCAAAAAGAATATGTAGCTTCTGTTCGCTCTGGAGGAGGTGTTAGATGCTCATCCAAAGACAGAATCGGCCTTGAAGCTTTCTAGCTTTATTACTTAATTCTTTTTTTAAACTGTAGGAACTGGCAGAGTCTAGTGACAGATTAAAATCCCAAGCCAAAGAGCTGAAAGATGCACACAGCCAGCGGAAATTGGCAATGCAGGAATTCTCAGAGATGAACGAGCGGCTGACAGACTTGCACTCTCAAAAACAAAAGCTTGCCCGCCAGCTCCGAGATAAGGAGGAAGAAATGGAAGTGGTGATGCAAAAAGTAGAAAGTTTAAGGCAAGAGTTACGCAGAACAGAGAGACTTAAAAAAGAAGTAAGTGGTGAGAAGACTGTGTAGACTCTGTGAAATAAGTTCTATGTAAGGTTTTCTGAGTATTTTTTTAAGTTTGTAAATCTTTAACCTTTTGTCTGTTGTTTCAAACAGTACCAATTTTGTTTTCTAAGACTTTGAAGTGTTCAGTTTGGTGCTGAAGATTTCTCTCTTATATTGAAAACCATCAATAGATTTGGAAAAAAGCATGCAGAATCCTATCTATTAAAAACGTATGTACTTTTGTAGCTGGAAGTCCAAGCTGAAGCTGCAGCTGCTGAGGCATCCAAAGACAGGAAATTGCGAGAGAGGAGTGAACAGTACTCTAAACAGTTGGAAAGTGAAGTAGAAGGGCTAAAGGTTAGTCTGTTTTGATATTAACACCTGCAAACTTACTAGTCAACCAAGACTTGGATCTGTTTGATTGCTTTCAGATGTAGGACAAAAGGGTTTTGTCAGTCTGTCACTTCAGTTGGTGCTGAAAGTTAACACAGGCATGCATTACATTATTGCCCAGAAAAATTAACATTTGCCTGATGTGCTATGTGCTCTTTCTTAATAATCAACCTTGTCTTACCACATTGCTTCCATTAATACTTTGCTTAACTTTACCTGTTAAAACCTTTTTTATTATAGCATGGGATGGTTGAATATTTGAAGATAAACCTCCAGTCTAGGCAGGTTTCTGTGGAGGCGTTCTGTCTGCTGTGCTGTTCCTCATGTTTCCTGCACGATGGATGTCAACTGATGTAACCAGACAGGGACAGTTTTAGCACATTCTGCCTCTCAGCCAGAGGATGAGGGATTTTTGCCCAAGAGCAGCATTGGGTGTGAAGGCTTTGTTTATATTGATGAGATTGTTCACATGTGCATGTGATTTTAAAAGAAGAAATTTAAGGCAGCCAAGAATGTTAACTGTTATTTTATTCAGTGATTTAGCTTTTTATGCAGTGCTCTAGAGAAGTTAGGCTTTCTCAAAAATGGAATATAAACTTTTTAATTTACTTAGGCAGATTGCTGTTCATTCACAGCAAAATCCTGTTCCAAATGTTCCATGCAGTAGGGTAATTCTAAACTTTTTGGGCAAAATGTGAGATTAGTCCTAATCTGGTCTTAATTTAAATGAACCACCAAGTCTTTTTTCATGAGAATTCTCTGGGACGTTCATCAACATTAAGTTATGGCACAGAAAACTTGATGGTTTTATGCAAATATTCTTCTATTTGGCCTTCCTATGCTAAAAGAAAATAAGGAAATTCATTCAAGATGAAGTTTGGATTAATGAAGTTTCTACTGCTGTGAGTTCAGATTGTTATCTGAAAATTAACATGTGTTTCTTCTGCTTCCATGAATCTTCCCCATCAGCAAAGAGTTTGTATGACAGTTTAAGAGGCGAGAAGAATTTATGGGAGATCTGTTGAGAATAAATGATATGCTGATTTATAACAGCAGGGCAAGTTTGTGAGAAGAGGAAAAGGGAATTTTAGCTTTCTTGGTAATATTTTACAATTCAGTAAGCACACTTTGGATCACGAGTGGTTGTTGTGATGCTGCACTGTCCATTCAGTAAAAGCTCTGCATGGCTCCTTAGTTAAATTCAGGAAGCTCTCCTACACAAAAGTATTTAAAGAAGAAAGGAAGGTTTCTCCAAATGAGGAGAATAGAAGAGACCATAAATGATGGAAGGTTAAGTGTAAACAGGATGTTGAAAGCTAAATAAAGAGAATTTAGGAAGCATTTTGCAGAGGATGCTCAGAGTGATTGTGGAGAGTTCTTTAAATCCAAAGCAGAAAAGATGAGCTGGATGTGTCTGGGATGATTGCAGGGAGCAGGAGAGCTGGCAGGGAGTCAGATGTGAAGTCACCTGGGGGAGTTCTGAAGGAACTTCAATGAAAAGAGAGCTGCTGGCCAAGATACGAACCCCCTTATTCCAGGCAGCCCACTGTGCCACTGTAACTCTCATTCATGTCATCTGGGGAGGTGCAGAGGGCTGGGTGCAGCTTCCTCAGGAAAGGAGCAGAGGCTGAGGTAAAGGGTAATGTCAGAGTTCATGGATGAAGCAGAGCCTATGCCTTCTGTCTGTCCTTCTGTGCAGCACTGACCTGCTGGGGTTCTGCAAACTTGTCAGTCAAGTGTGTGGACAGAGGGGATCCTGTGGATGTCATGTATTCACATTTTCAGTAAAATCAGACTCAGTGTTAGTCAGCAGAGTGCCCTGTTAGCTGAGAGGGGTGCATTAAACAGCAGCTGTCAATGTGCCAGGAAGTGCATTTTGTCTCAGTTGCACCATTTGTCCATCTGAAATAGGCATGTATGAAAACATCTATTTGGAATATATGCTTACATCAATTAAAAATGTATTCTCTGTTTCCTGTATCTCTCTAGTTCTCTAAGCCATTGTCCAATACCATTGGGCTTTCTCTTCTACTGCACCATCTCTCTTATGCCTGCAGTAGTATCTTTTCATTGTGGTGAAAAATGTACAATTCCACCAAAACATCTTATGTACCTGCTAGAGGATGTTGCAAAGCCTAAACTTTTTCTGTGCTCCGTGAACCCCGTATGTGTGAGCAATTTAGGATTTTGGGCAGTAACAAACAAGTTCCACAGTGCCTGTGCATGGAAGAAAATTCCTATGCTGTTTTTTAAAAAAAAAAAAAAATCTGCCTTTCTCCAAAGCATCTCCTGTTAGGATGGCATCTTCCTTCTCCAGTTTAGTTTTCTGCATCCTAAGGGCAGGATTTTACTCTTAGATCAAACCAGATGGTTGTTTTGATGAGTTAGAGAAAACAGTGCAGGAGCAGCACATCTCTGGCTCGTGCATGTAGGGGGTTTTGCAGTTTTTTGCTGACACAAACAGCAAGGCCCAGCTTTCTCACAGAATTTGTCATGGTACAAATTCAGCTCATCAGAATGTTCTACAATGACATTTAGCTCTTAATGCCTGTTCATAATCAGGAAAAGAAAATTACTCAAAGCCATGCCAAATTAAGGGTGAATGAGAGATTTTTAGCATCTCATGGTAAGAATGGAGGTATAATTAACAAAATACCTTCAATCCTCTGGAAGGTGTGACAAAGTCACCGTAAGGAAGTAGGTTTTTCAGCTACTTGCACTTTCTCAAAACAGTGTTTTTATTAATTCCGTTTCCTTAGAACACCTTTCATTACACATTTCAAAAACCAGAAGAAATTCCAAACCAAATTGTCCATGTGTTGGCATTAAAAAGTCATTTCCATACTTGAATTTCAGTGCCTGTCGTGCCACTGTCTCATTGTGAACCTGATCTTGCTCCTCCTCTATGTTATGGCAGGACATTGAGTTTAGTGAGTGCAGCATTTGGTACAAATGTGTCTGTGTCCTGAAGCAGTGTGTAAAGACTATTGAAATGCCAGAAGACCTCACTAAAGAGCTATGAAACTGCAAAAAGTGAAGTAATTACTCTTATTGTTTAAAGCTTGTGTATCTATTAATCCACCATGAGAGAACTGGTCAGTTTAGGTAAAATAGGTCAGGTTTCCCTCCTGACAGGTTTCCCTTCCCTCCATTATAGTGATTCTGTAGCTAGACTTTAGCCTTCAGTTAAGCCTCTGCTTGTCTTAGTATAGCTTTTCCAGAAATGATTTGTCCTTCAGAATATATTATTGTCCTAGTCCTTATTCTGCACTTCTGAAAGTCACTTCAACTTGTTGCTGTCAGCTGTGTGAGTGGAAGCATCAAAGTTTTTAATTCTGTGGTCACTTTCTGACTGCTTTTAAAGGGTGTCAGAATGTGACCAGAGGCATTTCATGATCAAATTTTCAGTGGCTTGAAAACTATTACTGCTCTTAAATAACAAAATAATAGAGTGTCATACCGATTTATGCTCTTAAATAATTTTGAAAAAAAATTGAGATAGATGTGTTTATAACTCAAGGCTTTAACGGGCTATTTCTAAACAAGGGTTTTGGAATATTGAGTTATTATTAAGCATCATTTTCAGCATTCTTGACTGTTAATTTGGGGCTGTTTATTTTAGCAAAAACAGGTTGGTCGCTCACCTGGAGTAAGCAGTATAGAACACCAGCAAGAGATCACTAAATTAAAGGCAGACCTGGAAAAGAAGAGTGTTTTCTATGAGGAGGAGCTATCTAAACGTGAAATGATGCATGCTAATGAAATAAAAAGTCTGAAGAAAGAGCTGCGGGATGCAGAGAGCCAGCAGCTTGCCCTCAAGAAGGAGATCATGGTTTTGAAAGACAAGTTAGAGAAAACCAGAAGAGAAAAGTGAGTATTGTGTGAAATTTACCTTTTCTTAAACATTTGAAGTCTCCTAGTATTGTTCCAAACACACTGTCATTTCCTGAAGTGTAATGCAGATTGTTGCATTTTGGCTGAGCTGATGCCAGGGTTAAAACCAGTCACGTTTGAGAACAGAACAGAACAAAAAACTCCACATCCTTGTACTGAAACAGTTCATTTTGCCCCAGAGCTCTTTTAGTGGCTGACCATTCCAAGGTATGTAACTTGAGTTACAGACTTGCAGCTCGGGGTAAGTTGACCCCTGAAGCTTATGTTGCACTTGAAAACAGTGTCTCTGCATTTTTCTTTTATTTGGTATTTTCATCTTTTGATGCAGAACTAATGTGTTAGAGATCAAGTATTGTTTACACTTCTGCCAGCACAGGAACAGTCACTTAATGTGAGCTGAGGCTAATCCATGCTGGGTTCCATCCAGTGTTAACATCAGTCAGCAGACTACTGTGGGCGTAAGCTGCTTTATCTCTCCTGACATGGTAATTTGTCAGAACTGCTTTTTTTTCTCTCCCACACGGTGGAGCTTATAACTGGCCTTGAGATTGTTCCTTGAGGCATTCATCAATAAAAGCATGTTTTTCTGTTGGATGGTGTAGTAGTGGGAATAAGTTATAAATTGAACATGCTCATGTTCATTCATAAAAAAATCAGAATTCTTCATAGACACTAATATAGATGAGTCTTTTTGCTGCTATAGCAAGATGGCAGATGAGAGAAACCATGGAGAAGTCCCTGCTGAGAGCTTAGCCAAACTATAGCAAGACCTTTAAATATAAGTAGTAAATTAAATACAATTTTTTTCTAAAAGGTTTATGCAAATAGAGGTGGAAACACTGTATCTCTGTTAAATTGTGTTCAGCAGGGATCGTAGGTCATACAGCTTAGAATGCAGTGCATGAACTGTTTCTTCCTTGCATGCAGCTATTCAATAGGCTGGACCTACTTAACAGCACAGGAGTTTGCTGCTTTGATCTGGGTGGAGAGGTGGAACCTGCCTCAGCACATGTTTTCATTGTGGCACGACTTAATGGTCGTGCTGACCAATGAGTTACAAATGCACAAAAGGCTGTTCTGTCGTGTAACACATAAAGGTGATGGTATGGCACTCTTTTGAGTCCAGCAGTGTCTCTGAAGGAGAAATATTAAATAAAGAATCATGAATACTGCTTTCTGCAGGTTAAACTGTTTGTAAGGATCATACCTCCAAGCAGTGACCAAACGATAAACCCCTTCTTTTCCAATTCTAATGTTGCACAGCTGCAGGCATTCTAACTAGATGTCCATTCCAGCTAGTTCATAAACCCTCATTCAGTCTGGTCTCTGTAAATAAAAAGAGAACTGGGTGCAAATCTACAGTGGGTGCTGTCATAACCAAGTGTTTCTGTATGTGGTTCAAGTGTTCGTGTAAGAGAAGGTTTTAAGGCGTGAGCAGAAATGTGTCACCTAAGCAGTATCTGACACTTGGCTCCTCGTGGCAAGGGCTGCAGCACCATGTTCAGTCAGGTGTGCAAGCACATGATCAGTGCTTGGGGAAGGCCTGATCTTACCTGTCTTTTGTTAAACAAATCTGCAAAATCTCATGCAAGAATTAGGACTCCACAGAAAGGCAGAAGCCCACTGTTCAAGTTACGCTATGGTTTGACTTCTGCAGTTTAGAAGGGAAGCTTAAGCATTAGGAATGCAGGAATTGCTGTTGCTACTCAATATTTGGTAGTTTTCTTTAAAAGAACATAGGTTTTCTGTTTCTGCTTATCCATATTGGTGTTAGCTTTTGTAGTCTGGCATGAAAAGCTTTTTGTGAGTCTTCCAGTTGAGAGGTGTTGAATGTAAGCACTGAAAAGGAAGCACCTGGAGGCTTTGTGCTGAAATAAGTGGAATTATTTCAACAATAGGCTTGGGGTGGGTGTGGAGTTGAAGTGTGCTTATACAGTTTGGCAAAAATATTTTAGTAGTCTAAAAATAATCTTCAGTGCATATTAAAAAAGATCTTGGTAAGAGGATGTGGTTGTATTACTGTGTAAGATGAGTGAATTACATAGGTTATTCTAAGCAAGGATCAGGAAGAGCTTTGACAAAATCTGTGTGTTGATTTTTGTGTAACTTGCACGTTGGTGGTTTCTGTTTTGCATTTTTTAAAGAAATATTTTCCTTTGTTTCCTTCAATTTTAAGCTTTCTAACTTTTGCTATTTCCAAAGCAGAAGCCTTCAAGGGATATTACCTTCCTGTACAAAATGATTTCATTTTGCTGAAGTCTCATAAACTGCATGCTAATAAAGTTGGAAGCAGAGGAGCACAGTATCAGGCCAGTGATCTGTGTAGCACCAAATTCCATTTCTTAGAATTGTCATTAGGAAATATTTCAGAAGAAGATGCAAGAAACTGTAAAATAAATCACATTTGTAGAAACTTCTTTTAGGCCTGTCATTTCATGATGGATTTATGAAGCAGAGAGCTTTATAGAACAGTGTTTGCTGGTTTTAAATTGTGTGATATAAAGAAGCCTGCGGGCTGGTGTTTGTTTCAGGTCTATTTTTCTTGGTTTCAAAGCAGTAAGATAAAATATTTGGCCACTTTGTACCGATGCAATAAAGAGCTGGAGTGACAAAGTGATACCATAAAGCAGTATTTCACATTGCTTGCATGTGGTTTGCTGCAGTTTTACTGATAAAAAGAAAGCTGGGTTGTGTATATTTTCTTAACTTGAAGAGGAGACACATAGCTAAATGTTAGATGAGAGAGGAAGTTTGATGGGAGAGGAGGATGCCAGGCTTCAAAGCAAAAGCATTATTTTGATCTTGCTGCCTGTCCAAGGTACATCCATGGAGTCTGTCACAGTTGTGTTGTTTGCTGAGTCGCTGTTTGGGTGTGATGGATTATACCCACATTCTCTTCTGTTTCAAATTTATCTTCATTTCTGCATTATACTGTAGCAATCTGACTTACTGGGGTAATCACAATCACCAGCTGAATTAAGAATGTAAAATATAGAAAATTACAAACATGTTGGGCTCTTTCACTAATCCATAGTGTCCTTAATCCACTGCCATTTATGGCTGCTTTGAGCCCTAAAGCCTTAAAGGAATAAATTTAAGACAAATAATGAAAAAAATTCCTAAACAAACCCATGAAAGCTGCGTAAAAGAAATTCATTAAAAGTTAGTTTGGTCTTCTGTCTGCAAAATTAGCTTTGAATCTACGCCTTGAAAACAGAAGCAGGAGCTGTTATTAATTCCTATGGCAGCCGATGCTTTAATCTCTTCCTGCCTTTTCCCTATACTGCCCATCCTATGCATGGAGTCTATTGATACAGAAAAGGAGTGGTGGTGAATTTCAAACTTGGCATTTAAACAGTGAGATAGTATGTAACTTTACTAGGGTGAAGTGTTATGTTTCAAAGGACGCCTGGCAATGTAGAATTTCACCATAAGTCTGACATGTTGTACTAGATTTCAAAGAGCGGTTGAAGCACTAAATGAATTTCAAATTAAGAGTAGGAAATTCAAAGCAGCATTGCTCTTAACTGGCTTCACTGTAACCACTGGTATTTCTCATCTTTGGAGAGTGTTCTCTCAGTTAGGCAAAGCTGTAGCAGTTTTGCATCTCAGAAAAAGAAGCAAGAATGTAATTTATGTTTGCATTGTGTAAAATTCTGATCAGTATCTAGAAAAAAAAATTGCAGAGCTCAAGACAGGGTTTCCCCTGGATTTTAATTTTACAGAGTTAACCTTTAATACTGGGCGCTTTTTCAAGTCTTTTCAGGCTGGACAGTGGTATTTGCTGAGTGGGTATTTTCTGTATCTGTGGCATTTATAGTATAGTTCTATCAACCTACTGATGAACTTTGTGCCAGTGACCTGAATAGTTGGTAAAAAGGTGATACAAGATGCAAGGCTAGTGAATCTGAAAACAGTCGATGCAAGGTGGGGGTTACACATCTAAAACATTGCTGTGCACCACTTGAAGGAAATTCCATGGCTTTTTTGGCAAACAGAGGGCCTGCAGCTTCGTTTGTTTTCAGGTTCCCACATTCATTGTGCAAGATCAAAGTTGATATTAAGCAGAATCAGCCAGGGGTTCTCCTCTACTGGATGACATCCATGGGAGAAGGGGAGGTTTGGGGAAACAGCTACTGTGAGACTTACTCAGAAAGAATGGTCCAAACTTGCTGTAGAATCTGGTGATGTTAGGAATGTGGAAGTTATCCATCCACTTTTTGCTCATAGTGAGTATATGATACCTGAATTTACAGTTTACATATGACTTCTGGGCTGTTCTAAATTGCCCAAAGACTAGCCCATATACGCTTTTCTCATCAGAGACCCAGCCCTGAGTACTCTAATTTAGCTTCTGTATCCTCTGGTTCCATGTGTGGTCATTTTTGCCTGTCATTCTGTGTGAAACTTGGAATTATAGAAATGTGTGTGTGTTACAATAATGTTCACGTGAGCTGAGAATGTGCCCTGAGCCTTTTACAATGTCGACACATTCTTTGGTCTGCTCATTGTTTCAAGGATACATCTGAAGAATAAAATTTGTCTAAGTGGGTTGATAAACATTGGCTTGGTGGAGCTCTGTCAATTCTGTACTGAGGGATTCTGTTCAGACTCTAAAATTCAACAGGTTGGCTTGCAATCCTAAGATGGTGGTTTATTAAACTGCTTGATTTTAATAGCCTGTGCTATTATCATGTAGTACTTCCCTTCAACATGTGTGTGCATTGATCTCTTTGTGTTTAAATGAATAATGGGGTGAGTTAGAATAGGAAACTTTGTAATTCTGCTTCACTTTCTTTCTTAGCCAAAGTGAAAGAGAGGAGTTTGAAACAGAGTTCAAACAAAAGTATGAACGAGAAAAGATTCTGCTGACAGAGGAAAACAAAAAACTTACAAATGAACTTGATAAGGTAAGAATTGATTAGTTGAGCCCTGAATTTACAACTGTTTTATGCTCTGTACAAATTGGACAGTATGGAGCTGCACTGGTTATTACTACACTGAAAGCAAAAATTGATGTTACACAAAATATTGGTGATTAATACTAGATTTGAATGGAGTATCTACATGCATCTGAACTTGAGAAGGCGTCTGTATGTGTGTGTGTATATATATATATATATAATGCATATATGAGTATTTATGTATGGGAATGGAATTAGATGGTCTTACATTTTGCTAAGATTAATTCTAGACAGCACTGTAAGCCAACAATAAAGGATTATTTCATTCTATGACCCAAATATAAAAATACATAGTTAATGATGTGATTACTTAGAGTACATTTGCATGTCAATCGTTTGAAATACCAGGGCCCCTCCTACCCTTTGAGATTAAGTGTTACTTTGAGATACTAAAAAAATACAAATGATAAGGCATATTAACTGAAGTGTGTTAAGCAAGAAATAATTACGATTCGTGCATTTGGATTGTCTCTTTATTGTTCATTTTGACAGGTTATTCAAGTTCCTTGTGCATTATCCAAGTCTTGCTAAACTTGTCTATTCCTTTTGTAATGCAATAGAATTTCTAAAAATATGATGAAAGTACAATGTTCTTCAAAGTAAGCATGTTTGCATGTCTGTGCTCAAATTACAGTATATTTTCATACTAGTATAAGACAGACAATATATATGCCTATAGGTAGGCTTAGTCCAAGAAAAAGCCTAGTCACTTTGATAGTTTTTCTGCTCTCTCTCTCTCTTCCCCCATTACCTTTGTATTTTTCTTGTCAAATGACATATAATAAGTAGGAATATTTAAATTATAAGCCCATTTAAATGATAAATAGAGTGTGGAGTTATTCATATTTGGAGTGAAAAGCAAAATAGATTTTAAATTGGCCATTCTTTTATCATTTTGAATTGTTAATATATTTCAGTACTAAAAGAAGCTTTCACCTGAGATTTCATTCTCCTAAGCAGGCCTTCCTGTAAAGTCTAGCTGGTGTCTGATTCCAATTTGACTGTCTGAATAATTACTTCACTTAATGAAGGTTTAGTTCCCAATACCAGCTTGGGTTAGCTGTGGCTTTTGTCTTGCAGAATGTGCCTGTATGAATGGCAGCAATTTGAATGAGAGAGGTTAATTGCTAGGTATAACATATTGTACGTGGAGATGTGCATTTAATTTCAATTTCCCTGTCTGCAAGTAAAACAAATGAAATATAAGGGAATGAGACACCTGGACAATCTCAGGACTGTCTCATGCCTGTATCTGTTCAGTCTCTCTCTCCATGGTTACTAAACAAGGGAGAGGTGTTCAACAGTCTTATCTGAGCCATAACAATTTTTATGCCTTTGCTTTGCTTGTCTAATGTAGATTTTTCTATACAAAACATTCCACACCTATATGGTGCAAAGCAGAAACCTTCTAAGAGTTTTACAGGTATTTGGAGACTGACTCTCAGAAAACTCATTACATTGACAGAGTAAAAATGTTGTTCAAGTCCTTAAAGGTGGATTTTCAGTACAGCTAAGGTTATACAAGAAGAGATTCTTATATAAGGTTATATGAGATAATAGTCTGGCTTTTATTGTTACATGGTGTTTATTGTGATGACCAGAACTAATTTCTAAAGCAGATGCAAGGTGTGGGAGAGGGGAACACGTGGTTTTGAGTCTGCACAGGGATGGAGTCACAGCAGTTTATGCTGTTAACGAGTTGTTTAAATTCTCCTTCAGCTCACCGCCATGTTTGAGAGGCTGAGTATGAATAATCGGCAGCTGGAGGAAGAGATGAGAGACCTGGCTGATAAGAAGGAGTCTGTGGCTCACTGGGAGGCCCAGATCACTGAGATCATCCAGTGGTGAGTGCTCTGCTCTCATGGCATGACAGAAACCCCTCAGTATGTGGTGGGGCTGGTGCTGAGTTTTTGTCTTTGCACATGGCACTTGGAAGTGCTGAGGTGAAACCTCACCCCCGTCTGGGATTCTGCTGGGGTTTTGGCTGAGATTTTAATAATACACAAATCCAGAAAATTGTGTTCCTCCTTAAGAGTGAAAGTGTCTGACCAAATAGAGCTTTTCAAAGTGCAGAAGAATCATGGCCACTGGGTGTGGCTTGTGGCTGTGGAAGAATGCTGAAAGGAATCATGTGCTGAGCTCACGCCTCCAAGAGGGAACAAGCCTGGGAAAAGCAGTGTCTGAGTGTTTGTGTCTCAGCTTTAATTTCCTTCATCTGCTTGGCATGTGGCAGAATGAAACAAATACAGTGCAACTTTTATGTGATTTTTTTACAAGGAGAGTATTTGAGACTACCACAAATCCAGTCAAGTGATGTTTGTAATGGTACTTGTGCTAAATAATGATGTTATCTTTCTAGAGTCTTCTGTCCAATTCTGTTAAATGAAAGAGAAGAAAAAAATGGTTGAAACTACTAAGCGACAAAGATTGTGTATTCTGAGTTTTTCATCTATCTTTATTTTTCCTCTTCATGCCTGTTTTATCTCCCCTCACCTTTAATGATCCATTGCAGTGTTTCACATCTACAAAACCAGTTTGCATTCAGACATTTTTTTTACACATCATCCACTTCTAGGAAGACTTTGTCATGATACACTAGTGTTTTTCTGTTACTGATTGATTGTTCCCTCTCCCTGTTTTTCCTGTCTCGTGTCAGTGAAACAAAATCTAATTTTTTGTGTCCAGGCAAAAATTGGAAACATTGATTTAGAGAAACCTAGTTTGGTATTGTTGTCCTGTTAGTTCAGTTTTGTTCTCCAGATATACAGAAGTTTGGCTTTTCAATAGTGCCATGTGAAAATATAACAAGGCATAAGGGCCATCCTCTGGGTTTCCAGTGTGTTTTAAACAATGTTTGTTGCATAAAAGTATATAATGCTGATCTGTGTTATGGAGTCCAGTTTGTCTCAAGGCATTGTATTTGTTGCAGAAGTTAAAAAAATGTGAAGGGTCCACTTTGTGTGTGTTCCTTTTAAATTTTGTCTCTCATAATGGTGATAGTAGCGGACAACCCGAGTCACAAAAAAAAATTTAAAAAATATTTAACTGGTAGTTTAAACAGCTTTTAATTTCTGGCCAACTGGAAATGTTGGTTCAGGAAAAAAAAATCAAGGTAACAAGTGAGACAAGTCTATAATTTCACATTCCTTATTGCTTTAAGGTAGTGCTTATGTGTCATATTGCACCTAGGTAATCAAACACAATTTTTCAGATTTACATGTGAAAACACTCATATAACTTGGCAGTTATAGAAAAAGACAAATCAGAATTAATTGTGGATTGTTCCACTTAAACAATGTAAAAGTGTACCAACAGCCACTAAGAATGTACCTTCTCCTTTACTTTATGAGAGTGTTTAATATTTTAAGATGTATTACTGATGTGGTTCAGGCAAATGATAAAGCATTTTTCAAGTTAGGGATGTCACTGTAAAGGGTAAAAGGGTTTGGGCTTCAGTTTTTTTATTATCTCTGAAGATACTTAGTGAAAAAAGATCAGGAATGTGCAAGACTTAACTTTCTGAATGACAAGCATCATTTTACTGATCCCTTTTGATAACATAATGAGTACAGAACTAAAAATTAAAGAATTATGTGAACAGGAAAAAAATAGAAGTACTGAGGGCAAACATTAAAGGAATTTTAAAAGTCTGGCTTGGTTCCAGTTCTTCATCACTAAACACATCTCAATTTTCCCTCCATAGTTTTCTCTGCTTATGTTAAATTTTTTTCAGCTATGTGAGGCCTTATCTTAGGTCACATTTTTTCCTTGTTATGTTTAGATTTTTCCATGTGTTACTCAGATAATCTGGTCATGTCCATCTGCTGTTCTTAGAATTCAGCACTGAAACTAGGCCCTTCTCTGGGGAACATGGCTGCTATTTGAGGTATTTAAGCATCTATTATAATGATAAATATTTAAATATAAAAAAAACCCCACCTAATTTTGGAGAAAACTAGTCTTATTTATTAAATCACAAGCCTGTGTTTTCCTCAGAAGAACATGCAATTCAAGTCTGTACCTGTCCACATCTTCAGTGTGTCAGTGAAATGCCTTGGAGCTAGCAAAGTAGGGGAGAATTTGTGGGCTCCTTCTTCAAAACTTAACAGATTTCTCATACAATATTGCATTAAAAATATATTTTGGGTGCATTGTTTCCAGAAAGGATAGGAGGCAGTAGAAGGAATTAGTTACTGGGTTTGTAAACAGTTTGCTCAGCAGCCTGTAGCAGATCTGGGGACTTGTTTTAGCCCTGTTTGGGGTAACACAAGCCCAAGAAGTCCTTACATTTTTTTAAAATGCTTTGTCATCTAAAGGATACCTCTCAAGAAATTACTTTGAATTCACACTTTGGAGGGTTAAGATTTGTCACTTCATGATTCCTGGGGCCCTTCTAAATTGCTATTTCTCTCAGATTTTATAACTTGTGAGTAATTTTAATGGCTTATCACATTCCCTTTAGCTTTTCCCTGCTTTCTTACTCTGCTTTATTGCATCTTTAGGAATAACGTATGAAAACCCTTTAATCTTGCCGTTGTAATCTCAAGATACCATAAACAAGGCAATATTTTAATATAAACACTTGAATCAGACTTTCACTTCAAATTCTATCGTGGACTCGACAGACCCTCACAGATCATTCAGCCTTAATGGAGCTATTATATTGACGAGTTTATATTAGCCAAATCACTCATCATTCCTTGACAAGAGTAAGAAATATTGAGGCTTTTATAGTGGGCTATAAATTTTCCTGTGGGAGATGGGGAAGAGATTAATTGCACTGGAGGTTAATGCAGTCACTTGAAAAAAGGAATATTTTAAATAGCCGTGGTACCGTATTCCTGTGCTGCGCGGAAAGGAGGTCACTGGAAATCTTGGTGGTGATTCCCAGCGTACTTGGCAAGAATCTTGACTTGGGAGGGATTAATCTAACCTAGTTGTAGAAGTCCTAAGGTAGACAACTCAATAAATCCCGTGACTGGTACTCTAGAAGTCTGGTTTTCTCACCACAGGTTGAAAAGGAAACCTACGCAACTCATATCAGGTGGATAATTCGGTGTTGTTGAGTATGTTTATGTGGATGAGCTGATTCCTACCAGTTTTACCTATAGAGTGGATGTTAGGCTTAGATTTGGCTGCCCAGAAGCTGTCACAGTTTTTAACCACAATATTTAGTTGGTATTTTCCTTATCAGCCAGATTTTTTTGTACCGTTGTTGGTTTTGTCTTAATTGATCTCATTGAAAAAACCCCAACACAAAACCACCACCAAAAGGAAAAAAAAAAAAAAGAAAAAGTACAACTACCCCTTCCCAACACTTCTAAAGTAAATCAAACCTAAAAAAGCCCCAAAATTTGGGTTGGGGTTTTTTTGGCTGTTTTAAAACCTGTTTGCTTTCAGAAAAAGAAAAAAAAAAACCCACACAAATTGTGAACAACATGTAGCAAAAAATTCTGTACATCTTCAACTGTTAAGAAACTCAAAGCATGCAAAATTCTGAGATATGCTGTGTTTAAAGTAAGAATAATCAGAAGTTAATTATCTCTAAAATAGAAATTTTGGAGGGCAGGGTGAAATTTCAGGGCTTGGGAGTAGAGGGAAGTGTTAAAAATTTTTAGAGACGTATTTTTAAAAACCAGATTTTATTGGAGACACCGGGGAAGAATTAAAAATTAAGTTGGAGAACTTGAGCATACTGGTACAACAACAGAAATTTAAAAGCATTGAGAGACTAAAGGAGTCATGGCTGTCATATTTCTTTGGGGTTTTTAAATCAGGTTAAACAGAGCTTGGTGTAAGATGCCTGGGCTTTAAGACCACTTCTGTTGAGCAAAATTCTTTGGTCCTCTGGGTCCATTTTGTATTGTCAAGTGTACCAGCTGGACACCCCGTGTGACTTCCTGAGCATCCTGACAGACACCATACAGGTAGCAGCCAGTGGTTATTTGAAGGTTGTCATGATGTTGGCTCCAGCCAAAAAGTTAAATTTAATTTTACAGGAATTTGTGCCATATTGCTTTTCTGGGTTCTTTGTATTAAGGAACTAAATTTGCAAGAGCAATTATAGTGAAAACAGGACAGTTAATCCAAATTTTCAGTAAAGAAAGAAGTGACTGGGTGGAACCTGAAGAACTTTTCTTCCTTTGGTTTCTTGCTGTGCTTGTCAGGGCTCTCTGTCAAAATGAGGACAAGGAGAGCAGCATTAGTAAGAGTTAATTTGCCATTCTTGTACTTTTTAACTTTAATTTTAGTTTTTAAAGTCTACCAAATAGAACAACCCCAGCAAAACAGTAGCAAATTAAAAAAGCTCCAAGAGCTCTTGGGTCCACATGGTGCTGAATAACGTTTGCCATTATTGAGAGAATTTTGCCATCTAGTGGACAACAAAACCACCTCAGTTCCCAATTGCACTGCTTTAATTTGCAGTCTTCCAGGGCTTGAGGAGCTCCCTTGAACTCAGTACAGATATTTGTAGATATTTACTTTATATTTTCATTTGCTAGATTTCTGCTTGTCTGTGGAACATCTTCTTCAGGTTTTTTTCATGTGCAGCTTTTCAGCATTTGGAGCCTGAGGGTTCTGTGCACCATAAACCAAATAACTGAAGTGTTGCCTCACCTTCCATCAGGAAGGATCTGTGTGACATCATAAAATTGGACATAGAAACTGGACCTTCTTTTTCTGCACAGATTTTATGTGTCATTAAAAAGAGAGAAAATTAGATGCTGATTCCTAAATCTCTTTCCCTCCTCATAAGTCAGGAAAACTTACTCTTACCTTGAGAGCCTCACATTCTTTTCATTTCTGCTTAAGCTTTTTTTCTTTTTACAGTGTATTTAATTATGCACCCTCTACCTCCAAAAAGCATCTTTAGCTGCTTCTCACATCTTTTGCCCATTGTTGCAGACTAAGTGGTTTGTGTAGGCTCAGATTATCTTTATCAGATTGTCAAAAGGTGTCATCCAGAATGTTATGGGAAAAGAAGTTGGTATGCAACTTCCATTGAGTTCTGATGTACCTTGGGAAAAACAGTGACTCATTAGTATAAAAACTCTCACTGCCTTTTAATAGTCAGGACATGCAGGGTTTCCCTGGATTCCTCCCCACCTCTTGAACTAAATTATAAGCAGGAGACAAAGAAAAGAAGGCCCAAGAAATGCTTGTGTTTTCATGTCGGGTGTGAGATTTGTGGAAAATGGTTGCTAATTTTGCTTTTGGCTCCTCTGTATTACAGTAGTCTGTCTTCCTTAAATAAACCTTAAACTGCACACCCAAAAGTCACCACAGCCTGCAGATATTTAGCCCATGGCTTTCACGGTGTGATCTTGTCCTAAGGCCACTGTGGGAAAGCTCTTTAGTTCCTCTCTTGCCCATGACAGTTCAGAGTATGTGCTCCCTGTCTTCCTTGCCTCCTGGCAACTATGTGTAAATCCATGTTGAAACTTTTATAATTAATGGTAAACTTGCAAGCAGCACCATTTCCGTGTTCTGTGTGTGTATGAACCCCGGAGTATCCACCAGAAAAACTTAAATAGCCTTATAGGCACAAAGGGGGAATCACTTCCTGCTGGAAGGCACAA
This sequence comes from Motacilla alba alba, assembly GCF_015832195.1. Taxonomy (NCBI): domain Eukaryota; kingdom Metazoa; phylum Chordata; class Aves; order Passeriformes; family Motacillidae; genus Motacilla; species Motacilla alba. Next base: position 105,566,669 of record NC_052018.1, read on the forward strand.
TCAGCCAGCTGCAGAACTCTCATCTCCAGTCCAACAGACAGGGTTAGAGTTACTTTTACAGATCAGGAAGCAAGGATACGTTAATTCTCATGAAATAGAGAAAATATGTTCCCACTTCCCTATATTTTATTTAAAGCTATTTGAGGTTCAGTACTTTGAGCAGATCTTAAACAATTCAGAGTGTGGTGTTGATAAGACTGAGCTGTGATCAAGCTGTGATATTGCCCTGCTGGCCTCTGAGGCAGCTCAGGGACTTGCCTAAGTCCTGGTGTTGCAGGACTGGGATTGCTCTTCTGTGGGCAAAGTGAACATGTTTAGAGCCAGGCATGTGAGGAAATGTGGTGGGAGGGATGGTGTTGGGTTTTTTTCTGTTTGTTTGTTTTAGGTTTTTCATAAGTTACTTAGTTTCAGTGAGTTAATTTTTTTAGCAACTTTCTTTTCTATGTTAACACCTGAGGCAAAGTGAAGAAAGAACCTTCTGTTGTGATTAATCACAGAAAGTTGTTGTTCTTTCTTTGTAACTGATGATCAAAGAATCTGAAAAACAGGCATGTCTCCTCCTTGTTGTCTTTACACTCAGAAAACATGTCTGGATAGAAAACAAGCTCGGTGGATGAGAGAGCCTCTTCTGGCTTATGCTGTTTAATAACATTAAAAGTAGACTCTCCCTGTTTAATTAGGACTTCTTGAAGTAACATCACTGTTCACCTAGTTCTCATAGTCAATTGGTCCAGTAAAGTTAACCATGAGTTCCAATATTATCTGGACAATTGAATTGTTAATTATTGGTTGTGAATTTTGTCTTAATTTACTCCCTAAAAATAGGTTGAAAGATTTCTTTCTCACAGTCTCAATTTCATGTAGCTGATAGGTAGTACTTCAATTTTCAGTCTTTGTCTTAGTGATGCATATTTTTAAAGGGAACTCCACAAAGCAGCAAAGAATTAGTTCTGTGTGGTTTTCTGTTTGGGCTTTTGTTGTTGTTTTTATCCTTGTGTTTTATGACTCTTTTTGTATTCTGTGTTTATCTGTTTCTGGTTGTTGGTTTGTTAAAGGGTCTTCAGTTTTTTCTTTGGATTCTTTGGTTAAAACACTTTATTTTTTCTTATGTAATCGTTTAGGGTAAGTGATGAAAAAGATGCTCGAGGTTATCTTCAAGCCTTGGCCTCTAAAATGACAGAGGAGCTGGAAGCCCTGAGGAACTCCAGTTTGGGTGCAAGAGCTACAGTAAGCCTTTACTTCCATAAGTCAGAAGTTTTTTTGTTTGAAAAAAACCACTGATTTGACAGTTTCAGCTGCAGCAATAGTCTGTAGGGTCTATGTTAATTGAAAGTTAAACTTTCCTAGAGCTTCTGAATTACTGAATACCAAATTTATTGTTTGCCAATTAATTAAACACCAATATCTTTATAATGTGATTTTATCTATGTTGCAGTTGAAGTAGCTACTTTATAATCAGATATTAATTTCTTGAAGGAAATCATGCTTTTGTTCATGAAAACCTTCAAGTCTTTCACTTGTGAAACAAGTGAACGCTTGGATGTCCTTTGTAGCTGTCATCTGAATTGAGGCACATCAAAACCAGCTTTCAAAGAATCTCTTTGCTTTTGAGATCAGCATAAAACATAAAATTTGTTACTTGAGTTCAGAAATACTACTGCTAAGACTGCTCTTAATTTTAGATTGTTTTGGAATTAATGAACTCTTACATTAAGGGCATAATAGACTGGGAAATGTAGTTGTTGAAGGTAGTTACATTGCTCATGTTGAACTTCCTTTCTTCTCACTCTTTCTAATCTAATCTGTTGGTTCTTTCCTAGGACATGCCCTGGAAGATGCGGCGCTTTGCAAAGCTGGACATGTCTGCAAGGCTGGAGCTCCAGTCTGCTCTTGATGCTGAAATCCGAGCCAAACAGGCTATTCAGGATGAGCTGAACAAAGTCAAAGCTTCCTGTATCTCTACAGAGTGGTAAGACTGAATTGTTCTCATGCAAATTTACTTCAGTATCTCCCAGGAAATGTCATCAAATCATTGTTTTATCTACCTTGTCTGTGGAAATTTGATCATGAATGATATACCAGTTTCATACACCCAGATGAGAAAAAAAAAACCCAACATCTCTCTTCATTGTTTAAACAGCTGAGCACTTACTGGGAAAAGTGGAGATCTTGAAGACTTTCAGAGGGAACATGTTCTCTTTTAATAATATGATCTCTCCTAGTTGTGATAATAAATCCAAATCCATAGTTTGGGTTTGTGCCTTGGAACATATTCTTTTCCATTCTGCTGATAGCTGCACTGGGTTAGCTGACTAAAATTAGTTATTGCACACTGGTTTGCACAGTAAGAAGTAATAATGGTTAATGGACCATTATGAATTCTTTTATTCCTTCCTCAGACCACTCTCTTTCTCACTTCTTCCTCATCACCCCCACAACAGAATTTATTCTGAGTTGTTCAGTGCCTGAAACGGGTTGGTAGGAAGTCATTCCATTTCTGGGTGTCCAGCTTCAGCTCAGAGCAGTGCTGTGTTTTGCAGCTTTAGGAAAGCAATAGGACAGTGCTGAGATTCAAGTGTGTTACCTCTGAAATGGGAACATCTGGTTCACCTACCTTGAATATTTTTCAGGCCAGGTAATGTGATGACAGGCAGCACTGGAAATCCTGTAAGAACAGGAGAACCAGTGTTTGCTTTGACAGGCAAGAATGAGAAATGTGCTGAAATTGCAGAGTAGAATTACCTCAGCTGTGAGTCAGAAAGCACTGAAACAACTAACTGTAAAGGAACTGAGAAAAAAATAGTTCAACTGAATCTATTATTATCACAGGTACTTAATTAGCAAATAAATTTTAGTGAAAAACAGGACTTTCTGAAACACAAAAATACTTACAGTCTTTTTTTCTCATTCACGTGGATACAAGCTCACACAATTACTTAGAAACATGAAAAACATGAACCTATTTAATAGATAAATGGCTTTTTTCTGTAAACTGAACAGGTCCCAGTAGATTTAGTCTGGTATTTGAAGACATCAGGAGCAAGAGTGACTTGTATCTTGGATTCTCAATACTTACATACATTTTTTTGTGTTCTTTTGAAGTAAATTGCAAGAATCTGAGAAGAAGAACATGGAGCTTTTGGCAGACATCGAAAGGCTGAAAAAGGAGACAGAAGAGCTTAGATCAGAAAAGGGTATGGCAACTGATATCCAAGTAAATAGTGTGTCACATTGGTGGGTGCATCTTATCAATCAAGTGTCACCTTGAAACTAAAATATGATTCCAACATGTGGGCACAACACTTGGGTGTCAAGATGTACCCACAGTAGTTGCATTTGCACTTCTAACACTTGTAATAGGCCTCAGTTTTGTTGGTACCTTTGAACCAGTAAGGTATAATTTGAGTTGAAGCTGCATTGTTTTTATTTGGCCTGTGTATAGTGATTTACTGCCAGAAAACTGGTAGAATATAGATATATTTCTAACCTTTTCTCCTTTGTGATGGGCGAAGGTATTTAGACATCAATACTGATCACAGTGTTGTTCATCTCTGAGTGTTTTGGGCCTGTCTGCACAGAGAGTAAACAACTGCAGAGGAATTCATAGCATTTGTTTGTTTCTGGGATAACTCCATGGATAGGCTTTGCAGCCACATACCGAGCAGTGTGGTCATGAGTGCTTTGCTGTGGTATTAAGAGTATGTTCTGGGGTTACTGTTGCATCTGTCCAATACTATTTTGCATTGCTGCTGGGAGAATAGACTTTTTTTTGGTAATTCTGCATTGAAAAAAAAATAATTCATTGAGAGTTGAATAATGATTTGGCTGATTCTTTGCAGTTTCTGTAGTAGCTCTAATATTTGTGTCTTATGAGCCACATGGGAAGTGTTTTTCAGGCCAAATGGAATTACCTAATTTTCTGTAGTTCTGTGAACTCCAGAATTTAAATACCCTGGCAACAATTGCTGCATTGGGATGTCAAATATTGTTCAGCTTTTCCAACTTAATGGCCAGTTGGTCAATAAAGTGTTAGTGTTTACATTAATCTCCTATATATAGGCCTTCCTGACTGGGAAAAATAATTCAAACCTATACAGAACATTAAAACATGGTGCCAGTTAGCAAATAAGACTTAGATAATTGATACTCCCTCATCTTGATGCTTAGCACTGATACCAGGATTATTCTTCCTCCAAGTGCTTGGAGAGAAGCTCTTGAGGGCATCTCCCTGGAGGCAAAAATACTTTGTCATGTTTAGGTTTCATTTATATGTTCCTGAAGTTCCTTAAATATTATGCATGGTTACTTGACTTCTGAAATCTTCCTCTGTGTTAAATAATGTTGTGAATTTATAATTCATATTTTACCCTATATTTTTCCAGTGTTTAAAACCTTATTGTTCTGGTGAAAGAAACATTTACTCCTTTCTGAAAAGAAGCAAGCAAAAAAGTACTGTTCAAGGAAACATTAGTCATGTTTCTTAACAGAATTATATTAGTAATATTCTACTGCAATTATTCAAATAGTCTGATAGAAATACACCTTAATCTCAATTGTACTACCTTTGATTTGGTTTTCTCTTAAAAGAAAAAATATATTGCTGTTTGAATTATGAGCTGTATGGAAGATTCAAAAGTAGTCAGGGTGCAGTGGAAGAGTAACTTGCAGTATGTGGAAATTGATTTCTAGGAGGGGATTATTTGGATTAGCATCTAATCCTTTCCTGTTTATAAATCTATTTCAGAAATTCAAACAGGTAGTGAAAAGATTGCTGAGAATATTCCATAAAGTTGGTGGTAGTTTGAAAACTGGTTTCAATATTTTATTGTGATTTCAGTGTATTTATATTTTAAAGAGGAAAGATGGCCTTTGTGACTTCTTTCACTGTGGGTTATATTTAGAACATATAGGGTGATATGGGTAATTAGAGCAAGACACTGACATTTTTAAAAAGAAATAGGTCATTTCTGGTATCATTGTTTTGAGACTCACACAGTCCTGCAGGCTCTGGTCATAATAAATGCATATATGTATGTGCATATATAATGTGTTTATAGCATTGAGAAGAATAGAGGTCATACACATCTGTGAAGTATAAACACACACCCAGCACCTTGAATTAGAAAAGAAGAAGAAATAAAAAATACCAGTTGGAGCAAGCTAAAGTGAGAGCTGAGGTGTGACAGCCCCTGCAGCTGCAGGGGATGCAGCGTTCTGGTCTGCTCGCTGGCTGAGCATCCCTTCAATCTGTGGTGTGACAGAAACCTCTGAAGCTTCCCCCAGGATTGTGCAGCTGCTGGGCACTCAGCAGGGAAAGGTGGCAGCCACAGAGCATGGCTCAAGGAACCAATGTGGTTTGGAAATGCCATGGTTTTGTTGGCTCCAGCTGTCCTGCCTCGGTGGGACGTCCCAAATGTCACCAGGGCCATGTGTGGTGCACATGGACATGGGACACACCTTGGAAACCAGTGCCCTCTGCGTAACAAACTTGGACACAGAGTGTGTTTCCATGTGGAACGCACACCACACACATCCTAGCTTGGGAAAGGTTGCTTAAACATGTGCTTGTCCTTTAAAAGCATCATTTACTCTGGAAAGCAAACCAAATGTGCAGCGTATTTCAAAACACATAGCTGTTTCAGGTGGACACTCAAAATTCTGATTCAGCAAGGCAAAGGTCCTCCATAAGAAGGTCATATTTTCTGTAGCTTATAAACCTGCTGCTGTTTTCTAGGTGTAAAGCACCAAGACTCACAGAATTCTTTCTTGGCATTTTTGAATGCGCCTACCTCTGCTCTGGATCAATTTGAAGTAAGTGCACAGCTATTCTAACTCTGTTAGTCAGTGCAACTGCTGTTATGTAGGTCCTGTGCATATTTGCTGAGGGTTTGCTCCTGTATTTTAATTGTGTTGCACCAATAATATTTGTGTATAATAATTATTTATTGTTTACAGTGCTGACTGTCTTCTCTTGAATGCTTATAATCACAGTGAATTCTGTCTCAAACCTTTGAATGCAGAAATTTGCCTGATTTTGCAGTGAACATGAAAAGCATAGCTGTTCAAATGGCTTTTCTTTGTATTCAGAAAATGCTAAGTAATGCAGGCAGTGGTTTGGTAAAAACAAGAAAATACCAAATCATCCTTGATTGTATCCCATGAAGTCCCATTAGTACTGTTTATTAGGTTGTTTTCATCATCTGTTCATTTTACACAGATCTGTAAAATCCAGATAATTGCTATTCATTTCCTCTCCACAAATCCTTTTATTTAAAAAAAAACCCTCTTTAATACCTTTGTCATTTCCAGAAAAAAGACCAGAATAGGTAGAAAGCCCGATAGGAAAAAATTGAAACAATATTATTCATTTATTATCTTCTTTTCTAATCAACAGTAAGCAAAGCATCATCTTTCTTTTAAAAGAACAGCTGAGGTGAAATATTGGTCAAACTGAATTCAGAGGATACAAGGCACCACCTTTACAGTTAGACATTGATATAAAGTTTGCCCAGTTGTTCCTGATGCAAATACAGCCTCAGCACATTTAGCTGTGAAAGAGCATAATCCCTGCTGTTACTGATGTCCCCAAATTCTCTTTCTTTTCATTATGTATTCACTGATTCATTGTTCTCTCTTGAAGTCCTCACAATGAACATAGTTTTAAAATTTCCTTTGTAATAATTTATCTTATAAATTACTTCAAGGATAAGAATCCTGTCGAGGGTATAACAATAATACTTTATTGAGTAAATGCTGTAAAAACACTGGTTTCTTTACAGATAGTACATTAATTGTCTATGAAAGGCAATTAATGAAAACTAACTGAGGTAACTATTTCTGCCACTGGTTATTTACAGTTCTTTATTTTTGCACTTTTATTTATATTGAACAGTTTTCTTCATCCTTTTCTTTCTCTCTCTCTCTTTTTTTACTGCTGTGTTCATTAAAATAGGATTCCTTTTCCTCCTCTTCATCCTCATTGATTGATTTTATGGATGACGTAAGTCTGACTTTCAACCCAGTAAATCCCTCAATAACAGATCAGTTGATTAATTTGGAATATTCAAACATTAATGCAGTCAACTTAAAAAATCTGCACCTGCAGTGGAGAACAAAGTATTTCTGTAATAGCACTCTTACACCTATTTATATAGATAGGTGTTCTGTTTTGAAATAAATGCTTTTCTTTAGGTGCAGGTGAAGAATTCTTAATTTCAAACAGTTTTTCTGGTGGGGAAGAGCTGCTTTTAGGCCTTGTCTATTGATATGGCCTGTGAAAAACGGTTCCAAAATCATCAAGACATTTATGTATTTAATTCTTTTGTGTCATATTGTTCCTTTATCATGAGTTGTTTCCATAAGTTTTCTAATCACTTCTCTTAAAAGTTTCCCTTCCATACAGATAATTTCTGTGAATATTTTCTGGTTTTTAGCCTGCATTGTGAGAAGTCATTTTCACTATCACTGAAGTGAACTTACTACTTTTTATTGCCACTTGAAATGCAGGTTTTCTGTCAGGAATTTTAAATATTTAAATATTTAAACTGTTTAAATATTCCCACTAGTTAATTGCATACTAAGGGAATTGAGTTAAAAGCTAAGACTTGACTGCATTATATTTCTTCCAAACTGAAGTAGTAGGCCCATAAAAGTAATTATTAATAAAATTTTTGAAATCCAGGTGTCTAGAGCCCCATCCATTTCAGCTCTGTAGGAGTAATTGTGTGTGTGTGTGTGTGTGTGTCTGTGCTCGTAGATGTGTTTATTCATATTATACATCCATACACTCACTCATATTTATACATACATGTTTAACACAGTGTAATCCAATTGGCATTGAAATTAGATGAAATTGATATTGTTTGAGAAATGTCTGCTGTGAAGGGTGTAGCAAAGAGGATGAGGTAAATGGGCCTTTTCTGCTGCTTTTATTTCCTTTTATATATCCTGAAAAAATGCTTTTCTTCTGGATGCTTTTTCTCTGTAAATCAGGTTTATACCTCAGACAAAATGTGAAGGTCCATCTGTGGTGTCATAGTAGAAGGCACTTCCCTGTTTTTTTTGTATAGCATACAGAAAGCTTCTGGCTTGCTGATAGTGTTGGAACTTTCTTATACAAAAAAAAAGAAAAAAGAGAGAAAAAAAAGGGGTACGGTTTCCTGGAGTGTAAATCCACAAAAAACAAATTATATTTATATTCTTTATCTGGATTAAAGAAAACATGTTCTTTGTTACCTGAGTATAAGGAGCACTTTGTTTGTATCAGCAGGTTCTTGAACAGAAATTTATCTTTAAAAATATCTAAAACACTCCCCTAAAACATATTCAAATAGAAATGAAGTACATGTGTGATAGTTGCTGATAATGTTCTGTTTTGCAAGGAGAAGCTTAGGACATTGATATTTTCCTGGTTGCTCTCTAGTTAATTCTGAAGGACTTCAGTACTTTATTCCATATTTATTGTTGCTTGTTTTTTGGGTTTTTGGGGGGCTTTTTTTGAGAAGGCAGCGTGTTTTTCCACAAGCATTTTGACAATTTTGCTTTTTTCTTTATGGACGTGAGTAATTTTCAACTGCTGGCCATACATCCTTTCATAGCAATTCTTCTTGATTGGTCCACCCAGATCAGATCTTTGCACACCTTTCAGTCTTGGGTAAAGGTTCAGGTATTAATATTTATATTGTTTGCCTGTAGTTAGCTTCCTGCACATGGAGTCAAACTTCCTCTGTTCCATCTTCCATTTGAGTCAAACAGGAGTGGTTTTTTTCTCAGTTGCACTGGGCAAAAGAACATCTCTGGGCTGAACTGGCCAGGGGCTCATGTCCCTAACACCAAGGCAGAATTCTCTCTCATCTGACAGAAAAAGTAGAGTTGGCTGCTCCAAGATGGGAAGAACACCTTGCAGAGAAATACAAGACATTCTGTCTTTGTTAGAAAGAGAGATAAAGCTTTTATCTGCGTTAGTAGATGAAAAGTAATGTCATTCACTTGTGCTGTGAAAGTCAGTTCTGCATCTTTGATTTATTGGACAATCACTTGATTCATTCATAGCATCATTTATAGGCTGAATTATCTAAATGAATGGTTATTTATGATTGAGCTCATTGAGTTGGTTTAGTATCAATCTGTTAGATGGACTTAAATTAAAATAAGGCTATTAAAACTCCCTGCCCGCTGGATGTGACCTCCATTCCCTTTCCAATGACTCTTACTGGCAGTGGTTACCTTGAAGAACAGCATTTCTTGCAGCACAACCAGAAGAATTAACTTCTCAGTCAAACCTGAGAAGTCTGAGGGTTCATTGGGGTCTTTGTATCAAGACCAAGGAAGGATTAGAATCCTCAGGTCAGGCTCATGCAGTGCTGCAATATTGCATGGGGTTCAGCAAAGCCTCTCTTGTAATCAAGAGCCCCAAGTAAGTATTTCTGTTGGCCTGGATTGTTTCTTCAGACTCTGTGCCTCATTAAGGAAGGACAGAGAGTGTGTAAAGTGAGGTGCAGATGCAGTTGCAAGGCATTCCTCGCAGGGTCTCTGAAGTCTGCTCAGCACACAGATGGGCACGCTGCACTGGGTTTCCTAGGGTGGGTATGTCTTGTGTGTCTGCCATCCAAATAACGGAACTATTTACAGCACTCTCTGAATGACTGGAGTTAATTCTAATTTTTCCAATGAGGAAAACAGTAGTTTTGCAATTTCTGCTTGAGAGAAATAAAAATAGATGTCCTGCTGCCTCTGTAGCCTGCAGATGCTGCGGAGAAAGTGGCAGCTCACTATTCAGATGAGCAGCATTCGCTGTTGGTTCCTGCCTGGAAAAGATGCTGAGTCAGGTTGGCAGAACTGGTGCCTAAATCCTCTTAGCTGTGACAGCCCACACGTTCAGAAGCCATCCTCGTGTGTCCCCTGCACCCAGGGGAGTAGGAGTGTGTTTGCAGTCCCTGAATTCCAGTCTTGGTGGGGAGGGAAGTCACCCCCAGTGACTGTAAGAGACTAAACCCTGCTGCTGTCTCTCCTGTGTGTTGCAGGCTGTCTCAGTGACACTGTCTAGGTGTTAAGTCTCCTGTGTTCAGCAGAAGTGTCTGACAGTGGAAGTGTTGGGTTTTGTTCCTTTGCCAGGTGGATCTTTGTGTATCTCAGCTGCGAGAAGCAATCAACTCTCGTTTTGTTTAAGGATGAATTTGTTCTTTTTTCATAGCAATAAAATGGAATCCCATTTTCCCTTGACAAATTTTTTTTCCCCCACGTACTCAAAAATACTATTTTTTTGCCCTGTTGCTAACATATTAGAAGTTAGAAATAGATTTTTCTTAAGTCCTCCTGCAGTCTGTCCTCACATGCAGTCCCTTTGGGCTTTGGCTAGACTAAACAAATCTGAGCTCTGCAAGTAGCCACAGAATAATAAATGGTGTTCTGAGTTCTTATTATTGAACAGAGTAAGTCATAGTGGTGTGTGGTGAGAGCCTTGACTTCACCTACATGTTCATAATTGAGTAAATCTGGTTCATATTGATACTTTAAATTGGACATATTGTGCCTCCAATAGATGACTTTATTCATCTTGCTCAAAGCACAGAGATGCCAACTGCAAATTAATGGTGCAGTGTAGTCTGCAGCTCCACTGCTGTTGTCCGGTGTAAGACTGTTGACTTGGAATAGCTGTTCCTTTTTTTTTTTTTAATGTTTCTTCCTTCTGTTGGCCCAGAATAGCTTGTTTTTAAATAACAGTGAACACGCTTGTGTGTGTCTAAACACTACCTCTGGAGATACAATGAGCAATTCTGAGGTGATGTATGTGTCACTGTTTGGTTTTGTAACATATTCTCCTCCTCTCTTTGTTAAAGCGCTCTCCTTCCTGTATTCCAGCTAACAAAGGCAGACGTGTAAGAGGCTGTCTTACTCTATGTGGCCCTTTATTTTTTGCCTGTTTTGTCCATGCCTATGTTTAATGTATGGATTGTGTATTTACCTCACTGCATGTCTTGTGCTGCTGCTGCTGCTGTTTGCTGCTGCTGCTGCTGTGCTTTTTGTTGTTTTACAGCCGTGGGCTCAAAGCTTTTGGACTATTTCATTTGGCAATCCTCTGAGCAGAATATCACAGTAACTGGAGAAGATGCTTTGGGTGCTTTCTCATTTCAGTGAACCCCATGAGCAGAATATCTCTGAAACTGGAGAAGATGCTTTGGGTACTTTCTGATTTTAATGTGAAAGTTCTGTGTGGAAGCTGATCAGGCAGATGCAGGTTGGGAAGATGAGCAAACATCAAATGAGGGCCTGTTTGTTTCCTTGCCCTTAGCAGAGGGCATGTGTTAAGTCGTGGGAATTGCCCATACAAGGTCAAAGTTTGGCATTTGTGGGGAACATCACAGCAAATGATAGAAAATATCACAGTGCAAAGATAAATAAACATGAAGTGGGGAATTGAGTAAATGGAGCATCAAGGAGGATAGGAAGAATTCATACAAAGGAAACAGAGATGGTTGTGTTGTAGCTGGTTAAGCTGGAAGGGTCTGTGGTGTTTGAAAACTCAAGGTGGGTTTTTAAGGGTTTGCACTTGTTATCAAAGCAGACTCAGCGAGGATGAATTTCCAGTTATTCTATGTCCATTTTAATCTCATACTGCCACTTTTGTTTCTTTTATACAGATATGATGGAAGAGATAAGTAAGCATACATACACAGCATTTCTGTTGAAAGTTCATTAAATAAACAGTAATGCCCATCAGCTCTAATGATGTCCTTACCCATTCAGTTCAAAGCACACTGCTGACTCTCTCTCAGGCAAACTTACAGTAACTGGTTGTTTTTGTTGGTGGTGCCTCCAGTTCAGAAGTTCTCTCTCCTCCAGATGTGTTTATACACTGGCCAGCTTTGGCTCAGACCTGCACAGTACTGTGGAAGACAGTGAAGCTCTTGCAGTTTGGGAGGAAATGGTGAAATCTGCTTTGGGGTAATCCAGTGGATTAGTTTAAAACCAGTTTGGAAGGTGCTAACATGGTCTTCATAAACTGTTGACCGTAGTTGAGTCAGGTTGCTTTTGTGCTTGGTTCTTCTCATTAAAAGCCAGGACCCCAAGATCACTGCAGCTAAAAGCCCTTGTTTCTGCACTGAAGGTGGTGGTTAAATTCCCTTCTGCAGTGGTGGATCAGGTTCTGAGTGTTTTGTGGGCTTTTTATGTTTGTAAGTAAAGTGAAAATGCATTTGTTACTGTTTCAGCAGTTGTCTTCAACCACAAAGGCTTTGTAGCACATTCCAGAAAGGTTCCATCACTGATATCAGGCTTGTACTATATTTTTTCATAGACACCATGAAAATTCTTTGGTATGCAGATGCTGCTTTGAAAGGGAAAGCCCTTGGAGTGTCTGGGAACATTTATGAAATGATAGATTAGATCTCCAAGTTTAACTTGTAGGAAAAAAAGGAGTGTCTGTTTCTTGCTATGAAAAAATTTGCCTGTAGTTACTCATTGGGCTTATTTTTTAGTAACATTTTTAAGGACAAGGTAGAATTGTTGAAGGTTAAACAGTCTTTGTGTGGACTCCAAGTTTTCACATGTTTAGACTGGATTAAAAAGAAATTTAAAATAATTGAAACATGTTGCATTTGAGGATATACTACTTAAGGCATCAGTGTTTCTAATACTGGGTAAAGCTTTCAATGATTATTTGCTTCTGATAAATCTGAGCACAAAATGTTCACTTTACTGCTACTTTTTGCCTCAATGCTTGCAACACATGATTTATGTGTAGTAAACAGGTGTATCCCAGTGTGAGAATTTCCCATTTTCATTTCAGAAATGCTTGCAGGCATGTTAATATGCCTAAGTTGATTAAACTGATGAGCATTCTCCACCAGATAATTTTTTGGAAGGGTATGGTAAAACTAGAAGTCATCAAATTTAACTCACTATTAAAAAAAAAACAAAACAAAACAAACCAAAAAAAACCCCCAAAAAGCCACCAAAACAAAACTAGCAACTGCACCTGTTTGCTGATGTGACTGAGCTCCTGAAGGGCAGAACTGTATGTGCATGTATAAAATTGGCTTGGCAATATAATTGATTCCCAAAAAGCAGTAAAGTTTGTGGAATTCTTGGTATTGTCAGTTGCAAATGACATGAGAAACACTGGAATGTTCAAATGCTTTCTGTAAACATGGCTGCATATTTAATTTGTCTGCAAGCTAGGCAAATCCTTGGCAATGGAGAACTGATGATAGCATTGCTCCAGAAAATCAAGGCATGCCATGAAGCCTTCTGCAGGCCTGCAGCTTTTATTTTTATTATTAGTGGGAAACAAGGATTTTCACCATTTTTTTCCCCTAATATAATTTTACGTAGGAAACTTTGCAGAGATGTCTTGTTTTCAAGGAAGAATCCTGCCTTCTCTGATTTTTTCAGCTTTACTAACAAAAGATGACTTGTTACCCAGGATGCCTCTTTGTACCTCTGTGCCTTGTTCAGTGTAGCTCTGTGTTTGGCTTAGTTTCATTCTATATATCAAGGTCTAGGAAAACATTCCCCAGAAGAATCTGTGTTCCTGGTAAGGATGTTTCTGTAGTTCAGATGGGTTGCAAAGCCCCCTCAATTCTCTGGGAATGTAGTTATCAGGATATACACTGCTCTGCCTTTTCTCCTTGTTTTCTCCTGAATATGTTTGCAGGAATTTACACGGGCTATGTGGAAATTCACTTCTGACAAATCCCTGCTACCAGCAGACAAAACCCAGTAGTGTTCAGAAAATATTCACCCTTGGAAAATGCTGAATTGCAAGTGTCTTCAAGTGGTTGTCAGGGCCCTGAACTAGCAGCTCTTATGCATGTGCTCACCTCTCAGCAAAAGCCTTGGCGTGTTTACATGCAACAATTTTCATTCCATTTTGTTGCTTTTAATTAGGAAGTTGCTTAAAACTGAATTTTTATCCTCTCAGTTCTCTCTTAGGAATTCTACTGCTCCCATATCTTATTTTGGTAAGACTTGAAAATACTTTTTTTAATGATGTCTTTGATTTATATCTCTGGTTGTTGTTTTTGTTTTTTTTTTTTCTCTTGAATTGTTGTCCTAGATTGATTCAGTTGAGAATTTTACATTGTCTAATACTCCATCACGGGATGAAGATAGCAAGTCTCACCTCCATTCAAGATCAAGGTCTCCTTCTACAGCCAGTGAGATTGAACCAATTGAGGTACTTTAGTGTTGAAAGATATTTGTCCTTTTTTTCTCTTTTTAGGAGTAACAGTTTCACTTGTATAAAAATGAGTACTGCAAGTCTTTTGTTTAAGTTGAAGCTCATTCTTCTGCAGCAAGACAGTTTAGGACTTTGTGGTGAACTGTGTTTTAGGGAATGTTGTATTTCCTATGGCTAATTGAATAGGGATGGGAACTATGAATCAATTATTAGTTATGGTCTCTCTTCATAACATATCCTTAGTCATGAATGTTTAAGAAATGCTAGGACAAAGATTGTTACAATATAGTTTGTAAAAATACACTTTAAGGCCCTGCTGGAAGTCTTGTTATTATGAAATGTTAGCCAGACTCTGCAGCTATAATAATACATTGATATAATAATTTATCCCCTTTCACTAATAAAAAATAATTAATGTGTGTTCTCTAATATTTTATATCAGAAAATATCTAATCAGATATTTCAGATAATGTGAAGTTGGTTTTGACATTTAGGAGATGAATCTTGCTGAGTAATAAGATTTGTTTTTCTGAGTCCTGCATGAATTAATTTGGTTTCGTAGCTTGGATGCTGAGGAATGGGGTGGGTGGGACAACATGCTCTTCTTCCTTTATCCAGGCTTTCTTTGGCAGTGTGTTCTTGATGTCTGATTGATGCTTTGGGGCCTCTGTGCAGGTTACAGATCATCCTCCCCGTGCAATTCACACGCCCACCATGAGGACAGCGTATATTGGCTCGGGACTCTCTGCACCAAAGGTAGGTACCCTGTCAAGCTGCACTTTCTGTGGAGCAAGGGCAACGTGGCATTCCTGGGCTACAGCTTCAGGAGGACTGGTTCTCACACTGCTCTTACCAGTCATGTGCAAGCTGGTTGCTCTCTAAAATTTAAAACCCTTGGTTCTCACATTATGGGGTGTGACAAGCTGCATTAGGAATTCCACAGGCATTTGATTGTAGGAAAAACAGTAGTTTGGACACCAGAAAGAGGTAAATGAGCTAGAATGTGTACAAAGGAAAGTGCCATCCTGGGAAGTGAGTTTTTTCTGACATGTGTCTGACCAACATGCCTCTCCACTCTTTGCATACTGGAAAGTCTCAGATTAGCATGTCTGTGTGCTAATTAGATGTTTATTCTTGAGAAAAGGCAAAGAGTATCCCTAAAAATGAAACCACAGATTTGCCTGTTTTAAAGCAGTGTAGAGTGAGCACTACAGGAAGAGATTTTCAATTTTCCTGTCTTTTGACTTTTACCTGCATAATTACTGATTTTCCATCAGTTGCTGAAATCATTTTGCTGTTGCTGAATAAGCCAGTGTATGCTAATTCCCAGTGGATTATGTCTATTCAAGCAAACAAAGAATAAGTACAAGCTTTAAAGGAAAAAATTCTTCTGAAAGTTTTGAAAATGACTCAATAGTTTAGGAAGCTTCTGTATATTTAAAAATAACAGTTTTTCCTGCAACTAATAATGAAGTAAGCAAGCCTTTCTAGTAGATCTGATTCTCTGCTTTGATAAATTGCAGAGTAGCAGAAGATTCATTTGTGTAAAAGAAAGCTGGAAATTTTGAGCAGACAGTGCTCTGTTGGCAGCATCTTAGTAGATCAATTAAAAAAAATACTTTAAGTGCACCTGGAATCATGTGAAACATACTTTACTGTCTACAAAATTTAATTTTTGCAAACATTTTGCTCAGTAAGTAATGACTTTCTTTATAATTTATTATGTCCCCTAAAGAACCTTTTTACTTTTTGATTGCATCAGTGTTTAAAGCTGGATGTTGTTTCCCTGCAAGTCTCAAAACAGAACATTCTGTAGACAGAATGCTGCCATTGTAACAGTAAAGCTGTCATTAAATATGGATAGGTTTGAGCCCTTAGCTGTGATATCTTATGCTCTGAAAAACAGGAAGGCGAGTAAAATTTTAATATACCTACTCTCCAAGGCAGTCTGCAAAATTGTCCTGTTTGACATCACATACACGGTCAGGTTTCTTTGGGACAGAATTTGCATTGACCGTATGCTCTGGCCTTTCTTTATTATTAACTCCCAGTTTTTTGCTGGGAGTTTTTATCAAAAAGCAAAAGCAGCTTCCTGGATTTTGTATAAGGACATCTGTGAGTCATCCTGCCACATTATGTGGGCATTTAGCCTTTATATAGCAGCATCAGCATGGCCACCCTTGAGGAGAGAATGAAACCACTTACTCATGTACTCTGTGTTCCCAAGGAATAATAAAAAAAAAGTGAAATCCTTTCAAAATCAACTTCATCTATCAACTTCAGCTCTTGCTTTAGATTGGGTGTTCTGAATTGCCCCTGCTAAACACAATAAAAGGGGCTCTGCCAGGGCTTTCTGGCATAAAATTTTGAAGAAGTCTGCTATTTTTCTTTTACCTAAGGCAGTACTCCTGACAATGGAGCACGGAATTTGCAGCTTAGAAAATACTGTTATGTATTCACCTGGTGACAGGCAGGTGCCCTCTGAGCACATGATGATACATGTTCAACTTCTAAAGTGTAACAGAATCACTTGGGCAGCTTTCCTATCTGCAATGGAAGCAAACTCGTATTCTGAGACAGGGTCCAGTTTCCATGGCTTTGTTTACAGAGGATTCTTTAAATTATCAACAGTGGGCACAGTGATAAGGAATTTTTTTTTGGCTCAGATCTCATTTCAGCAAGCAGAAACAAGCTGCCTTATGAAATGCACCTATGCACTCTTGTCTGTGAAAGAAATAGCTGTGCTTGAGAAGTGTTGCAGGTGGTAACATCCTTGTCTGCTCCTTTCACAGCCTAAAGCTCACCAGTTTGTAGTGAAATCGTTTAACACACCAACAAAATGCAATCAGTGCACGTCCCTGATGGTTGGTCTGATACGACAGGGATGTACTTGTGAAGGTAAGCACTTGGGAGAGCCAAACGAGTGTGAGCTGAAGTTCTTACACATGCAAATGGCACAGGAAATGTAGTGTGGTGATGCAAGAGTCTTCTGCTTATATTTTAAATAGCAGTATATTCTCATGCTTCAGTCTTTAAGAGTAGAAGCCAAACACTTTGAACATACATAAGAGATTGCTGAGTTATCTGGGGGACACTTTATTCCAGTTGGTGGTAGAAGAGCTTAGCTCAGTGTATCCAAAATAGCAAAAAGGGGCCACAGGTGGCCCCCTGAGGGGTCAGGTATATTGACACCAGCTTTGCTTTATGTTGCAGGGCAAAATTTATTAGACATCTAGTCTGATTTATTCCAGAAAGAAGCAGAATTGGTACTGAATGGCGGTTATTCTTGTTTGTACGCACACAGAATGATGCT
This sequence comes from Motacilla alba alba, assembly GCF_015832195.1. Taxonomy (NCBI): domain Eukaryota; kingdom Metazoa; phylum Chordata; class Aves; order Passeriformes; family Motacillidae; genus Motacilla; species Motacilla alba. The sequence goes on from NC_052018.1 coordinate 105,584,161, forward strand.
TATTATTTAAAGGATGTTCCAGTTTTTTGTTTACTAGTAGAGTTGGGCCTAGAGGACACAATAGAGATTATATTAGGCTCTTTCTTATCTGGGTGAAAGCAGGTGTATCCATAAACTATCTGAAAAAGAGAAATATGGGATTTAGAGCAGATAAAAACATGAACTTCTGCTGTGTGCAGACTTATATTTCTGTCTGTAGCAAAGTTCAGTGAGATTATTCAGATGCTGGTCAAAAAAGGAAAGGGAATTTCTTTGTAAATCTCATCATCATTACCATAACTTTTGCACCGCACAAGAAATAACCATCAAATTTTTTTTGTTTCTTCTCCTCACAAGTGTGTGGATTCTCCTGCCACGTGACCTGTGCAGACAAAGCTCCTGCAGTGTGTCCAATCCCTCCTGAGCAGACTAAGGGACCTTTGGGAATAGATCCACAGAAAGGCATAGGAACAGCTTATGAAGGACATGTCCGAGTAAGTAGGAGGCAGCTGCATTTGAGGCACTTACATTAAATTCATTGTTTTCCAGAGCTGGTATTACGTTGAATAATGGGGGGATAGATTCAATTACATCTTAGGGTAGCAGTTTGGAAACTAAGACCTGAATTTTCACAAAGCAACTCTTAGCATTGTCAGCAGTGATCCTTTCTCCATCTCTGTTGGTCAGTGTGCTTTGGGTTGGTCTTGAGCCGTTCCCACTCTGGAGATCAGATCATCTTCCAGGGTCTGTGAGTTTTTTGAGTCTTTCTGCAAGTACTGTCTGTGGTTACTGGTGTGGATGTTAGCACAGAAATTTTAAAAGATTTACTCACCATAGTTTTGGCCATAAATCTGTGGCCAGCTAGAGACGAGTTTTTGTCTCCATGTTTGTTAATACAGCTCTGAATAAATTTGTGGAATGAGAAGAAGGAATCTGGGATGCTATTAATTTATTAAGTAACATATTGTCTGTCTGTCTGTGTTTGTTGGTCTTACTGTTCCTGGGCTCTTGCAAATGTTGCTTAACATCATTACTGAATTAAAACTTCCCAGCCCAGATGAGCAAACTGATTTTTGTGCTGTTTGATTTTTTTGGTTGCATCTAAACGTACAGAGAGTTGATCAGAATTTATTTTCCTAAAGGTCCCAAAGCCAGCTGGAGTAAAGAAAGGTTGGCAGAGAGCGCTGGCAGTGATCTGTGATTTTAAACTCTTCCTGTATGATGTAGCAGAAGGAAAAGCATCTCAGCCCAGCGTGGTAGTGAGTCAGGTCATAGACATGAGGTAAGCTGTTTGCTGCTGGTGGGAGCTTTGCAGAGGCACTGGGAGGTTTTGTTCTGCTTTTCCTTTTTGTCAAATCAGTAAGCAAGCTCCAGAGCTTTTATGAAACCCTTTAATCCTTGTTGAAAGGCACTAATTTTCTGGGATAAAAAAATAGAACAGCAGTTTGCAGTTATTTGGAGTTAGCCTGAACTACACTTGTTTGTTCCTATATGGATGTTTAAACTCCCATTACTACATCCTGTGCAAAGAGCATCTGTTCAGCTGTGCAGAAGATCTGGAATGACAAAGCATTAAAAATAACACCATTTTGGGATTGAATGGAGTTTTGAAAGACATAAAACTTTGTTATAGGGTAAATGTATTACAATTTTTGCTCGAGAAGGGCTGAATAGTTTGTTCCCACTATCTTCAGTACTACTGAAATACTACCAGCCTCACTGAAGGCTGAGAATATCTGACGTAGCAATTAAGTAAAGCTTGTCTCTGATCTAAGTTAATTCATCCAGGAAGCCCCAAACTGCTGAAGGTTGTAGCTTCTAGGTGAGTTTGGATTTTTATGAGAGTTGGAGAGGTTGTTCTTTGTTCCCTTATTTTTTAAATTGGACTTTTTTATTTAAAGGTTTTAATTTATACAGAATAAAAACAGTTACAGAATATCTGAATAGATTTATCTCCATCAGCATTTACCATGAATTAATTACGCAACATTGCATTTGTGAGTTTTATCTTCAGATACAGATGAAAGGATAATTTTAAAAATCATATTTCAGTGCTGACTTGTTTCCTTCACTAAACAAGGCTATTGAAAAAGTAAAATCCAAACGTTCAGATTTTACTCATTAACTCTTTTCCAATTATGTTTATGGTCTCCATAAGGGATGAAGAATTCTCAGTGAGTTCTGTCTTGGCCTCAGATGTCATCCATGCAAATCGGAAAGATATCCCCTGTATCTTTAGGGTGAGTATTACATTCTGACCCTCCTAACCCAGATGTGCAGGCTTTCCCAGGGTGATGTGTGCTGTGACAGCTTGCCAGTATTTTATTTCCTTGGCAAGTTCTGCCCCTGTAGAATCCATGGCAGCAGCAGCAATGCATAGGGTTCTGTACATATATAATTTATGTGGTAAAAATAGCACTGGTACATCTAGACAAGCAATCATCTCCATGTGGGTTGTATTTTTTCATCTTCACAATAAGACATATTTTCCTCCATTTCTTCTTAGTCATTTGAAATTCTTCTGTTCATCGTGACTTTGTACATTTTCATTTCCTCAAGTTGCCTTCTGCTTCTCAATTTAACTGACTGGGTTATTGCTGAAGTCTTTATTTTTTATACATTTTTTTTTTTACATATGCATTGGATATCTGAAAACTCCCATTCATCAGATAGTCACTATAGAAATTTAGGGCAAAATGCTCATCAAAATTTATGTCTAGTGTCTGGTATCAGGATTTTGCCATCACTGGCTTATTCTAATATTTTTGTTAGATACTCTGTTACAGCTTTGACCTCAGTGAAATCTCCTTGATGTCTTATCAGTTCCACTATCATTTCTTTACTGGGCCTGTGTATTTCAGTTGTTGTTTTTCCAGTTTTTAGACTGTTCGTCACTCAGTGTGCTGAGAGGAGATAAAACCTACAAAAGGGCCTTTCCATTTTATCTATAATAGCTGTATCAAATGTATGAAAAGGATCGCAGAGCATTCTTTCAATGAAAGCCATTCCTATTGCATTAAAAAATTTTAATGAAATCTATAGCTCCTAAAAATACAGAAAACTTTTATAAAAATGCTTTTTGTTTAAAAATTGCTGTGAGAAGCAGTTGACTACCTTGTTTAGAGCAGACATTCATGAATTACAGAATAAATACAAATGCACTTAAAATAAAGCCAACATTTTCTCTGTTCTTTAAAATATTCCCATCTGTTTTTCTGCTGGGTTCTTGATTAGGATAAGAGTGTTTTCTATTAACTGAAGAGAAATTTTTACTTCCTTAATTCAGACAACTAATGAAAAGGGCATTTACAAGCATCTGATTTCCTTGTAAAAACGATCATGAGGAAATTATTCATCACTTATGACTTAAAACAATGTTTTGATTTTTTTGCAGGTTACAGCCTCCCAGCTCTCTGCATCCAGTAACAAGTGTTCGATCCTGATTCTAGCAGATGGTGAGAATGAAAAAAGCAAGTGGGTGGGTGTGCTGAACGAGTTGCATAGGATCTTGAAGAAGAACAAACTCAAAGACCGCTCAGTCTATGTTCCCAAAGAAGCTTATGACAGCACCTTGCCCCTCATCAAAACAACACAGTCAGCAGCAATCATAGGTATGAAGTTATTGAGAAGAAAGCTCTAAGAAAAATGGGTATGCCAAAAGCATGAATTTTTAGGGGAAAAAAATTTGTTAGATGGTTATGTACTGAATAGAGAGTAAGAGGTAATGGTTTTATCCCATATGGAAATGTGTGTGGGCCTAAAAGTGCAAGTTAGTACCCAGCACTTTTGTCAGAGAATACTTTTAAGAGTATTCCCTCTATTCACCCATATTCATAATTATTCACCAATATTCATAATTACGAATAATTTTGACTGAGAATTGGACATTGCTCTTTCGTTAGTCTGTAAACATAATACCCTAACTGGGCAAAATTAGCACCATAGAGTAGGTGTAAATCACTCACTTTAAAATCTGCTGGTGGGACCAGAGAGAAGATGTAAGTAAGATCAGAGGTTGAATTTAGTAATTTCAAATACTACTGCATGAAAGATGTTAAACTCTGATTATGGAAATTATTTCAATATAATAATATAGTTACTTCAAAGCTGATGCTAGAAGTCAGTTCTCTGAACAGTTTGTTAAAAATTATGTTTCTTTAAAGCTGTTACTTTAACTAACAGGAGAAATGGGAAGATACTTCTTTTTTGAGAAATTTAAAAGATTGGGAGGTTGCCAATTTTTTTAAATATATGAATATATTATGTTAGGCTTTATATACTATTATTTCAATATATTATAAAAACTGTCTCTGTTAATGAGAATTATCACTATTGTTTATGTGATTCATAAAGTACTTCCAAAGAAAAATAACTTTTTTTTTTTTTCTTAATGTCATAGACCATGAAAGAATAGCGCTGGGGAATGAAGAAGGGTTGTTTGTTGTGCATGTCACCAAAGATGGTAAGAAACTAGGAACTGGTAATAATTTCCTTAATACTAAATCATCTTTTTCCTGTTCAGTATCTTCTAGTTTCATTTTTCATGATTTACTACATTACCAGCTGAACAGCTCCATGAGAGACCAGACACAGAGGTGTTCTCTGTGCTCTCTGGTTTGGGTATCCTTTCCAATAACAAGGTTTTGGAGTGCAGTTGAAGTTTTTTTCCCCATTTTTCCCCCCAACTGTTTCAATACTGATTTCAGACCAGGTTGCTCAGGGCTTTATCCAGGTGGGTGTTGAAAATCTTGGAGGACACAGGTTCCATGATCTCTCTGGACTGCCTGTTGCAAATTACTCTCACGGTGAAGCACTTCCTTTGTATATTCAGCAGGAAACTCCCTCATTTGAATTTCCTGCTGTGCACCTCAGCAAGAATCATGGCTTAATCCTTTCTGTAACCTCCTCCTTGGTACTGGAAGTGAAAACTTCTGTGCAGTACTGCAAGATGTGCTAACAGATTGCCCAAGTTAATTCAACAAATGACATGTTTAGTTGTATGCTTCAGCTCTGAGGCTTTTCACTGATTCAGTAGTTTTTTGCTGTGAACTGTTTTTGCAATGAATACTGAAATGATACAATTGTTACTGCATCAGATCTGCTCCTCCCATTTCTGATGAGGAAAAGCCAAAGGTTTATCCAGAGTTGCCCCATCTGGTGTTATTAAAATACTAGTTTTGATTCTGTGCTTTTTAATACTGCAGGGAAGCAATAAAGGGGATTTCTTGGGTGTCACTCTTGTGCTGAGAATGACGCAGGAACAGGCAGGAGGCAGTATTGTAGAAAGAGCAAAAGAAAGCTTTATTCAAGAGAACCGCGTGGTTTCTGTAGAGTGATACGATGCATTCTGTCTGATTGGCTAACAAACAAAAACACCTTCCTCATACACCGACCTTGAGAAGAACGAAAAGACAAAGGAGAAAAACACCACCTGCAGATTGCTTATACTTAACAAGTTATCACATCCTTACAACTCCCTAAAAATTCTCACAAGCTGCTGTGAGAAACGCTTGCTGTTTCTCTCTCTCTGCCTCGTGGCATCCACACTTGGGTTTCTTTCCTAGTTCATCTTTACAAATACACGTTACAGTCAATCCCCACTTCACCATTACTTACTTGAATTTGTGGGGGGGCTTGTTTTGATTTTTCTTTCAGAGATTATCCGTGTTGGTGACAACAAGAAGGTTCATCAGATCGAGCTCATCCCGAGCGAGCAGCTCATTGCCGTAATCTCAGGACGGAACCGCCACGTGCGGCTCTTCCCCATGGCCGCCCTGGACGGAAGGGAGACTGACTTCTATAAGCTGGCAGAGACCAAAGGCTGCCAGGCCATCGTTTCTGGACACGTGCGCCACGGAGCCCTCACCTGCCTGTGTGTGGCCATGAAAAGGCAGGTGCTCTGTTACGAACTCAATCAGAGCAAGACGCGCCACAAAAAGATCAAGGAGATCCAGGTGCAGGGGAACGTCCAGTGGATGTCCATCTTCAGCGACCGTCTCTGCGTAGGCTACCAGTCAGGTTTCCTAAAATACCCCCTCCATGGAGAGGGCAGCCCGTACAGCCTGCTCCATCCGGACGACCACACGCTCTCATTTATCTCACAGCAGCCAACTGATGCCATCTGTGCAGTCGAGATCTCAAATAAAGAATACCTGCTGTGTTTTAGCAGCGTCGGGGTTTACGTCGACTGCCAGGGCCGAAGATCCAGGCAGCAAGAGTTGATGTGGCCCGCAACTCCATCTTCTTGCTGTGAGTTGTGCTCCCTGTGTGTGTGTCTGAAGTGATCTCTGCTTGTGTTGATATCCACAGGAGGTGGAGTTCTGGGCTAATTACCTGACAGGTTAATGAATACTCTCAGCCCCTGTCACTATTTTTAAACGAGGCAGGGGGTTTAATCTTCATTTATTCTAGTTTCAACAACTCTGGCACTGACCTATACTTGCTGGAACAAAGAGGAGTCATGAGTCAGGATTTCTAACTCTAAAACAGCCAAAAGCTTCAGGTTCCACAGAGGCTAATGGGACCTTTATGTATTTGTTACCACCAATGCTGGACTGTTGTTATTTAAAGTCTTGGAATGTGATTGTACTTAGTTCCAGCTTTCTTCATGCTGAGAGTCATTAGGATCTGGTAGTTTGACTTGCTTTTCTCTAATGGTACTTGTTCCTACTTTCTAGTCTGTTTTGTCTTTTCTTTATTTGTTTATTCTTTCTTCCTCAGCAGGTTTTGTCAACAACTTTATTTTTCATCTCCTCTCTCCTTTTTCAAAAAGTCACTAAGTTTCCCTCCTGTCTCTCTCTCCCCTTCCAAAATACAGTGCATAGGAGGCAATATAAAAATATATTTCGTAACCTTAAGGAAAAAAGCTTTAATTTTTCAAGATTTTCATTTCCACTAAGGTCTGCTAAACATTTATTGCACCTTATTTCAAAGCTGGGGCTTTACCTCTGTGACAGTTTCAAGGGGAAAAAACAAACCTGAATGTCTGTCGTCTTCTTCTTCTTCTTTTTCTTGCTCTTCTTCTTCTTTTTAAAGTCTTTCTGAATGCAGATAAAGATTAGCCAAATTTGCACTCAGAGTACTGAAGAAGCCAAATTCTGTGTTGATTTTTTGAATAGTCTGCTTCCTTACATCACTCTGGCAGCAGTCCAGTCACAGTGTGAAGGGGAGGAATATTTCAACTTGTTTGAGTGAAGGCCCTTCTGAGTATAAAGGGAGCAACATTTACAGGGTGTTTGCCACTTCTGGGTTTCAAGCAATTTTACACGATTGATTATTACAGTGGACTTAGACAATGAATGAATCAAACCAGAAGGTTATGTGATAGATTGAAAAATGTGTATTTTTCGCACATAGTTCATCTATACTTGCCATTGTTATTTGTGACAGTTTTTTGATTGCCTGAAATGAAGGGATTTGATGATGATGATTTCCAGCTCAGAATGGAGGTGTATTTTATAGCAAAAGCTGTTACATTTAAACACAACTTGGATGCTGTTGTTAGTCTTGGCAGACTGTGGCAGTCTTGTTGCCGACATGGAAATACTGATTTCTCCTTTAGGAGTGGTCCCAGTGAAACAAATTTCATCCTGGGGAAATGTGCCAGAAAAGTAGCAGAAGATTTCTCTTTACAATCCAGAAAATGAGAAGAGAGAATTAAAGTCAAGGAAACAGGACTTTTATGACTGTGTCATGGTGCTTAGTTCCAAGTGATGCTCATTTAGTGCATAGTACAAAGGCTCAGAGCTCAGTTCATTCAACTGGCAGTTATTAAATAGAGCAGAGTATTTTCCTACCACATCATTTACAATATGTGAGCTCTTATTAAAAATGGGGCTTTTAAGAGGAAAAAAACCTTTGAAATACATCAGTATTTGGCAGAGTAAACTATAATGTCTTACAATTTAGCAAGTAGTTAGGTTTTCAGCAAAGTTAAAAGTCATGGAGATTGTAAGTTTTTGGGTGGTGCTGGTTTGTCTTCAGAATAAATTTCTTGGTCATTTTTGAGTTAAAGCACATTTTTCAAACTCATTGTTGGATTGTGGAGCACTGGTTTTGTTTTATTAAATAAATACGGTTAAACTGTAAGAAATTGTCTATATTGGGCCGTGTCCAAAAGCAGATGACACAATGCCTCATCATTCCCTCCCAGGTTACAATGCACCATACCTCTCTGTGTACAGTGAAAATGCAATTGATGTCTTCGACGTGAACTCCATGGAGTGGATTCAAACTATTCCTCTCAAAAAGGTAACTTCCCATTTCAGTATGGGCCAAGGAGTATGGCCAGAACCAATACTGCTCATTAAAACTGCTTGTGGGAACATAATTGAATTAAAAGAAGAGCTACTGCAAAGAAACTCATGCATTTTTATTGGAAATAGAAGATAGAAAATGTGTTTTTCATATGGTTGCAGTGTTTTAGATGAATGGTCAATCTGGAGCTTATGGCTATGTTAGATTTACTGATACTGTTGTAATAATGAGAGGAATTAATTGGCATTAATTACATATGGCTTCATTGGGACTGATTGTGATTATTGCCAGAGGATGGTGGATGTTAAAATAATTACACAGGCCTTCAAAAATCTATCTCCTGCTGCTCCTGAGCATATGGTAGACAGACAGGGTTAGAACATTTTGTTTCAAGCAGTAGAAACACCAAAAACAGGATGATGTCAGTTTGGATCTCTTATCAAAAGGAAGATGTTTGTGAAAACTGACACTTCCTTGGTATTTAGAAGGTGTTTGCTCAGCTGTATTTGGAAAGAAAAGAGGAAAGTCAGTTCTTTTCCTTGTGGTTTAGAGTGACTTCAGCTTTGTATCAGGGTCAACACAATTGCTTTTCTGGCCTTCCAGTGACACAGAGCTGCAGGACATTGCCCCTGTGGTCTTGTGTTGGTCATTCAGTCTCTGCATATCAATTTCCCACGTGCCAGATGCAGACCAGGATATTCTGACAGTGCTGTGAGGATACTTAAAGCAAAGATCAAGGTGCTCAGCTGTTAACCATCTTGAAGAGAGACCAGTCTGGACTTTATGGGGAAGTTCTTTCTGGTGTCCAAACTTTGAGTTATTAAGCAGTTGGAGCATTTTTTTTTTCCCTACACAGCAGAATGTGATTTAATACTTTGATTAATATTTGGCTCAAGACTTCCTTTTTAATGGATGAAGCTACTTTCAGCAAGCAACATTACTACACTTAGGAGTCTCAAAAATAGCCATTTATTATGAAGATTCTTTCTGACACAATTTACAGAGTGTGGAATGCCTCTTTCACTTTTATATTGGAAATCACAAATACCAGTAGGTTTTAGCAGTCTGTGTGTGCCCTTATCAAGCTGCAGAGCATTATTGTGACATGGTATTAACACAAAGTAAAAGCTCAGCTTATTGCTTTGCACATCTAATGGAAAAATTGAGTTGATATATGAAGTAGACTTTTAACACAACTATTCATTTAAATGCTGGAGGAATGGTGTTAAGCCTGTGTCTTGAAGTGGAATTTTAGGCAACCTCGTCTGTACTCATTCTCCAAAAAAAACAGTTTAAAATTCTTTTGAGCTCTTCTTTGTGGCTTTAATGACTTTAAATTGTTACTCTTGAGAATGTTACAAGGACTGCTTTTCCTTGCTTCAGGTACGACCCTTGAATACAGAAGGATCACTAAACCTTTTAGGCCTGGAGACAGTCAGATTAATATATTTCAAAAACAAAATGGCAGGTAAGTAAAGAGAAGCCAATTATTCATTATCCACATTTTTGTTTAGTAAAAGCATTTGTCTGCATCTGTGCGTTTCGTAAAGGAATCTTAAATGTCTATGTGCTTGTTAAGTTGGGAAAAAGCCAAAGCTTGTGGATTCCACAGTGATTGCAATGCTGTCTCTTCTCTGAACTTTTTTTGCCTTTTGAATGTTCAATGAAGACTTGAATGAAGGCTGGAACTACAAACTAGAATGACTGGATGCTCCCTCCAAATGTGGGATCACCTGCCAGAACACTGCCTAAAAAAGCCTGCACAATTAAAAACTTCAGTAGTCATTTTGGCAGCACCAGATTAAAATCAATACTATATTTAACCTAAACAAATGTTTCCCAGGCATTTTAAATAATACTGTGTATTCGTAACTTTTTATTAGGGCCAGCTATGACTGTGGGCCACAATTTTAGCTTCAAAAATCTACTGTTGTTACGAGTCTTTCTGACTTTTTTGTTTACTTTTTAGAGCCCATTTCATAAGCATGCTACTGAGGCATTTCCTTAAAATTGTTTAACCTCTTCGGTGGAGAGGGGACATGCTCTGTTTCAACAAGCAAAAGCTATAAATTTTTGTTAACAACTTCCTGAAAACAGTGGAAATAAACACTCTAGAAAAATGCACTGCTGCTGGCACTGTCTCAGTGCTTGTTTCTATTGCCAGCAAATTAGTATGAAAGGAATGGCAGTGGTAGAGAGGAGGAATATGCTGGAAGTATGTCTAGAGAATTTTCAAGTCTAATAAAGACTGAACATTAGAGTTATCTTCAGGAAAGAAGAGATTTGAGTTCCATACAGAACTGATTTGTCAGTGAGCAGTGAGCTTATTAAGTGTCACTTCAGTCTCCATATATAGAAAACGAGACAGAACAGTTGCGACGTTCATTCAGCGTCACACAGCTGTTGTGTGATTATCACTGTTTGCCTTTTCTTGTCTTTAATAAAGATCCCTTGCCCAGATGTACACACATGGGAAAAATCTTCCCTTTTCCCACAGTTGCATCAAGATACATCAATGTTCAAACATTTCAAAAGCAGTGTTCTCTTTGGAGCAGGGAACGAATGAAAGAGAATCTTGCATTCAGTTTCCAGACAGTTGGCAGAGCAAGACTGTTCTAGTGATTTTCAGTGGGAATTTTGAGACAAGACTCAGATTCCCTTCCTGGCCACCAAAATGTTTATTTCAAAGAATGCATCAGTGGTGTTTTGAGAACACAGGTGTGTGCAGCTCGTGTGTAAGTCTGTTGCTACATAACAGAGTAGTAGAGAGTGGCCAAGGAAACCCATAAACCAAAGAATGTTTGTTCAGGTTTGATGGGAAGGGGATGGTGTCCAGCACTAGCAGAGCAGAGGTAGAGTGTTGAAACTCAAATTCCATTGTTAGCTAAGGAACTGCTCTGCTACATCCCCATCTTTGTGCTGGTTTCAGAGGGGGACGAGCTGGTGGTGCCTGAGACGTCGGACAACAGCCGGAAGCAGATGGTGCGGAACATCAACAACAAGCGGCGCTACTCCTTCCGCGTGCCCGAGGAGGAGAGGATGCAGCAGAGGAGGTCTGTATTCCACCTGTACTTGTCCTCTGTCCATGCCTGTAGGCCCTGATGGACGCTGACTGATGCCAGGGTCGTGCTTCATCGTCTGGCTTTCTGGAATGGCCATTCAGGTGTTCCTGTCTCTTCTCTACCCTGTTAATCCTCAGTGTTTAACTTGTGTCGATACCGGTTTGGATGTGGATATGCACTGGATGCACAATTAGTTCAGATGAATTGTGTGAAACAGCTGTAATTTGGAATGCATGCCTCCACTTACTGTATGCAGGTGCATAGGTGTGCACATACCCTGTGTATATATAAAGCTCTCCAATAAACACTTTGAAAAAGGAGATTATTTTGCTAACTATGCATATGGATCAATTACTCTCAGACTCTGGTTCTGCTTTTCTTTCTGAAGGAGATTTTCCTTTCACCAGTATTCAGGACATCTCTTTCTTTGATGTATAGATTTAACTACATAGAGTTTCTATAAAGCTCACAAAACTCACCTCTTCAGGGGACCTAGGACTGCAGGGTCTGTTTCTAATGGGAGTGTTTAGCAGGTTGCAAATTCCTAAATGGCAACAAAACCAGGTCTGCACTACCGGCAGTGTTTGCAGAGGATGTTATTGATCATTTGCTGTCACTCACTAGAAGTGACCTGCTGCTGTGCTAAGCCACACTCCAAGAGCTGAGTATTTCACTTTTCTAATTTCCAGCATCTTGCACCATTGGTTGGCTCCCAGTTTGTCTTTCTTTCTGGCTCTAAGAAAAGTAACAACTGTCTGCAGTGGAGATAAAATTCCATTTCTTGTTCTTGCCTATTCTGAGTTGATTGACATTTGGTGTCTTTAAAATTTTATTTATTCTGAGTTCTGAAATGCATCCTTACCATTTTGAAGAGCTTTTAATTCTGACCACAGACTGAAAAAGGTACTGCCGTATTATTTTAATTCTATTTTCATATTTTATACTTCATTTTCATCTCCACTTTGTAACGTATCACAAGTAAGTTTGGCTTTTACTCATCTTACAGAGCTTTTTATCAGCTCATTCTGTGAATGTTAGTAACTACTGGGCATGGGCTGTTAAGCTGCAAACAGCATTCTTTTATCCTGGCCCCTTGCCCTCTCTTCAAGCTGGAACCTTCTCCATACCAGTACTGACAGCAGGGATTTATCACTGTTAGCATGGTTAAATAGAGTCATAGATTCATGGAATTGTTTAGGTTGGGAAAGACTGGTTAATTTCCATTTGAAAATAGCTGATAATCAAAGCTGTACCTGTTTTATAAATGCCCATCCTCACCTCAAAGAAAATACCTAAACAAAGTGTCTTCTCTTCCAGGGAGATGCTACGTGATCCCGAAATGAGAAATAAGTTAATTTCTAACCCAACTAATTTTAACCACATAGCACATATGGGTCCAGGAGATGGCATACAGATTCTCAAAGACCTCCCAATGGTAAGTACAAAAGGACATGTGAGAGTGACTGACTGCTGCAGAGGCTGCAACTAAGTGAGAGAAAAACAAGTGCAATTTGAATGTGTAATCAGTGACGTATTTCCCATCAGGGACAGTGTAACGAGGGGAATGGAGCTAAAAATGCTCTGCTGTATGTAATAAAATTTAAGCAAGGAGCATGACAAGTAGAGGAGGTGAGGAGGAGGAGGAGTGCCTAATGTCTCTGGAGTTTTAAGACAGGTTGGCCTCACAGTGTTGATGATAATTTTCATGACCCATATGAAGGTGCAAAATTGCCATGATTTGAGCCTGTGCTCTTTGTGGGTATGGAAAGAGAAATTCCCTTCTTGGTGAGCTGAGGTTCAATTCCTTTTTTCTCCTCCTATCTTTAGCACCAACTTAACTCATTTCTTCACAGCCTGTTTTCCTGTAGCAATTCAATAATGTGTACTGCTCAAATTTCTTCCCATGCCAAGTGCTATCTTTCCTGTTCTCTCCAAATTAAGTAGACTCGGTGAAACAGAACTTCTTGCATAAAAACGAACCTTTTAAGTTGAAAAAATGGAAAAAGAAAATGTGTAATAGCACATGTTCATTTCCATAAAACCTCATGTAGGAAGAAATCGCTTGGAAGTTACTGAAATCTGTGATGAGCTAAAGACTAATTAATACTTTGCTCTTAAGGAAGTGCTGTACTGCTTGCTTCAAGCTACCTTGAGCATCTTTTGTGTCTTTATGTGTTCTGTATTGTTTTCTAAGCACATCCACAATGACACAGATGTGATGCAGAAGATGCTAATTAGCACTGTAAGAAAGATGAGATGTTATGATAAAAACGGATGAAATTTGTTCCAGCATAACACTCAGGCATTAGCACAGAACTGCTGTCTAAAATGATCATTGTTACTGCTTGGAGTTTGTGCAGAAAACAGGAAGTAGATGCTGAAATTGGGATATTCTGATGCTGAAAAGTGCAAAGGAAACTAAAATAAGACTGGAAAATAAAGCTCAACATGCAGTTGCACGAGTTTAGGAGCCTAATTTCTGGTCTTTGGATACTCATTTTACCTCACTTTTGAAGGAAATGGTACTTTTATGTTGCACTTGACTGTAAAGTCTGCACTTTGATTTATTTTAAAGCTCGTATTAGACACACTCTGAGAAGCCTCTCAATAACAAATATATTTGGTGTAATGAGAAAAAGCCAGAGCTGTATTGTGTGTATTTTTATAAATGATAATAATTTTTATAAATGAACACATAATGAAGGAACTGTTTCTAGAAAATACATGTTAAATCCAAGAGATGTTGGCAGGTATGTTTCTCTTACCTGGATACAAGATTGCATGTGTCTAATGTTAGACAGAGAAGGATCATTTGCTTCAGGGCAGGATGTAGATCAGAGCCTTTCTTCCTTTCTCCATTTCTGGTAAGTTCTTTAAAATATTTGTGGCTCTTCTGAAGCAGAGAAAATTATCTGCTACCTCTATAGGTAGAGCAGAAATCATCCTGTGTCACAGCATCAGTAACTGAAAGTTCATGGCACTCAAAAGCTGCAAGGACTCTTAACCAAGCCCCACATCTGACAAGTGTAAAACAAAGAATGATTCTATCTATAGAAGGGGAGTTTTTACATCATTTCTTCAACAATGTCATCTCTCCATGGCTTTCAGCTTTGAACCCTTTCTAAGTGCACTCACCTTGTATTAGCTCCCAGGTCCTGTTTCAGGTTAGGACTGGTACTGTGCTATTACCAAGCAATATGATGCTTTGAAAAAAATTCATGAGTCACTTCCCACACTTAAAAGTGATGAGAAGAATTAGAAAATGTGTACAATGTACAGTTGATTCCAGCACTTGTTCCACTGCTGCAGCTTTTTTTTAAAAAAAGTTGTTATTATTAAAACCTCCTTTTTGCAAGTAAGTACCAGTTTTAATGCTGGGAGATGTTGCTGCCACACAAAGCAAATTTGTTGTGTATTTTTCCATCGGTTCCTTGCAATGTCATGTTGTATTTGTATTCTTAACTTAATTGGTACAGAATTGCATCAAGCACGGGACTTGAAAGTGTGTGAATTTGAAAATGTAACTTGAAATTAGGAAATAAATGTTCTGTCAAGAGCAACTTCAGTCCAGGCAGCTTTTTCTTTCCCAACAGCTTCCTGTAAGGTATTTGCCTGGACTGAGTTTCCATTTAATCCATCCCAGACTAAGAACTTTGTTTCTCAGGCACAAAAATAGAAGAAAAGGAGTTGTGTGGGCATTTGAGGTTATGTATAGAGTCCAATGTTTTATTGGAAAGAAATTTAGAACCAGAAGAGGGCATGGAAACAAAGGATGTTTCCTGGAGAATCGGTACACAAGGTAAAGAATAACCATCCAACCCTGTGTACAGTTATCTGTATGGTGGTTCCTTTTCCAGGAGGTGGAATTATTGCACCAGTTTCATACCTTATTCCCAAAAGGTGAAAAACTGGGCGGTTTCTGTGCTGCTAAGTGTGTGTCCTGATTTTGCAGCTGGAATATCTCCTTTGTATTTTTTAATAGATAAGTGTATTTTAGAAGAGAAAGTATTTATTTTTAACAAACTTCAGGAAAGATTGCAGCTCTTTACTTTGGGAATGCCTGTTCTTGTTTGTGGAAGTGAATGGTAAAATACATTTTTGGGGCTGAGGCTGGGGGTAGCAAGCAGTGCAAGGCTAATCGTCTTCTCAAATTCTCTTCCTCCAGCTGTTTTAGGTGGTAGAGATTCTTTTTTTATGGGGTACTGGAATGCAGAAAGTGCATGAAAGAATTGAGTGGGACTTTTCATTTGCAGTTTATTCTGGTTTATTTGAGCACCTTCAAATTTGGCTCGACCTAGCAATAGAAATTTTTCACCCAGCACTGAGCTTTCACAGAAGTCAATATAGTGCTGCATGGGTGAAAGAGTCCTTAGGTATAAATAGGTTTTAATAGAGAATAGATATTTTAACCTCTGTGTTGAATGAGATTGTCACAAGCTAAATAGCCAGCTCAGCCCAGCTTTTATCCAGCACACATGGGTGAACTTTATAAAGCAAATGACAGTTTTAGGTATATGTATGTATTTGTATTTACTCATTAATATAGACATATTCACTTCATAGATGCAATGTGAATCAGAAAAAAACTAACCACTTCAGCCCCACTGCCTTTTTTAGGGGAAATGCCAAGAACTGAGAGAAGCAGAGTTAGGATTGGTAGTGATGGCCCTTGATGGGTGGCTAGGCTGTGTCTGTGGGCAGCAGGGGACCTGCACTTGTGCTGCTCCAAGCCTGGCCTGGTGGGTGCAGAGCCTGCTTGCTCTCTGCCCACCACTGTTTTGATGATGTCTTTTAAAAGACCAGCTGTAGAGAGTTTAATTTGTGTTGTAACTGGAATAAAGGGAGCGTTTAAACGTTCTGCACTATTTGATGTGTTACATCAGGTGGCTGTTTGTGTGCAACATATCTACCTGTTTTTTTGCCCTTGCTGGTGCAGCCACAAGAGGGAGAAAGATGCTTTCTCTGTGTGTTGTTTTCCAGTTTTCTTGGTATGCACCAGACACTCTGGTGTGTTTGTGGGAAGTTGCAGTCTGTCGGCCTAGTCCCACACTGTTCTCTCCATGAACAGACACCCTTGACTTCAGTAGAGCCCTAGTGTTTGGGCAGAACCATGCCCAAGGCTCAGAGAGAGATCAGATTTAGGGGGTTTCAGGCAACTGTAAATTTGCATCCTTCTTTTCTTCATTGTGATCACTCATGGTCTGGCTTTAGCACACAAATTTGTGGGTTGCAACGCACCAGAAACCAGAAGCTGTTGTTTTCTGTTAGCAGAGCAGTAATCAGTACATATTTGTGTTTTATTGCTGTGGATCTGGGTCATTGTCTTGTTTTGTACAATTTGGAATGGTTCCTGTTAGTGTATCCCCAAACTTATTTGTTTACATGTTTTTCTTCCCTAGCAGCCTGTCACCAATTAACCTGGCCGTACAGTCTGGCCTCCCTTCTGCCCTCTTGTCCCTTGAAGCCACTTTATCGTGGATGCTCCTTTGTAGTGAAGATCTGAAATCTGGAACTGCACTTACTGCAGCACAGACCACCTCTCTGTGTACATCAGATGTACAGGATTGATTTTGCTTTAATATTCTGCATGCCTGAGTATTTTTATATACAAAAGCTGGTCTTGACTGCCATTATATTTGAACATTATGCTTCAGTTTGACGTCATTATACATGAGCCATTCTACTTCCATTCTAGATGATGTGTGAAGCTTTGCTTGTTTCAATTGAGAAACTTTTAGAGTAAATGAATACTTATCTATATTTGGTATTCTTTAAAGAAAAATGGGAACCCCATGCATGCATCTAATGGTGGAGTCTATGGAGAAAGTTCCATGGAGTATCATTTTTAAAATGTTGCCATATCGTGGCTTTCTCACATTCATGAATGCTGGCTAAATATTTTCATGATCTGCAGCTGGCCTACCCTCTGCTTTTTAGCTTGTGGTTTTAGACACTGCCATATCTCCCCTATTGGCTTTTAGGAATGTAGCTGGCTTTGCCACCAGTTCTCTGCAGAGAACTCAGCAAAGTCTGCTGTCCTGGACCATTTTGGAATGGTGGCTTCTTGTACTGATATTTAGATGCTGCTAAAGTTACTGAGAACAATTTAATGTATATTATGTCTTATATGCCATAATGTGGTAATTGATGTTTTGGTTAACAGGCAAAGCCTCATAATAACTGTGTGTTTAAAAAAAAAAAAAAAAAAGTTGGATTTTACCAGCTGAAATGAAGAGAACAGTAACAATAACATTTGATATAATATGTATTGGGATGTGACTTAATGTTCTTCCAGACTTTAATACGTTCCACATACAAAAAGTAGTGCCTTAGGTTTAGTGGAGGGGTAAGCTATATTTTTACCATATTTTATATTTTAAGTCCTAACATTTCTAATGTTATTCAGAAATACCTGTTTTAAGGAGATGAAATCAGTTGGACAAGGGGAAGAGGAACTTAGAAAGGAGAAAAGGTGTTCTGATTTGCTGGTGTCCGTAGGAAACTAGCCCACTGCAGGCTGACTGAGCATGTACAGATGGCACAGGGAGGGAAACCGAGCCTTGAAAATCTCTTCCATTAAATCTGGATTTAGATGACTTTAAATTATACGAGCACTCGTGTCAGCACGTTCCACAGAGATGAATTAGAAACCGTTCCTGTTTAATTTGCAGGGTTATTTCTCCCCTCTCCTTCTTTACGTCACGCTGTGGGAGCACATTGCTCAGCTGACCTATTACAAACATTTGAATTTCCCAGTGCTTTCACACCTTATGTGCTGAGGAAGGGCCTGATCCTCTGCAGGGATGGCAGTGCTGGCTCCCCTTGGCACTGTCAGGATTGAGCCAGTGTGGAGCAGTATTGTAAAAACAGGGCAACCCCAACATCTGATTGGCATCTGACTCCATTGATTCAGAAAACTGAACAATTGCTTTATTAAAACTATATTATACTACATTATACTATTCTAGATTAAAGAGACACTGTACTACTATACAAAAGATACATACTAAAGAAAACTCGTGACTGTCTGGAGACAGCCAGGACACAGCTTTGAGCCAATTGGCCAAGGAATCAAAACAATCCTCAGCAGAATCCAATTGACAAATCACTTCAGGTAAACAATCTTCCTAACACATTCCACATGTGCAAAACAACGGGAGCAGCAAGTAGAGATAAGAGTTGTTTTCTCTTCTTCTCTCTGTGCTTCTCCAGGAAAAAATCCTTTGAGAGAGAACTATGTCTCTCTCTGTTCAGAGAATGTGAATGCTCCACAGAGCAGGACATGGGCCTTGGTCACCTGTCAGCAGAGAGATTTGTCCCAGTGGTCTGACACTAACCCTTTCACCCTGCCACACAGCCTGTGTCCCCACCCTGTGGAAACACTGTTCCTCCCACTGTTGGAAAAACTCTGTGTTTGTTGTACGGGTGATGATTTTAATGGAATCACTAAAATGCATGAATAACAGAAGGAAATCTCTTAACGATCTCTAACTGCTGTGTATGCTCATCTTTTCTTCTCCCCACACCACCTCACCTGTGTTCACCTTCCTTTGTTTGTGTTATGTCTATTTTAGATTGTAAGCTCCTCAAGGCAGGGAACTGATGCTTCTCAACTGTCTGTAAAGCACCTTTTACAACTGTGGTGCTCTTTGAAATATCAAAAAATAATAAATATTAGAATCGATTCCCAATGAGTTAAAAGTTTTATTTGTTTCTAATGTTTTAGCCAACAGCAAGGGCAGCAGGCCCATCAGATTCTGTGTCAGGAAGGTGCTCAGAGGACTGGGGGTGGCAGTGTCAGCCCCTGTGTGCTGACAGCCAGCAGGGTTTGCTGTCTGCTGTGCCTGCTCCGTGTTTCACTGCTCTTGTGGAACTGCTGGTGCCGGTGTAACCTGTACAACCATCCTTCATTGCTTTCTCTCTCTGTTGTCTTTGATAGCAGCGTTCCCCTTATCAATTCCCTCATCATCACTCCCGTCTGATCTCCTCTCCGAGCAACTTTGAGCACATCTACCACATGACTGTTAATTCAGCTGAAAAATTCCTCTCTTACGATTCCATAAACCCTGCATTTTCCCCGCCTCCACGCTCTGTCCTCGGTACTCCAGACTTTGTCACTCTGAGGGTATGAATGGCTGAGTCAGGTGTTCACTCTACTAACACTGTGTGGTTTTCCTTTTGCCTGGCTATTAACGTGGGAGAAAACCCCTTGTAAGCTGTTCCTTCACCCCTCCATTTCCTTTTGTCCCAGACAATTTACTTTCTGCTCTCAGCTGGGGTCTTCCCACAGCTCTGACAAGAAACAGACACTTCACGGCCTTAGAAAAAAAAAAAAAGAAGAGTTTGGGACTGAACCTTTTGCTATGAGAATAAAATTTTTAATCACCAGGAAGGATGTGGGAATTTTGAATGATGAGGTCTCTGTTCCACAGTGTTCATCCTCCAGCAGTCGGAGTGCTTTGTACCAGGTTGAATTAGGAAAAGGTTCTGGATCTGTGTTGGACTGAGCTTTCAGGCTGTTTGTTTATGATGAATTCACGTGGAATGTGAGAATTTGTGCACAGTGCTGGACACAGATGGAAAGAGAGAGACACAGATAGTGCCTCAAGCAGTTTCTAGGTTGCAGTAAATAGGTTAAATTAGAATGTGTAGAAACAGGATAAAATTAAAGATGAGGACAGCTTGCTGATGTAGATCCTGTTAACCCTGGTAGTTTTAGGAAGAGGCTGAGGTAGGATGCTGTTCTGTAGGCATCCTTCCAGTTGCAATGTAGATTGGAGGGATGGAAGTGGTCTTCCCTTTTATTCTGGCATTGTGCATCCAGGTCTGCCTACCTGGGGTTTGCTGTGTCCTGTAGAAATCCAAACCAGAGTGAAGCAGGCACACAGGTACCTGCAGTGCAGCACAGCTGTGTACCCTGCTGGGGCCTGCAGCTCTGCCTGGGACAGGTAAATCAGGAGTAAGCTGTAGGTAGATGTGTGTGATGCTGTTGTTTGCTCAGGGTTTGTGTGGGTCCAGGCCATGCCCATTGCTGTCATGGGAACATTGCTCTTGGTTTCTGCAAACCTTCACTGCCAGGCTGCTTCGAGTGCCTCTGGGCTGCTGTGCTGGAGCCCTGTCACTGGGAAGGTTTTGGAAACATACCTGCACCCAACACTAGACTGAATTTAAAAATGCAGGAGAAAAAGAAATCTTCTCCTTATGGCTCCAAAACCAGTTTGCACAGCTGAGCTTTGACTGGCTACATGCATGGTCATGTGTCACTGCTGTGAGTCCCAGTTGTCACAGCCGTTCATACACGAGGGGAATGCTCTGTTGAAATGCAAAAAAATAAAAAAAAAAATACTGTAAAGTTGAATTGAAGGCTGTTTCTCTCCTAGAGGGTCATTACAGGGTCACTGAAGCTGTATTTCAGTTCTGGTTGTAACAGGGTTATTTTAATCCAACTGTGCTATAAAATTGTCTGTGTTTAACATGCAGCGATGTGTCACTGGACTGTGACCCTCCCTCTACCTTCCCTTTCTCATGTGAGTAGTCTCCCTGGGATCAGTAAGGAATGACCCCTGGTGCTTCAGACAATAACTTTCAATTTTTTCTTTAGGAGCATCCTTCATCCTAACGTTGCAGCCTCCTCGCATAAACTGGAGGGAAAAAAAGTGAAGTGGGCGACCTGGAGTGTCAAGATCCTGCTTTGTTAGCTCCTTAGAGTACTAGAGGTTTAGTCTTGTGTGAGGAAAAGTGTTGGTCTGCTTTGTGGCATGAGGGTAGAGGTGCTGGAAGCTGTATGGAAAGCCAGGCTGTGAGTTTGGTTTCGTGTCTGTCCATCCCTTTGTGTTTGGAGATGTTAGTGTAAGAAGGGTGCCATGGTCCCAGGTGGGATCGGATATTGGAACCAGGACAGTGTGGAATCCATAGGGGAGTTGAAAAATGACTTGTTAAAGTAGGGTCTGTCATATTATTTCATAGGAGAGTTGAAAGCTGTGTTTTATAGTGTGATGAACAGAGCACTACTTTAGAACAAAAACAAACCCCAAAGCAAGACCAAGCAGCACAATGGACAGGGGAACAGAAGCAGTTGCTCTGGGTGCTGTGCCTGTCCAGTCAGAGCCTGTCCCTCATCCCAGTGCTGGAGAAGGTGCCCAGGGAGCTGGAGCAGGAGCAGAGGCTCTGTAACACTGGCAGGGATTGCACCCACAGCTCCACTCTCCAGCTGGAATGGGTTGCACCCAACTAATCTGGGCCTCTCACCCTGTTTCACAGTGATTTGCTCAGCAGCAGCTTCTCTGCTGCTGCTTTTGCCCCCACTTCTTTCCTCTTTCTCCATTTGGTCCAGCAGTGGGGATGAATTTTCCTGCTAAGATTTGAATTGTTGCTCGAAATGAGGGGTTTTTGTCTCTCTAAAGCAAGCTCAGGTTTCCTTTTGTTTCCTGTGTTTTTAACCTGCTGCGTTGTGCCGCTTATAACTACCGCTAATAACCGCCGTTGATTTTCCTTTGAACCCCCTTCCTGCATCACGTGCACACCACTTCCAGGAGGTTTGGTCCAAAATTGCCAGCATCCCTGGCATGTGCTTATTTTATTTTTAGAACAAAGAACGATGAAAGATTTGCTTTGTGGAGAGATTTTCTGCAAGGAATTACATGGACGTTGCGGACTGAGGTCCCGAAAAACAATCATCTTTAGAGCACAGTGTTAAACAAATGAGTCTTTTTTTTGTGCACCCACCCATTCCCTCCTTCCCCTGATGCCTGTATGTTGTCTGCTCAGTCGCTGTGAAGGAGGTTAAACACTTTAGCATTAAACATGATTGTTCTCTTTGCAGAACGAACCTCTGTAGGTTTATAGCAGCCTTGCAGCCCCGGTGTACTAACCCCAGAGCACACGTGCTAGAGCCAGTGCTGCACTTGGCTTTCCTTTCTTTCTCAAAACACAGCAGTAACTCATCCCTCAGCCCCTCAGTTCCTTTGTGTATGGTCAGGGGAAGGAGCCTCCATGGTTTAGCTACAACCAGCATGCTCAGACTCTGCATCTCAGTTTGTCATGTGGGGAAAAAGCAGGAGCTCAGTATTTTGTACTACAAAGTAGGTTGTTTATTGACATAAAAAAACAAAAAAAAGAAGGGGGGAAGCTAAGCAAGAGAGGGCAATAGAATCCCACAAATAATTTAAGAGACTGTTCCAAGCCTTTAGGTATAAATGCTCATGGTGCAGCAGTAGAAGAAGGGAGAAGTTAAAAAGGGCTTTTTCAATTGGTAACATCTCTGATTCTCTTTTGCTGGTGTTTGTGAGAGATCTGGGAACAGATGAGAGATTTTAATTCTTATTTGCTGCACATTAAAAATCAGCCCTTTCTGGCACCCTGGGAGAATGAAAAGCCAAGGGTTGTCTGTAAGATCAAAGGGGCCTGTCAGAGCAATGATTCCAAGGATCTTTGTAAGACTGGATTTGGTAGCAGGTTGGTAAAATTTATCTGATGAAGTCTGACCTGTATAAAATCTGTTTCTTACAAAACCTCCATTTAATTACCCATTTTAAAACACAGATAGAGACAGGGTAGTACCAAGGTTCTCTTGAGAGTACCCTTGTGGTGGTAGAATCTTTGTTTGAATTTGAAATTTTCATTAACACCCTAGTTTAAAGAAGCACTGCAGTTGCAACTGTTGTTTTATATTTGGCTACTTCTTAGTGTGAGGATGGGGAATAATTAAATATAAATAGGAATAAACAAGCAGTAATTGCAGAGGAGGGGCTGTAGAGGGTAAGGAAAGTAATTCTTAGAGCTACCTGTATTTCTTTCACATTGTGCATCTGTGAAGGTTCCCTGATCCTAATCCCAGTTAATGGTATTGGCTTAGTAGTGCAAATCACACTCTATTGATGAGCAGGATGAGGTCTCATATTTAGCCAGAGCTGAAATGACACACATGAGCAGGTCCCTCTGGGCTAGGAAGCCTGCTCATACACAGAGAGAGGGGCTAAATAACCTGAGAGGTCTTCTCCCTTAAGGTCAGCTGTAGGTTAACAGAAGCAGAAATAAAATCTCCCAGAACTCACTTCAAAGTACTCTGTCACCTTCTTTTAAAGACAACTTGTGTTTGAGGAACTGCCATACCCAAGTAGGGAAGTTGTGGTTTATCTCCTCAGTGAAGGACCACTGATTAATTTAGAAAATCACACTGGAACTCTCAGGATTCAAAACAGGAGCAATAATCAAAATACGTAGAAAACCAGTGGCATGTGCTCTGGTCTTCTTTGTGCAGGCTGGAAACAGGAGGCTGCTTCTCACTTTGGCTCAGCTAGTGTAGGTTTGGAGGGATGCTGTTAACACCTTTGGAATTTCATAAGTAATTGCTATACAGATTGATCCACCATTTATTAACTCTGCAAGCATTAGGGATTAACCTGGATATTGTATCAACTTACACAATCATGGCACGGACGATGGCATCAAATAGAAATTGTAATGAGATCCTCGGAAGCTTGTGTTCAGAAAGAAGGCGTTATGCAGCGTAACTTGAATATGTCTACAGCAGCTTAATTAGGCTTGCAAGCCATCCCTTCAGGGAAATTCTGGAATTATTCCATGTATTCTTTCAGTTGCCTGCATATGTCCATGTAATTCAGCACTTCACTGCCGCGTTGCGCGCGCTGCCGGTCTCTGCACTAAACTGCAGAATGTTATTTTGCAATTTTTGCTGACTTGCTGCCCAGATACTCAGCCCTGGTAAGGTCGGGGGTTTCGTGTGTTTTGGGGCCTCGCAGCACAGAATTGCAAGGTTGAGGCAGCAGTGGCTAAGTGACCGTGTCGTGTGTGTGTGTGTGCATTTCAGAACCTTCGGCCCCAGGAGAGCCGGACGGTGTTCAGCGGCTCCGTCAGCATCCCGTCGATCACCAAATCCCGCACGGAGCCGGGACGCTCCATGAGCGCGAGCAGCGGCCTAGCAGCACGTAAGCACACAGAGCTCTGTGGTTCTGGGGGCTGGGCACAAGTGTTTCAGGGAAAGGGCTGCCTGCAGTTGCTGGATGAGGATTTTCTGAAGTGATGGCTGACTGTGTTGCTGCCAAGGGCCAGCAGAGCATTTTAGTCTTGCTTTCAAAGGAGCACGTGAATAAGCAGGTAGTGCTTTTGAGAGTCCCACATTTGTAATTCGTCAGGTTTTTTTATAATTGATGTTAGAATTCAAATTACATTCTTAGCCCTGGGACTGCTTTGCTCCTGCTCAGGTGTTTTAAATCAGTGACAAGTTGTTCACGAGCTCCACGGTTATTAGTTTTGTTGCTGAGCTGTGTGTAGCTCTTGACGCCTCTCTTGCCACTATTGCAAAGGTAAAGCAGTAGAGAACTGGCTGCTGGAATGGAAGAGGCCAGTGGAATCAGGCAGCCACCACAGCTGTTCCTGCAACTGCCACCTTTGTGAACTGGGTGAAGTGTTCTTACGCTGACAAGTGTAAGGTGGCCAAGGGACAATCTGACTGGACAATCCACGAGAACTGCAGCAGCCAAGATAAAAGCCCACGCAGCCTGCAAGCCATGAGTTTGGCACCTTGGAAAGCTGAGCTAGCCAGCGAAACAGCTGAACCAGTTCCTGGTGTGTCGAGTGGGGTCTGTGAGACACTTTGATTCTCTCTTGTAGGATCGTCGGCCCAGAACGGCAGCGCTTTGCGCAGGGAATTCTCGGGAGGGAGCTACGGAGCAAAGCGCCAGCCCATGGCATCGCCCTCAGACGGGTCCCTGTCCTCGGGGGGCCTGGACCAGGGCAGCGATGCTCCCACAAGGGACTACGAGCGAGAGGTGAGTGGCTGCAGCAGGAGGAGAAACCTTACAGGTGTGGGTAAAGGAGGTGAGGCACTTCAGTCCTCTCACGGGCTTGGCTACAAGTTTGGGAGTTGTTGACAGTGGAAAGATGGATTTCCTGTATTTCAAGCTACAAAAGGCTTTGGTCAAAGTATCAGCTCTGGTGCTGGTATTTAAGATTCAGAAAAAGCTCTGTGCGTTCCTCACCTGCAGATGTGTGGGTAGTGAGGCTCCCCCAAATACAGGCCCAGTAGAGTAACAGCTTGATTGTGGCATATCACAGCTTGAAGTGCTGATATTCCTTTTGGCCTTTATGTGCAAAGATTCATGAGCTATCTTAGCAACCACTTCACAGGAGACACTTTGTACTCAGAAGTTAACAAGGTAATTTAAGAATTATAATTTCATCTGGAGCAGGAAATGGATTTCATAATTTCTATTCTGTGCAGTCGAGACTGTCATTATGATAGGACTGAAATCCTGCCCAGTGCTAAACTCAGTCCCTCCAGCCAAGAGTGTTTTACATGGGAGGGTTCAATCTGAAGCTGGCCTGAAAAACTTCCCCAACCCGTTTTCTTACCAAGGAGTGTGAAAGTAAGAGATCACACAGGCTTTTCATGGTACTGGATATATCCTGCCAGTGGAAGCTGAAAGGCAGCTGTCAGCCCAAATTCAGGCTCAGAGATGCATTCTGCTGCGCTCTGGAAGACCCAAGTAACTCAATAGGATGTTTGAACTGATACCCTGGGGCTGACATAGAAGATGGAGCTGTGATGAAGCCACAAAGATTTCTCATTTTAGTGCAAGAGCATCTTGATCATAATCTGTGAAAATGCAGGAGCTGTCGTAGCTTCACACTCCGCTGGCCTGAAGCTGCACACCCTGCTGGCCAAGCAGCCCTTGGCAGCACACAGACTGCCAGAATCCCACTGGTGCTGTGTCCTTATGTCAGTATCACTTCATGCCGGCTGAAAGCAGAGTGACCTGACCCCTAAATCTCAGGTCTCCTTGGAAATTGTGAGCAAAAAAGATCCCTTGGACGCAAGCAAAATCCACAGAGGCCTTTGAATCCAGCCACTGTTGCTGAGATGCTCTCAGTGACCCCAAACTCGCCATCCTGTTCCTTACTGGTGTTCTTGTGTGTCTCTGGGCTGCAGGACTCTGACTCTCCGAGACACTCGACAGCATCGAACAGCTCCAACCTCAGCAGCCCTCCCAGCCCAGTTTCTCCTCACAAGACCAAGAGCCTCTCCCTGGAGAGCTCTGACCACGTGAGTTGGGACTCATGAACTGCTTCAGCATTCAGATTTGGCATCACATCAGCTTGCTGTCCCCATGGCTGTCCCCTTCACTTGCTCCAGTTCTCACCTTCATCCTCCTAAGCCTCCCCATTCCCTGTCGGAAAAGGATCTGGGAGCGGGGTACAGAGGAAGGTAAAAGCTGGTCGCCTTCAGCACCGTTCAGCATTGCCTCACCTCCCCAGATCTGACAGCAGCAAATGAGCAAAGCTAGGGTGTTGGTAAATATCAGATGCTGTAGATTTGTATTAGTATTGGTTTCATTTTTGTGGTTACAGCTGCTTCATTTTTAAAGACATATTTATCCCACTCCCACTTCCCAAAAGGTAGCATAAGTAGACCAGACCAGTGTCAACAAGAGAAAATTCAGAGGGATTTTGTTTTCGTACAAAGCTCATTGTACTGTACAAAAGTAGCACAGAGACCCCTTCCCCACCATGGGGAATGATCAGTATGTCAGAGGCACATAAAAGCTTTCAGCCACCACGTTTGAATGTCAATCTGATTGTCGCCAGCAAATCCTTATTGATTAAAATGATGCATATTTTACTACAGTACAGAGTTTAAATAAATACGCAGATGTTAGAGTAAAATACGTATGTATATATTCAAAGAAAAAAAGCATTGTGTATGCAGCAGAAGATGGATGCTTATTTAAGAGAGCCTTTAATTTAAGATTTGTGTTGTCCCTGTTTTCATGCTCGGTGATTGACAGACTCGGAGGCCTGGCTAAAACCTCCCGCAGGACAGAGATTCCACTGCCGGGACAGCCCCCGCAGTGCTCTCACAACACTTCTCTCCTTCTGGCCGTAGCAGAACTGAAGCTGTAATTCCTGTTTTCCTCACAGTCCCCATCCTTTTCAGAATCTACAACGGTTGGCAGCAAGGCCCTGTCCCAACAGCCACAGGCTGCCCTGGCTCCGTGCGTGCCCCCTGTGAGCTGGAGCCCCGCAGCAGCTGCAGGAGAGGTCCTTCAGGCAGCAGGGGAGTTCAGTGCAGCTGGATTCAGCAGGAAATCTGTTTCCCTGGGTCAGCCTTTGAGCAGGTTTAACTCAGAAGGGAGCAGTCTTCCACACCTCCTTGCCCATCCCTAAGCAGCAAACTCTTACTGTCCTTACCAAATACTGGTTGCTAATACACATCAGCCAAACGAGTGCCCTTAGCCCAAAGCTGGCCCTGGCTGGCTTTGCTGTCACTGTAGCAACAAAGAACCTTGAAGACTGACCTCACACTGTTCACATTGTGGTAGTCAGAGATGCCTGGTGACCCACAACTGCTGCACTGGCAAGGTTGGTTTTCCTCTGCCCCCTACCTGTGCTGTGGGTTTGTGCAATTTGCAGTTGTCTCTCTGTGCTCACCTGCTGTTTGGTTCCAAAAGCAGGGCAGGTTGCAGGGCAGGAAGTATTGCAGTGGAAGGCAGAGCCCGCTGAAGCTGGAAAAATAAATAAAAAGCTGAAGTGGTCACCCGGTCGGCAGAATAAATGAAAAACTGATATGCAGATGTATGGTAAGAGGAAGATGTCTCTTCTCTTTAGTTAGCAAGGCAGATTGTGCTTTTCATTTGGGATGAGCCTCTCTTCCCAGTAGTGTTGTTGCTGACTTCATACTATGACCATACTCAAACACATAAGGGCTTTTTGTATTTAGAATATTGGGGTTTGTGTTGTGGGTTTTGGAAACTTGTTATGGCTCTCATTAAACCATTCTGTGTTCTTGCAGTCAGCAGTTATGTAGAGTTTCACCCACACAGAGGTGTTTGGAGTTTTGCAGTTTCTGTCTTCCCTAATAGAAGTTGTAGGTAAGTTCAAACCATGTACAGTAATTTCCAGGTATGATCTAAATGTGACATAGGGAACAAGACACAGATCATCTAATCCATTTAATCGTGCTGGGTCTCCTAGGTAAGATTTCTCTTTCACTCTGAATCAAGAGGCTTATCCAAGTTTAAGTTCATTCAGTGTTATTTTGGGACAGGAATTCAAGAAATTATTGTAGAAACCATCATATCAAGAGCCTGTCTCTCTCCTGTTCGGGTATTTCAGAGTAGCAAGCTGGTTGTGTTGTTTGTTTTCACTTCAAACCTACTACTTTTGCAAGCCTGGCATTTGAAATTAAAAGCTTTAGCAAACAGCAAAGCATCTGAAAGTAATTCCTCCCAGAAAAGTTTATGTATTTCTGAGGGACAGATAGGCAGGGCGTTATTGGCATTATTGAAATTCCACATCAGCTTCTTTTGAAAGGCTGCATATTGCTTCAAGTATAGCCACTGCTTTTTCCCCACAATTCCCTTGTTTTGGTGAAGCATGTCCACACACTTTTCAAAGCCTTTGCAGACTAGTTTTGTATTTACTGTATGTTGTATTTAAATAATAATCTTCTTTTGATGTTGAGAGAAGGCATTTAAACAGTAGTCATTAAAGACAGAGCAGCCTGCACGGCAGTCCCCTGAGAGAGGGTCACAGGATCGTTTTCCATGGACTTTATTTTTCTGCAGCTGTGCCAAAGCTCTATCTGAAAATGGAACCTGAGGAGCCACCACACAGCAAACAATTAAATTGAGTAAACCTCTGTGTTTGCTCTGTTCCAGTGCCTGCAATCTATTGATACCAACCCCTGGCATTTTCAGGCAGAGCATAGGTCAGCTGTGTTCCAACACTAAGCTCAGAGGATGAGAGCTCCACAGGCCCACACTGTTTGTACACTACAATGTCCAAGCCTCAGCAGTCTTCTCTAGGATTTATTTAATCATTAGTTTGGTCCTGTGCATTTTTACGTGTCTGTTCAGAAGAGAAACAGCAACTGTTCTCTCAGTTGAAAAGCAAATGACCGCATCACTTATTTGAAAAGAGAAAAATTGTCCTAGGGCTTAAATAGTTTTATGTATTTGGGGACCATTTGGTTACAGACTCAATTTGAAACCACACTCATCTCTTGTTGTTGGTATGCATACTGCAGCTGAGCTTTCTAAAGACTCATCGGGCTAGGAAAAGTAACTTGGTCATTTGAACTGTAAGACTCTTGACTGGTATCTCCAAGGCAGTTGTCTCCTGAGGTTTGATGTTTGCTCCTTTGCACTGTAGCACTGCTTCAACTTCACAGGTCGAGGGCTGCATTTTGTTCTGGGAGCTTAAAAATCCCCCCCCGAATTCCTGAGCGTGGCACATGTCCTCTGCACACAGGGTGTGCATCTAGCTGGGTTTTTTCCTTTTGGCTGAGACTGAAGGTGTTCGTTTGCATTTTTGACAGTGCTTGAACAGATGGGTTGTTGGGGTTTTGCCTTTTTTTTTTTTTTTTTCTCTCTTTTGATGGCAACAAGGATCTGAACAGATTCAGGCAGCTACTGAGGATTCCAGGTTATAGGATGGAATAGGTTTGGTAAATAGTTTTCCTCCTGCACGTGTGCACACACAGGTATGTGGCTTCCTCCCACATTTCATAAACCCAAAAGCAGGGCTACAGTACTCTCTTCTCTCTTGCCTTTGGCCTGTAGAAGACAGCTGGTGGTTTCAAAAAAACATTCCTGAGACTGTGGTGAAGTAGTTGCTTCTTTTCCCCTCCATTAAGTGCTGTGGCTTGTTATGAATGTGCATTTTGCCCACTGAAATGAGTTTCAGAACTGAGTCAGGAATGTTCTCTCTTTGATTTGATTCTGATAAGTCACAACCCAGGTGTGTTATTCTCAGGTACATGGCAGAGGGAAGTTAAGGGTCTTGCCATACCAAAAAACTCCAAAAAAGCTTAGTTTATTTATAGAAATGTAGTTTAACTGCACCTAACTGGTTCACAGTGGGTCAGCCCTTCCAAACAGCACAGTTGGGTTATTAACACAGATTCTGGCCCTGTGTTGTATTGCGTGGCCAGACCCTGAATGACAGGACAAGCATGCTCTTGGAACTTTTCCAAAACCTTGGAAAAAGGTTTTCTTTTATGAATGCTGTTTAATTTTAAATGAATGCATTAAGGGTAAAACTTACTGCAGTGCAAGTACCCACAGCTCCTGAGCCTTAGTTTGAGAATCAAAGTGGCACGTAGCAATTCCTGCTGTGGGTTCTTTTGTGAACACGAGTCCCTTCCGTGGAGGAAGCGGGACAACTTTTCTGCACTAACACAAAGTGCGAGCACCCTTCTGTGCACTTTGTGTTCACAGTTGATTTGATAAACACCCCCAGAGGCCGCTCTGCTGCAGGCTTTCCAGTCTGAATTCCAGCTCCTCTCATTCCAGCTGCAGCTCAGTACAACCTATTTTCATTCTCCATTTGAGACAGTCATCTACAGGGAAGAAATCCACAAACAAACCAGTGTTGCTATACCTGCCTTTTTATGTATGACAGTTTCATATCATTTATTTTTAAAATATGTTTTTTAGGTTTTTCATTGTAATATTATTGTACAGTTTTGCATGGCATAGATGTAATCACTTTTTTGTTTTAGAGTATAAAAGCTGACAAGTGTGCGTGTGGGGGAAAAATTCTGCTTTTTTGCCTCTTCTCACTCTTTTGTTTAATGCCCTCAATGTTGTAGGGGACATTGTAAGAGATTCTCTGCTACAGAACAATGATGTAGATTCTTTTGCACAGAAATATTTAAGGTGGAACAGTCAACAATGTAAAAATGACTTACCACCAATATTTTATGTTGGTAACACACTTAATATTAACCTACTTTGATGTACTGCAATAAAACAGGGAACTGTTAGAAATGTAGATGTTCTGTCTTTTTTCCCACCTGCCCCCATTAAGCTTTGAGGAGGAAATGGAAACGGTGCTCTTGAAGATACAACACGCTGGTTCTAACACCTTTGCACAAGTGCACAGTGGGAAGGAGTATGTGAGAAAATCCATTTCCCTTTAACAGCTTTCAGAAAAAAACAACCAGATCCTTTTGAAAATACAAAATGAAAGTCGCTGGATACTTTGCTCTATTGAACTACAGTTTTCCTGACCTTTTTCTTGGGTCAGCTGTGCTGTGATGACCTAAGAAATAGGTAGTGATGGAGTTGTAGTCAGTGGTTTTGGTGTTCCTCCTTCATTTGTAGTTACTCATCAAGTATTTCAGCTGTCTTCGTGTTAGAGCCTGGATTGTTAGTTAGTTCTGAGCTACCAGCATCATATTGGCCTTAATGCACTTTTAAGTACATTTTGGAATACTGTGAAGTTTTGCATGTGCCCTGACCCTTTCCTGTCATCCCCCTGTCCCTCACAAGTCAGCCTGGAATTTTTCCCGTGCCAGTGTGTTGGTACATCTTCCTCTTCGTTCATTCCCTGTTGGTGTAATGTTGGAAATGGCATCATTGGGCCTGGGGCAGTTTAGATTAGATATTAGGAAAAATTTCCTCACAGAAGGCATGTGAAATATGGGAACAGACTGTGCAGGGACGTGGTGCAGTCAGCATCCCTGGAAGCGTTCAAAGGATGTGTGGATATGGCACTCAAGGACATGGTTTCATGGTGAACAAGGCAGTGCTGGGCTCGGGGTTGGTTTTGTGATCTTAGAGTTCTTTTCCAACCTCAGTGATTCTGGCGTAAGTCCTGGCTTTGGTGCCTGCTTCAGTGACCCCCCTGCAGCAGGAATACAGGACTGGGCTGTTACTCATCCCACACTGCCAGCAGTGCCAGTTCTTCCATTTCCAAATCCTACAGGAGCAGGCACCATGATTCCCACTTCTTCCAAGGCCTTAGGCTGCCTTACTCCTTGTTTCAGTCAAAATGTTCACATGGATTTAAGCCCAGGGCTCATCCCACTGAGGCAGCTGCTGTAGCTCTGGGACATACCTTGGCTCTTGTGCTCTGACTTTTCAGTCAGTGCTTTATTTCTGATTTCCCAGGGGTCCAGTTGCACATCACAGCTGGGAAGGTCTTGGGAAATGGGCCTTGTAGTCAGGGATTTGGGCCTCAGAAAAGCAGAAACTGAACTGCATGTTCACTTCCTCTTCAGCTCCTCAGCATTCAGTTTCTTGTTTTGATGCAGCAGCCAGGCTGACTAAAGAAAGAAGGTAGGAAAATCACTGCTACCAGTGGTAGCCTGAATCTTGATCCTTTAAAATGGAAAATCACTGTCATTCGAGAGGCAGCTTTAATCTGCAGCTTGCCCTGTGCAAAGAAGAAATATTTTCACAAGGGATTCTTCTGGACCATAGAAGCTTCCTGCAGCACAGAAACAGTCACAGCCTCAACCCTGCAAGCACAGTTCAAGCAAATGCAGTGGCTGGCATGGATCAGGGGCTCCTGCTCACTGTACAATGTCACAGCTTCTCTGACTTGAAGCCAGAGTTTCTAGCTCCCGTTCTCTACACGGCTGTTCTCTGACATGCAATTCCTGCTGTCACAAATCTCTCTGGACAAAGCTACAGCCATTATTAATGCTTTCAGAGCATACACAAAAGGTCAGGAGAATTAGTGACCGAGGGCTCTAATTAGCTCTCCTAATAAAGCAACATCTCAGCTTCTGCAAGTTGCTGTCCTCTTGCAAAATGCAAAACAAACTCCACTGTTCAGCTGGATGTCATTCCTAAACCCTCTGGGGAATCTTTGCCAGGAGTTGAACACTCTTGCCCCAGCATGGTATACACAAGATCTGGGCTGACACGAACAAGTGGAAAAGTGAACTGCAATGCTCCAGCTTACTCTGCCACTTTTGCAAGGCCTCTGAACATGCTGGCCTTGAATCTTTCAGAAAATCTGCTCTGAAGCTCACATAATCTAATTCCCTTGTCAGCTTTTTATACTTTGCTTTTTAAACTTTAACATAAGCATTTAACAGCTCAAACAACTGCTGTTTTTACAGCTGCAAGGTCTAGAGCCAAAGGAGAAAAACTAAACAATGTCTATCAGAACTCAAAACAAGGAAAGTTACTGTAACTTTGTACACTGATACATATATACACTTGATGCAAAACTCTTATGAACAGCAGAGTTAACTCTTCTCAAAAGGTTAAGAATAATCTGACTGGGATTTTGAACTGAACTGCACTGCATCTTGTTCAGTAAAGTCTTAAGTGAAGTGGTTTATATGTTTATGGCTTTGGAATAAAGATAATACCATAACCTGTTTTCCTGTTCCTCAGGAGAGACCATTTATTCACTTACCTGTTCTCTCCCTCTGAAGTGTCAGCTGTCAGGATTTCACAGATGCTCAAGTGTAAGATCAGGCAGCCTGGGCATTTCTGGGCTCTGTTAACTGAGTAGCACCAGCTGAGCCTGCTGGTAAATAAATACCTGGCACTGGCAGACAAGGCCACCTGCCTTATGAGCACCTCAGCTCCACCAGCCTCTCCTTCCCAAGTGGAGGAAAGGCAAAGAGGCTTGTCTTCAGGAGGCTGCTAACAGAGCGATTAAAACAAAGGAAGATTAAAAAACAAGTAAAGTACCAGTGATTTTCATGGCATGAATAGGCCTCAG
Organism: Motacilla alba alba; assembly: GCF_015832195.1. Classification (NCBI taxonomy): domain Eukaryota; kingdom Metazoa; phylum Chordata; class Aves; order Passeriformes; family Motacillidae; genus Motacilla; species Motacilla alba. The sequence continues at coordinate 105,617,946 of NC_052018.1, forward strand.
CTTCTGCTGAGCTGCTGTTCATGCCCCAGAACAGGACACTGCTCACTTGAGTGTCCATTCCCACACCAGAAGATGACACAGCCACAAGCAGCGGGCCCACCGCACAAGCACTTTGTTTATTGACGTCAGGAAGTCGTACAGGTACAAGCTTTGTACAAAAACCTACAAAAGTCGATTTCCTAGCTTGACTCCCAAGAGTTTAAAACTGTGCGTCTGGTTTGAACTGTGTGACATTTCAGCTGGATCTGCAGCTGCTCACCAGAGGCAGGACATTTGTTTGCCTTGCTGCGAGTTCTGCCTTACAGGGAAACACACAGAGGAGGGTCTTAGTCAGGATCCAGCAAGCAGTGGGTGTCAGAGTTGTAGCTTATCTAACTCGCCCTCAGGAAAGCTGATACCTACCAGACAGTGCAGAATCCCACTATTTGTGCTCAGATCTAGCTCTGCTGATTACACGTTTGACTCCCAGAACTGAGATGGGTTGTGTGAGTGTGTGTGTGTGTGTGTGTTTAAAAGAGACTGGCATTCAATTCTCGGACTTTTAAAATATTTCCTATGTTTAGCTTGCAAGCCAGAAAGAGGCAGAAAGCATAAAACTTCAAGGTACACACACGCCCCTTGCCTTAAATCAATGTCAGTAGAATCCAGGAGGGTTCTCAGACTGCCACCACTTGACTTACAAAAACGTGGGGGAGGTGCTGGATGTGTCTGTGGTAGGGAACACCTTGGTATTTCCTTCTCTAAATTCACAGTATGAAAACTACTTGAATACCACCTCAGCTTGAAAGAGGGTAAGTTTTTAAAAAACAATTTGTGGACAATTACAAATAGGTTTCAGTATTAAATTCTGCTCTCATCCTCCTTCCCCTACTTGTTATAAAACCCTCTCAATATGCAGCCACCATCACAATGTTACAAATTCATTCAAGGTAGTCAGCTGGTGCCTTGAAGCAGCACAGAAGCACTCAGAGTTTCCTGCAAGCTGTGGGCTGTGCTGGCAGTCCAGGCAGGACAGACACAGCAGGAAAGAGCAGCTTTGTCCTCGTGGAATGCACCCTTGGCTTCCAGGGCACGGGGCTGCTGCATCTCAAGAGGATGGAGAGCTGGGGAGCAACGCAGGGGAGGCTTAGAACGCTCTCTGCAAGGCTCAGCTGGACCGGGCCCTCAGAACAACACAAGTTCCTTCTTACTACTCCTCTGGCTTCTTGCCCCTACTGCTCCAGTATTTGCTGTATGCCTCTTGGAACATGTTTTTGCAGGGAATTTTGGCCTTCAGTTTGGTGCAGATCAGGAAAGAGCCGCCCATCTTCCGATGAAGAGAGTAGGTCTCCTCCGGCGGGGGGATGAGCCGATGCTTCAGCATGATTGGGATTAAACCATGGATCTTTTCAGTGGTGCTTTGGTTGCCAAAATCAAAAGGCTCCTTAGATGCAAAAGCCTCTCCCAGGATGAGGACAGCATTTAAGTGGGCATCTTCCATTTCCTGCTCAAAGGAAAGAGGGATAAGTAACACCACTAGCCATGGCAACCACCAAGGAGGAAAAGAAATGCTAGTGCTAACAGCAGCAGCTCAGGAGAAATAGCCCTGCCCATAACAAAGGGAACCTCCAGCCCCCAGCAGGACTGAGGAACATTTAGTTCATGTAGTTTTAAGCAACTAAACCTTCCAGAAGAATATCTTCCCAGTCATGAAACTTCAGGAACTGTCATCAGCTGCAGGGTCTTGCATGGGGAGAGAAAGAAGGACAGTGGTTTTTGGGGCTAGCTGCATCCTCATTACTCTTCCTGCTCCCAAAAGGAAGTGAGAACAAAAGCCAAAACCTTTTTTACCCTCCTCCCTTGTGCTTATCAAAAGGGCTTTTGGACTGACACTTTTACCACATCAAGAAGTCTGGGGAAGTTCACAGACCTGCAATCACCTTATCTGTGACCAACACCAAAATCAGACCCTTCTGCTCCATACCTTGATTTCATAGCCAGTGAGGAATTTCATTTCAATGGACTTCTTCAGTACTCTCTCTCTGTCCATGTCAGCAGCTGCCTTGATTACCTGAGAAGGAGGAATGCTTTCAGGAGAGCCAAGAGAAGACTGAACAAGGTTTTGAGCACAGGACTGCTGCACGGGCCACAGGAGCACACATCAACACCAGCCACCTGCTCGCTCCCTTGCCTCTGCCCTCTCTTCAGGGGCCTGCGTGCTGGGCAGGTTAAGAGCTGCTGGCTAAAAGATCCACCTCTTCCCAAGAGGGCTACACGTGGCCCAGAGAATGAAAGGGACAGCAAAAAAGCTTCACAAAGAGCCAGCCCCTCCCGCAAAGAAATAGCAGAGCTGACTGAGAGCAGCTTTGGGTGGCAGCTGCTGGCCCTGGCAGCTCAGTTACCACATGCAGAACATGGTGATCACAAAGGAAGCACGTTTGACTTCACATCAATTCATCTATCTGTGGAAAAATCTCAGGAAGAGGTGGGGAACAAGCAATTCCTGCATATCCTCACATAAAAATCACAGAATTGTGAGTGCTCTGATACAGCCTGTTGCCCAAGGCCCCCAGCAAGCATCACTGCAGTTCACTTTTGTGAACATGCCACCTCAGAGAGCCAGCAGCTTGCAGCACATGTGCAGACAGCCATGGCAAGGGATGAAACAGGAACAGAGACCACTCTCTTGCCTCCAGCCCTGCTTCCCTCCACACCCAAAGTGTATTCCAGTAGAAAGTGATAACAGCTAAGAGATAAGAGTATTTGCAAAATCAAGTGCGGCTCTCTAGGACACAGTGCAAGTCCTCACCTCTATGTAGACATCTGTGAACTTCTCATCAAACCCTCGCGTTGCTCCAAAGTCCAGCAGGGCCACCTGGAAATGGACAAAGCTGTCTGTGTTAGAGTCAGCCACTCTGGCAGAACCTGATCTTAAGAATGCTGCTGATTTCTTCAGGAAGCTCAGCTGGCTTTCCCAGCTCTCCTCTGCATCCCAACTGCCCCAACTCCTTTATTCCCAGTCTGCAGCCCCAGCAGCTGCACCAGGACAGGGCTGAGGCCAATGCCCAGTGCCCACACTGCACACCTGCTCTGCTGGCAGCTCCACTCAGGCTCCTCGTGCAGGGACAGAGCAGCACTGAACCTTTTCCCAGCCCTTTGCAGCACAGACCTCAGGAATAAAAAGCCCTACAGAGCACAGACAAGCGGCCAAAGCAATGAGCAGGAATTGCTACCCTTATCTTCAGCACAGCACAAGAGCATTTAACTGCAGAGTCCTGGGCTCAGGTGTGTGCTGGTAGAGCACTGCCTGCTGCAGCTTCCCACTCACCATCTTCAAAACAGATCCTGAGGTTAAGGAAGCAGCTGTGACTGCTCAAGGGGCAGGGTTAGAGCAGCCCTGCTTTCCTACAGAGCCCTGGCAAAGGGAGGTTCCCCTGTGCTATCTGCCCATGCCTCAAGGACAGGAAACTGAGAGACTCTCTCAGTCAGGACTCATTAAGTGGGGAGTGGGAGTGAGGAATAATCAAAAGCTGGTGAAAACTAATGTTTGCATAGGCAGAGAGCAGTGGCTGCCCAGGCTTACCTTGTGCAGCTGTGGGTCATAGAAGAAGTTGGACCAGTTGGGGTCAGTCTGCATGTACCGGAACTCAAACAGCTCCCGCAGGCACAGCACCAGGATGTTGTGACAGATCTTTTAAAACAAGGAGGAACAAGAAACGAGTCAGGAGGGCAGCAAGCCCTACTCACACCTGTAACTTAGAGCAGGCGTCAGCAAACAGGGCACACATTGCCACACCAGCAGGAACCATCTGCTGTATGCTGCCAGACTCCTGCAGAGCTGAAGGAACACCTCTCACCACAACACCAGCAACTCCCAGCCCACCCCTGCCACGGGACATCCTTAGCAGATGGCACAGATGTTCCAGTGCTCATCCAACTGCATTCTGGTCCTGCCTTTTAACTTTTCAGCATTGCCTACACACAGGGTAGCTGCAAGAATGGGAATCTTGTATGATCCCAGACCCAGCATGCACTCCTGTGGGCTCAGCACTGACCTAGCTTGAGGGAGGAGCAGCAGAGCCACACCTTGGGACCAACAGGCAGAGAGAAGCAAGAGTAGCAGTCCCTGAAGACCCCCCCCGATGAATTACATACTCCAGCAGAGCTTTTCTGTGAGAATTGCCAAGCTGGAGCCTGTTCAGCAGAACTGCCAGCCTCAGTCTGCCCCTCTCCAGCTTCTGCAAAGCTGAGTGAAACCTCATAGGCAAGGTGGAAGGGAGCAAGCCCAGCCCTGCTACAGGACACTGCCATTTGGGACAGAAGGCAGAGGGTCAGCCAGGCCAGTGGCTTACAGGAAAGAAGGGCTGTTCCTGCAGCAACACCTCAGCTCGCAGCCTTTTAACATGAGTCCTGGTGATAGAGCAGCTCATTGCTGGGGACAGTCCCTAAGAATAGCCAGCCAGCTCTGGCACAGCTTCAAATCTAATGTGACACTGAGATCTGTTTAACTAGAGGAACAGACTCTGCCCTCTTCCCCAGTGACCTAACAGCTGACAGCTCACACCACACACACACACAAATACCAGGACAGTTATTTCTGCTACTAGAACAGCTGCTTGTCCCACCACAGCACTCCAATCCCTGGCTATATCCAGCACCAACGCCCACCTATCCCCACATCCCTGCTTTTGTTTACTGACAGGTACTTTTCCAGCAGCTCTGTGCAGCACAGGTCAGTCCTGCAGGAATGACACCCAACTGCTTGTACTGGCGTGATTCTGCAATCCTGCCCAGAAGAGCAGCTGCATAAAGCACCTTTGCCTTTACTGACAGTCCCCCCAAACTTAAGGGCATCAGAAATGGCATCACACAGTGAGGCTACCTCCCCTTCAGCTGCCCTTGCCATTCACCCCCTCCAACTCCTCCCTGCTGAATGCTGGTGCCTGCAAGGCCCAAATAAGCCTGGAGAGACTCCAGTATCACCGCCACCTTCCCTAAACAAGTCTTCCTAGAGGCTCCAGACAGTCCCTGACTCCAGCCCTGCTCAGGGTTTGCTGTGCCACAAGGCATCCCCCAGTCTGGCAGTCACAGACAGGCTGAACACAGAGCTCTGAGCAACGGCAACAACCCAACATCCCAATTCACCTCGTTTCGAATCTCCTGGCTCAGTCCTTCAGCTTGATCCAGGGGAAAGCCAGACACCAGCTCTGTGGTCAGCACGTGCTTGCTGCACAGCTCATCTATCACTCTTGGTACATAAAAGAAGGGGTGGTCTTTCAGCAGCTCCCTAGGGATGGAGAAAGGAGAGGAAATGGTTTAGGAGTCCTGAGAGCAGACAGACCCATCAGCAACACCTCACATAGCCCTTGACCAGCTCTCCCCACACCCTGGCTGGGGCTGCCAGGATGTGTTTTCCTCAGCAATTACAGTAGGGATTAAGTCAGCAGGAACCCTGCCAGTGACTTAGAGCTGCTGCCAGCTCCTGAGGTCACACCTCCTGCCAGAGCAGAGATATTAAGAAGGCTCGAGGCTGGTGCATCAAGGGGCACTGGGCTCTTTTGCTTACCCCACTTGGCTTTAGGGCCAGACGACACACATGGAAGAATTGCTCTGCCAAGGGGAGCAGTGCCACAGGGGCAGTTCTGCAGCAGGACAGGGAGAGCATCCAGCCACCATGTAAAAATAGTCTGGATGCTATGGCAAGCCAGGGGAGCAGGCAGCACTGGTGGTGGTAAATGCTTTAAGAGAGCTGAACTGAAAACCTCCCAGGCTGAAGGATGGGAGAAGTTAACAACAGGCTGAGATACAACCCAGCCTCAGGAGTTACTGCAGCACCTTCACACGTGGCACAACTGCCAGACTTGCACAGGAGGAGGTGAACACATTTCAGCTGACTGAAGCCATGCCCAGCTGAGACAAGGTGGTGATTTTGGGGGACAGCTCAGGCCACAACCACGCACCCTTCCCCTGTACCACATGGCAGGGCACTGCAGCCAGCTCCCCACCATCCCTGAAGTTAAGCAAGCTCTCCTGCCTCTCCCCCCCACACACACAGAAGGGGTTCAAGGCAATGGTGGGAACATACTGGAATTTCCTTGCACAGGCAGCTTCTCTCAGGTAGTCACACTCCAGGGCCAGCTCTCTGCTCACAACTTCAATCAAGTGCTCTGGGAACAAACCTGAAAGTCAAATAGCACAGGAGAGAGCAGGCTTAGAAAAAAAGGATCTCCTGAGGCTAAGCTTTCCAGAGCTGCAGCTGAGGAGCAGCCTGCTATCCGGCCAGCTGAGCTGAGGAGTAAGGAGGCCCCAGAGAGCCAAGGTGCAGTTCCAACTAGATGCAGGTTGTGCAGTAATCCCAGGCCCAAGCTACAGAGCTGCTCCTAAGCCAAGGTACATCCACAGCACTGCTTTGTGCAGCAGAGCTCTGTCCTCTCCCAGCTCCCACCCCAATCCCAAACTGTCCATTCCTGCTACTGGCATGGCTGTGCAGGGACACGCACCAGACAAGCACCCGAACGCTGGGCAAAAGCGGCAAAAACAGCTCCATATCTGCCTCCGAGTGGCAGCAGGCACTGCCAGGTAGAAACAGTCAGCATGACTAATACAGTGTACTGCAGCAGCAGCACGTAGCCACGGCCCGAGATGCCAAGCCCAGTCTTCTTAGTCTTGAATTTGGAAAACCAATCTCCTTCTAGGGCCAGACACAGCTGGGGCTGCAGCAACCTCTGCAGGGCCCTGCCCAGCCACCAGAGAGAACAGTCCCAGATTCTGTCAGCACCCAGCCTGATTTTAGAGCAGCATTTTACAGTCCCACGGATATTTACAGCTGCTGCATGTATTTGGAAAGAGGAGTAGTAAGTCCCACATTTCCTGTGGGAAAAGGGACTTATCCATGTGCTGGATAAGTCTGAGCATGTTCTAAGTCAGACAGTTCTCCACAGCTCTGAAAGAGAACATCTGGGAAGAGCACAGAATGGCAGGCATGGAAAGCTACAAGGGAACATGGAGAAGAATGAGTTCTGCCAAATGTACCAGAAAGTAACGGGACAAAGCAAGACTACCTCACCTGAACACTGCCCACACTCCAAGCCTAGAAAGCCACCAAAAGTGAGTATTCCCAGGCACTTTATATTTTGCCAAGAATCCCTATGGGTCTGTCTCTATAGAGAACACACAGAGACAAGTGCAGGTTACTCTGGCACGTGTGTGCATCCACATGGCCAGCAAACACACAGGTGCACTCCCCACCCCACCAAGTGGGCACTGGAGCAGGCACATGCCCCAGCAAAGGCAGCAGCAGCTCTGCAGCAGAACAGGGGAACAGAGCATGGCTCCCCAAGCTGGCCCTGCACCCTCTGCCCACATCTGCTGCCTCTCCTGCTTTCTGCAGGAAATCAGGATACTGAGTCTGCCCAGTAGCAAAGTCCCTTTCCCCAGTCTTTGGAGGGACACATGAAATGTGCAGTTTGAAAGGGGCTGGCAGAACTCGACCTGCACCACTGGGAACACAGGGCCTGCCTGGGTCTCTGTCTTTTTACCTTCAGGGAGAATATTGCTCATGCTCAGGACAGCCATCAGGTTGTTGACATCACTGTTGATGCTCTGGGCGACTCCAGGGTACTGTGGGACAGAATGGGAGAGAGCAGTGTTGAGATCAGATGGTCTGGTTGTACAGGGCATGATAAAAACACCTGGCTCAGCATCCACTGCCCCCACATCACAGCCACCTACAGCCTGGCGATGAGCCAGGGTATTCCTGAGCCACACATCCCTCCTCTAAAACCTTATTCAAAGCCCAGCATCTAAACCCAGAGACACACAGAAAGGTTAAGATGCAGCTCCTTGCAATCAGAATGGCTTGTTCAGATCCCCTGATGGGAATTCTTCCAACACATGACGGATTCTCAGACACACAAATCTCACAACAGCCACGGCAGTCAGTCCTTTCCCTCCCACAGCTGAAAGCACACACCCCTGGAAGCCCCAGTGTGTCATTCCCAGCACTAGGGCAAGTGGTGAAGCCCCATCCCAGTCCTGGCAAAGGCACCTCATCCTGTTCTCACCCTGTCTGTCAAGAAGGGAAGGAGCCTGCACTGCTGAGGGAAATGTGTGCTGATGCCAGAGGGTTGAGTTTCTGCTGCTGTTACCTTGGCCCGACTTCAGAGAGTACTTGGGGCACAAACGGCTTCAGAAGATACCCACACCCATTGATACTATTTCAAAAGTCTCCCCGTACTACAAAAACCCACCAATGAGTTGACCAGCTTTGCCTGGGATACTGCTCAGTCAGCAAGGAACCTCGCTCCTTGGGACTGTAAACCATGCTGTACAAAGAGCTTTAGCTCTAGAACGTCATTCGGTTGGAAACGGCCACCTGAGGTTGCTGACACTCAGAAAGGGGCCTGGGGCATGTGCACATCCCAGAAAGGGGACTGACCTAGGGAGCAAGTGGGAGCCTCCCATACAGCCTAAAAGTACAAGCAGTCCCTCAGCACCATTATCCCATCCTGCAGTGAAGAATCTATGGGATGTCTCCTGCTCATCTGGACTCACGCTGGCTCAAGCTGCAAAACCTTTCCTGTCTTTTCCACTCAGCTTGCACTGTGTAAGACATCACATCTTCGCTTCCTTTAAAGTGTTCCTTATTTCTCTAGCAGTACACACAGAGCTCCCCTGCCCTTCTATGAGCACAAACAAGACATGGCTGCTCTGTGAAGCCCACCTGGATTTTCATAGCAACTTCTTTCCCATTTTTCAAGCGTGCCAGGTGAACCTGACCAATTGAAGCAGCAGCAAAGGGGCGTTCTTCAAAGGACTCCAGTTTATCCCTCCAGTTGGGGCCCAGATCGTTGTTCAGAGTTTTCTACAAATAAATAGAAAGGATCAGGGTATGGGAAGCAAAAATTTAAGACTTTCAGTCTTGGAAATCACATTCCTCTAAGGTGACTGAGTTCTGAGTACCTATAACCTGCTTTCCAGATCATCCTCTGTGCCTTGTCATTGCACACCAAGGCAGGGAGTGGTGCAGCCAGCAATGCTGACCCAGCACTGAACAGGTGCTGATCAGATCAGTGTGGGGCTCTGCCCTAAGGGACAGAAATCTTGAACGCAAACATTGCTGCCTTGGCATACAAACATCCCCTTTTAGGCGCCACTTGCTATCTCCCAGAAAATGAGCAAAGAAAATGAGTTAGCTATTTCTCCTCTTTCATCATCCTGCCAAGCTGAAGAGAAGCAATCCAGGCATGACTCTCTTTAAGGCAATATTGACAATTAAACATCACAGCCTGCTTTAACACCTTTTTTGCTACCCTGCCAGACTGCCATATTTAAGTTCTAGCTCTGCTTAGTGTCTTTCAGAAGATAAGTAGTGCTGGCAGTTCCTTTGGCATCACTCTTTACACTTCAATTTACAGAGAACATATACACTGGGGAAAGCAAACTTAGCTTCATTCTGGGTTTTCTTGATAGCAAGTTAACCAAAATGGTAAGGACAAAGCTGCTGTTAATTTTCCATCAGACTGAGGCTTGTAAGTCTGTTTCTAAAATGGGATGTAGACATATCTAGACACCACTTTAAGACCCACACGAAAGAGAAGAGGAAACACAAGAGGAGGCTACACTCAACAAGACCCTGTAACTGTATTTGGGGCAGCATCCTGCTCCATATCAACATTAATCTCAGGACATGAAAAACTCTCACATTTTTCCCCTCTGTCAAGACCCAAACTTCCAATTTTTTGGGAGAAAAGACAGCACATAATTGAGAGAAGAAATCACGCGTTACCCCCAACTGAAAATACGCAACATTATTGAAATATTCTATAAAATCCCCATCCACCTCCCTTACTAGGGCATGTCACAGGTGACATTTTTTCTGTCCATTGTCTTTTTCCCTGATAAGCACTCAGGAATATTCCTCACCATCATCTGCTTTATTGGCATGAAGTCGGCGCTCTGACGCACGCGCTCAAAAATCCTCTGGAGATGGGGGTTGATGAAGGCATCGTCTGCCAAGGGAGAGCACACAGCAGTCAGTGCAGCCATTGCATCCTTCAACACACAAATGTGCTCCTGCATTCACACAAGTCAGGCTGTCCTACCCCAGGCACACCCCAGTGAAGGTTTTAGAAGTAATTCTTTAATTCTTTTGGTGTGGTGACAGGCTGCACAGACCCAAGAGCAGAGTGCTCTGCCTCTGTCACACACCAGCCCATCTTCTGGCTGGCAGCAGTAGAGCATCCAGGTCTAGGAGAGGCCACTGCCTCATGGAAATGCAGGTCACAGAAGGGACCCCTGGAGAGCCATCCCAATGCTCCAAGGTTCCCCATGTGGTTTAATCCAGTCCATATTAAGGGGCAGCAGCTCCTCTAGAATGCTGTGCAATGGTAAAACACCACTTACACAAGTACTGAACTCTTGGAGACATCAGGATTCAGCATCTGCTACTGTAAACAACTGCCCAAACACAGAGCAACTACAAGTGGGCAGAAGAGAACAGAGCTGAGCCCAAACTTATCTCAGAAGTATTTAGCAAGAAAATATTTACATTCACAAGAGAAGGGACTGGGGCATCTTGAAAGATTAGTCCTCTGCTTGAGCAAAGGCTTCTACAACAACTCAGAGAAAAACTACCAGTGCTGGCAAACTTTTCATTTCATAAATGATTATAGAGGAATCAGATTTATCTGCTGCTCTCCCAGCACTGGGAAAGTCCAGGCTACAAGCCTTGATCCTGAGAACTGAACCTGCAGATGCAATTGTGACATTCAAACAAAAAAAAAATATTGTTCCTTTCTAACTACACATGCATGAACCACCTTATGTCTATCCCAGGAAACAAGAAACAAACAGTGACCTTAAGAGGACTGTCCTGGGAAGAAGGGTGGAAAGGAATGGAGAAAAAAAGGTAAATAATGCAGAGATGTGACATTAACACTCAGCATTGTTTACAAATTCCCACTGAAGCCATAGCAGCATTTAAAAGTACTAACACAACCCCACTGTGGAACCAAGAGAAGTTTTTAAGAGGAGCAGGCTTTGCAGGAACAGTGAGTAGAGCTCCGGCTGTGACGTTACAAACCCGCAAGAAGGTGAGACACTGAAAGAAACACCTGCTCTGTCACTGATGGTGTATCACTGCCCAGCCTCTGAGCATGCTAAACAATATTCTCAGGGCTAGGTGAAGGTATTAACCATCATGCTGCAACGTGTCACCTGCACTGCCAAGGGTGACTGGGCTAAAGGAGAATGGATCTCACTAAGAGCGACTCCCACTCCCAGGAGCTGTTTGTGTCAAAGCCATCAGCATCTGCCACAGGCATTCAGGATCAACTTCCTTTATTCTGCTCACTGCTGACATCCAAAAGCTCTCAAGGGGTTTCCACCCCTAGTCTGGGAGGGCATCCATCCTCAGCCGGGGTGTTTGACCACCCCCAGCCTTTGTTCATGAGCACAACGTCAAATAGCCAAGGAACCTGCAAGGCCAGGCTGACTGTACAGAAACTCAGCAGCAATGTCAAAAATCAGTCCTGCCGTGGAAGCAACTCTGCCAGGCTTACAACATGCTGATGCATAAGGTTTTACGTCTTTGTGGTCAGCTGCTGAGGCCTTACTGGAACTAAACACGAAGCAGGAGCCAAGGTAGGGCACTCTCAGCTGGCAAATGCAGCTGCCTTTTCACCACCTCTCAGAACACAGGATGACCAGGGGCCTTTGGCATCTTTTCTGTGCGTGACCTTTAGGAATGTGGGTCCCTAACAAATCCACTGACTCCCACATCAAGGAGACACAACAGACGTCAGGGGTTCTAAGGAAATTGCTTTGTGAATTGTGCTCAGCCTCAGGGAGCCCAGCCCCCAGAGGCTCCCAGACCTGCTGACAAAAGCAGGGAGTTCAAACTCGCCAGGCCTCAGAGAAGCCCATGGAGTGGCAGGACCTGCGTGAAACCCTCCTGTCCAAACAGCCACCCCAAGAAAGACACTCTGCATTGTCTGATTTATCTCACCACAGCTGTCCCCCAGCAAGGTCACCACGGGCCAGTGTTCTTGCCAGGCACAGCAGAGTCCACACACTTACAGCAAGAGTCCAAACGAGGGCTGGGTACAACCACTGAGGTTGCTGAAGGCCTGTTCCTGACACCAGAGTGAAGTCAATCACCAAGTATTTGACACTCCTGCCAGGGCACCGTAACATTAGGAGACAGCAGGCAAGTTATAAAAATCCAGAACATTTCTGCTCCTCAGGGACAGCCTTTCATAGCTCCCTCCTCTGCACTCGCATCCAGACTTGGGCACACAGCAGGCACAACTCAGTGGTGTCCCAAGAATCTGAAATTAATCCCACCTATGGCAGATGAGTTTAAATGCAGAGCTGATTTCCAGGCATGGCTTGCTCAGCCCACACACCAGAGGCACTGGAAAGCCAGGAGCACAGGAGCTCCTCCTGGATCTGCACTGTGAGCCAGCAGTGGCACCTGGCAGTTTCTGGAGGGTGAGAAAACAGCATGTGGGTGGCAGCCTTTGACACAGCAGCTGATGCCTCCCACTAGGCTCTGCCAGGTGGCCATCAGCCTGGCAACCACCTAAACCAATTGATTAGCAAATGACATGCCAATCAGGGCCCTCTGGGACAGTGAACTGATCTTGTTTTGTTGGCAAGCCCCGAGTATTTAATACTCTACTAGATCCAGTCTCATCAGTTGGTACCTACAAAAATTAAAGCAGAAGCACAAGCCAAGCAAAGTGAGTACTTCAAACACTCAGACACTTACTCAATTTCAGGAACATATTGAAAGCTATTTACAGACAAGTCTTACAGCTATTTTTGGCTGGTTCTTTCTTTCTCTATGAGGCTGGGCAGGAAGGCAAACTGGAAAGATCCTGATAAGGTTTGAACTGAGCACACCTGCCAATTCCCTAACAGTTCAGTGCAGACACTGATGCCACTCGTGCCTTCACCTGTGTCACTGGCCTCAGAGCTTCATGGGTTAAGTAGCAGTTTGAAGTCTTCTCAGGATGGAAACAATGTTTTATACCTGATAAGATTATCAGCTGTACTGGCCTTTCCAGTAAAGCTTCAGTGCCCAAAGAGCATGTAAACCACAATCAGGTTGCTATAATGGGAGAGTATTGTGGATATAACCTTGACCACTTTTGGTGAACAAAGAACAGGATCCCATTCTTGTTGTCACCCTCCTCCTTTCTAGCAGGACATCTGCAATTAGAGTGTAATACAGCTCTGCTGCTTAACAATTGCTTGTAACACAGACATAAAAATTCACAGTGTCACCCTACTGTCAACCAACTTCAGTTACAGTAAGGACATTGAGAGAGTAGTGGTGTCTTTCATACTGGGATTAGATGGAACTCACACATTTCCATCACTGCTCTCACAGGAGAAAGCCATTTGTTCAGAGTCTCCATATTCACTTGACACTGCCTGACTGCAGACAGTGTGTCACACCTGGCAGCACTAAGGACAGCTGAGGACCTGTGCTGCCACTTACCTTGAATGCTTAGCATCTGTCCCAGCTTCAGTGCTGCTCCCCGGACCTTGCACAAGGTCCTCACGATCCTCTCTGCATTGGCCTCTGACAGGAAGGGGCTAGAATCCATCACTGCTTTCTTCCCTGAAGGTAAGGAGAGAGTATGAATGAAGAACACCCTTATCTTGGCAAGCCCACTCCACTGTGTTAGCCCACATTCAACAGGAGATTTGCCCTTCCCTGGGGAAATCAAACCAGGACTACACTGAGTGCCTTCACTGCAACCCAGGGCACTGAACTGTACACGTGCCTTGGGACAACTTTGACATTGTTGGCTTGAGGGTCAGGAGCAGCAAGTCACAGCCTCCAAGAATGTGCTGCTCTGCAAGCTGTCTGGCATCCTGGGTAGATGCTGGTGCTTGAACTCACTGTGCCAGCCAGCACAGCCTAAAACACTGTGCAAAGGTGTCTTGAGTCCCACAGCACAGCCATAGCCTCAGAAGGGCAGTGGGAGTGAGCCACAAGGGGGAAGCCTCAAAAGCCTTGGAAGCACACCGGCACAGACCAACAGGCCTCTTCCAACCTCTTAATGTGGAAGCCTACACAGAACAAGGCCAAAATATACACACTCAAACACACACTTTCCTGTCCCCAAGCACGTGTAAAGCCTGATGTCTGACAGGCTCAGAGAGGTCACACAGCCATGTACACTCCAGTGCCACAGTTCCAAGTATGCACAGGGGGATTGTGTGGCATAAGAAGCACTTCATTTTAATTTTTTTTATTATTTATTTTTTTATTGAGGGAGAGGGGAAGGTGACCTTGATTTAGTTTGTGGTCCCTTTGGGAGAAGCAACCCAGAACTACCATCCAGGGAATTGCCCAGCAGAGCAGGGACAGAGCAGAGGGGGCAGGCAGACACCCACCCACCTCTTCTGCTGGGGCTGTAGGTCAGCTCCTGCTGCCAGCCAGCCAAGCAGGAGCAAGGTCAGCTCTTGCAGCCAGGCTGCAGAGCTCACGGCTCATATGCTGATCTTGCAGCTACATTGTTTTTAGAATACTTTAGAGGAACGGAAGACGGAACAGCTGAAGCCCCCAGAAACAATCATCACAACCCAAAAAGGCACAGCAGATGAAAAGAGCCCTGGAGGTCTCAGGCAGCAGATGGAAATTACTGGTGTGCCATGGGCTGACTAGAGATCCTCTCCATCTCCTGGCAGCTCTCAGGAAGGTACACAGAGGGACTCAGACTGGCCAGGAGAAATAACAGACTGAGGTAGCTGCTGTCTGAACTCTGGTAGCTCCCACAACTTGGTACCGTTTTCTCGAGGTGCTAAGCATGTTACTGATCTGACAGACACCCTTCAGTCCCTGCAAGCAGCTGCATTGCTTAGAGACCCTCCCTGCAGAGGTGATTCCACAGAACTCTCCACTGGCAGAGCACAGATGTGTCAGGTACAGGCTGTTCTCCTGCCCTTCATCCCCCCCTCTTTCTTTCATCTGTTTTGTGGGATAGCAGCAGGATGGCACTGCATGTGGGACATTCTCTCTACAAATCCCTGTCCTAAGTCAAGGATGTAGAGGAAAAAGAGGAATAAAAACACCAGGAGTACACAGGACAGCCATCCTGCTCTTGAGAGCAAGATATGGAAAAGCAGGACAGATCCAGAATTCACCATTTCCAGCACATGGCAATCCTCAGAACACATTTTGCTCTGGATAATGGATGTAAGGAGACTTAAAGAGACTGAACAGGTAGAGCTACCCAGGGCACAAGGATCTGGCTTTGCACACTTGAAAAGCTCTCTCTCAAGTGTCCTGTCAGGAAAACTGTATGAGATGGCACACAGGTCCTAGGGAAAGCACTGAATCAAGGCCGTATCTCCCTCCACACCACTGCACACAAAAACATCCTCCTCTGAGTCAGCAGCAGAATAAAGGGGTTAGTTAATGATTAAAGTCACATCCAGAAGCCAGTGAACCCTGACCATTTTAACTCTTATCAGAGAAAGAGCCAAACACAGGCAGTCCCAAATCCTCTTCTCCTGGCAGGCTTCTCATTGAAGTCAAGCCTCCAGGGGCAATACCTGATCACCAGGCAGCCCAACAGCACAGGAGCAGCTCTTGCTTGTGTACTTTGGTACAAGTGTGCATGAACAAGAAGGTGACCTGGAAGCAAGAGTGAAAAGCAGTGCCATGTCAGTGGCAAGCAGAGAGAAAACAGACACAGGCTTCCAAGGCTGGGTGGAAAGGAAGTGGGGATAAAACCCACCACAAGTTCATGGAAAAATATACCAATTTTCAGTGAGTTAACATTTTACCCAAAAGATGGCTGGCACCTTTTGGTGCCTCACATTATTTCTTCCCCATCTTCAGATCACAAAGCTGGTTTCACCTATTTTACTAGGGAAAGGAAAAAAGGCAAATAGAAGTCCCATGCAAGCTGTGGCAACATGGACACCTCAGACATTAAGGCTCCTGCAGCCCCAGTGGCTGGGCTGTGAGTTCTTCCACAAAACAGGCAGCAGGCAGACACCCTCCCTAGTGCTTGACCCCCTTTTAGTTTTTTTTTTTCCTTTCCAAATTCAGAATCAGCATGAACCTTTCCAAACCCGTGTGCGACTCACTGCTGCATCACTCCTTTGGAGAACTAGTGACCAGATTTTGTATTTGTTTTAGGACCATCTGCCACAGAAACTCTGGGGCAAAGGAATATTTAAGAACATGGCCTAAGCACTTGAGACTGACAACCCAAGAATATTGCATTACTGCCTTTCATAAGAAAATCCCTCTGTGTCCAAAGCCAGGCCAAGTGCCAGCCTGTTGGGATTCTGTCCAGCCTGGCATTTGTGCAGGGCCTGAAGAACTGCCCGGGACAGATCATTAATAAGTGACAAAGTTGTCCTTGAACCCAGTCTCTGTACTTGTAACAGCAGCTGTTTATTTGGGCACTCACAGTTTAATTCCTGGGAATTTATTCTACTTTCCCATTCCCACCCTGTGTGGGCCTTCTACTGTATTTACATACAAGTGTGTATTTACATACACACTTTAAATACTGAGGCTGCCATCAAGGTCACCAGTGACAGAGGAGGTTTTCAGCCTACCAGGAAAATTCAAACTGGAAATCAAGTCTGTCATCTTCTTTTTAACAGGATAAGATGAGCCAAACCACTTAAAGATGGCAGCATTAGGGCCTTAAGCATTAAGAAAAAACAAAACAAAACAAAACACCAAAAAAGCCTACACCTACTTACAAGAATTTGGCAGCAGAATGAATTTATGTCCAGGACATCAGGCTTGGACAGAAAAGGAAGAAATTCACCAATTCTTGCACCAGACATATTTGGTCTAGGCTAAGTCCATAAGAAGTGAATTGTTTATGGAAAAAGAGACAATCCAAAGTAGGGAGAGAAGGGTCCTGTGGCTACTAAACAAAGATGGGGAAGCTGAGCAGGAAAAAACAGATCAGCACTAGCACAATTGCTAGAGAATGTGCAGGAGAATAGGAATTTGCAGTCCCTCTGACAGCAGCAATGGAAAGAAGAAGTACAAGCTGTGCTATCAGGACCGTGTGTAGCTCAGGAGTGTCTGGCTAAGGGGTTGGGAATAAAGGACCAGTGTTTCTAACTCCATTTTAAAGGTGTAAAGACACTTTAGTTTGTACTATCTAGGCAAGAGGAAGGCAACCAAGTGAAAACTCTTCCTCATTACTCCTGGATGCCAGTGAGAGTGTGAAATTCTTAGGCATGCCTTTGAGCATACACACACATCCCACTTGTTTAAGTCTGGAGTGCCAAGAAGTTCTTACTAATATTGCAGCAGGAGGGAGAGAAATTACATGCTCCAGCAGCTTCCCAGGAACAGGACAATATGTCATTCTCCAAAGAGACAGGTATCAGCCCAAACTCATGGTGCTAGCAGCCACAAAACTTGGGAACAAATGCCTCAAGCTGAAATCAGGAAAGAGGTATTTTTAAAGAAATGTAAAGGTACTTATGTCATGAGATTTCCCCACAGAACAGCTCAGGTTGGTACTGTCAGAAAAACAGTAAGAAAATGGGATCTCCCACTGTGTCCCTATCCTCTGCTGTGCATTTCTGCAGGAGCAGAGCCCATGGAGAGAGCTCTCATTCATGGAGCCTTACCCACCACTCTAAAATACTGTGGAAAACACACATCCAAGGACATTAACTAGAAGCTGTAGCTGAGTCACCTGGAAATCTTCCTGTGTCTTTTGCCTGAGAGGCTCCAGAAGAGTACAAAGGTTGGAAGTCTTTCACTTTTGCCTCACCTCCACGCTTGCTGCTCTTGGCCCATTCTCAGTTCCACTATTTATATTACTCTCCTTTGCAGCACAACCTCTGCTCCAAGATCTTATCTAAGCAGACTTGACAGCAAGAGGGGAAGCAACAAGGAAAGACAAACAAACACCTAAAAATAAAAGCCAGGTCATTTTCTTATTCCCTGCCTAGCACTGAAGTTGGCAATTCTCATGGCCACCTTTTTTAATCAAGGTTTATTCAAGAAAATAACTCTTCCCAAAGCAAGATTCAAGACTGTAAAGCAGGCTTCCAACAGAGAAAAACAGTAGTTTCCCCATCAGGAAGATAAAAGTTTAGACATGCAATTGCTTTATTGCAAGGAGAAAGGGTCTTCTGCCCTCTAAATAATAAAAAAACCCTAATCCTTCTCATGCTGTAAGAGAGAGGAAGAAAGCTCATGTTATTGCCTCCAACTTCATAGCTCTGCAAGCTCATGTTTTCATTTAGGGTGTGCCTAATTAGAAAACACTCTGGCAAGCAGAGAAATACCAACAGTTGTGCAATTCAGCCTCTGTTAAAAGCAACACAAATCATCAGCTTCCAACAGGTATCAACAACCTGTCAAACAACCCGGGTGCTGAAAGGAAAAGGCCTTCAAGGATTCTCTACAGGATGAGCTGTGTTTGCCTGAGTGCATGTTTTTAAATCAAAGCAAAGAAACCCACCTATCCTCAAACACCTCAGGTCTTAAAGAAAAACAAGAACTCTTTGCCAAGGATCCTTTTTCTCTGCTGGGCTGCTCTGTATTGCCTTGCTGTTAATATTTGTATTTTGGTATTCCAAATACAAGCAGAGTGCTGGGTCATCCACAACCCCTGCCTCCCATTAATGGGAATGTGTTTCATATCCTGAAGTGTTGTTTTATGGTTTAGGAATTTATTTTGGTTGGGATTTTTTTCTTCAGTTGCTTTGTTTTTTCAGTGTTTCCCCCCCCCTCTAAATTTCTTCATTTTTCAGCCACTCCAGTACCTCCTGAAACAGAGGTTCAGTTTCCATCCTTCTTCCACCCCTAAAGATGACCAGGGTGAAGACAGAAACTGAGTTAGAGTAGGATTAAAAGGACCCAGCAGTTGTCATTATCTGAAAGTAATGCTTCTGAATCAGGAACAATCTGACTTCATTTTTACTTCTAGCTACAAGTATTTCAACCTTCCACCAGCTCTCTCCAGTCACTGGAAGTAACCTAAACACACAACCATACCAGCCAAACCAGAGAGACCAGCTGCAGACCAAACAGCCTGCAGCAACTCTAACAGACCTTGACATTTTGCAGTATTCCCCACCAAAGCTTTTTCTGGATAACAAACAAGTGAATGGAACCACAAACTTTAGAGTAATCTCTTGTTTTTTGGAGAGGAACAGCTGATTTTTCTATGCCCTAAACCATGCATCCACAGACCCCCCCCCCCCCATATTTTACCAACACATATGCTTAGAAGAAAGCCACTACAACATGATCAGGTACAACTTAGGAACATTTTACATAAGCTGGAAAGAGGATCAGGTCAATTTCCACAGCACAGCCTTTTCCATGTTATGAGAATCCTTTAGAAGGCAGCACAAGACAGATATTGGAAAGAGATAATTCCCATTTAACAGGAGCATAAAGTGCTTTGTCTCTCTTACAAGAGAACAGCCATCCTCCAAGATCCTCCTAGGCAGAACATCCTTTAATTTCAAACAGACTGCAACCACTAACAAAATTTTCAGACACAGAGGCTCATGTAAAGTTTCTGTACTGATTGAAATGCATTGTTCCACTGAACAGTTTAAAAAGACTTGTTAAATCAAGGCAATCCAAGAATGGGCACAGGGATAGTATTGAACCTCAGGGATGGCTATGGGGAAGTAAAGCTGGACAAACTGTGCTGGCACAAACACATTCTCTGGAATATCTTCTGACCTCTGTCTATGTAGTGAGGCTGTGATGTACTGAGATGGGAGAAAAGCCAAGAGATGAAGAATAATATTGAAAATAAAAGAACTACCCATATCCCCTGTTAGTCTGTCTCACTGCCCAGCCTTCAAAAGAATACAAATTTGGCAAATGCAGGTAAACTGTGGCTAGAAATAAAATAAAGAGGAAGATAAAAGAAAATGGAAGAGCATTGAAATGGCTTACCACTGCGTTCCTCAGGTCTGAGGCTCTTCTTTGCCACTTCTGCCAGTGCCCCAATGCCAAGACCAACAGCGAGTCCTTTAAAATAAGAAGAAAAAGACTCAATCAGAATGAAAAAACTTTCCAAGCCACATACAGAGGCATTTTTGGTAATTAAATTTAAGCCACCCATTCAAATGTACAACAGCTCTATTAGAACATCCTGGCTTTTGCAATGGAGTCATCTTCACTGGACGCTGGAGAGTTTTCTCCTGTACTTCTTCAGCCCAGCATGCCAGCCAGGAATCCTAGGCTAGGCCAGTCTGGGACATCTGGCTTTCATAAAGCATGTCACAAGTGTTACTCAGAGCTTTGTGCCCTGGCTGATGTCCTGCTGTAGACTCCAATCATGGAGTTTTAAAAAGGGGAAGAAAAAGAAGCCAAAACTCTCACAAACATGGCTCTCAGTACAATTCTCAAGAAGGAACAGAATTCCTCTCACTGCCCACCGTGCCACAGCAGCAGGAGGAAAAACCTTATTTAGGATGAAGCCACTGCAACCCTGCTGCCTAAGCATGAGGTTTAATTGCTCTCATTAGCTGCCTCTTCCTTCCATGAGCTCATTCACT
The DNA here is from genome assembly GCF_015832195.1 of Motacilla alba alba. Taxonomy (NCBI): domain Eukaryota; kingdom Metazoa; phylum Chordata; class Aves; order Passeriformes; family Motacillidae; genus Motacilla; species Motacilla alba. The sequence goes on from NC_052018.1 coordinate 105,638,463, forward strand.
GTGGTGAACAGAAACATGTTTCACCCCAAGGCTCACCTTACACCAGCAGTGTTACACCTGCAGTCCAGGGAGCTGGGCTGGGGAGTAATCCCTCACAGCAGTAAAACCAGGAGACAAAACACCAACCAGCACTCCACATGCACTGTCACCCTGGCAAGCAGTGAGTTGCAGGGTGGTTTCGCAGCCACAGGTTAAGCCGGGACTACAAAAGCAGCATTATCTGCCTCTGCTAACCAGAGCAAAGGCACCCAAGATTAAATGAGGCACAGATCTAATCACGCAGCAATCCATATACAACCAAAGGTCTCACTGCCTTCCCAATATAAAAATATTTATTTTTCTGGATAATAAAGGGCATAAGCAACCAGAACAGATGGTGCTGCTCCACGTCTCCTCAGCAGTGGTGCATCCTGCTGTGCTCTACTCCCACACTGCTGACAGTACTGGGTGCACCTGCTTTTCAAGCACTCCAAGCCTTCCTTAAGGCACTACTGGAAAACTTCCCAGGTGAAACAACTGGGGAACAAAGTCAGCACAGTGAAGGAAGCAGAGCTGCCCAGCACATGGCATTTTGCACATGTGCAGGAAGAACCACATGCACAAGTTTTGCAGACTCAAGTGAGAAAGCCTGGCCACAAACAAGGTGACACTCATCCTGCACTGGAGCTTTTCCTCTCTCCCATCAGGCAATTACAACTCCCCCTCTCCCAGTACAATTTCAGGCTTGTATTGTTTTTCTGCTTCATAAACAGCTCCACTTTTAATCTTACAGACTACATGCACTGGGGCCAGAGAATCCTGCATAAGGTGAAGCACAGGAGGCATCAATGACATTACAAGGTGGTTGGGGTTTGGGTTTTTTGGTTGGTTTGGTGGTGGTTTTTGTGGGATGGTTTTTGTTTGGGGTTTGTAAAAAAACGTTTCTGTATTTCCTGCAAGTTCTTCTATGGAGTCACAGCACTGAAGGAAGTGTGATGTTAGTAACTAACTTGTGTAGACCCTTCAATTGTGCCAAACCATGCATCACCAATTAGCAAGTGTTTTGCACCAGAAATCCAGAGATTTTATTAGCTAAACAAAGTGAGAAAAATATCCCTAAGCTTCACAGAAAACAAGCAAAAAGGCTTTTCAAACACAGCATGAACATCTACTAAAATGCTGATACACAATTATTTCCAATCAGATCCCACATACAAGACAGTTAACTCGGAGCAAGCAGTATCAAGAGTCAGATAGGAAGCCAATAAATACAGATCTCATCGATAAGATGTGACTTCCTACACTAAATACCACTCATAGAACATTTCTGTTGGCCTTGATCCCACTTTTACCACCTCCAAAACAATGCTCCTCACCACAAATCAGCTTGGTCATTACCAGAGCTAGACTGAACTGACTGGCAGTAATTGGTTTCAGATTAAAAACATCACATCTTCTTCTTTAGGCTCCATGTTCAATGTCTGAAATTAAAAATTACCAGATTTACTGTCTGGGCATAAAATATCTGAAGTTTCTAATCTCTTCATCATTAAGACACAAACCACTTCAGAGGTAAATGAAAGTCTAGGAACCAGATTCTACTCTGTCTTGCAGAATAACGCTGAAGAAGTTACAGCTTGTTTAAAAGCAGCTTGGGTTTACATCAGTGTGGGCAAGATCAGACTACAAATGAACATGTTTTGCACCTTCCCTCTCATGGATGTGCAGAGCTAAGCATCTGTACTAATAGTGCAGACTGCACTAGAAAAAGACCTGCTTTTTCAATAGGTGCTCTTACAACTTCCTCACTGCTCACTCTGTCCAATTTCCAAAGAAAAAAACAATGAACCCAAATCACCAATCAACAACAGTTTCAGATAAACTATGGTTGGGCAAAAACAAGTGCATGGTTAAACAGCTGCTAAGCTTTAAAGAGCTGAAGTTTAAACAAAGGCTTCAAGCATCTTCAAACAATAATCACAGTGTTTGCTGCTGCTTAGCAGCCAAGCTTGCAAAAAAGGAGGATGTAAGGGTGGATGTTTGGGGCTGTTTGCCTTCCCAAGTAACCACTACAGATGCTGAGGTCCTGCTTCCCAAGAAGTACAGGACATCTGCCTGCCAGCAGGGAGTCATGAATGAACTCCTCTTGCTACTTTGCTTGAACATGGAGCTTTCTTTGCTTTCCCTCTGAAACTGCCTTTATCTCAGCTCCCAAGTTGTCTCCAAGTTTTTGCTCTTTCCTATTTCTTCCTGCAGTGGGAGGAAATGAGTAAGCAGCTCTAGGGGGCTGAGCTGCTGCTGGTCACCTGTTACCAGGAACAAGTCACCCCTCCAAAGAACCTGGAGTGCTACAAAAGCACTCTCCTCCTCTGGGCCACTAATCTGCTTGCACAGGACACTCCTGACATCCTTCACTTCCCTTGTCTGCAAGAGGTGTATTTCCTCCAAGATTAATCATTTTGGGACACTTCTCAGCATTGCTCAACAGCTATTGTTCAGCACCTTGAAAAAATAATATCCTTAAGTACCTCTATAAAGTCATTTTCCTACATTTTGCACTTCATGCAGATTATTTCAGGGCTGGAAAATGCCACTTGGTTTTAGACCAGCAGAGTGGCTCTTAGAATATTTTCCAGGCATCTGCAGCATCTGGTACACTTCAAACCAAGCCTATCAAGGGATGATCTGGAACCAGTTTTATTCAGGGCAAAACCTCTTGCTCAGCAACTGAGACAACAAAACAAACAGGAGCTGAATGGGCTGTTATCACTCTGCTCAGCCTGCCAAGCACAGGGTGGGAGCAAGACCCTCTCCTGGGGCAGCCTGTGCCCTGGTTTTGGTCACCTAAAACACCACGAACACCACACAGCACACACTGAAAGCTCCTCAGCTGGACAGGGCAATGAAGAATATAATGAAAGGCTCATGGGTCAAGATAAGGACAGGGAGATGACTCAGCAATCACCATCACAAGCAAAACAGACTCATCCTGGGGAAATTAGCTCAATTTATTACCAATCAAATCAGAGTAGGATAATGAGAAATTAATAAAAGACATTGCTTCTACTCCTCTACCAGATTTGCAAGGTGCCCCTGAGTGGGAAGAATGATGTGCAGAACTCCAGCGTCTGGGAATGATTGGCATCTGCCTCCATGATATCAGAAGGCAAATTAATTACTTTATTATACTATATTACACTATATCACACTAACAAGAACTATCACTAACTAACTCAAGAAACTTGTGACTCTCTGCCCGAGAGTCCCCAACACCCACACGTGGATCCAACTGGTCAATGAATGCAAAACACCATCACCAGAATGCAATCGAGCAATCACCTCGGGTAAACAATCTGCAGAACACATTCCACATGGGCACAAACACAGGAGCAGCAAATGAGATAAGAATTGTTTCAATCATTCTTTCCTCTGCTTCTCTCAGGAGAACCCTGAGAAAGCTAAATCTCTCTCTGTTCAGAGGGCATGTGAATACCACACTCCTCCCTTCTTTCTGAGTTTAACTTTATTTCTGAATTCTCCACCTCCTTGCCCTCCCCAGCAACAAAGGGGGAAGGGGATGGTGGTTACAGCCATTCCAGCCCATGTTGTTTCTGCTGCTCCTTCCTCCTCAGGGAGAGAACTCCTCACACTCTGCCCCTGCTCCAGCCTGGGGCTGCTCCCACAGGAGACAATTCTCCACAAACTTCTCCAATGGGAGTCCTTCCCATGGGCTGCAGCTCTTCACAGACTGCCCCTTGCACAGGGTGCAATCCTTCAGGAACAGGCTGCTCCAGGGGCACAAGTCCTGCCAGCAAACCTGCTCCTCTGGGGGCTTCACACAACTTCCTTCAAGCATCCATCTCTTCCACTGGGGGTTCTCCTCCACGGGCTGCAGGTGGAACTCCTCCATTGTGGCCCTCTATGGCTGCAGGAGCACAGCTGCCTCACCATGGCCTTCCCCCACAGGCTGCCAGAGAATCTCAGCTCCAGCATCTGGAGCACCTTCTCCACCTCCTTCTTCCCTGACCTTGGTGTCTGCAGGGCTGCTTCTCTCACTCCTCCCTCCAGCTGCATTTTTTTCTGGATTTTTTTCCCCTTCTTAACTCTTATCCCAGAGGTGCTGCCACCATTGCTGATGGCCTTGGCTTGGAGCCATCTTGGATTCAGACACGGGGGAAGCTTCTGGAAGCTTCTCCCAGAAGCCACCCTGCAGCCAAACCCTTGACAAGCCAACCTGATCCATTCACATGAGTATCTGAATCCTGCAGCTGTCAGGTCTGTATATGCTTTACTAACATACCTCAACAGAGTAGGCTTTTGCTTTTTTTGTTTTCAAAATTGTTAAAATCACATTAAATCTAGACTTCACCACAAGCTTCCTGAATTTTCTTTATTGCAAAGGAATCTTATTATCTCATTAAAATAATAAACTTAGAAACCAGGAATATGATTAAGGGAGACAAGAACAGCTTAGAAAAGTCAAATAAGGCAAGGAAGGGAGAATGGAAATTTAAAAAAAAAATCAAGAACCGAGTAGTGGAACTGATGACCCATCAGGCTACAAAACAACCATGGAACAAAAAAACTGCAGAAAAATCTGTTTTGTCAATTACAATCCTGGGAAGAATAAATAAATAAAAATCAAGGATGCTATTTAGTACTATAAATACACCTCCCAGCAGTCACTCTGGCTGCTGCAAGAAGCAAACAAAAATACATATAAAGGACTAAGAAGTTCAGTAGAGGATCTTGTGCTGATCACAGAGCAATATTAGCTCAGTATTACAGGCAAGTGTTGGAAAACATGATCTTCAATCTTTCCAGTAAAATGCTCTTTGCCCACAGAAGAGGTGAGAAGCCAGGCAAACTCAGCAGCCCAAGTATTTTTGCCTCCTGTTGCTAATTTGTCCATCACTCACCAGAGTGTCCTGACATCATGGCTGAGACACAGCTGAACACTCCCTGTAACACTGGAGGGGATGAAAGAAAACATACAAAGACAGGAGGAGGAATGGGATCATGCCAACAGCATGGGAATTCAGCTATCTGAACCCCAGAAACAGTTATATGAACTCTGGTTTTGACCTACTCAACATCACTCCATCCTATCAAACATTAAAATAATACTGTTCTAATATGGAAATAAAGGGGGAAAGTGGGTTGTATTAAAAAAAAAAAATCAAATGCTAATTTGACTGTGGTGGAGACCGGAGGAGAAGAATTCACCTCAACCACTTTATTTCCCAGAATGATTTCTTGGGGTCTTCAAATGAAGATGGCATCCCAAAGCACACAAGAAAATTCCTGCAAAAAAGTTTACTTGCTTTAAGCTACATTCCCTCACAGATATGGAGCAGCCTCCTGCCTTTAGTTATTTTTAAGGCAATGTAAAGAGCCAGGCAGTAGAGCAGGAAATAATCACCCCCACCTCTGGCATTCCTTGTCTGAGTCTAATCATTTCAATCTCCTAGGAGTGAGGACATAGCTGGCTCCCTAATATTCCACAGGTTAACAGTGATGTTTCCTGCAGTATTTCTTCATCCTCCCCCATCCAACCTGGCCTTCAACACATCCAGAGATGGGATATTCCCAATTTCTCTGGGCAGGCTGTGCCAGTGCCTCACCACCCTCAGAATAAAAGATTTATTCCTAACAACTTATCTAAGCCTGCCCTCTGTCAGTTTAAAGGCATTATCCCTCATCCTGTTACCACAGGCCCTTGTAAAAAAGTCCCAAAATATTACCAAGGGATATCTTAAACTGAAATAAACTACCTATAGACCACATCTGTTGTTTGCTAAGCCACTGTATTGACAGTACTGTTTCTCTTTGCTGCTGCAAGTTAAAATTCAGAGGGAAAGATAAGCAACGAATGCCAACATGAGATTGCAGAGACCAGAGAATCTGAACAATTTCTGCAAAAGAATTTTCCCCCAGCAGCCCTCTAAAAGCAAGCACTCTCTTGCCAGCCATTTTAATCGTATAAAGCAGACAACTGGAGGACAGTAGCAAGACCAAAAGAAATAAATGACACACAGATGTCTGGAGATGCTGCTTATAAGCAATCTCTTTCTTTCCTACTCTCCCTTAGTGGTTTTGGTCTGATGGGGCTATTTGTTTTGGTTTTACCTTGAGGTTAGGAGAAGACAGGCTGTACTTCCCCTAGAATGAGTTAGTCTTCCCTCACACAACAGCCTTGGGTGCCAAAAGCTGGAACACAAAGCAACAGCACTGGAACCCAAAGTTCACAGAAAATTTGGTCACCTGCCACTTCACATCCCCCAGCTGTCAGCAAGCAGCAACAGAAGAACTCAGAAGATGACAAATAAAAGTGCTGTGATACTTCCCCTAACGTTCAATGCTAGATTAGAATGGAGACCTGTGTGTTACTAGAGCTTAAGAACAGAGTCGATGAGTTTTCAAGTAATGTCTTGTTACTCCAAAAAGCAGATCATGAACGCTGCTTCCCCTTAAGGAATAATAAGCATGCTGTGAAGCCAGAGTGCCTGCAACAGACTACAGGGTTAAAGAGATCTGACAAGCATGAAAAACTCATCACAAAATTCACTTGCTGTTTACTCCTGCACTGCACAGGATCAGCCCCTGCCCCAGCTCCTCCTAGTGTGCCTATTAGTCTGACAAAAGGACACAGAGAAAGAATAATTGTTTTTTTTTCTGTAATAGTTGATTTGAATTACATTTGACAGGTTATTTTTCTTTCTTCTGGGATCTGTAACACAAGGATGTCCACTTTGTACATGTGCTTCTCTATCAAATTTTGTGGAAGAGAATCACAAGAGCCACAAGAGACTGTTCAAAACCTAGATAGGCCACTATCATCTCAAAACACTACAAAAAACCTCAACCACAGCAGCAGATAGACTCCTCATCCAATGATTACCCTAAGCAGCACTAGCTGTGTTCATCTCTCCACCTGCAACATGTCATACCTTATTCCTTAGGAACATTTTAAGTCCTTTGATGACTTTAGATAAAAGACATTAAATAAGCATCATCTGTCAATATTACTTAAGATATTTAGCTGGTTTTTGCAAGTAAAATTCATTTAGGTTTCAGCTAGCTTGACCTTACAAGCTCAGAACTTATATGCTTCCTGGGAGAAATCAGTCTACAAGCAATGGCTTAGTAAATCAAACCCTGAGTGTTATCATCTCCCCATGCTCAGAAAGGAATACCAAGAGGAAATGTTTTATATTTAAACACTGTTCAGAGAAGCAGCGAGGATAAGGTTGGGGAAAGATTACTTAGAATAACAGCTGCTCCAGCTGTCTCTGCTTGACAGTAACAGCAAACTGTATGGACTAGGAGAGTTTCCTCAAAGTGCAATCACACGTGCAGGAACCAGGGTATTTGTACAGGCTGGGGAACAACCTGCACCTCAGTGTCCCATTAAAACAGCACAGCCCACATGGTGTGTGTCACCGAGACGATGTGCAGCTCTACTACACACCCCCAAATCGTCTGCCCCAAACTCTTAAGAGCAATGAAAAAACCCAAATCGAGCTGTTTGTGGGAAAGCACTTTCCTATTAGCAAGCTGAGCTGGCAGCTGGAGCCACCCAGTGCTGCAGAGCAGGAGCCCTGCCACAGGCAGCCATTAAGAGCAGGTGCCAGTGCCATGGCAAGCGTGGGAGCGCAGACTGACCTCCAAAGTTGGCGAGTCGGCCGATCCTGGTGACGGGAACCTTCCTTTCCCGGGCCCGCTCGCTGAGCTGCAGGGGAGACAGAGGGGAAAAACAAAACAAGAAATCCACAAATGAACCGGGCACATGCTCAGATACCTGCAAAGTCAGAGCACAGGCCAGAGCACTTGAACAACTCCATGCTGCAGAAAGCTCTCCTTGAACCTTTGAGATTTTCAAGGGAATACAGGCAGAACAGAACTGAAATACACACTGAGCAGAGGAGAGGACAAGAGGGTGGGAAAGACAGAAGAGCTGATATGTTTGGAAATCCCATTTTCACGTTCAATCCCATTTTCAGCAGCCCTTGTATTGTGAACTTGGAGATGCCCCACAATGCTAACCCCAACTCCCTTCCACGCATGGAATTAGAACTCATGGAGGGTCATCAGATTCACAGGACTGCAGGCAGCTCCTCCACACACAACAGCAGGAGCAGCTAAGGATACAGTTTCATCCAATATCCTGAGTGAGTGATCCCAGTGGCATCTGATACTGGATGTGGGGAAGGAGCACAAGGTCAGAGCGGGTGACAAGTATCTGCACTGTGGCTTCTGCACTCACACAAGGCCATGAAGCGCTAAAGTGAAAATTGTGAGCTGTGCTACTCTCCAATCTACTTATGCTCAGGGCAGCATTGCCTCCACCTCTACAACTGCAAGATGCCACACAGGAAGCCACAGTCTCCACTCTGAGGGGCTTGGGTCCAACTCTAAGCCTGTGTACACTTTTTGAACATCCTCTAGCATCAGATTATCTGACATAGAGGGAGCAAGCGTGAAAAGAGAGACTGAAAAGCTATTGACAGAACAAATATCACAGGGTTAATGTGCACTGACACTTCCCTCTTTTGCCTCCAAAAAAGGGAATAAGTGGAAGAGGAAGAAATGAGAGAAACATAGGAGAAGGTGAGTAAGGGCAATCTAGTACAGACACCACAGCACTGAGAATCCTTAATTAAAACAACATACCATCTGTTTGTAGGGTTTCTGCCCTGAACCTGTTTTGGCCTGTCTGGCTTTATCAATATCTTCAGCTGTTAATCCACCAACAGAGGAATGGTCTTGGTGAAAAGCTCTATTTTGTCCAAAGGCAGTAGCAAAAGGATTTCCAGGGTCCCTAATGCCTCCAAATAACCGTGCATCCATTTTGGGAGGGAAAGGCTTCTGAGCCACGCCAGAATCTCCAGTCTCATCAATATTTCTAAAAGGTCCATTTGTTGTGTAGGAATAAGCAGGGCCTTCAGTGCTGTGTTCCTGAGGCTTGCCAGGGGCAGTGGAGAAGTCCATTGGAGCATCTGATGGCTCTCGGGCTGAGAAGTCGTAGTCTTTCCCAAAATCCTCGCCGAAGTCAGAAAAGTTCTCCTGCTGTTTGCCAAGCTCCTGCAAACAAGAATTGAAACACTTCAAGAAAAGATCTTAAACTTTGCTCCCTACCCACCCGTGGTCCTCAGATGAGCATGCAGCTGGGTGTCATGTCTCCACGGTAAAGAATTGTAGAGACAGAGACTCTGGCACTGCAGACATTCACAGCAAGAGACAAGAAAGAAAGGAAGAGACACTGAAGATGCCTGGAATCCCTGACAACCTTTTAACTCCACTGATGGGACAAATTCTTTAACAGTTTCTCAAATGTCCATAACTGGAGACACGCTGTTTTTACATTCACTGCCAGAAAGGGTCACTAAACATGGAGTTCACTAGAAGCAATGCACTGCTCAGAAACAACAGGTGATTGGAGCTGCAATATCACATAAGAATAACATTGTTCTCCCTCTTCCCATCCTGTTTCCAGTCACACAACATGAGCACTTCCCAGCCCAAAGCCACCTGAAGCAATACCAGATACCTACTTACAGGCAGAGTAAGCTCAGCCTTTCACAGTTCATAACACTACCAACTGCAAAACACATTCCATTATTCAACCACCAAACTATGTGTTGTCATCCCAAAATAAATAAAATTCTGTGCCTGGAGCAAGGATAACAGCATCAGGCACAGCAACACTCCAGACAAGCTTCTCCTGACACTCTTTTCTGTCCTAACCTTGCAAAAGCTGCCTCACAAAGCCCAGATATTTCTTAATACTTTTCAGTCAATAATGAATACATAAATAAAAACCAACCAGAGCATAAATAAAAACCAACCAGAGCATAATCTCTAGTTACCTATCTCAGCAGTGGCAATACCATAAAATAACTGATGACTATTACAGGCTATCAACAGGATTTTAAATCCTGCTGTGGTCAGGCAAGCAGGCAGCATATTTTGGGCTCTTTCCTAAATACCAATTACATTTCCCTTCCTTAGAGAAAAAGCAGAACACGGTCTTTCCTGTTATTCAGCAGGTCCCATGCTATTCTAAACCTCAACATCACAGTGGGGGAGGAGAGGGGAGATGTTTATAGATGGGGACTGTGCCTCACAATACTGACCAGTGATTACAAGCAAGAAAGCTTTCTTACCTCCATACTTAAGTTTTTAGAAACATGCCAGACAGCTAAAACCCTGTCACTTAATGTAAAAGATCTTCCTCTCTTCAAAATAGAAAATGCTGTATGGTTATATTTGTTACTGAGCTCTGCTTTGACAGGAGCTTCTCTTGCAACCCATTTACACAAAGCAGGGCAAGTGTTCTGCAGTTGTGCTCATTGGGCTCCTCTTGTGCAGAGAAACATGCACAGAAACAGAACATCATCTCTCTCTCCTCTTGGGTGCAAGAGGAGAACAATGACAAGACAAAGCACTATCCCCACAAACACCCAAGTTAGTTCTACTGCAAGCTTAAATAGAACCAAGAAAACACTGGCCCGGATTCTAGGGCTGAAGCTATAGATTGCTCATTGCATAAAAACCATCAAAATCTCATTCCTAAGTTTCTGCTTCAAAAATGATCATCTGAGCTACACACTCCTTCTAAAGGATGACAAGAGAGAAATGCCACAGAAAAGCCCCTAGCTTTCAAAAGATGGCAGCACAGCAAATGTGAAGCTCTTATAAATCTATCCCCAACTCTGATGAGAGAAGCTGCTGTCTGGCTTTCCTTATGCTCCTCATTTGAAAGCCAGTTCCAAAAATCCAGCCTGGGCTGTAAGTGGGGAATGTGCAAACACCTGACCCTGAGCCACTCAAAAATATCACCAATTCTGCCAAGAAAGGAAGCAGCACTAAGATAAATCCATGCACTCTAAAAGAGCTCCTTCATCCAATGCACCCTAAAAGAGAGGCAAATCAACGCCCGAAGTTTAAAGGAGACTCTAAATAACAGAGTTGCTGACCAATCTTAGCAAGAGCTTGATCTTTGACAAGATGGGACAAATAGAGCACTTTTCTTATTCAGCATGTCTTAAACAGTCAGTAATGGAAACACTAACATTCCCCTCCCATTCCTGTCCAAACACCTTCCACACACCACAGATTCCAAAGAATTCCCAGAGCACTGCAACGTTACTATTATCAATCCCACACTTCAGAACTAGGCTCTCATTCAAGATGTGAGCTCCCTGACACTCACACAACAAAACCAAAAAAAAAGTACCTGGAGAAAAAGCAAAACATCAGACTAGACTGTGCTCAAAGAGCTTGGCTTACCTGCACCTTCCCCAAGGCAGAGCTGAACTGTTGCTCAGCAGTGGCCTGGAGAGTCTTTGCAATGGTGACTGCATCTCCCCCGAGGAGCACCTGCCGAAGCTGTCCTGCCTGGGTCTCCAGGATGGCTTTACTGAGCTTGGTCAAGCCCCTCATGACCATGATGGCATCACCCGCCATGACTGATGTCTTCCTGTGCTGAAAGATAAAAAGGGGGAGGGAGCAGAGAGACAAGACGTCAAGAACAAGGTTGTAACAGGTTTCATGTCCTCTAAGAGCCGGTAGCAGATCCCTGGAAAATCTCTTCCTGCTTTGGCAAGCAGCCACCATGGGAACCTGTCTGCAGCCCAGAGAGCACCAGGCCAGCCTGAGGGCTTGGTTAGCTGATCTTCCCAGGAAAAGAGAACTCTCCCTGTTCTCATAAGTTAGGATAACTGTCCAGGACTCTATACAAATATCCAAGTTACCACTGACCAAGGCAAGCAAAGACAGTAAATGTCAGTAAACACTACAAAGATTGTCTTGATTCCTTCCAGATGTTACAAGTGGATTAAAAACATTAACAATTGACCTTTAATTATTGTGGGGCCTTGGAACATGTTCTTAGGCCCTGATAGCACTGATGAAGTTCACTGGCACATTCCATTCCTGATCTGGAGTTGTGCCTGCTCATTTTACATAGCTAAATTTCTTCACTCCCACACCAGTGATTAAGCTTTGCCCATCCTCCAAAGGTAGCCTGCTCCATAGTCTGTTCTGTCTCCAACTTGTAGCTCACTCTGCTACTTCTAATTGGAAGTTTAAGCATCTCACAACACCTACCTACTACAGCATTTGCAAGTGCTGCACTACAGTCAGCTTTTGACTCACTCAGCCCCACTTCCTTTTCAAGGGGTTCCATCTCAGATTTGTAACAGCCTGTGCCATTTCAGTGTCTTCAAATACAAACTGGGCACTGCAGGATGGAGGACAGAGTGTGTCTGACAAGAGTGATTTCCATCAACTCCTTTGGCTCAGCCTAGAACCAGGCTCAGGACACTGGCTCTCTCACATCACTGTGGTTCGTGTAAAAGAAATCCAGTCGTTGAGGTGCAAAACCATTTTGAGGGGAGATTTTCACCTGCTTATTTCACTCATCTGCTACACCCTTAAAGCACAGACAGGGTCACAGTTCCAGGACTGGCTCAGCTGCCCATGTTCCCATCTTTACTGACACAGAAGACAGAGGCATGCAGTCGGAACAAGATGCTGACTAAGGTCAAACCTTGCCCATACAGCAGCCTCTGTAATGATCTGGAAAGGGAAAAAAAAAATATTCTGACTGCAATAGGTAGAGAGCACTAGTCTAAGGCCACATATTTAAGTTATTTCCTAGGTAGGTACACAGGTATCAATCAGTTCTTAGAAGATAACCTGTCAACATGCACATATACTCAACTATAAATGTTAATATACTGATGTGGTACAAGTGGTCTTGAGTCAAAGCACGCAAGGCATTACACCCAGCTGCAGACCACAAGTAACTGGATAAAGTTACCTTCTCAGGAAACACAAGCCCTATCTCAAACATGTCTGCTGTGCCTGTCATGAAGGAGAAGAATGGACAGCTAAAGCTAAATTTCTGTCTAGGTACACAAATTTGCTGCAATCACCCAGGAACTGCGCAGATTACTACAGCTGAACTTCAGAGAGACATTATTATACAGATGCAGGATAAAGCCCAGTTATTGGGATATTTGTTCAACCACAGTATCAGTGATCAAAACTGGGAAGAAGCTCTGCAGCCTGGAAGTGTTACACTTACACATTGTAAGAACACTGTTAAAAGGACAGCAATGGATCTGAGCCTAACAGGTTAGCTGCAAAAAAAAAAAAAAAAAAAAAAAAAAAAAACTCAAGCCCACCTAGGTCATTTTTCTGTGGTTCTCATTACAAGGCCTATCCATATGCTCCAGACCTCTAAGAAGTGCTACTCCTGCATTTCTCTCAGTTTAACCACTATGATTTGTTTTAACCTTGTATTCTGCACTTTTAAACTCAAAAGTTGCCTGTCAGGTAAGGAAATCTACTCTGTCAACAGGAAGTGTTTTTCTACCCCTACATCTTTACACTGGAAATTTCCACATGGATCTCACCCAAAGCATTTATTTGCAGGCTGTCCCTGCAATTCAGAGCCAGGCAAGGAAATCAGCCAACAACCCAATACTGTCCCAGCTGAAATGAGACCATTCAAAGGTTGCCACTATTAAGAAATGAGTGCTTTTGTGATCACAAGTATTAGCAGCAAGGAAAGTTTGAGTGCAAAAGAAGTTCATTTCCTCCGTCCCAAGAAGGGCAACAAAAGGTAAGCCAATACAGACTTGGACAACACACACAACAACAAATCCACTTTTAACATGTATTCTTACTAATCAACAGCAGTAAAACTATACACTTCTTTCACCCAAAACCAGCCAAAGACCTTGTCATAACGTGCCAGTTAGGATATGCTAAATGTATGCTTTTTAAAAGAAATAAATCTCCAAACAAAATTTCAGGGAAGCTAATGCAGCCACAAGTAGAAAACATACATTGCACAACCCTCATTCAACCCTCCACTGCTAAATATATCAACATGCAAAGAGGACCTATTGCCCTGCAAAATTTGGCTACAAGACACTGCACAGGAGAAATCCTCACCAACCTCTCTCTGACTTCCATTTTATCAGCCCCACTTGCCCTGCACAGCAGCTGTAACCACCTAGGTACCAGGTAAGTGGTTTGTCAGCTCAGAAGCATCAGCAACATGCTCCTATGCAGTGCTGCCAAAAGCCAGGCTATTCTAAATAAAATATATGCTACACAGTCAGAAAGGTAAAACATTACACACCAAAAAAAAAAAACAAACAAACCCAAAACCACACCAAAAAAACCCAAGCACTAGGAAAATTACTTTTTTCTCCAATGAAAAGGCAATAAGCACAAACGAGGACAAGAGACACAAAAACTGAGACAGGAAGCACACACTTCTCAGAAGGCTGCTACTGTACCCAACAACTACAGTTGTGTTAATATCCAGCACAGACAGCAGGCAAGGCATTTTTTCCCCCTAAGACAAGTTCTATTCCTACCCTACTAAATCAATAAATACAGTATAAGCAAGCTCTAGCAGAAGGAGATTTAGGGAGTGGTTCCAAATGGAATTAGCCCAAGTGTACAAAGTCTGTATCACACTTGACTTGCTCCCTGAGGATTCTTTATCTAGCACTAGCAAAGTGGGGCACTGCTAGCACAGAGCACGCACAGGTCAGTGGTGTCTGCACAAGCTGTCAGAGTGCCTCTGACCTGGCCTGAAGAGGGCTGACAAGTGTTGATCGTGAGCCCTTTTCCAAAAATAGGCAGGGTCACAGATTTGGCTTAGTAAGCTTCTCACAGTTGAATGAACCCCTGGAACACCCCCACACCTCCCAGCACGGGGAGGCTCGAGCCAAGCCATGCTCAGGCACCAGGCAAGGTACACACGGTGGGCAGAGGGGCTCCTGCAGGTTAGATGCCACCTTATTCAGAGCCCAGCACAACTCAGCCAGCGCTGAGATCCTCCTGTGTGCAGCAACGCTCAGCCTCACAGCCCACCATTCTCTGGAGTCACTGACTGCCAAGTGTTTCCTCCCCTTTTCAACATTCCAGACTATTGGACTGAAGGTTTAAGCAAGTGCAGCTTGCTTATCACTCAGCTTATCAGAGGCCACTAACAGAAACCAAGAGCCTCACTACAAGCACCACAAGAAATCATGTATTTGTCCCACTTTACAAACACATTCTTCCATTCATTCCCTTTCTTTTCCATGGCGCACAGATCTGCTTGAGACTCCATAAGCTTTCTTCCAGATGCTTGTACAGTGAAAAGTTTTACTCAGACATATATATACACATGCATACACACACACACACATATATATATAGGATGGACCAAGTTTATACACAAGATTTCTAATCATACAAATAGCAGAAACATATCTGAAAGTTTCCTGTGCATGACAACACAGCCTCTTTCAGTTTATGGGAACTACTTCTACTCTCAATACTTTGCTAAACACCAAACGCTGTTGAATAATTTAAAAACCAAAACAATATAACACAAAATAACTGACCAAAGAAAAAAACATCAAAAAATCCCCCAAACAAAACCAGAGCAGTTTTACAGCAGCCCATATTCCCCCTGTCAGGTCTGCAGTTTTAGCTGCCTTCTCTATCTTCAACTTTTATTCTAAATAAATGAAAGTAAATAATAAAATAATATTAGCCTGACAGATAGTAAGGCAGATAATTAGATATCACATATCAAGAAAACAGCCTCTACATCTTCCCTCTCTCCATTATCCTTTATTACAAGCAGTGTTATCTCAGTTGTATCTAAACAAGGACTAAAACCCCGGCTTCAGTGTTATAACCACCCACACCATCAGAGCAAGTGTGGCAAGAGTATAATGAAATAAAAATAATAAACACCACAAACAAGATGCAGAAAGGCAGATACTCAGGACATTGTTCCATGGCCATGAACCAACAGTAGACTAAGTCCAATATAACTATTATTCATTAAGCTGCCCTGTAACTGTTCTTTTACAGATTTTTTTTCAATTTCTTTTTATGTTTGTTGCCATACCAACCCTTTCATGTGATCCTTTCATTCATGGCCTTTTTCAGTTCCATCACACACCTCCCCACCAGCTCCTTTGATACCAGATTGCCAGGTCCCTGCCTAGATGTATTTTCATTAGCTGAATTCCTTGGGTTGCAGCTGACCCAAATTTTAACCATGCAGGGCACAAAACCAGCATTTTAAAAGGAAGAAGTTGCCATCATCCTTCAAATCAAACTGAAAATCCACCTTGCTTATCCTTCATTTTTCCCTTCCCCATAACTCCTATACATTGCAGAATACAGAAATGTATTTTAAGATGTGACCTGTGACAGAAGTAAGGACCCCTATATTTGATCCTGCCCCTGTGGCCTGCACTCAAGCCCCCTTGAGCTGAATTAATCAAGTCTCTGAAAGCTGCTTTACAACCACCCTCCCACAAAGCACTTCGCCAATGGCATTTTAAACAAACACCTTTGAAGGGCAAGCGGAACTGGTTTGCTCCCTAATCACTGCAATAGCAGTACACACACTGATAAAAACTGCTTGGCACACAAATGCCTCTTTCCAACAAAATTCAGAAGGCTTAGCCCTCATTTTTGGCAAATGACAGTTAGTTCGAGACCCAATTTTCCCCATAAATGGCTTGACACACATAAGAGTGAAAAGAATGCTTGGACACTTTAGCAAGGCCTGCTTTATTTTAGCACAGATACATCCACGAATGCTCTGGACCAACAGTCCTGTTTACTTCTTTCTGGACAATGTCTGGGGAATGCAATAGCACAGTCACAGCCCACATGCCTGGAATTAAAACGTATCCTTCTACCCACAGATGGAAATAATCTACACAGAGCTAGAAATAATTTAGCCACAATTAAGATTTACCACAATTAAGAGAGCACAAGCCTCAGTACAGGTCACTTCTGATATGCCTTGACACAGTACACCAATAAATCCTGCCCTGGGCACGCACTGTTTGCTGTTACCCTGAGGTAGATCCAACTCAGCTGCTGAGATTTTAAGGTCACTGCTCGTTCACTGTTCCCCAAGAATGTGATCTCTATCTGTTCCTGAGAATTAAGTCTTTGCAGTTGGGGGCCCAAAATAATAATTAAAAAAAAATTCCATTTCTCTCATTTGCAAGGCAAAAAGTTTTGGGCCATGGGGATGGATTTCAATCTGGAGTTGTATTTATACCTAACACACAATCTTTGTATTACCTCTGTTATCAAGAGGAAAGGGAGAAAGAATAAGAGGACAAGGGAAAAAAAGGGTTTTCTCTTCTGTTTACACAGTGGGCTGTGCTTGTAAGTACATGGCACTGCATCCTCTGCTTAGCTCGAAAGCCTTAAGTGTAACTTTAATTTCATTAATCCAGAGTTCATCAGAATTATTCATGTTAATTCCCATGCATGTAGATCTTTCACCCAGCAACAAGGACAACGGTTTATTAAAATCAAAATGGAGCATGACTTCCAAACACACAGATTAATATGAGATTCTGGCAGATGCAATATTTGAAGCATGTACTTAAGAAACAGAACTACTACAAGGTGAAACCTTTATTTAGGTTTATGGCAAGTTTACACAAAAGCACAGTCCACTAGTTCCAAGTCACCCCATCAATGGTAACATACAGCATTACTTGAGAAGACAAATCCCCCACATCTGTATGGAATAACTCTACCTAGCAGTATTTATTAAAAGGTTACACTAAAGCTCTTCACTGATCAAACCCAAACACTGAGCTTCAAACAAAATCTGAGCACTACAAACACCTTCCCCAAGTCTGCAGAGCAGCTCCATTCTCTCAGTCACTTCAGCATTAGAGCACAAGAGATCATCAAAGTTCAGCTCCCTCTGATGCACAGTTCTGCACAGCAATCAACAGAGCTCCCCAGTGGTTTTGTACTCTGAATTAGAATATAAAGTATAAATAAACGAGGTTAACAACTTGCAGCTAACTTTTTTTTTCTTTTTTTTTTGTTTGGTATACACTGCAATGGTACAATTATTTTTATTGGAAGTTTACACTTTCCAAAAGCACACCAAGGTTAATTTAGGAACTAGAAACCGATAAAGTGCTACGCCTCACAAACAAGTGCAGATTCCTTTAGACTCAAATACACCACTACTTAAAGCACAAGTCTTGAGAAAAACAGCAGCTCTTCCTCTTGCATTTAAACACACACCTTTCTCCACTTATAACTCTCAAAAAGATCAGGAAAGGGGACTGATACCACAGTTGAATACTTTAGAGGGAAGAGAACAGCAGTGTACCCAAACTTACACTGCTTGTCAGGCACAGGGTTGGGACACAATCCTAATGCTCTCCACAGTGATCCTTACAGCACACAGCCTATCCCTAAGAGTCCTCTAAACACCTACCTCTACAGATCAAAGCCAAACAAGAATTTAGAGCTGGTTTGCTGACCACCTAAACCTTATATTGCCAACAGTCACCATTAAATGCCACTCCAGCAGTGGCTTCTAGTCAGAACCTCTCTAAGAACTAGACACAGCCTGTGACTGAGCTGCACACCTGCTCTTCCTCAGGAATAAGAAGGTATTTTGCCTGTCACCCTTTGTGTACACCAGGGCAGACCCTTGCACAGCCCACCCCAAGCTGCTGTTACCGAGTCCTTAAGTGGCACCCCCACAGAGCAATCCCTCTGTCACCTCTGGGAGCAGCAGGCAAACACCACACGCACTGATCCCACTATTGATCCTGCAGGCATTCGTGTCTCTATAGATCTCATGGCTTCCAACCTTGCCCTGGAAACCGGGGTTAAGTTCCAATTTAGCAACTTAGAACACATCCCAGTCTATTCATAGCCCCCTGACACACCAGCACCCTGGCTGTCAGAGCTCCCATTTTTCTGGCTGTGCCAAATCCTCCCTGCAAGAAGAGAACCATGGGCAAAAAAAGGCATCCTCAAGAAGCCATAAAATGATCTCTGTGCTGCAGGGCAACATGGTCTTTCAGAACCTACAGCTCCAGCATGGCAGCTCTGCCACAGACAAGGTATTTCTGTTTGCTCCTGCTCCCCACACATAGGTACTTTTGAAACTAGGGTAAATGAGAATAATGAGCTCTGCATTTCTCTTACAGCTAAGCCTAACCTGCAAGCTCTCACACCTGATACAGAATCTGTAATCTACAATTGTTTAGGCTCTCTCTCTATGTATAGACTTAATGAAATCACATCTGCATAATATAAATACATTGCCTTTCCATACTAGAAAAACCAAGGCTTTTTGCAGCTTATAGTTTAAAGAAATAAAAATCCCCAAACTCCGAGTGAATTCTGGAAGGCCATGCTCCACAATGCTTTGCTGTGCAATGTAAAATGGTATCAGGCTTATTGATTTCAGAAGGGTTCTCGAAAGGAAACACTCAATCCACTTGCAGTTTACTGCCCAGTCATTCTCCCTGCCATCTCTTCCTTAATCCCAAATACTCTGTTGATGAGCACTTTGACCAGATCAAATTAGGATGAGGATTTAATCCTTCCAAATGGCACAATCCAGGCAGCAGGAGAGCTGTGACATTTCAGAACAATGCCCCAAGCCCTTTCATAGTTCACTTCTTCAGCAGACCCAGGAAAAAACCAAGACATGCAACTGGTTAAAAAGGAGGCATGAATAGCAATGGAAGGGGCCACATAAAGACCTAATCTACATCAAAAACCAGGACAAACTACAGAGGAAAAACAAACACAGTAGGAGAACTTTGTAAGAGGAAGTTATCACCTGCATGTCACAAAACAGCTCTAGGACCATAGAGAGCACAAGTAGATCATCTTTTCCCATGTCTTCACATACAGAATCTACAGTCTTTACAAAAAAGACAAAGTCTTATGCAGCTTCCAGAAAAAAAAAAAACCAAAACAAAACACCAAAAAAAACCCTGCTTTTAAACTGTGGACGGGCATGCAGGCTTGTTTAAGCAAACATATAAACTTGTAAAGTTTCTAAAAGCCAGCTCCACAGACTGACAGCTAAGTTTTTCAGAGCAAGTAATGTCATTTTCTATGCTGTGAGAAGCACACAGAACATTTCAGAGACTGGATAGATGGGAAGTGAACATGCTTTATTTAGCTCCACACCTCTACTGACTGACAAAACACAAAAGCCATTAAAATGCCATTAAAATAAAGTGCAGAAACACAACTGTGCAAAGAAAGGGCAAAACTTCTGTATCTAGTTCTTTCTTGGGTCTCTGTCACCAGCTCAGATTGATTTAATTTTGCCATCTACTGTACGAGGGAAGGGGAGCTGAGAGGAACAAAATAAGTGGCATTTAAACAACTGAGAAGCTAAAGACAAAAAATTGAATGTGAGGATAGGAATGTGCCTATAAAACGAGTTTTCACTGCTGGGTGGGAGAGCAATGATTGAACCCACGCCCTCAAACTACTGGGCTTCACTGCCAGCTTGTATTTTAGCTCCACGTGCAAATAACTGACTTTCTTCTTCAGATCCTGAAGGAAAGCAGGCACCTGCAGCACAAGGCAGCACTTTTATAAAACAAGCTGAAAGAGAAGCTGCTCTTCTCCTAAAGCTGCTCTGTTCCAGAATATACAGCTCCTTAAGGCAAAAGGGCTCCTCTTCCAGACTCCTTTCTTTTGCAGTTTTAGAGGGAGAAGACAAGACCTACACCACACTGGAGACGTGATTCCTAAATACTGCTTCACACTCACTGCCTCCATCCTAGGCTGGACTGTTCACCCAGCAGGACAGATTTAAGGAAAAGGAGAAATGCTTATTCATGCACTAAGTCCTGAGATGCATTTGGCAAGCCACCTGGATCAAACAATTTATCCCATGCACACTAACACACAAGATGACAGACCACGAGACACACCTGCACCCTGGTTGAAACAATGAAGAAAAAACACATGCAGACAGAAAAAAAACCACCAACCTCTGCTTAAAAAGATCCCAACTCCATAAGCAATCAACTAGCTTTACCATAAAAAAAATGAGAAGCAGGAATTCAGCTCCTGTCCCTTGCTCCCTCTCAGTTTCCAGAAAAACGATACAGCCTGACAAACAGGGTGTGAAACAACAGACCACCACCTGCCTTTAAAAGGAGTACTGGAAGACCAGAAGCCAAAAACAGTTCAGTTCTTGCTGCACGGATGCATTAAGCTATTATTAACTTGTGTTAACTATCACAAATGAATTAACCAGAGCTGCGCTGCACAGCACAGAATTCCCCGTGGCAGGAATGAAACAAGGTGATCAGCACTCTGATGGTAAAGGAGGCAATTCTCCACATCTGGCCTTTTCTTCTGCTCATCTCACTACCTCATTATTAAAAGGGAGACACTGCCAAAGCACAGCAGGCCACCCACTTTTTTCCCCCCACATCGAGTAAGACTGGACGACATAAAACTGTTTATTCTAAGCATACTTTATTCAAGGTTACTGATGTCACTGCTAATTACCAGCAATGAAAAAAACATCTACAAAATACAAAAAGAACTCTCCCGGTCTAAGAACAAGAAGGTTCTTGCTTGCTCTTGCTAGCTGCAGTTCCTGTGAACCAAACTCCTTCTGATAACATATGAATGTTCTTACCCCATGACAGAGAAATGCAAAACTACCAATATACCTTCAGACACCAATCTGCATTCAGTCTGTATAAAGAACAGTTTCTTAATCCCTTCTTTTATTGAGTCTTTTATTGAGCTACTATTGACTTTGGCCACTATCTTTCTACACCCAGTGCTAAGACTTATTTTGCATATTCTTAATACACCTGAGTCTAGTAAAACAATATGATTAAAAAACGAGCAACTGAGAAAAAAAATCATAAATTGTTAGGTCAATTCTTTTTAGGAAAATGATACTTTCAGTTATTGAAAGAAAAGCTTTTATTTCCTTTCCTAACACTGACCACAAAGTATGGATTTTCATTGCATGGAGGGGAATACAGAGAATCTCCTCACCTACATTCCTGCCGAGTAGCACACAACCTTGTTGGGCTACCAGAAATAGTGTTATTTCTTATGATACAGTCCTGCAGAAATCAAAACTGTCAATAACCATGAAAACAACATTATACAGCGTTGTCTTAAACCAAACTTTCATGCTTGTAGTTATTTATAGGTCGCTTGTTCGGTGTCCGTTTCTCCCCATCAGTTCCTGTTCACATCGTTACAAAGATTTTACAAGCCTGTTTGCCTATAGAAAGAAAGATTATTTCCTCAGGCACTTTACCAGGGGGCTCACAGGTTTTTTTTTACCCCCATTTCAGCCACAAGCAAAGCTTTAATAACACCCGACAGCTTTATTTTACAGCCATCTCCGACCAGACGCGCGGATCGGTCCCAGCGACTGAGAGCAGCGAGGCTCCGAGCCGGAGCAGCCCGGAAAGCAGCGCAGCACCAGGTTCGCTCGATAGCCTCGGGAAAGGAGCATTCCCTACGGAGCGGAGCAGCGGATTCCAAGCCCTTTTCCCTGATCCCCCTCCGGCTGCGCTCCCCGCTCGGCCCGCGCATCTTCCCGGCCGCGCTGAGGCGCCGGCCCCGCTCAGGAGGCGGAACCCGGCCGGCCCCGCTCTCACCCCGCCGGGACGCGGCCAAGGGCACGGGAAGGCCGCAGCCCCGGGCGCCTCCTGCCCGGGCGCAGCCCCGCGGCCGCCATCGACCGCCGGACCCCGCACACGTCCCCCCGCCGGGGAACGCGCCCCGGGCGAGCGACCCCCGGCCCGAGGCGCCGCGCCAGGCACGGGCGTCCTTCCTACGGCAGCGCCGCCACCATCCCCCGCATCCCTTCCCGCACCGCTCCCCCGCACGGCAACGGACCAACTCCCCCAGCCGGGGCACCGCCGCTAACCGGGGGCACCGCCACTACCGGGTGCTGCGCTGCCCCCACCCTGCTGCCAGCGCAGCCCGGCACAGGCCGCCCCAGCCCGGCCCAGCCCCTCCACTGCCGCGGCCGCTTCCCATACCCTATCCCGGCACAGCCCAGCGGCCACCGGCTCCGTTCGGCTCGGCTAGGTCCCGCTCGGCTCGGCGGCCGCGGCCCGGGCCCGCACGCCTGTTTACCGCCGCCGCCGCCCCCGGCCGCGGCCGGGCCGCGCGCCCCGCCCCCGCCGCGCTCCCATTGGCGGAGCCCGCGCGCCCCGCGCCTCCGCCAATGGGCGACGGGCACGGGCGGGGCTCCGGCCAATGCGGGGCGGGCCCGGCGCGGCGCGCGCGGCGGCTGCAGGGGGACGTGAGGCCCGTGAGGCCCGTGAGGTCCGTGCGGCGGCGGGCGGGGGGGGCGCGGGGAGCCGGGCGAGGCGTGAGGAGCGTGTGCTGCGAGCGGGGCGGCGACAGCCGCCGTCTGTCGGCGCTGGGCCGGCTCCCCCCCAGGCTGGGCTTCTGTAACGAGCGGGGACCGCCCGGTCGCGGTGTCCGTCGGAAGTGGCGGCGTCTCGCCGCGGTACCGGCTGGCGGGGCGGGGGAGGGTGGTCCCGCTGTGGGAAAGGATGGAGCGGGCAGCGCTCGCACCCCACGGCTGAGGTGGGCTCGGGGAGGCCGGGGGATCGCTGCTCCGGCGGTCCCACGTTCCCCATTAATGTGCATGAGGAGCCCCGCGCCCGGCGGGCTGCAGGGAGATGCCGGGCGAGGGGACCAGCTCCCGATTCGTGGCGCTCCGTGTCGGGAAACCTTAGTTTGTGGCTGCCTGTGTGGTTTTTCAAAGCATCGTGTCACGCAGGCATTGGGAACTAGTCGGGTTGTTGGGAAACGCTCGTAGGCACGTTGGAGACAAACGCAGCGCCTGGTTCCCTGCAGGTCGATGCCGGGGATGCGGCGTCTGACAGAGGCTGCGAGGGGCTCGCAGCGGCAGCCGGCTCGTCTGGATGCTCTGGTCAGCGCCCGCCTCTGTCAGCAACTTTCCCGTCTGAAAAATCACAATACAGCCGTTCTGGGGCATTTGCCACATGGCTGCATCAGTGCAGGAGTACATTCGGATGAGGTTTGGAGATTAAATCATTCATTCCTTCCTAAACCAGACAGGATTCATTATCCTTCTCCAGTTGTAGCGCAGCTTGCAGGAGTGACCAACAAACAGCCCCGAGCTTTAATTTCACTATTATCAATTGCTTGTTTTGGCTTACCTTTTCAGCTAACTAGTAGCTTGAATTGAGCACTTAAATCCACACCAGAGGACCTGTATGTAAGTCAGTAGGAGTTGTGGATGCTGTGGATTTGTGAAGAAGGAAAATGGATAAATGGTCTGCTGTAAGTGTGTAGAGAGGTTTAACTACAAAACCTGTGACTATTACTGCCAATCTGCTATTGCCAAAGTTACCCTCCTCTGTAGAGGGAGACAATTATTATCTCCAGCTGCTCAGACCAAAGATTGTTTGGCTGGTATTTACCAAGTATTGTTCAAGTATTACACATATTCCTTCATGTTTTTTAAAAAACCCAAAAATATTTGCATCTCCCCCAAGCCCCTCTCAGTTTCCCACGTAAACCCTGAGAAGGTTTCTGTAAGGCACTGAACAGACAGCTACAAATTAATTTAGCAAAATTAATCACCCAAACATTATCAAATTAGAAGCCAGCTCCAATCAGGACTAAAAAGGCTGGATTTGAATTTGAAAGGTGAAAAAAGAAACAGTTCCCTGGGAAAGGCACATTATTGAATTAAATGCTTAACACACAGGCTGTGTGTAGACAAAATATATCTGAAATGGAAAGGGCAAACACCTCCTCCCCCCTTTGATAAGGGGACGGAGGCTCAATAGGTAGATGAAGCAAAAACATGACTGTAATAAGATGCCAGCCTTGAGAAGTTTTGTCAAAAAAACGCCTTGTTTTCTTCATTTCGCTGCTCACACCTGTGGAAATTCACACAAATGAATCCTTCTGTTTGTGGTTAAGTTCATACTATTTCTAATAAAGGAAAGATCATATCTGCCCTCATCTGGAAAGAGATAAATTTAAGGTGTCTTTTCTAAGGACACCCCTTTTATCTATTCCTGCGCTGGATTTGGATGTCAGTGCTCAGTTTCTGTGTAACATCACTTTGCTTGCGTCAGCTCGGCGCTAATTGTGAAACATCTTGCTCACTGTGCTGAGCACGGAGAACTGGAAGGTTTCTGCATGAGCAGGCTGCCATAGTCTGAGATGGAGGCAGAGCAAGCACAGGGTGAAGCCCTCCTCATCTCTCAAAGACAGGCCTGGCTGGTTCCCTTTATTCACACGTGGTAAACCATTGGATATTTCTGCCGCTGCTGTTCAATTTGCATCACACCTTCTCCTGCCAGACTTTCTGCAGCCTTAAAAGACCCATTGAACTTGAGCTCTTTCTGTACATAAAGAAGAGAGAAGTGTCTGTATTCCCACCTAATTTGGAGTGCAAAGAGGTAGGACTGAAAGCTGGACTGAAGCTGCTGGGAAAAAATAGTGTATGTCCCTCTTTGTTACTTTGTAGTTCTTAGGGGGAATAGGGACAGGACACCCAGGACTCAATCCAGAATCCAGAGGTTAATTTTTGTGGGGACAGTTGACTGCTTTGTCCACAGTCCTGAATAAAAAGTTGAACGTGATGTATATGAAGTGCTGGGAGAGATGTTCCATGGCAGGTCTCCCTGTAAAGTGAGGAAAAAGGGTAACAGAGAAAAAATACTCTCAGTATTTGGGATTGGTTTAGTGCTACCAATTATGAGATTGACAGCCTTTGATCCTGAAAAAAGGAGGTGGTGTACTTGGGAAATAGACCAGGGAGTCATCCTGTTCTTCGGGAAGGGTATCAGTGGTTTATGGAACAGCCTTGTTGGCAGTTCCTCTGGGCTTTGGGGTGTTCAAATTCAGGTTCCCCTCTCTGCTTGTGAAGATGTAACAGCACCCCACACACTGAGACCCTCATCATTATGCATACTTGTCTTCTCTCTTCAGCCTTGCTCATATTATTTAATGGGAAAGTTCAGCAAGAGGAAATGAGAATGGAGCAATCCTCCAATCCCATCCAAATCCCAGACAAATCTGCAGTCAGGCCTTGTGCAAACTGTGCCTTGTGCAGTGGCAGGAGACGTGGACAGGAATCCTGTGGGGATCAGCCCAGGCTGCCCCATTCTGGTTTTGTGCCCTCCACCAAAGCAGTGTAGGTGAAACAGCAGCTTCATCCAGGCCCTGAATCTGGGCAGGGCTTGTGTAGAAGCTGACCTGCTGAATGTCCTGTGCAAACATTAACACTTATAAAAGTCCTTCCAAGCAGGGTAGAGGGAAGAAATCCAGTCCCTATAGGGAGGTCCTTTTTACAAGGGCCTGTAGGGACACAGGACAAGGAGGAATGGATTCAATCTAAAAGAGAGCTGACTTAGGATAGATATTAAAAAGAAATTCTTTGTTGTGAGGGTGGTGTGGCACTGGCACAGGTTGCCCAGAGAAGCTGTGGCTGCCCCATCCCTGGAAGTGTTCAAGGCCGGGTGGATGGGGCTCTGAGCAACCTGGTCTAGTGAAGGTGTCCTCGCCCATAGCAGAGGGTTGGAACTAGTCAAACTTTTAAGGTCCCTTCCAACCCAAACTATTCTATGATTCTGTGAAGCTTCTTTGTAAAGACCTAAACATTGACATCCATGTGACAGCAGAATGAGGTTGTTGCAGGTTAAAAGTTTTTGCATCAGTGTCTAAATCTCATGTAATTTTTGAGCTATATGCCTGCACTCTTTTGGAGGTGTGTGCAGTGCAGAGATGAATTTGCAGAGCAAGCCAAAGCAGCAAAGCAGTCTTATGAAAAAGCAAGTTCCTAGACTTAGTCTCTTGATTAGCTATAAGAATAAGAAGTGAACGTTATTAATAAATCAGCTAAACACATTTTTGGCAATACAGCTGTCATTTTCTTCTTGTAGCTTGCTTGGTAGTGTTCTATTCAGTCAAATTTCAGCATACTCACTGCCTTATCTAGAAACATTTCTGTGGGCATTTCTAGCAAGAAACTTACAACCATGAGGAGTAAATCAGTCTTTTATTAAATTATAATAAAATCATTATGAGTTTGATTATAGTAATATCAATTATTATAAACCTATAAATACTACAATGATCTATCTATCCTTATGATGTATATAAATATAATCACAAGTATAATAAATTTAAATTATAACTAATAGTTGCAATTTCACTAGTGTCAAAATCACATTCCCCCGGAGTGTGATTCTCCCTACTAATGTTAAAATTATGTGTTCGGGATAATTTAATTCTCAAAATATCCTAATTTTTCAGGTCAGTGGGAAAGCCTCATGTAGCAGCTGGAAGTCCTGACTCCACAGCAGATGCTTTAGCTGTGCCATCCTATCCCCACCCCACACTGCTTGTTAATCTTTATGTAATGAAGGGCTTCATGGGGTGCATAAACAGCTCTGCTGCAGGCCTGGGCTAGGAGCAGCAAGAAGGACACTGGGAAGGGCAAGCCCAAGGCTCCTTGGCTGTGACTTCCAGCCAGGGATCTTCTTCCTTCTCCTGTTCACTGTTAGTTCTGAGAGGAGTCTCTTTATTCACCGGAGATCAGCTCACCATTTACTGGGTGCCAGGGAACACCCAAATAAACCTCTGCCAGTGCTGATGCTGACTGAAGCATCTGGGGAAAGCTGACTTCCTCAAAGCCTTGTACAAAGTGGGGCATGTTCCCAGAGAGGAATGAGCCAGAAGGGCTAAACTTCTACAAACAGAAAAAGTCAGAGAACCAGAGCCTGGAAGGATCTTTGGGCCCTGCAGTAAGAAGGCCTCCATTGCAACAGAAAATTACTGGGCAGACTACTGACCTGCAGAAAAAAAGCTAATGGAGCCTCAATTAAGCAGCAGTTGGTCATGTAATTAGGTTGTCAAGTACCCAGGCTGTTCAGAGAACACTCAGAAATTCTCTTGCATAGGACAGGCCCAAGCTTTTTCTCCAACCACAATATGTATGGTTGGACTCGATGAACTTGGAGGTCTTTTCCAACCTTAACGATTCTAGGAATCTCTAATATACGTCACCATCCTTCTCTCATGTTCATACAGCTAACCACAAAGCAAAAGCTGCTCTGGAAGTGTTTCCCTCAGTCCTTCTCCAAGCAACTTCTGAGGCTCAGATGAGCTACCTCTTGAGGGGTTTTGCCTTGAGTTCACTCATCTTCTCTAGAAGGTAATTTTTTCAGGGCAGATGGAATGTCTTCTCTGACTCTGAAGATTTATGGCGTCCCATCAACATAATAATACAGGGATGATGAAGTGGAACAACTCAAGTGGAAGTCACTGGACAGGTGGCTTGGTTTTAGTAGTTAGCTTGTAGGTATTTCAAAACTTTGGCAGGTGTCAGTGGTGCTGTTGGTACCATATGTTATTTATATGGCTTTATGGCCAAGAATGAGAGCAATAGCTCTCAGAGAAATGGCATCTGGCTGACTCAGTCAATGGTAGATGCACATCCAGTACCATCATAGGATCCAAATGATGAGCTATTTTTGTTAAGCTTAGTACTGCTCTGGTTTCTGAACTGTATATCTTCATCCCAAAGCATTCTGGCATTCATTGCACTTGCCCTTCCTTTTTCTCTCTCCACTCAGGGCAAAGGGACAGAGACAAGGTGCCATTTCAGTTAGCACTTTAGTTTTAAGATGATTTAGTGCTGTCAGAAGCGGGTGGTGTGGCAGTTCTCAAGATTAATATTTTCTGTCCAAGAGGAAGATACAGTGCAGGGAGCAGGACAGATGTTTCCTAGAATCACAGAATATGCTGAGTGGAAAGGGATACACAAGGATCATTAACTCCAACTTCTGGGCCTGCACAGGACACCACAACACTCACACCATGTGCCTGACAAACACCTCTTGGATTATGTCAGGCTTGATGCTGTGACCACTTCCCTGGGGAGCCTGTTTCAGTGCCCAACCACTCTCTGGCTGAAGAACCTTTTCCTAATATCTAACCTAAACCCTCCCTGACATGACTTTATGCCGTTCCCTCAGGTCATGTCACTGGTCACCACAGAGAAATTTCATGATTCCCACCCCTGTTTTCCTTCTGGAGCTTTCAGTGAGCAGCCTTGCTCTGCACAGCTGGAGAGGGCAGGGAATGCCAGTGGGGCTGGGAGGAGGTGAGCAGAGGTGGCTCTGTGGAGGAGAGGGGACTGCTGAAGGGCTGTCTTGTCCCCTAATTGAAAAAAGGGAGGGTGAAGAAGACCCTAAACCCTTCCCTTTGCCCCCTGTGTTTTGCCTTGCCTCTCTGTGTCCCTGCTCACACCTCCCTCCTTTCCATATCACCCAGAAAGGAGCTGCTTTGGGGAAGGATGAAGAAAGAAATCAAATCTAGGTGCTGCTGTCAGGGTGAGGTGGTAACAAGCCACAACAAGCCTGAGCCACGCCGTGTTCCTCAGTGACAGGAGGCTGCCAGGAAGGGCTGTGCAGCACACCATGGAAACACCACCATGCCAGGCGTGGCTGTACCACCCAGCTCTCCTCCAGACTTCACCGTGTGGCTGCCAAGGGCTCCTGGGTGCTTTGGAAATGGGACAGAAGCCATGGGAGTGGAGTATGTTAAGAGAAGGACAGTGCCAGGTGAAGAGGTGCAGATGCAAGCACTAAGTGGAAGAAAGGGATACCAGTCCTTGTCTTTGGGTTAGTGTGTGGGACAGTGCAGGGAATGGACAGGCACCCTGCCACCTTAGCAATTTATACAGTAAAACATTCACAATATTGTACTTGCCAGTTCAAATTGTGTTGCACAACAGTGCTTTTTATGGGTGTTGAGCAAAGCCATTCTGAATGAGATGAAGAGTGCAGTAGCCTGATTTGCAGCTGTGTGCCTCAAGAACATGACATTTCTGTTTCTCTGTTGGACTCAGTTAAACATTATCCAGTCTGTAATTCTTCTTTGTCTGGACTAGACAGATGAGTTGTTTCTGCTCATTGTAAATTGCCTTTGCTTGCATAGTTTGGTGTTTTGCTCTCTCCCCTTGGCACCTGATTGTTTACATGTACCTCAATCGATCCTGCATGGACAAGGTGGAAAGGCTGAGTTGTTTGTAGCTTCCAGCCAGGATTCACTTTACAGATGATAACTGGCAAAGCCATTCACCCCCTGGGCAAACATGGCAAATTAATTTTAAAGCTAGGCAAACAAGAACAAGTTCTTTGCCTGCATTTAGCCACTCTGAAAAGCCTTTTGCCAAGGACAGAAGGGTTATCTGAACAATTTGGGCAGAGCTGTTCTAAATGGGAAAACAGGCTGGAGCCAGAGAACATGGGAGAAACAGAGTTATTTCTGAACACTTTACTGGAACTAAGAATTAACACTAGCCATCATAGTTCTGCTGGTTAATGGCAAAGTGTGCTGCCAAACTCAGGCACTGCCCCAGCTTTTGGCACAGCATTGCCATGTCTCACAGAGCTGGAGAGCAGTGAGCCACCTTGCCCTAGCCTGGAATCATCCCTAAGACACCATGTTTTCTTTCACTGCCCTGAAAGCCAGAATTTGTTCTGGCTTCCTGGCTTCCTGCCTCGCTGTTCCAAACACAGCAAGGTGTGGGATGGAGACACGGAAAGCTGCAGGGTGTTTCTGAGTGCCTGTGTGGCAAATAGACAAACTCACAACCTCCATCCACTTGCCAGACGCTGATTCACAGACAGTCATGACAATTTACTTCTAGCAGTCAGTCTGCAGGGATGTTGTGGCTTCAAAAACCAAAAGCAGTATGGGAAAGCAGGATTGTTGCTACCTTTGGATGCTGACTGACCCTTTTCCTGCTTTGATGTAGCTACCAATCCAATTCCAGAGGCCAATTGAGCAGGACTGCATAATCTAACCTCTGCTGTCTGTGTCTGCATACCTGGACAGAGGGAGACCAACTGGTGGCAGAACATCCTGACTGGCACGTACCAGAGTGCAACTAAGAGGGAGACACCAGTAATTAACAAGCCTCGGGTAGGAGTGACTGATGGAGAGATGCTCCAGACATCCAGGTTAAGCCCTTCATTTGACCCTGAGCAAATTATTCAACTCCTATCTGTAAAATAGGGTTAATGGCATTCTTTTGCTCTGTCGTGCTCCTAATGCCTAAAGAAGTGTTTGGAAAGCCTCAGTGGAAGCACAGCAGAGGAATTTCAACCTGCTCAGTGCTAGTGTGCAGGGAAAAGGGTTTGCCTTGAGGCACAGCAGTGCTGAGAACCAGCACTGCAGGTTCACTCTTCCATCAACTGGCAGACACTTGTGAGATTTCTAGCCTGGAGGAGCCCAAGGTGTGAGCACAAAGATGACTCTTTCCTTCAGCAGTCCCACCAGACAGTATCTGAGGATGCAGCCTGGACAGTGACTACAACCCTGCACCATCCACTCAGTGCACTGTAGCAACTTTGGCTTCAGTTTAGCTGGAAATGTTACTCCTTTCCTGAAATACAGATGTTCTCACTGCTCTGCAGCAGCACTCCTATTTCATGACAGTGGTACACAGCATGTGCATACAAGAGTAGCAGAGAAGCTTTATATGCTTTTACAACCCTTTACATGCTAAATGCCCTCATTTCCCCATCCTATTTAAGTCCTCGTTTGGTGCATTTGCCATTTCATTCTTGCTTGCTCACCCAAATCACACAGGGACAGAGATCAGGGCAATTATTTTCCGTATTAAAGAAGAAAGTTAAACAGTTGTCATGCCCCTTGAAACTCACAGAACACTCGAGAAGACTATTAGCACAATAGCTGGAGAACAAAAATAGCTCAAATCTGAACTTCCCAGAATATCACAAAGACTGTATTTGGTAGGGGCTTAAAGAGAAGGCATGTCTTTTCTGGCTTGATGAAGGGATGACGTTGCTGTTTAGAACAGTTCTGTTAATGCTACTGGCATTTTATTGCTACTAACTGTTGGTACACAGGATATGTAGCTTTTAAAATAATCCTGAATCCTACCTTCAGCGCCAGGGATCTTGCTTGTCTTACACCAGTTTTGTAGGAAGGCTCATATTCTTTTATACACAAATGCAGCTCAGTGAAGTCAGGGAGAATTTTAAATGCTTGTAGCTTAAGCTTTGTAAAGGTTGAAGATGGCATGGCCTAAGTTAAATAGGCTGGATCAGTTTTCCACACTTTCACTTTATGCATTGTTCCTGATCTGCTTGAATGCAAGTTAGCTGTGGAGTTACTCATATTTTATACCTGGGTGAGCAAAGTGTCCTTGAAATCATAGATACCAGTGATCCAGGAGAAAATAGGCCTAATGCCTTTCCTACTCCACCCCCTTCTGCAAGGCAGGTTCAGGAGTGCCAGGCTTCCTAGCATTTATTTCAGCACAGATCTAATCCCAAGTTGGCTGTGGGAGCTGTCACTTACCTCAGGTTCCATTTAATAGGGCTCGAACAGTTCCCAGTTTTGGAAAACTTCCACTTCATCTACTTGGCCCTGTACCTGTCTCAGGTTTCTATATCAAGGAGTTTAGCTAGTTCCACTTCAAAGTCTCTGCTTATTTAGATCTTTTTAATAGTGAGCCACAAATAGTGCTGAGAACTGACATCTCCCAAATTGTGCTCTTGGGCACCTATCAAATGTGTTGCACAAAGAAGATAACAGTTCATATTTGCTTAACTCCTTCAGTGCTCAGGGCAAACGTCTTGCATTTAAGTGGCAAAAGGTGGGTAATGGCAAACCTGCAGCAAAGCAATATGTAAAAAAGAAGTAGCAGTGACTTGTGTGATGGTGTTTGATGCCATGATCTGATATGGACAGATCTTCTTTATGTATCCAAGCTCAAACCCAGAATGATCAGGTGGCCTACCAGTAGCTGAGGGGAGCCCAAAAGAAAGAGGGAGAGGTCCTTTTTACAAGGGCATGTAGTGATAGGACAAGGGGGAATTGCTTCAAACTGAAAGACAGTAAGTTTAGATTAGTTATTAGGACAAAATTCTTCACTGTGATAGTGGTGAGACACTGGCACAGGTTGCCCAGAGAAGCTGTGGCTCCCCATCCCTGGATGTGTTCAAGGCCAGGCTGGATAAAGCAACCTGGTCCAGTAGAAGGTGTCCCTACCCATATGAGGGGGTTGGAACTAGATGATTTTAAGGTGCCTTCCCACCCAAACCATTCTATAATTCCATGATTTACTCTCTTGCTTTGTTTCCCACTTGTAGAATGAGAACAGCTCACATCACGATACCTGACTCAGGAAGAAAGGATAAATTCAATGAGGAATACAGTGTGTGTTGGGGGCATACAAACAGCATTGTAGGAGAACTTCTGGCAAAGATACCACATCTCTCCAGACTGCTTTCTTACAAAACAACCAAGAAAATAAGATACCCCCTTGTCCTCTTGAGGACACAAACATCAGAGAATCATAGAATGGTTTGGGTGGGAAAGGACCTTAAAAACCATCTAGTACCAACTCCCCTGCCATGGGCACGGACACCTTCCATTAGACCACGTTGCTCAAAGCCCATCCAACACTTTCTATCTTGTCCCTAGATTTCTCAGTGCCAAGAGCTGGAAGGACAGCTGTGTGCTCTTTTTTCCTCCCAGATTAGCAAGACCTACTGGGATAGGAGACCAGAAGAGGAAGAATGACTAATAAGTAAGTATAATTATTCCTTTCTTTCTTAAAGATGCTCAGAAGAAATCTTTATTTATGTAATAAATTGAATTTAGCAATGCCTGGAGGAGCCCCTGACTTATGCTTGGGGCTTTGAGGAGTGAAACTAGGACTAGATGATATATTAAAAAAAGAAAAGGGGGAGAGAACCCAACCAAAATGGAGTGTAACAACAGCATCTCACCTAGGACTGCAGTGCTGAACATGGCATCACACTGAAAAGAGCTGGTTTTGAATGAATTCTGGTTGAGCCTGAGCTTTTCTCACTCAAAGTCTCACCCATGCTGGGCCAAAACTACAGCTGTGCTGGGGTGTGAGGTGCCTGCCTTTCTTTTTTTTCCTGCCACGAAGGAGACTGCAGGGCCTTCAGCCACTCTGAAAAACAAGGGGCACATGGCAGAGTACTTTAAAATGGCTGGTACTTCTCCACATAGACCTACTGCCCTCCCGTGGCTGCCAAGGAGCATCTCTAAAGCAGAAACTGAGATCGGGGACTGAGGGAAACAAAAAAGAAAAATAACTCTATATTCAATTTAAACCAAAACCCAGTCTGAGTTACAAAGAAGAGGAAAGCAAACACAGCGGGATTAACTGGAAGTACCTATGAAGGCAAGAACAAAGAGCCTGAAGTCAGGTTTGATGAATCAGACCATGAGTATCAAATGAAAGCTGTGTGCTTCTGCAAGGACTATCCAGTTTCTGTCTTTTTCATTATGACTGTGATGCTTCTTGTGCATCCTCTGAGGACAGGGCTCATCTCCAGTCTTTGACACACAGCAGACACTTCAGCAAAACAACCCCAGACCTCCCACCAGAAGTTTCAATGGGGGGTTGCACTAGGCAGGCTCACTGCTACATTTTTGTTCGTGGACTTGGCTTCAGTCTTAGATCTTTAAGATTAATGTATGCCCAAGCTACATTTGAGAGTAGATGCCATGGAACACTCATTTCAGACTGGAGAGGAGGGATGAGTGTGAGCGGGATCACACAGGAACATGCCAACACGCGGCACCTCCTGTAGGACTTCAGATGTTGAGTGACACCAGCATCAAGAAAGGTGTCACCTCAGTGTACCTGGCAGCTGTGCTGGTTCAAAGCATGCAGCAAGGTGAATGAACACATTAGGCAGACAAATGCTTTGCTGATTCAAGTTGCCAGGTCACTGAGTCAGTAGCTCATGTAGCAGCCAGCTGTGAGTAGGGTAAATCCTGCCCTCTGCATTTCACATCTAAGGCCATGCTGCACAATGTTAACATCACAAACAAAACTTCACTTTATGCACAGCGAAAATGTCCAAAGAGATGAGAAATCACTCCATGTAATTTTAAAATTTGCGTGTCTGTGTGTATGTGGACACACAAACACAAATATATATTTGTAGTAAATACATATGAACTTTTATACAATTATAACCACTCCAGTATACCCAAGATAAACTCCTTTCACTCACCAGGACAATACATTGTGTTGCACTGCCAGAATCTCTTGCTCAGTTACCTTTTAAATTAAAATTCTCTTAAGTTCTGCAGAATTGGTCAGTGGAAGGCCAGTCTTTGGCAAGCGGGTATCTGCAGAAAACCAGTGGTGATCCTTCAATATGTGAAGGGTCCCCTCCCAGTTTCCTTCAAGTATCAACTCTGCTTTCATAGAAACACAACCCTGATAAGCCAAGCAGGATTCTTCTTTCAGTATATACAAATAATTCATATCCTCTCTACGCCATGCAATGCAAAAAGTAAAATCACCTTTCCCAGTGATTCTAGTCCAATTTGGCCCTATAACTGTTTTCATTAAAAAGAACAGACACAAACAAACAAATAGAAAAAGCAACTCTCACATAAACCTTAAAAATCAGCAAACAAAGCTCTACTGATTTACATTTCCAAAGGAAATACCTTTTAGTAATAGTTAACTCTGCAGTTGTTAAGTCCAAACATTGCACATATGAGAAATGAGGACGGAAAACTAACAAAGAGCAAGAGTTACTGACTTGTCCAGACTGAGACACACACACACACACGCACCTTTTAAAAACACTTATGCACTTTTTAAAAATTAGTCTGAATCACCTGTGTGATGTCCTTGTTAATTATCAAAGCAGATGAGCTTGAACAAGTCTACTGGAAAAAGCACGACATAAAATTGTGTAATTCAAAGCCTTTGCTGAAAAGTATTTCCAGAAATTAAGTTCTATGTCTCTCAAAGACGTTGCATTATTCATGGATTCTCACATGTTACATTTACTGACACTGATCAGCTGTCAAAGAAAACTGAGCTTGTTTGAGTAACAGACACAAGTAAAAAGAAAAGGAAAAATAAAATCACAGAACTTTGGCAACTATTGAAAAACTGACTCTAAGAGTAGAAACAAAATTACTTTCAAAGGTGGACAAAACAAAGTTTCAGTCTGTCCTATGTATTTTTTACTGACATCAAGCACTGTGATTTTCTTAATGAACTCACTTGAGGGTGTAGAGCTATTTCTAAAAGTAATGTAACAACAGATTGAAGTTTGCACCCCAATATTTTGATACAAACTATGACTGGATATTTCCAAAAGAGTTCCTTTGACACTAAATAGCTATTTTAAAATTTGTAATTAAAAAAATAATCTTTAAACAGTACAAAAACCTAGGTAAAGCAAGTCTCAGTCAGTGTAAGAGAGGACCTCTTAATAAAGGGAAGGTAAATCCTCCTTTGGAGTAGTTACAACAATGCACAGAAATGAGACCAGAAACACAGGTAGTAAGTTACAGGTCTGATTTACTGGAGTTGTTCAGTCATTTCCACCTTAGGGTCACTTCAGGATTGTAGTAATGACCCAGGAAAATATTTCCTAAAAAATAAAATGTTGGGAGGAGAGAGCAGTATCTGTTTCCGCACGCTGAGGATCTGATGCGCTGGAAGGGGCAGCCCTGCCTCCATCAGCTGCTTGCTGCACTGGTGGATGTGCTCAGAGCCAGGAGCATGATGCTCCACCATCCCACCATCCTGTCTTGATCCCTCATGGCTCGCCATGTCTAACTAAGGTCAGGATAAATGGGCCCTTGGGGCAATTTCAACAGATGCTGTGTGCACAGCAGCCAGCGTAGGAAGTTCAGCCTCACTTCTCTAATGGCTCACACACTGCTCTGTGCATGCTCCCAGCTGGGCTTTTCCAATCACTTGCGCCTCATGTTTGCACAACACTTCAGAAGTGTGAAGACTCGGAAATTCTAGACTGTGGTAAAAGATGACTGGAGTTCCAGGGCTAAAACACCTTACTTAGCTCCTGGAAGATCAGACCCCTCACCTCTCCAGTGTTCCATGCCACATACAGGTTTCTGTGCTCACAACAGCCACTGTGCACATCAAATAAAATAGAAGTAACACTCTGATATCAGCAAGGAGCCAGGCTTTTCACCAAAAGTCCTGTGAAAAATCTCAGTTCAACATGTAACTATTAGATTTTTAGTACACGGCCTATCAAGGAATTAGTGTTTTCCTTACAAATATATGGCACTAAGTGTAAAAACTTTATGACCTATTCCAAACATTTGTACCATACTTCACAGCAAAGCTTGAAAAAGAATCCTCTAACTCCCACTTCTTCTAAATATACAGCTGGTGGGAAGCCAGGGTGTCCATGAACGGTCGCACAAGGTTGTCCGTCGAGAAGTAGAAGATCAAGCCAAAGGTGATGGAGATGGGAAGAGCAGGCAGTGCTTTCTTAAAAACAGCCAGCAGTAAAAGTGTTAGGCATAAACCCTGTTAGAGAGAACAGAATAAAAATCACAAGGAGATAACAGTAAGACAGCCAGAAATATATC
Organism: Motacilla alba alba; assembly: GCF_015832195.1. NCBI lineage: Eukaryota > Metazoa > Chordata > Aves > Passeriformes > Motacillidae > Motacilla > Motacilla alba. Next base: position 105,675,729 of record NC_052018.1, read on the forward strand.
TGTCACCAACAAGCCAACATACAGATAATTATCTAAATGCACTGTAGAGCACTGCAGACTGCCTGAGCTACCAGCAGCAGAGTATGTATGTGCCACAGCTTCATCTTTCACACAAGTTGGCCAGGTTTTTCCTCAGCAATCTTGAGCACAGCTTTCTGCTGAGAAAGTGGTATAAACAGCTAATGCAGAGGTACAGCTGACCCCAAGAGGTTAATTCCTTTACACATTATTTTACTCCTTGTTCTGTGCCATTATGACTGAAGTACTGATCCAGCAGACGAAAGCGTTTAAATCCTTGTGAACTGCACAGATAGGAGTTCCACTGAAGGTCTCTAATATTTGTAACACATTCCCAGTTTACAAGGTCCCTTAGGGTAAAAAAGGAAAGAAAAACAAAAAATCCCGAAACCTAATCAAACATCCACTGCTGTTCTTTCGGCTGGATTGCTTGTTACAATGGGTGAGTTCTGGTTTTACCTGGATAGCAGGCCAAGATCTGTTTTTTGGAGCATGTGAGGAAGCTATTGTATATTCTGGGTAGATACTGTGGCTAAGTACCTCTAGATTCCTTCACTCATCAGAGCCCTTTTTAATTATTCCATGATGACAAAACTTCAAAGACACCGGGCTTCAAAAATATCAGCAGACAGGATTTTTTAAATTCTTTTTTGTAATCAGTGTTTCTAGACTGCAAACTTGTTCACAATCCACCTGATCCTGTAGTTCTGTTCTTATTCTCTCATGGACCATATCTGGCCTACACCTGCTCTTTAAATCTCATCTCCCTTTAGAGATGTGCTTACTGCTGGGAAACTGGGGGGGACATTTTTGGGAACCAGAAAGCCACGTAGCAGCAAGATTATGAAACTGCAAAAGGAGATGGAACTAGTTTTAACAGTACCACAAAAGACAGAGAATGGGGCATTTGGCCTCACAAGGTGGATGACCAAGAACATTTCCCCCAGCAAAGGGACCCCCCCTGTGCTGGACTGCAGCATATGGAGTTTGGTGATCCTATGGGTTTCTCTGAGCTGTGGGGTCAGAAAGCTACACTGGACAGACTCCAGTGAAGGCAGCTCATTAGTAGTTTGCATGCTTTTTGATGCACAATCGTCACAGTGAGATCTACGTAGGAAAATAGAGGCTCAAGAAGGACATAGTAATCTACTTTCTTTTACATTCTAAAAATCCTGCTGTTGTCTTTCTGGTTAATTTCCATGTTGAGGTAAACAGCAAGTGCATAGTAATTATTTTCCACTCAGGTGGAAGCTTAACAGTGTGTCTTCGTTAGACCTGGCAGGACCAACTCTTTAGCAGCTGCAGTATGTTAGTCATCTGCCCTTACTGATAATTTCCATGGATCTAAGTCTCCTTCCTTCTCATTTTTCCACCTCAAATAGTAGAATAAGATAGGTCCTCATCCTCTTATCTATCAGCTCCCCTTAGCATAACAGAGTTAACCTTTTCAACTACACTTGCTAATCAGTGTGGAGTTGCTAATATTGACTCTTGTGGCTGAAGCAAACACACCAGCAGTTCCCTGGGGCTGTTTCAGCCCCACCACATCCACGCTTGGCTCTGCTCGGATTAGCCTGGATCATTCTGCTGCAGTGCCTGTCTAAAGCCTAGAGACAGAGTATTCCTGAATACCTAGCAGGCTACCTGGACTGATTCAGCAGTGCTCAGCTGCTGGTACTCCTGGCAACACTTCTGTGCTGAACAGGGTGTGACAGAGCTTTTAAAAGCTGCTCACTTACTATGAGAATGGCTACAAAGCAGGCCAGTGTGGTATTCCAGTCTCCACTAGCTGTGGCAGCCGCTTTCCCAACAAGCACGCTGTAAAATATGAAGTCTCCGAGGCCCAGCTTCACACCCCCTGAAAGAAGTGGAAAAAGAAAACAAGTGTTAATTCTCAGCCTCCTGGTTTGCTTCCTCCTGAACAAATTCTTGTCCCCTGGGAGCAGGCAAAGGTTCCTAATCCTGGCTTCCAACCTGGACCCACACATTCCTGAGGAGGCTGAGACTTCCAGCCCCTCTTCCCCCTAATTGCTTTGCTCTCCCTCATTCTCTGAGGTGTTTCCCTGGGCTGCTTCACAAATGAACCAGGTGAGGAAGCCCAAGGACAGAGAGGGACAGAAGTCAGGGGGAAGAAGGAGCTGTTTTAAATAGTACAGGTAGCCAATAGATGTCACTGGAACCACAATCCCAGAACAGATTCTGCAGCAGCAAGAGGTAATACACAGTCAGACTCAAGATCTTCATTGCTCAGCAAGCACAGCTGTTCAAATGAACTGTGATTAGATTAGACTAGGTATCAGAGTGTTAACCACCAAGAGTAAAAATGTCAGGCTCTGACTACATGAAAACAAAGTATAAAGCTTCCCTTACTTTCCTCCTCCTCGAGCTCCTCTAAAGAAGTGATGGGGCGAGTTGGAACAGGACTCCTCGTCTCTGACATCTGAGACTCTGCATGAGAAGGGCTCCTGAGGTGTTCTCTCCCATCCTCAGCTTGGTTCCACAAAAACAGGCCAAGAGTGGATTAAGGGAAAAAAAAAAAAGAGAGAAACACAAGAGGAGACAGCTACATTTATAACATGTTACAGCCCATGAAATCCACACTCCTGTGAAGCTGCCCTGCAGTGGCTAAGCCCTTTGTCTCCTGGAGATGTGACCATCAGGACCAGCTGAAGCAGGGACATTTAGTGGCTTTGAGGGAAACATGTGTGTTATTGTTTGGAACAGTTGGAAGCGTGGGTGTTCACAGCTTCTCTGGCAGCCACCCAGGAGCTCAGTGGCTTTAACAAGGGAGCACGTACACAGACATAACATTGCTCTGCACAGCCCAGAATGACAAGGCAAATCCACCAAAGTTAATGTGCATTCCCATAGTGTTACACCTCTGGGGTGGAGGTGCTCAGGTATTCCCGAACCAGTCATATAACCAAAATGGATGACTAAGAGGATTGCCATTTGTGAGAGAAGTCCTGAGTCACACTGACATTCTTGGAGCTGACTGTTCACATATAGAAAGCAAGACACATCTCATTGTCCACAAATTTAACTTTTTTCCCCCCTCTGTTAAAGCACATCTGACAGAGCCTTTGGCAGTACTTTTGGAAGCAGCCAGTCTGTGATACATGACTTTATCTGACAACTCCTATTTTTCAGAAGCTCCTACAAACTCTTCAGTCCATGTCAGTTTGACAGGTTACTGTTGCTGCAGGTGCAAGCAGACTGTGATCTGGGACACAGAGCTTCCCCAGAGCATTCTGTACCTCTCGGCATGTAGTCTGTGCCTGCTCTGTGCCCCATTTCACAGCAGGTTTGTGTCCCTGCCATTCCTTGGTATGTCAGCTGCTTCATCCTGAAATAAGCAGCTTGTTCAGTTATCAAACCTTTGCACACATTTATTGCCTTAACATTCAAAAGTACTGTCATCTCTGAGGTGCAACAGGACTAGATGGGAAGTCCTCTCAAAACTACATGTAAGATTTGATTCAGTCACCTTAAAACTGCAGTTTAATTTGCATCTCAAGAAGATAAAGGCACCCAAATTACTGCAGAACCAGCTACAATGTAACCTTGAATCACAAAAGCTACTGGTGGGTAACTGCCTTAACACAAGGCTTTACCCAAGGGTAAAGATATTTATTTTCTTTAGCAGGGTGAGCCATAGAGCACTTACAGAGAGGTGCTCCATGGCACTGGTCTGAATACAACACTGAAGTTTACCAGCTCATCAGTATTATATTTAGAAGCCTATGTTGTAATTTACCATCCCCAGTATGGAAAAATATAAATCCCCACTAGCTCACTTTCAGCTTTGACTTCAGTACACCAAAAAAAAGTGAGAACAACACTTTTGTTTGATTTGTTGTTTGTTTGGGTTTTTTTTAAATAAAAGTGGCCTGGAGCTTCCTACACTGTCTGCTCATCTTTGCTGCCAGTCCTAACAGCAGGTTTATGAACATCACTGAGTTCTGCAAGTAACAACACTGAAAAAAAATCCATCCATCAGGATTTGGGAGCTTATGTTTGCATTCAGTCTCAAACATATTCATTATTTCTGTAGGACAGTGCTCTGTATGGGAGAGGAACACGCAAACAAACCTGCATCCCATGTCTGCTGACTTGGAGCTCTTGCTGCTGTGTCTGGCTTTGCCATTCCAACTGTCCACATCATAGCAGCTGGAAGAAAGAAAGTAATCACCTGCATAAAACATTTGCCACTATATCTCAGAGGAAATAAGTATTTAGCTGTCCCTGAAAATACAAACCCCTGCCCCTGTAAATGCTTCTAAAACACTCAACTGCTTTTCCTAGCACTGAGACAGCAAGGTGGGAGAAAGCCAAGGCAATGTATCCATTTGGTTTTTAAGAAAGTCCCAGGGCACAAGTAGCTAAGAGTCAGTATAATCTTCTCTGTGGATTAAAGAAAGCAAAATTCCAGAACTAGGGTCCTCAACTCCTTTGGTTTCTTCCCGATTTCTGGCTCTTCTCTTCAAAGAAAACAATTTCCCAGGGAATGGTGGTAATACAAAAGGTAACCAGAAGTAAACTAACAAAGCTTGCTCATGTTCTGCTAAAGGTACAGCACACAAGTGAGGGATTACAGGAGTTGTCAGAATGCAAGTTTTCTCTCTGCCTGTTGTGGTTCCATCCTGTCAAAATATTGCATATTAATGTTTTGGTTCCAATAGAACTGATGTTTGGGGGTTTATTCTTGGGATCCTTAAACTGAAAAGGAATACAAAAAATTCCAAAATCAGCGGAAGGGAACTCAAATCAGCTTTTTATTTAAGTGTGCATCAGTCTCCCTGATGTTACAGAAGCTAAGCTAAACAAAATAAGCTAAGGCAAACACAGTGCCTGCTTTTCCACGATGATCTCAGCCAAGGTGATGTTTTTGCATCTAGAGGGAGCCCCAGAATGTCATCTTGCAATGGGGACGCTGACATTCTGCACAACAACTTTTTGTTCAGTATTTATTATTTGCTGAACTGCATTCTCCTTTAGGGAAGCTCCTGTTTGTTAACTAAAGCATGTGAAAGACTTCATCTAGATTGTCTCAGGTCTGTGTAACAGAATCTCCTGTAAAAGGGAAGGCAGCTGAGGTGAACTGAGGCTCTGCTTGGAACACATAAAGGCATTTATGCAACATTAAATGCTTGAAGAAAAAAAAAATCCATCAGGTTGTAGGCATCCTCAGCTTAGCACCAAACATTTGGGAATAACCCTTCATCTTCCAAGTGATGTAATGAAAAAGTCACTGAGGTCCATGAAGCACTCGAGTTCAGGTCCTATGAGTGTTGAGTCTTCTGCCTTCCAACAATCTTATCTTAGGCATGTGGATACCTCAGGACAAGGGCACCAGACACTGTGGTAGTTAAAGAGCCCAAGAAAGCCAGGGGAGAGATGACTGATTCTGTTTGCAGAGCAATATTGAATGGAGCCCTTTGCAAAGCGAGGAGCCAAACAATGAACAATAAAGCAAAAATATTCTAAGCACTGGCATCTGTACAGTACAGAGGGCAAGAGGGGGCTGCAGGAAGCATGGAGCTTTATCACATGTTTGAAGTGTGTCTGTAAAGTATACACACAATGAATAAATGTATTGAGTGAGCATCACCTCATCACAGAACTTGGCAAACACTGCTGCCCACCTCACACAGGGTTTTGTGTGCAGAAAAAAAGAGGCACATTCTGCACTATATTCATGAAAGGATTAATCTGTTTCTGAACATCCAGCTTCGCAAGGTCAATGTGGGCTCCCTTTGGCTAATTATAGTTAGCAACATTGTAACTGATAAACAAGGCCTTCTACAAATTCCAGAATATAACTGGACACCCTTCTTAAGGCAAGAGAGTAGCTAAGACAGTGCTCTTTGCTTTGACACAGACATAGAGCTTCGTCTGGCTAAAAACATTAACTTTGTAATATTACTCACAGGAATATATCAATGCAGGGAAAATGGGCTCATTTCTCTCCTGTGCAGTTTCTACCAGCATTCTCAGTGGCCCCTTGGGACAGAGAACAGCCATCAGATCTGCAGAAAGAAAAGGACCAATCTCATCTTGAACTGTCATGCATATTTTACATTCTTTATCTTTAAGATGTTCTCTCCTTAAATCTACATCTATCCTTACAAACCAGATGATTTCCTGAATGCCACTTTCCACCACTTTGCATAACTCTAGCTGTTTTAAGTCCCTGAAAGTGTTGTTCTCTTAAAATACCATCTCCAAGCCTTAATGTAGTAATAAGAGTTTTCACTGTGCTAATCCTATAAAAAGCCCCTTGAGAATACCACACGAGTTCTTTGAAAGCTGATGGCAGCATTTCACTGAGATGTTAAATTTAATTAGAGGAGGAGTGGGGGTGCTTTGTTCACATTCCACAATCCATCACTACGTACTCTGGCTCTGTGCTTCACATGCAGGAAGGCCTTCAGCCCTCTTTGCCCACCCTCTCTCCTCCATTACATCTCCTCCCTCTTGTTCTGCAGGTTCTCTTGAAATTTAGAACTCATACCAAAATCCATGATCTCTTGACAACAATAAACAAAACCTGCAAGACTGTCAGGTCTGCTGCTGATAAAAATCCAGCCACCCCTACCATGCAGTCAGGTGAGGTTCAGTCCTTCCCTGACTTGGTGATCCACTTTGAAAGACCTGGTTGAGGTACACTACCTACACCAACAATTAGCAAGAGACAAGGCAGGGAGTCAAATTAATAGCCTATCTGACACTTTCTAAAGCTTTTAGCACCATGAAGTTGGTTTTTTGGAAGGACATACAGAGTCCTGAGATTGCCACAGAGTAACCTCTCCAGGAGCCACACCTTGAGAGTCACAACCCCAACTTACCGTAGATGGAGATTGCGCCTAGAATCACCCATGCTGACCACTCAGGTAGATACTTAATGAACACCAATGCCATTAGAGCACTGATCATAATGAGGTAAGCTTGCTGGAGCTGCAAGGGACCTTTCCAGTGGATGCAAATCATTCCAACAGCTCCAAAATTCCAGATGACTATGAACAGAGTGGGATAATCCATGGCCACGTTGTACGTCTTCAATACTTCCCTGGAATACCACAAGAAAATTTAGCTAAGCAGTGAAGGCAAGTGACATGCAAAGTAAAACAAAAGGTAAGGCTGTAGTTAAACAAAAAAGTCCCCAACTATACCAGGAGGAAGCAGAATAGAGCAACTCTCATCATGAAAGGGGAACCTGCCCTTTATCTACCTGCTGCTCTGAGCTCTGTTCCTCCTGTCTGAGATGGATGTGCTGTGTTAGCACCCCACTGCCTTAGTCCTCAGTGCAACAGCAATTCCAAGGGTTTGAGCTGGCAGGATTTCAAGTCTTAAATGAGCATAGGCCTGTGGCTACATGACTGTCTACAACAAAGAAATCCTGTCAGTGTCATCCCACCAGGTGCAATATGCTCACAGTTAAAAATGAGAATGTCTTAACAAATGTCACCCACAAGTTGAAAGTTTCCTTTCACCTGAGCTGGGAGCTAAGGGAATGAGCTTGAAACAATGTTGTCCAAGAAAAAAGACAAATCGGGAAAGTAACTTGGCACATGAAGTGGCTTTCCACATGCTTCTCAATGTATAATCCAGGGCCTCTGTACCACAAGATTCAGCCTGTTCATTTCATGCTCACAGTATCACTTCCCAGCAATTTTTGTAAAACTGAGCATTGACTATTAATGATCTTCTTTCCCAGTTTTTAGAAAAGAAAGCTATCTTCTTCTAACAACACTTAAAAATCCATTTGGAGAAGGGAAGACATTCCTTTTCTTGTTCAAAGTGGGAATTCTCAGCCAAGAGGTGAAGGAGCCCTGAACTGCCAGGTTACCTGCACCATTCCCACTTACCCGAGGTATATGTAGGTAAAGAGGAAGAGCAGCATCAGGGAGGACAGGATCAGCCAGCCATGGATGAACTATCAAGGGCAAGAAGAGACAGTGATTGGAGGGGCTGTTACTCCTGCACAGGTGACAGAACTGCAGCTCAATAGTCTCCTTCTGCACTCCTCTTCCAGTGGCCAAAGACCCTGCCTTCCCTATGGTCAGTGAAGGAGGAGGGACAGCCAGTTCCTCCCGGTTCTCCCACTTTCGTTTTGTATTCTGTCCCCTAGCGTTTTAGCTGGTTTGGGTTTATTGCAGTCTCTGGTCTAAGCATTTTCATGGGTATTCAGGCTGGCTGCTAGCTCACACAGGCGAGCGCATTCTTTCTGTTAGCTAGGAAGGAGGAGGGGTTTTCCCAAGGCTGAAAAATAAACTCTGTCTTTGGGACAAGTTTAAAAAGCAGGAGTGGACAGAGCTCAAATGCTGGGCTGGTACCACATGTAAGAACTCCCTGAGCACCATAGAACCTGAATGTGCCTTTCTCTCCAAGCCTTGTGCTCCTCTACCAGAGCTTCCACAGGCAGAAATAATACCAGTTCCCACAAAGCTTGTGTGAAATGTCTTAAGAGAAGGCATTCACAGTAAATAGTATAACTTAGTCCACAAGTACAAATCGCAAAACATTTGGATCAGCTGCAGAAGACTCAGACCTAACACAAAGTAGCAGACCTTGTTTTTAAGGGCCTGCCATTAGTGACAAAATAATAGCAAAGCCTATTCAGAGCCACAGCTCCATCACTACTGACAAAAAACTTCGGCACAGTATGATTCCTGCTGTGCCCAAGATGAGGATGAGCCAGTGCAGTGCCTGTGTCTCTCACTGCCATGCAAGGCCCATTTGATCCCAGGCTCAGAGCACAGAGATGGAAAAGGCTGTGGCACGGATGCTTTACCTTGTAGCAGCGATATTTATAGAGCAGCACTAGGAACACAGTCATTACAATGATGACACTGATCATTACGATGGTGTTCAACACCGAGTTCAAGAGACGCTGGCCCACAGACGGGGTGTCCTCACTGAAAGGGGTGTAGATCCTGCAGGATAAAGCAAAAGCTATATAAAGTATAGATATTCTCTTCCAACTATCTCTCCCAGATAAAACCAGACCTCTCTGTGTGTGGGAAAGAAAGGGAGGTAGAACTGCCAAGGACAGCAAACATGAGATGTAGGCTGGGCTCAAGTTAATTATCAACTAAAGATTAGTGGTCTCTATCAAAAGCACGTTCTTACAGAGCAGCCGGGTTCCCAGCTGTTCTGAAATGGGGGACACCCTTTCTTTCCACACTTGGTAGGAGAGTCTTAGACTCTTTTATCCCTTCTCACCACCCTACACCCCTTTCCCCATTTTGTTTCCTTTGATTCAGTTCAAGGGACCACAGTCCCCCTTTGTCCATGCCATATGTGAAGCAGTTACAGCCCCAGGAGCCAGGCACTGTCAGCAGGAGCTGGATAGAATTACGTATCCACACCACGAGCCTTTAGGAACCAGAAATATCACCAGGAAATGAGACACTCATCCAAATGAACATGCTATTCCCTCATTGCTGCCAGCTAGTGAGTGAACAGTCTAGGAGTTCAGCCTGGGCCTTTTCTGCTGCAGAAGGAAGCAGTTTCATTATTGTGGTGCTCTCAGGGCACCATAAATGACAGTGCTAACGCATCAGTGTAACGCAGGCGTGGGAAAAACTTACACAGGTGAACATAGCATACTTCAGGAAGCTCTCCCTCTGTTTCTACAGCCACCTTCACCTGTGTAAAGGTTCTCCCAGCCTGCCAAGGAAGCACTCTGCATGCACAGAGGGTGTGTGTGGAGCAGGGGGTCCCACATACTGAGGCTGTTTGCAGAGCCCACTTACAGCTGCCCGTTTTTCTCCGTATAGAAGCGCACTGACTTTATGGTGGCGACGACAACAATCATACAAAGGGTGACAGGCACAAAGAGCATGATTACATGCTTTGCTCCATATTTCAGAGTCAGTTCCTCTTCTTCATTTTCCAGGATGCTTTCTCTCACTGGAACACCTGAGCCGGACATTTCTCCAGCAGCAATATTGTTTGGGCCACGGCTGCCGCCTGCTCGCCTCTTCTGAAAAGAAATATTTGCATGTGTGTAAGATGCTTCTTTTCTTTGTGTTCAAAGCTTGATTCCATCATATCTCACGAGGCTGCTGTAGGCCTCCACAGCACAGCAGCCGAGTCCTAATAGAAAGGTATCAACTGAACAATACAATTAGAAATTCCATTAAATTCCATTGCAAACAGGTTGCCATAGTTTTTAAACCAATTTCTTGAATATCTAAGGACCTCTTCAAATACACATATATAGACAGAGACATGAACATGAAGGGCAAGATGCCCAGAAGTAGACAGAGAAGATGTCATCTAAGGTGACAAAAGCTTGACATGTTCCTCCTCTCTCAGCAATGCTGTGCTTGCTTTATCCCGCTGCTTTGCTGGCACCTGGACTAGATTCTCTTCTAACATTAGCTGCATCTGACCAGAGCAGACAAAGGGTATTTGGCAAAACAAGAAAAGCCAAAAAGGATGTCCTGCAACAGTCATATGTGCATCGGGTCCTGATTAAAAGCCTGTATCTTTACCAAAAGGAAGGAAAAGGGAGGAGTATATATGGAGATAAAAATGGGGGAAAAGTCAGAGTGGAGGAAATGGCAACAGGCAGTGCTGCTGCTGGCTGAGTGTGACACCAGGGAAACAACAACCCTAGAATCCAGTCTGGTAGGAGGGATTGAGGGGTAGCAGGACTACTTCTGCCACTACACCCTGTGAGGGACACACACCTACCCTATGTGCCTGTGCTTCCCCTGCTTCTGAGGCTTGCAGGCCATCCTGGTAGGAGGGTACTGGAGGGCTCTCTGCAGACATCAGGGATGTTCTCTCATTGCAGGGCTCCTCCTCGCTGTCCGAATTGTTCATGAACGTGATCATCGCCGCTGTGCTCAGGAGGGCACAGCCAAGCACTACCCAAGGCTGTGGGGACAAGCAGAGCAGAGGGGAAGAAAACAATGAACACCAACCACACTGCAAATAACTGAAAGTCTGAAGAGGATTCAGCAGGTCTCAGCAGGGAAGCTCCAGCACACCACGCAGCTCCATCTCCTCCCAAGAGCAGATTTATCCTGCCCTCACCCAGGCATGACAATCCCTTCAGTTCAAGTCCCTGGGACTGCTGCAGGCACGGATATCAGCAAAATGCAGCACTAAAAAAACTTACTTTTTCTTTACCACAGCTTTCACACTTGCTGCCTCTATCTCCCCTCTCCCATCAGTATGCCTTACCTTCCAAAAAAGGAGGTTTCTCAGTGTTTGTTTGGCAGGGGCCAGACACAGATTCACCTCGCACGCTGGCTGCCTGTCAGAAAGCTCAGCTCTTACACAACACTCCCGTGAGCATCAGCAAGGAGCAGAAGTTTCTGAGTAACCTGGAGCCTCAGCTTTACATAAGGCCCTAATCAGGAGCTACATGCTGTCTTATGACTGTTTATTAACCAGATGAATTTTATTAGCAGTGCTTCTCTTTGCTGATGAAGAGGTTTGCATAGCAAGGGAAACACCTGTCTCCTTTTAAGAGAGCCACTTGTGGGTTTTTCCTTATGTTGTCTTGTGATTAGAAGCAAAAAACTACTTGAATGGGCAAAAACACGGAGAATAAATGTCAGGGCTAGAGATGCTTGGCCTCTTTTCACCTACTGCTATGCAGAAAAGCAGGCAAAGCAGTGACAGAGTGCAGAAAGGAAAGAACAGCTCTTCTTTCCAGACACCAGAGGGAGAAGGTGCACTGCCCTGAACATGGCAGAACAGCCTTCAAATCGGGATTTCAGGAAGTTATAAATGCAACTAGTAGGAAAATTCCTTTCAGCATTTATTAAGGCAGCTTAACAAAGCAAGTAATTAATCACTTTTCTGATACTCAGCCACTTGTCCACGAGCAAAACCATACCTCTAATGCATTGTCAGCAGTTATATCTACCAAAACAACTCTCCTCTACAGAACCTTACCCAAGTTCCTGTGTCTCAGGAAACAGAAGAGGAAGCTGAAGAAGCCACGTGATTTGGACACAGTCACTTAAATCTGAATCATACATTCACAGCCCAACCAGCACATCAGAGTATTTACTTTGAAGATCTGTGAGATGTTCTCGCTTCTCACTAAAGAAACTGAAATTCACTTTGGAGGAAGGAAAGAGGGAGGTGTAGGAGAGCCCTCCTTTCTTTCACAGCCTCCTCAACACATCTGCACCTTCAAGAAATTTTAGAACATCAACTCAATCCACCCAAGTGAAACATTTTTCAGACATCTGCTCCTTCCCTGGCTTCTCTTGCTTTTTCATATAGTTTTGTTCCTCCTCTGGTGATAGAAATGGTACATTATGGGAAGCAGAAGCAGGGCTAACCCTCACACCAGGCCTGTCAGCTTCATAGTAATCCCATGTTCTTACTGAGTGAGCTGCTTAACACTTGTGTGCTTATTTCTTACAGAGACCAAGATCTCCTCTCTGGATGCTTGACACACTTTATTTAATTATTTTCTCTTTAAATATTTATTTTATTAATCAATTATATTTAAATATTTGTTACTACAGTAATTAAAAATTATTTAATAAATCATTTTACTATTTATAAATAATAAATAAATATATATTTGTTATAATATATATAATAAATATAATTATTATTTATAAATTATTTGCTCACTCTTTTGCCTGAGCACCTGAGGGCTCACAATTTACAGCTGGGACACCAGACTCTGCTCCACTTCTAGGATTTAGGTCTTTAAAGAAGTCAGATCCACAGTCATTCAGTCATGACATACTTCTGGATGAGGAACAGGATAAGTTATTCATGCCACAGGATCTGTGACCTACAGGATTTAAATAACTCTCAAAGGCTTCTGCTCATGCCAGAGACCAAGGAGGAAATAAAGCTTTACTCACTGATAGTTTGGGACCAATATTTAGGTTTTAACAACCCAATCAAAATACTGAAGAACTTTTTCTCCCATTACTTAAGCAATCATTTTTGCTACATAAAGAGAGCAATTCTGCAGAGGATTTTGAAGGGACAGCCATTTAGCCTACTTTCAATACCCTAGTTATGCTCACTGGAGGAGTTAAACCAATAGCAAAACCACTGTGCCAATTACTAACCTTCACAGTTACGTGGGAAGAAATAAATGTTGAAATACAGCCAATTTTAAGGACATTTTCTCCTAGGCTCCCCCAGCAAGGATATGGACATGCAGAGGTGCCATGATACTTCTGCTCAGCAAGCAGATTCAGACCTGAACACAGCTTCACTGTCCCTTGTTTGCACAGCCATGGTTCCAGTGAGGGCTGACACATCTGCCCCGCCACAGAGCCAGCAGGGATTTTACCTAATGCCACTATTTATTGATCAGGGGTGCACTTTGAACTGGCACCAAGGCTGTGCTGGCTGCCGGAGAGAGCTGTGGTTGGAGCAATGTGTCCCCCAGGGCAGGAAGGACCAGCCTGGTCACTGTCACACTCGTGCCCAGCACGACAGCACCCTTTGGGCTGAGCAGAGGGAAAGAACAGAAAGCCAGGGATTTGTCTGGCAAATAAAAAGGGAGCCACAGAGCACCAGGCAGCTAAGACAGGGGTGTTACAAAGCCACACTGTTTTCTGGTCTCATTTCACTACTTAAAATAAGGAAAAGGGTCTTGTGCAAATTGCTTCTGCCTGCCAAAAGGATGCTGCAGACACCACAATGGAAAGCAAGGGAGCTTCTTTCCTACTCGTACTCATGACAGCAAGTATGTCTGTGCAAATTGACTGTTTTTCTAGGCTGAACTGAAGAAGGGAGAAGGGCAGCTCAGGAATGGAAAACATGGAGCGCTGAGATAAATGTAAGCTGTTTCTGTATTCACAGAAAGCTTTAGAGCATGATCTACCAAATACATTAACATGCCAGGCCATTATCAAACTGAAGCACTGAGTTATATCAGGCAAGGTTCTCCTCTCTGCCTCTCAAACCATCAGGTCCCATTCAAAAAAAAATCATACCATGCTTAAGAGCAAAATGACCCAACTCTCAAAACTGTATAGAAAAAATGCAAGAGGACAAAACGTCGGCCAGTAGTAAGTGCTTCTCAGAAGAGCTGAGGTGGGAACACAATTACTCCTGCTTTACAGCAGTCTTGTGAATCCTGAAGGGAAGCAGGAGTCCCCAGTTCTCTTTTCAGATGTCCTTCATGCAAGAGACCTCTTTCCTCAACTGCAAGAAACCAGCTTTATGGACTTTGATTAAACTGGGCCAGTTCACTAATTAAGATCTAGCCTGTTTGCCTTTTATTTTCATGCTGCAAACAATCTAAATCCTTTGCTTTGCATTTCATCCACCACAAATAATACCTCCACAATATACAGCACAGAATATATACTGCTATAGCCTGGCAGAATACTTAATTATCCACTTGAGAGTTAAAATTCCTTCTTATCCATATTGCTCTCTTTGATGGCAATTAGATTAGGAAAAATTTATTTTCTTTGCTATATTTAGATCAAGAGAAAGCTCTGAGATGATACTGACAGCCTGATGTTCTCCCAAGTTTTGGCTGCTGTTGATAAATATGAAGAGAACGAAATAAACTTAAGAAATCAGAAGTGGTGGGGCCAAAATTAGGAGGAGAGATTTCCATGCTCTGCCAATAAATACAGTCAGAACAGGCATGCTGCTAAAATGACAGGGGACTTGGAGCACACCATCTCAGAGCACAAATACCACTCCCTTTCAGCCCCAGGAACACAAAAATGACAAACCACAAGATGCTGTGGGAAGTAGTAAAGATTTGTAGCTTTCTATCTACATTGTGGCTGAACTAGCACTGCTTCCTCTTGTCCCACAAAAAAGGCTCAAGATGTAGCCCCAAGGGGCGATTCTGCTGGCAGAGCTGAAAGCAGACACTGCCTGAGAGGGTCAGAAGGAGGGTCAGGAGGATTATTCTGCCAGCACTGAGCCCGAATACTCCATGAGCCAACTCCCTGTCACAGCACCAAGGCACCACAGCCCTGCGGAGCTGCTCACACAGCTAAAACCTCCACGCCTGGGAGCAGCAACTCCGGATCCCAGTATTGCCGAGGGCATCAGAGCCAGCAGCGGCTGGAGGTGACACTTCGGGGACACCCAAGGACACCCGTGCCGGGGCTGAGTTCCTGTGTCCTGCCTGTCCCTGTCCCTGCCCTGGCCCCGCAAGGGGACACGGGCACACAGCGGGGCTGGGCCCTGCGCATCCCAGGCGCACGGCCCGGGACACCGACAGCAAACATGAAAGAAAAGCGGAAAAAAAAAACAAACTCAAGACAAGCCCAAGCTCAGCAGGCAGAGACTGTGCAGGAGCCAGAGGAGCTCCTGCCTCCATGCCGATGTTCTCGCTCCCCAGCTGCCCCTCTGGGCGCTTAAAGAACTCTGCCTGTCTCCCGAGGGGCGCCGGAGGCGCTTCCAAGTGAAAGCCGGGACACGCCGCCCCCGCCCAGGAGAAACAGGTACACGGCTATTTTAACACACGTGCGTACACAAACACACATGGAAATATGTAAATTTTATATAAAATATGCACCTATATAGAACATGCATTTATACACACCAAGACACAGGCAGCTCTGGGATGCGCGGCGACCCCGAGACCCCGCGCGAACGCCGGCGGCTGGCCTGGCCAGGCCCGTCCCAGCCCGCCCCATACACAGCCCGCAGCATGCCGATCCCGATCCCGCCTCCCAACCCCGCATCCCGGTGCCGGTGGCGGCGGCGCGCCCCGGCCGGCCCCGCTGTTTACCTGCTCCCGGCACCGCACGCGCCCCCCGCCGCTCCCATTGGCTCCCGCCCCAGCGCCGGCCGGGAGGGACGGCCAAGCACGCCCATTCGTCGCCGCAGCCGTCGCTCAGCGGTTGTCCCCGCCTATGGGCCGCTCTCCTCCAATAGGAGAGAAAAAGGGGAAGAGGATCGGCCAATAGGAAGGCGGCTCTGTCCCCGCCCGCCCGGTGCTCGGCGGCGGCCTGTGAGGCGGCGGCGCCGCCATGGTGGGGCGGGTGCGGGCCGTGCCCCAGCCTCGGGGAGCGCCCAGTCCCGCAATGGCTGGAGTTGGAATGGGTCGTGAAGGTCATCCAGTGCCAACCCCTTGAATGGCTTGGAGCCTTCCACTAAACCATGTTGCTCAAGGCCCTGTCCAACATGTCCCTGAACACTTCCAGGGATGGGGCATCCGCAGCTCCTCTGGGCAGCCTGTGCCAGCGCCTCACCACCCTCACAGTACGAAACTTCCTCCTAATATCTAATATATAATCGAAACCTCCTCTCTTACAGGCTGAATCCATTCTCACTTGTCTTGGCACTGAATCCCCTTGAAAAAGTCCATTTCTTTCTTTCTTGTATGCCCCTTTCAAGTATTGGAAGGGTTAAATGCACATCGACTTATCCCTTCAGTAAATAAAATGGTATGCAGATGCTGATGGAAATAAAAGGAGTAATAAATAATAAGAGAGAAGTGTGGAGGAGTAAACTGAGAAACCAGAGGATAGTCCTGCTAGAATTGTCTGACCCCTGCTCAGGATAGAGATCAGAGGGTGAATAAGGAAAATTACAATTTCGCCCTGTTTGCAATGGGTGTGGGGAGTTTGTATTTTCACACTGTAAGCGTTTTTGTCTAAAATTAAAAATTAAAAGAAGAAAAAAAAAGCATAATGGTAAGCAAGATAATCCAGTAGACGGATGAAATTGCTCTTCAGTCAGAAGAAAACCACTCTTGCCTCTGTTCCCATTGCTTCATCAAGCAGCAGCCAAGTGAAATTAAGATTCTGGCAGCTCTGTAGCACTTGCTCATCATCTGTGGGGGCAGAGACACGAACTGGAGTCATGGCACAGACACAGGGAGATTCACACTCCTCTTTGCTCCATGCCACACAGGATGATTCTGTATACAGGAGGAATGAAGAGTAAGATGGTAACGGAGGAGACACGAGGTACAAATACGTGAATTGCCCCACTATAAATCAGTGGATAAAATGGAATCTTTTGCAGATTCCAAATCTTAAGTTGGCCATCACATTCTTTTCCCCGAAGTCCCTGCACAACATCAGTGACAAGTGATCCACCTTCCTTGTACCCATAATTCTTATTTTGAACACTGCACACAGAACTAAGTCACATGGAAAATTCTTCAGAGCCCTGGAGAGCTGCCTATCCCAGCATGGCCAGCTGGGCTTTGCCAAGGTAAAGTCAGCCTGGAAAAACGGATAAACTCTGTGCTTGGCTGTGTTCTTCACTAGCCAAGAGCTCTTCACTATCAGAGCTCTTTCTAACAGGTTTCCCTCAAAGGCTGTGTCTACTTTTGGTCTTTGTGCTGAGCTCTTGAGTTCCTTTTCACCGGACACTTGATCCAGCTGGAGATTTTTTTTTAATGGGAATCTTTCTGATGGATTGAGTCCTTCAAACATGTGAAGGATGCTGCTTGGTTAAGTTGAACATCAGGGGAAGGAATCGTTTTGGCTGCACTCAGATTTTCCATAACTGACAATGATTTTACTCCCCTTCACTTTTACGTGGAGCAAAAGTATCTGACACAAATTTGGGATAATAGTAAAAAATATTAATCTGTTTTAAAACATTTTACAACTTCAAAGCCAAAGTGTTGACAGTCTGAACTGTACTGCTCTTCACCTCACTGGCAGCTGTCAATCCAGCTGAGCCTGCCACAGATCTGTGCAGGAGATAGGGAAATTGTTCTTAGGCTCCTTCTTCTAGGGGCTGAAGGGATGGGAACTGGTTTTACAAGCCCAGTTGCCCATATCAGTAGCTTTAGAAGCTAAACTTGCAGCTTTTTATATCTCTCAAAAGTGCTGCTCTGCTGTAGGAAGGGCTCACAGGTGCCTACTCTGGACTAAAATTTAGAGACAAACAAATTCCTTGCTTCTTTCCACATTCTCACTAAATCCTCCCTTTTTTGCTCTCACCCTGATGGACAAATGCTAAGAGGTGTAAGTCTTGTGCAACCTAGCAAAGGGTTTTATGAGAAAAAATTGATGTACTTCAACCATCATGGAAGCACAAGTACGTGAAACCCAGCTGTGTTTCTCAGAATGCATATCCTGCCTGCCTCCTTTGTAGCATGAGGCAAAAATCTATCTCAGCTCAGTGTTCCCTTTCTGTAGCCTAAAGTGGGTAATAGGGAGACAAATAGTTGTTTTGGCCTCCCCATCCATGAGTGTTAATTCCGTGCTGCTTTCAGTTAGAATGCCTTTTCACAGGTTTTTTTATTAGCTGCATCACATGAGAAGCATCTGACCTGGGAGCAAGTTAACAGGCTCTTTGATAGCCTCTCTTCTCTTGCTCTGTATGTTATGGACACCAAAAATATTTCTGGTTTTTTTTCTTTTTTATTTTTTAACAGATCTGTGCAGTCATTTCCTTAAAGGATCTCTCCCAGATAATGCAGATTTGTGCTTATTGCCAGGGAAATCACATGCCCAGATGCATCACAGCTCCATGACTTGGGAGGTCAGTGTCTCTGGCCAGGCTGGTGGTTGTTCTGAAGTACACGGGGACATTCTCTGGGATTACCCTAATGTGTTTCATTTTGGTACTGAGATGTTTATGGTAGGAAATCTCAGGGAGGTTTTGGTCACAGACTGTTGCAGTCCTTCAAATATATCCAAGGAATTGTGACTGTTTTATTTCAGGAGATGTAAATAATACCCGGAAATAGGCCTACTGACACAAATCCAAACAGAGACGCTCCCTTGGCTTTTGAATGGAAACAGACGTGACACCATCCATCAAAATAACATTAAAACCTCTTGTGCTTGCACAGAAGATATGAATAGGGTCAGGCCCAGCACACTGGAGTTTTGTTCTGGAATAGACAGTACTTTCCAGGAGTCTTGCTCAGTTTATTCCACTCCACAGATCTGCAGTCCCTCAAGGAAAGGTCATTACTGAGTACCAAAGCTAACAGTTTCCTCATAACTGAAGGAGATCTCATTCATGAGAGGGCTTAGCAAGCAGCCAGGGCTCATGACTGAGTGCCACCTGTGGGCAGGAATCATGTATTGGCATCACGCTCCTGGGTGGATTTTTAAAGAGTGTTCCCACATTGGTGTATCCCTGATGCCTCCGATGTAACCAGACCGTTCAGAGTGTGGTGTATCCTTCTGTCTAAAACAGAGCTAAGTACAGATCCTAAGTCCCCTAGACTGTAAGCTCTCTGCAGGGTCTGACCCTTGGAAGCTCAGCTTTGTGCTAAGGGGATAGTATAAGATGTGTCATGAATGTTCAGTCAATACAAATCCCCCAAGGTGTTGCACAGACCTGAGATTCACCTCGTGGTCCATTCCTTCCAGGTCTACAGCATCACAGGAGCTGTGTAGACGGCTTCTTTCTAAAGGATATAGAATTTAGCTAAATATGAGATTCTCTCCAAACAGACAGGGCCAAAGCGGTGGGAAGGGAACAGGAATTAAATCTGGTAGTGTGCAGTCACAAAGCAGTCAGTGATGCATCCAAGTCAATAGAATGCCACCAAAATCTTGCTTTTAGGCACGGGTCCTTGGCAGGCCCATCTAGCAGGAGCCCAGTGGGAGTGCCCTGTGCCTGCCTGGGAGCAGAGCTCCTGCTGCCATGGTATCCTCTGGACCACTGTGTTTGTCAGCTTCTCCTGCTTCCTTATGTACAAGTTCTGCACAGTTTTGCTAAAGGATGAAATTTCCCTTTGGGAGACAAACACACACCAGTCTGACAAGCAGCATTTTGCCTTCAAGGTTGTTGGTATCTCTTTGGCTTTTCAGATCTTGGGACGAGTGCTTCAGGCGATCCCCAGGCTCCGAGCGATCAGCAGAGCTCTTCACGTGGCTTGGAAAACTGTGAGTTCACACTGCTCTGCTCTCTTTGAAGACAATGATTTGAACTGAAATGAGGTCTGTCCTGGGAAAAAGGGCACCAAATATCTAACATATTTTCAAAATGCACATGGAAAAGAAAGAAAAAACTAAAAAGAGAATAAAAATTTCTAATTAAGTTCCCCATAACTACTCAGATGGACTGTATAATTGACTTGGGCCTGTTGGTGAGGAGGTTGGGACATTCCTCACTCATGTCCCCTCCTGGTAAGGGGGACATGAGTGAGGAATGTGAATTATACATTCCTGCTCCAATAAATCCTTCCCTGTTTCACTGGAAGGAGATTCCCCATGCACAAGCTGTCAAGGAGCATCTCTCTTGCCCGCTAGGGGACAGAGCTCTGCTGCATACATCCCTCTCTCCTCGCAGTGGGATGAACTCCGACAGCTGCAGCTCCAGCCCCGGCACTCTCTGGGACAAGCCTTTCAGGGAATTTTTAGTGTAATCAGATCCCTGCAAAATACATTCTCTGCTTATATAGCCCTCCATGGAGAATGTGTCTGTGCTGCGAAACTCCTGACACTACAAGAACGATTGATTTGAAGCCACGTTATTTGCCGGATTCCACCTCGCTCGCCGGGGCTCACGCTGAGCCCATCTTGCTTCTGCTGGCGCAGTTGTATCATGACCAGCGTTCCCACTGCACAGCTGTAGCAGCAATGGCAAGAAAACTGAGAAAATGCAGGCAAAATTGTATTTTTCACTGCCTTAAGGGGAAAGGGGAAAAGTGTTGTATCTTGATCTTTGTTTATAAAAGGTGCAAGGTTTAGTTGCTTTCTGTTTCCGTGCTTCGCTCATGTACTCGTGCTGAGCAGCAGTTTTCCAGAGTCCATTGTCATAGCTCTGCAAGTTTTTCTGCACAGAAGCACTTAGAATAGTTTATCTTAGTAACTTTTAAAGTAAATTAAATGAGTTTGTTTTAAACTCCTTACCCTTCAGCAGGAGTGGCAATTCCTAAAATAGCTTTTACTGGCACTTAGTTTATTTAACTTTACATTAGCACCATTTAATCAAGCCCTAAATTAGGTTTTGAATGGGCCTAGTTGAACTGGATCAAGCTAGTTTGATTCTCAGTTATTCAGTAACCGAAGAGGTTATAACATACTAAGATAAATTAAAGAAGAGAGTTTTTTACAGGGATTTTCTACTGATCAAATAAAGCAGGTAAAAGGTAAATCTACAGTTAAACCACAGTTAAACTGTGGCTTTTCAAAACCTTGAGGCATTTTTTTCCTCTTGTACAATGAAACTGTAAGTTGAAGGAAAAAGTATTTATTTTATATATCAAAGGCATTCAAGCATAGATCTCAAATTAAGGAAATAACAGTAACTAGTACCTCCTCATCTTTAGAACTTCCCTCCTCTTTTCTACATCTGACAAGCATCAATTGCTTAAAGAAGAACTTCAGAAGTGAATTATTTTAAAATTCTGCACGGTATTGTACTTTGCTGATGAATAATACTTCTGATCTGTAACTTTTTGTAAGCACAGTCAAGCACACCTTTATTGCCAGTCCATTGCCATATTTCATCCAAATCACCTTGGTGTTCCCATACATCTCACAGATGTTTCCACATAACAATAATACCTGTTTCCAGGGCAACAAAACTTTGCAGGCAGTATGGGAGACACTCATCCTTGGTCAAAAACTTGTCTTCCTGAAACACAGTCATGCTGCAGCTTTCACAAACAGCCAGAGTTGATTGTTGGGGTGGGATGAACTCTTTTATCTGCTCCTGTCTGTGTTTGTCTCCTAAAGCCTGTGTAGAACCTGGACATCATGATATGTATATATATATGTACAGCTGCTATTTAACAGCTCACGAAATTACATAGAATAGTTGAGGAGAGAGAAATGAAAGAACATCACAGAGATCTGACATTGTCAAGGTGAAGTTACCCTGTCCAAAATTCATTCTTCAATAGACAGTTACAGAGGAGAGGACATGGCAAATAAATAAAAATAACAAAGATTCATTTGAATGCAAGCTACAGGTTTTCCAAAATGTCTGTGGTATCTGTGGAGATGTACTGTTGTTTTTTTTTTTTTTTCCTAAAGCCATATGAGGAACTGGATACTTGCACAAATAGAAACAGTGTGGGCCTAATATATGGAAGCTGGGAAAATAGCAGAAAAGAGAATGCACTGTGGTAGAGCCAAAGTGAGCACCTGAGCAAAGGGAGGTGTGGCACCAGAATTTGGATTGGTGCTCACTGATGCAGTCTGAATTCCCTGACATTTCCAACTGCGAAGTTGCCCTGAGAAAATCTAGACCTGTGTCAAGCAGTCAACTTGGTTTCCTCTTAGTTCAGTCAGGAGCTTTTTCGTGCTTGAAATCCTTGCTAAAAGAATGCCACCACTCTGTGGCCACGTTGCCTGACAGTCACCAAGCAGCTCAACTCCAGCATCTGCGCTGTCACTGAAGGCAGTGTCAAACTCAGCAAGACAGAGGGTGGGTGTAGTGCTGTCAGGGGAGCTGCAATACCCCTATCCAAAAGGAGAAAAATTACAGTTCTTCGTGGCATATAGGGAAGATGCAGTTTCCTCATCTACCCTATGAAGTCAGATGAGTTTACTCATACAAATGTCAGGGAAAAGCAAATGCAACTCCATAGATACCTCCATGTTATTTGTGGACAGCTTGTATTACAATGTGAATACAAAAGCTGTGATAAGTAACATCCAAATCACACACATTATTTAAAAAGAAGATTCCTTCACTTTTAGAAAAAGAAACTAATTGTGGTAACTTTCTGCATGAGCTACAGTAGCATTTAAGAGACCAACGTGTCCCATGTACTCAGCTCAAATGCTGAATCTGAGACACCTTGGACCTTGTTTTTCTATGTGCTGAGCAGACAATAGTCCACCCTTGTGCAAGTCATGAGGTTCATGAAGGTCATGAGGTTCATGAAAGTCATGGCTTTCATTAAGGAAACAAGACTGGTTTCCTTTTAGACATCAAGCCTCCAAAAATCAGTTTTTAAAATGTTGGTCTTGACCTTTCCCTGCCTTGGTTTTCCCATCTGCATGGCACCGATGATAATCCCACCACTGAGAAGTGCCTCCAGGGAGGGAAGGGGTAGCAAAGTGCTGTGCTGTGCATGGAGATGAGCAATGCCCACTGTACTGCACACAATGCCAACGCTTAGATCATTTCTCACCCACCTCTGCTTTCCTCCCTCATCTGCATTTCTGTCTCCTGTGTCTTTCTCAGAGCTTTTCACACCCCTGTTTATTGCAACATGTATACAGGAGGTTCCATAACAACTTGAGATTCATTTACTTTTTCCTCCCAGCGCAGCTATATTAGAAACCCGTTAAAACATTTCACCTCCTAAAGTAATTTCTTGTCTCAGACAGCCACTGCGACACTTCTTATAAACTCAACACCTACTCTGCTTATTCAGGGAAGATTCCTTGTGAGTGCTGAATCAAGTCTAGCCCTCAGATCCCAAGCTGCAGTTAAAACAGCCAGTGCCACAGCAGAGGCACTCGGTAGGTGATGGCAGAGGAGTGCTCCTAGACCTTGAAAAGATGAATTGTTCCTGCTGTAGAGGTTCTGTCTGAACACAGAACCTCTGTTTGACTCTAACCCCAGTGCTGAGTTAATATGTCTAATGACTTCTGAAGAACTACCTTGTGCACACTGAAGGAATTTGGCCCTTCTGAGATCCTTGAACCACCAGAACCAGAGTAGCTTTGCTGTAGAAAGGAAATGTAAGCTGGAAATTTGAGTTGCAAGGAAAGAACAGCTTCTGGCTTGGGCCCTGATTTAGAACACTCGTAGTCCAGGCTGGTTTCCCAATTCCTGCACGGACTTACTAAATATTCATAGAGATAAGAACCTTTCTGACACCTGACTTAGAGAGTAAACTCTTGGGCAGAGAGATTCCTGCATGTTATATACACATGCTTTTCACTTATGTTTATGAGGTTCTGACTCATAGGCTAATTTGAATAAATTTTGAGTTGGGTAGCTGAGCCAAATAAATCAGAGTTGGACTGAAATTGGTTTGAACTGATCCATAGTAGAGATATATGGGTTGTATTTGCATTCAAAATAAAAACTGTAAAATGTTGCTCTGGTTTGTGGAACATACTTTACTCAACTCAAAATGAAATCCTTCCTTCTCATAGTGAAAAAAAAAGAAAAGTTAAATAGTAGATTAACATTATAAAGTAGCTGATGGTAGTGGCCACCTCTTCTGCAAACACAAGCCATCATGTAGGCAGTGTAAAACCCACATCTGAAAGGATGTGACCCACATCTCTCATTTCTCACAGAAGCATCTTCTCAAAGCTGTTTTACATCCACTAGATTTAGTCAAAGGGAGGAACTCTGTTTAATGTTGTAAAGTCAATACATTTCTGACATGCTGAAATAGTTCTTTTCTATGTTAACAACATAATTTTTGGTTCAGTGAAGCTATACTGCAAAGCTGATGGACAGCTAATCACTCAAAACATGTGCCTCAGGTGTCAGCATCTCATATTACTGTTTGTGGTTTATTTGAACTATTCAATTGATTTCTATAAATAGGATATGCTCTCCCATTGAAACCTATAAAGAGTGGAAACAGCATGCAAATGATAGCAGCCTCCTGTGGACCTTTATAGAAGGACTTACAGTGATGGGAGGCTTTTTGCTGTAAAATAGCTCTTGTGAAGTCTGAAACAAGCAGAAGTTGACTCATGGAAGAAAAATTGAATCATAAAGCACGGCTACTCAAACATACACAGCAATGAACCCTAACACCTCCTTTGGTGTCTGCAGATTGTCAAATTGACTCTAACCACTGCGTGAGCTGACCAGTCCTCACCATTGGGGAAAGAAGAGCTAAAAAGAGAAAGAAAGAATAGCAGATGGGACAAAGAATCAACAATACAGAAACTTTTAACTCTGCTGCCTTCAAAACTAAAACTTTTTCAGAAGTCTGCAGTCTCATTTATGCCAGATGTTCTGAGAAAACACATCAAACTTTTGCATATGGATCATGGTGCAACATAGAATTCTGAACAAATACCTGCAGGGTTGCATTGCCCATCTCACTCCAGAAAGCAATGCATCTTCTTCATCTTTCCTAATGCTCTTCTGTGCTTCCTTGTCTATTTGTCATCCTAATCCAGAGTCCATCCTGCCAGATGCTGAGCTCACCGTGGTGCTTGTGCTGCCAAGAGCTGAGTGCCCTTGAAACCATTGTTCACTTGAGTTTTGTCACAAGGTCTCTGTTTTCCTTGGTTTCCAAAGTTTCCTCATGGCCAGCAATACTGCATGGTGATAAACAATAGTATGAGCTGTTCTCCAGAAGGAGGGAGAGAAAGAGGAGGCAGAGAAGGAAGGAAGAAAGGAGAGAAGGAAAGATGGGGAGAAAAACAAGAAGAAGGGTTAAGAGGAACAAAGAGGGAGGGAAGAAGTGGAAAGGGAATTGCTTCCTGAACAGCACTTGTTCTGGCAAATCCCAGAGTCCCTGATTCATGCCATTGTTGAGCATTCAGCAGTCACTGAGCACTGGACTGTGTCATTTCCAGTGTGCCATAAAAGCATATCCACTCACCACGGAGACAGGAAGGACGGTGTGTGCCTCCTGTAGGACAGCTGGGCAGCTTTGCCAGCTGTAGTGCTGTCGTTACATCCCCACGTAATGTAGGATGGACAGGAAAACTCCAAACCTGTTCCTTGCGCTCTCCCTTAGTCTGACCTGAGGGGAGGAAGGAGGTTTGACTCACCAGGAAATAGAAGTGATGTGTTTTAAGGGAATGGCCTTTGTTGCTGGTGAAGCTTCTGCATTAGCCACATGCTGCCCTTTTTCTGGGTTTTGCTGAGCACACCACTTCTGCCTGGGGCCTTTGGCTTCCTTCCCTGGGCTGGGACAAACCAGTTCATCTCCCTGAAAGCAGCCCCTTGGGGTACAGAGACTGCAGAGACAGGACAAGCCAACTAGAAAAGAGTTATTATGGTGTGGTGAAGTATCAGATGGAGTTGGATGCCAACCAGAGTCTGTCTGTGGAGTCATGGTGATGAGGGATCATTCTCCTTGCAGAAGCTGCTCCTACCACAGGCTGCATGTCTGGACTTCTCCTCAGGCAGCCTTCCTTCAAACCTGGGTCTGGTGGGAGCGCATCAAGTGCTGTTTTTATACAACTTACAGGTTCATGGCAGCTGATGTCATCTCTCTTGAAATAAGGGTCATAATAGAAGAGTACCAAAAAATGCAGAGGAGACAAGTTAGTTGTCATCATTTCCAAACCAGGAAAGGCAAAGCTATGATAACTAAGAATTTTATTCCAAAAAATAAATAAAAGGTGGAGATTAAAAAGGCCTCATAGGGGCATTTTGAATCTAAGGTTGAGGCTGAATAAAATGTTACAATACAGTTTTGTTAAGTCATAACCCTCCTTGTGATTTTTGTCCTTTGGGAGCAGAGAAGTGTAGACTTTTCCAAAGCATCAAAATTGATGTAGAAACACAAATATTAGTTGTCTTCAGCCACTTCAATGTGGAATGAATTTGTAGGTAGTAACATGATGCTAGCATCTATCTTGTCAGTGTTCAGCAGATGCCACAAGAAAATATAAATTTTTGGTACAGTAAGATATGGATCAAGTACAAAAAAAAACACAGTATGATGACACTATCTTTCCACTTCCTGGGCTTGAAGTAATAAGAAATAACCAAAACCTATTTTTTTTTTCAGTATTTCTGCTGCTAAGAAATACTGTGTCAAGATTTGCTGAGAATATCCTGAGAAACAAAATCAGGACATTCCCTACCATCCTCATCTGCTACCTTGTAAAGGCTTTCTGTATATGTACCTACATCTGTCCTACCAGACATCCTGAGAGTTCTTTCATGTGCAAAGGAACTGATTTACCTTGCCAAAAGTACAGCCTGCTGCTGCTAGTGCTTGAAGTTTCTCGGATGAGGCAGATACTGGAGAACCTCTTTCTATTTTGCTGAATCCATGAAGATTAGGTTGACAACTGAAATTTGCATGGATTCAGTTTCAAATATTTGCAGAAGTCCTTTCTTTTTGAAGAATCCTGCAGTAAGCACTGTGCAGTTTCCAGCATCACCCCACCAAATTGACTGGAACCAATTGCTGCTGACAAATTTCCAGAGTTTCTTCAGGAAGAAGAGGGATGAAAATCTTTGCCAAGAGCTCTCCTCAAAAAAGCTAGCACCTATGTTCATGGCCAGGGTTGATCTGGCTTTTTCTTTTAGTAGAGGTGCAAAAGGAGCAGCAGCAGCAGCTTTCCTGTCACATACTGGAGGGACAAGAGAGGTTCAGACTGCTAACTCAACTGTCTTGTCTGGAACAGAAACTCAAGATGTTTCTGAGGAAGAAGGCTTCATTTTCAGTGTATTTTCTTGATTTGACTAAAATCTCCAGCTGTGGCCCTTTACCTGACCTGCCAGGCTTTGTCCTGCTAGACAAGATGCAAAATGAAAAGCAGTGGTGCCAACTGCCTGGGGAGCCCAGCTGATAGTTCTCAAATGTCACCAAAACACCCGTGCTCCTATCACAGCCTGGCCTCTGCCTTTTGGCAAAATGAAGCAGAGGCAGAAGAAGTTGCTAAATCACAGTGGTTGCTTTTCATTTATAAAGCTGCAGATGTTTTTGAGCCAAGGGTCAGGAAGTAAATAAAGCTGTGTTTGCATTTCATAAGTCCTGAAAGGTCAGTGCTGCATCCAGTTGCCTCTGGGAGTTGGTCTCCCAGGGCGAAGAGGGAAACTGTTAGGAGTAGCAGTGTCCCAAACTTGAACTTTTTCAGCTGGGCACCCTTCACCTATGCAGAAATGTTTGTACACTTGTTGTTCTTGGGGTGAAGCTCCTGTTTCACTGCCAAGGCAGAGCTTTGAGCAGCAGGGCTGGGGCTGCAGCCACTGCTGTGCTTGTGGGGCTGCTTCTCCTCTAGGCATGGCTTCCCCTCCTCCATGTGGCACCCTGACTGGCACCTCCTGGCCTCCTCTATTTACCTGTGGGTCTCCAGATAAAAGAAATAATGCTAAAAGAAAACAGAAATCTGTTTTCTATGTCTCTCAACTTCTTCTGCAGAATAACCCAGCTCTGTGGTTTCATCAGCACTGCTTCAGGTGCTGAGGTGATGCTCTTAACTTTCAGCAGTGTCTCAGTGGCTGCTCCATAGGATTAGCTGTAAATAAAAGGCTGCTTAAGCACATTTTCAAAATGAAATAGACAGGAGCTACTCATTCCAGCCCTTTCTTGGGTTGGTTTTAATATGCTTTTATTTGATATTTACCCTTCAGGAGCCCAAACAGCAAAACCAATGATGCTCCACCGAGCTTTTAGATTCAACCCTCTCTGCAAGACTGCATGTCTTTCAGTAAAGGAAAAATTTGATTCAATGCCTGTAGGAGTCAGTGATTCTCTTCCCTTCAGCATTTGGGTCTGACTCCATGAGTTTTACGAAACACTAACAGCAGTGTGAGGCCAATGAATGTGAGCCCAAGAAGTACTGGAATATTATGGGCAGAGCCAGTAGAAGCTGGGGCTAATAGAAGTTTAGGTGGAGTGGGAAGGGTCTCCTTCAGCTGCCTGAGCACCATGGAAAGCCTGGCCCAGATAGACACACAGAGCAAATTGTCTGGACTTTGCTGTTCACCTGCAGGGAGAGGATGTGATGGACAGCAAAGGCTCTCCATGCAGGCTGAGAAACTGTGGCAGGGCCAAGCTGAGCTGAGGCAGCTGCAGATAAATTACTACAGCAAGAGCTCAGATAGTAACTGTGTCAAAGAACAGGACAAGTACAAGTAACCTACCCAGTGTGTGGGCTTCACTCAAGTTCATCATGCAAACGTAACCATGAGAAAACAGGAATGAGGAAAAAGGCTTTAGGTATTTTTAGCTATTTACCTCTGTCCTTCTCTCTAAATACAAAAGCCAAGGCTATCAATGCAGCCCTGAGACCCCAGAGTGGTCCTGGCTTGGCCTTATTGCTTTCTCTGCTGCTGCTTCCCTGCACTGTGTTGGACATCACTGTCACTGCTGTTGCCCTCTGTTTTCTGACTTGTGCCATGGGCAGGACTGGCCTCCTCACTGCCAAATGCTCAGAGCTCTTCCATCTGCACGGAGTTACCTATTCATTCATCCATCCTGTTTACATTGCATCAGCTTGTGAAAAGAAAGGCCGGTCCAGTGTGCTTAACTTAAATGTGGATGGAAAAAATTATATCTCCCCAGTGGAAACTGATTTGAATTCAGCAGATTATTTAGCACCTTGTATGTAAATCCTTGCTTTCGATCTTTGAATAGTACAAGTGAAAATAGGAAATGTGGAAAACATTACTTCCTCAGAAACAGAAGGGATTTTGAACTGAATTCTGGAACAGAGAACTTGATAAGTTTCTGTCCCAGAGACAGATGAATTTCTAATTTAGGTGTACAGTACAAGACCTGATCTGTAGCCTATTCAAATCAGCAGGTATTTTTCTTTGGACATAACAGAGTAACATATGCAGACTATAATTTGTGTTTCCAGCTACAATTGTTAGCCTTTTGGGGATTTTTTAATGTATTATCTAAGTGACAGAGCCAAAACTTATTTCAGGTGGGATGTAATTCATTTTATGTGAGTCTTCCCAGGGACTGATCTAGTTTATTATTCTGAAATAATTCTGATTATTTCAAATGTGGGCAAAATTAATTAAAGGCTTTCAAACCCTGCTAAAACTCAGAATTGCTGCAATAATTTTGCACTTATTGATGAAAAAGCTTCCATAATTTTAAGTGCTTAAGCATATTAGCATAAAATATTTGACTGTAATCTCATCCTTCTGTAATGATTTGGAAAACGGAGTGCTCTAGCAGCTATTCCAGATCCATTTACCTGCAATACAGCTAATGTCTCGATTAAACTAAATCAACCAAAACTCATCAACATTTATATCACAAGTGTGTTATGCACACTTTGAAAATGAAAATTACTTCAAAACCGACCCCTCAAGACTACCTTCCCAAAGACAGAATTTATCACTGAGGGCAGGTTAGACCAGGTGTGGGCTTTTTAAACCAGTACTTTATTTGAGACAGAATTTGACAAAGCCGCTGAAGTTTTTAGATAACTCAAGGCCCAACCTTCCCTTTTTACAACTTATTGTACCAGGCAAATGATACCATTCACCTCAAGCTTGAGGAAAAAAAAGACCCCTCTGAGAACCACTTAAGCATTAAGAGTGGGAGAGTATATCTATGTATTTTGAGGGAGAAAATGATGAATGTCATTAATCAGATTTTTAACAGAGAGTGAAGTGCAGTACTGACTTCAGGCATTGTCTATCTCTGGTAAAGCTGGTAGATGACATCTCTTAACAACTGCCAGGCAAATTTCATCCACAGGAAATTGTTCTGCACTCTTCCTGCAAGGATCATCATCCTTTTTCTGGATGTACAAAAGCTGAGACACATTTTATTTCCTTGTAAATGCAACTGAAATGTGTGTTCATATTGACAGCTTGCATCTGAGGGACTCCAACCTCCTTCCATCCATCTTCCATTTGAAATGAAAATCTATTTGTTCAATTACCTTAGGACACAGAAGCTGCCCCAGCACTATTTTCCCTCCAAAGGAAAGGGATGAACCCTTGTTTTGTCAGGACTATAAGGACTCCCCTAGTCCTTGCAGTATATTTTTCTTGGATGCATTGCAACTGTAGGTGCCACTAAGTGTCTTGCCATGGAAGTCAAGTTTTCCATCAGGGAGCAAACAAGTTGGGAATATGGGAAAACTGAGGCAAGGAGAGTTACATTTCTGTGAAGACTCAGCTGGCCACCAGCCAGCAAAGCCATCACTTGCAGCTGTTTAGTTAAAAAAAAAAAAAAAAAAAAAAAAAAAAAAAAAAAAAAAAAAAAAAGAGAGCGAGAGAAATGTAATATTTGTTGACAATCTAATGTCAAAGTCCATGATATCACCTGCCTCCAGCTGCTGATTAATCTTGTGAAAGAAATTAGCTTGGCCATGAAAGAGTGTGAATCTGGGACAAATAACTGTGTTCAGAAAGGAATGAGGAGGAAAGAACTTACCAAGTGTTTGGTCAAACAATTTATTTTAGAACAGCCACAACCCCCAGTTCTCTCTTTCCCTGTAAAATTTGCTACTAAATCCTCATGGTCTGATTGCACTCCTATCAGATTCAGTCTTTTTCCTTCCATGGAATTACTACAGGTTTCTCCATGAGCAGAACTGTCCATGAGCTTGACTGGAGGTGAGAAAATGGCATGGAAGGAACATTAAAACACCGACAATTGAGAAGTTTCAGTGAGGATGAGCAGAGAAAGAATTGCTGGTGTGTGTCAAGAATTTCAGGGAGGCTTCCTAGGGCACTTACCACTTCCAGTAACATGGGCATTTTGTCTCTCATTCTCCTTACCTCAGCTTTCAGAAGTGTTCCTAAGAGTTCACAGAACTTGTGTATACTTGTCACTTTCCATCCAGGTTGATTTCCCTGGGAGAAGATAGAAATGTGACAGTGCAGGTACTTCAGGGCTCTCAGGTTAGGAGTGGGGAAGTGTAACAATCTCTGCAGGTGAGATCACTGTTGAGGCAGTAAATCTGATGGCTGCCCTTTAGTTAGTTGTCAGAGTTCATCTCCTCCTCTCTGGCCATCTCAAGTGTGCAAAGGAAAGCCTTCTGCAGCAAAATGGAAGCTGATTTGTAGAAGACCGGAGTTTCACCTGTTGTTCTGAAGTCCCTTCCAGTGTCCCTCCAGCAGCTATCATGGAATGACATCCAGGGGAGAGCTGGGCCCAGCCTGTTGAGCAGGGCAGTGATGATGCACTCCATTCTCTGGTTCATCACTGATGCACTTTCTAGATTGCTAAGGCAGCCTCCAGCTGTCGTTCTTGGAGCTTTCAAGTCTGAGTACACTCATGTGATGTTTCCTCCAGAACCGGAGCCTTGCCTAACTCAACAGCCTCACATAGGATCTGTTCCTGCAAATAATCCAAATTTCCATTTGTCTAACTTCAAAGTCTGTTCCATCCACTGTAATAAATCTTAGCCTGCTCCATTTTCCTCTTCATGTCTCTTTGAAGCAATTGAAATGGTAGATCATTCCCTGATGACCACTGTTGCTGGTGACGCAAATGGCACCACACCGGATCCTGTAAGTCTTCTTCAGCCCCATCTATCATCTTAACAGGGAAGAAGAGACGTTAGGCAAACTGCCTCTTAATGAAAGATAGGGCTGTAAAAAAGAAAAATATTTCATTGTTTCAACATTTTGTTCCTTTTAGGAAATGCCACATATGTAAAACAGAAAGAAACAAACTGGTTGGGGTTTTTTTGTTACATGTTTGTTTGTTTGTTTGTTTTTGTTTTAACAGAAAACACTTGTGATCCAGTCCAGAAATGATCTTGAGAAGAGTTAAAGAATCTTGCTTGTGTAGCTAAGGAATGAAGTGAGTATCTCTGCCAAATGATGGGTGTTTCCAGGATACTGTGTCTCCAACCAGAAAGGGTTATTCCAAGGCATTTCTCTGGCAGCTTTTATTAATCTCCCTCGCTCTGAGCCAGAAGACAGGAAGATGTCAGACATCTGTGCTCTTGCACTGTTCCCCTTTTCCTATTCAGGGCAAGGCTGTCCTCAGCCAGTGGGAGAGAACGTAAAGGAACTGGCAAAGCTCAAACAGTTTGTCAAAGGGAGACACATTTGTAAAGTTAATCCTAGTGCTCTGTCCGGGTGCTCTCTTCCCGCTCCTCATAAAACAGCCATGAAGAAAAACAGTTTCAGTCTGTTCCCAGGGGAGAGAAGACCATGACAGCTGCCAGCTTTTCCAGTGCCTCCAGCTGGGGGTGCAGGCTGTGTCCACAGAGGGTGAAGAGACATCAAAGAATCCACCATCTCTGAGGGCAAAGCTGGAACTGGAGCCAGCAGAGCCTCGCCAGCTCTCCTGGTTCTCCCATCTCCATGCTCTTTCTGTCCAGGCAGGGTGTCTCTCTGTCCCACTCACCAGACAGGTCCTGCTTTTCTCCATCAGCAGAAGCCCATGGGCAGAGTGGCCAGAGTGTGGGTGCAGGCCCAGCGGGAGGGAGCTGTGGGAGCTCCCCACTAGGGAGGAGTTGAGCCTCTCTGCCATGCCCCTCTGCAGCTCCATCTTCTGCCAGCTCTGCCTGGCTCAGGCCAGCCTGAAATCCTACCTAACCCAGTCTGGAATGCTGCTCTCGAGGGCTATGGGAGAATCTGGTTCAGACATCAAGGGCTACAGTCCCTATAGGTGTGCCCAGAAAGGAGGGGAGCAAAGGATGGAAAAGGAGTGAAGAACAAGTGGGAAGTAAACACAGCATTTCTGCTGAGGACTTGCAGGCCCCACATCTCTCCTCTTCTCCACTTGCTTTTGCATCTCATTAAGTTACTTAAGGAAATACATGAATTCTCCTGGGAAGAAAAGAGCAGCCAGCTGGAACTCTGTGGTATCAGTCCCCATCCAGCAGGAAGTGGGGAGAAAATACATAACATTTAGGAGCCATTAATGCTGCGGTCTAGCTCATCAGCCCCCATTCAGCAACATAGGAAATGGATGGTTAAGATCTCCCCTCTCAAGGGCCAGTCCTTCATCTTCCCCAGCTGTAGTGTGTCTTTAGTGTCCTAATTTCAAGCAGCCAGACCATGAAATATCTTTCATCTTTTGCAAAGGAAAAGAAGAATTGGGAACCTTTCCCTTGGAGCACAGACAGTCGTGAAGAATGACAAACTTCATGGTGGTGTGAGGGAGCATCCCAGCTCTTGACATCTGTCTTCAAACTCAGGCATCTAAACATGCCTGAGGGTTTAAATTCTTCAGTTTAGGTACACAGAGGTAAAAACGAAAGCTGTAGTGTTGCCTGGTATTAGAGAGCTCACAGGCAGTGGAGTGGGAAATGCCAATGACCTGAAGCTATGCAGTGGTGACTTTAAAATCTTAGACAAGTGCCCTCTCAGTGCTAAATAACTCTGCCAATCCAGGAGCAACCTGGAAATGCCTGAGGGAGGAGGAAGGGCAGCACAAGAGGGAGTCTGTCCAGGGCAGACCAGCCAGAGGGGGTGGGAGCACAGCACATGAGACTATGCTGCATTGCTCAGTTTGCTGCTCAAATGCAGAGCTGGGGAGGCAGCTCCAGGAGTGGATGTCTCCAGAGTGCTCCAAGAGTGGTTATCTCCAGAGCTGGGGCAAGGGGCAGCAGGGAGATAAGGCTCTGACTATTGCTAGTTGCAGCTGGAGAAGCTGTTCTTGGTGCTATTAAAGTGCTCCTTTATTATGCCTGGGCATATTCGTGTGTATGGATGCATCTATAGGAACTTGTGACAGTTCTGAAAATATCCTGTGTATGCTGTTGTTTCCATAAGGGCTTTACTTACCTCTAGCTGTTCAGAGGAAAAGCATGATCCAGCATGCAGATCTCAGTCTTTCTGGGAAAGATGTTCTTGCTTGAAGCAATCTTGTGTGCAAGGACTGGTGTTTTCCAGTGACTGCTATAACCCAGCTGCTTTGCAGGGTCAGGGTCTGCTGACCTCTGTGATTTGTTGCATAGCAATGAACAGTGCTGCATACAGAAAACAGCACAGATAATACTCTTCTGTCTGGCAACATCATTTAGGAATATTTTCATAACTCTATTGCTTTAGATATTTAAAGTTAGGAAGAATCAACCTAGACCTGCTAGTTTATTTAACTGTGCTGCACTCGTTCAAAGTTCAGCTTTTTTTCCTTTCAAAGGCATAGGAACAAAGATAAACATCTGTCCATCATAGCAATATTATGGTAAATCCTTAAAATAATTATACTGCAAGCAAAAATAGATTCCTCAAGAAAACCAAATTGCTTTATTTAAAATTAAATGGCTACAGCTCAGTATGAACTTTAAAATTATTAATCATGTCTTCTTCAGAGCCTTCTCTCTCCCAGTTCTTCAAAACACAGCTATCACTCATTGCAGAGTGGAAACTTGGACAGCATTTCTTGTGATTCCATGCTCATCTCATCCCTAAAAGGTGGCGTGGAATCTCACAGCCCCTCCATATACTACTGATTCCAAAAAAGTCTATGTGACACACACTGCTCACTTGGAAAGCAGCTTGTCTTTTTCCTGCTGTGATCGAAGCTATCTCAAATAAATGCAAAGCTGCTCAATTATGGCTGTGTGGTCACAGTCTAGTGGAATTACTGTGACCCATGAACAGAAAAAACTTCTTCAGATACCAAAGCACTATTTGAGTTCTAATTGTTTTATTCCCTCAGCAACAGAACTGGGTACAACTTTTTGTAGCCTCAAGCCCCAAGGGGGAAAACCCCTTTATGGTTTTAGTTTTAGTGAATGTCAGTAAAACTCAACAATACTTATTTGATGTGCTTCTATTGCCTGTAGAAGCACATCAAATTTTTTTGATCTGTGCAAAAAAAAGAAAACATTTATGCCGAATCATGAGTTAGTCCCAAACATGCACAAGTTTATATTCCTATTATCTGCAAATAGCAACTGTGAGCCAA
This sequence comes from Motacilla alba alba, assembly GCF_015832195.1. Lineage (NCBI taxonomy): Eukaryota > Metazoa > Chordata > Aves > Passeriformes > Motacillidae > Motacilla > Motacilla alba. The sequence continues at coordinate 105,711,064 of NC_052018.1, forward strand.
AGCGCCTATGCAAAGCCCTGCTGCAGCCCAGAGGACCACAGCTGTGGCACACACCAACTGCAAAGCTGGGCTCTTCCCTGGAATCCAGAAAAAAACAGGAAGGGTGGCACTGAAACTGCTGGCCATAGCCAGACATAAAACCAAGCTTTCACATCAGACCTTCACATCCTCACCCTGGGGAGTTTACCAGCTGAGGGAAAGGTACCACAGCCATATGTGCATTGCATCAAGAGGAAATGTCATATCCTGCGCTTGTTCAAGAGCTCCTAAACATTCTTGCCTATACTGTGTGTACATTACTCCTTGTTAGAGTAATGCACTATGCATAATATTTTCCATACATACATCTCAGTCTCTTGAGCTCTGTCAGAGTTCTCCAAAGTCCAGCTGCAAATCCTGAAGCCTGTGAGGCAAACTGATGTTCTTAGCACAGCACTAAAGCTCTGCATATGTGTGCTGGGCACGGACACATGGTATGTACGTATCCCTTCCCTCAAGGCCTCCAGATGTGTACCGGCCTTCAGGCAGGTCACACACCCCAAGTCCCCAGAAGACACGGGATGTCACAGTCCATCCTGCCTGTTCTGCACCTGGGCAGTCCCCTCATTGCTCAGGCCCCAGGGCACAGCAGGGGCAGAGCCCGGAACGGATCACAGAGATCTTTGGCTGCCTTTCCTGGCTGTGCTGAGCCGCGGCTCTCGCTGCAGCACAGGGCGAGGCTCAGCCAGGAATGCGTGGAGGAGGCTCCCAGGGAACAAAACTGGTTCCTTTGTGCTCTGGGAGGACGTGCAAGCTCAGGCAGATGTAGGTGCAGTACAAAGACTGCCCTAAATCACAGTGACTTGCTACAGGTGTCTTTGCAGAGCCCTGTGTTCTTGTTCCCTGAACAGGAGGTGGCACAGGGAATATTAACCAGCCACTGCCTACTTCTGCCATGATGTGTGTTCTTGTGGGATAGCGGGAAGGGAGAAGATGACTGGATAACCCAGCTCAGAGGTCACTGAGAGCTGGGAAAACCAGCTTCTTTCTGGCCTGTTTTACCACTGAAGGAAGGCAAAAGGGCCGGTGCAAGGTAAGCATCCAGAGGCCTTTGCTCAGGGCTGTGTTTCCTCTGCCAGCCCAGACAGGGCAGATGTGTGCCGTGCCTGTGACAGCCACCTGCCTGAACAGAGATGATTCTCAGCACATAATTCAGTGTTGTGTTTTCACTTGTGTCTTCTGTGGGTCTTTTTCTTGTAAAATGTTAGCCAGATTTATTCTCTGTCGTGCTGGCGTGAACACAAAGTCAATCTGTTGACTGTAGAATTACTCTGCATTTATCCATTAATGTCTATATTTTGCATAAACCTAGGATTCAACTCACTGGTGAGGAAATGCTGTCAGATACGGACTTCCACTGATGGGTGCTAACGGTGCTGATGCTGGATGGGATGAACAGTGACAGTCCAGACAACTCATCTTTGAAACACAGGGAAGGCTGTCTTGCCCAACTAGTCCAAAATATGACAGGGAGTAATAATTTTTAAAATGAATTTTATAATAAAGAAAGAATGGATCGAGGAGGGTACTTGAGGATTGTAGTTGTTTTTCGATTAAATTGTTATGATTTTTTCTGTTTTGTTTTTACAACTGGATTGATTGTGGTCCATCTAGCTTTATAATGCAGCCTACACCATATTAATTATGTGTCTTCAAGGATTCAAGTGATTACAATGACCATGCAAGTAATCTCCCTTCTCAACAGAAGCAGGTATTTCTGCAGCACGGGATCTTGTTTCAGTAGGTGTTTTGGATTTGGTTTTTTTGCCTGTTACTTTGGTTTGAATTGGGGAAGAGGTTCTTCTTCAATTCAGTACATGTGGACCAGGATCTCAACTCCATGGGAAGAGAATGTAAAAAACAGCAAATGACAGCTCTAGCTGTGCTTGAGAGGGTCACCAGCACTGTAGTGGTCTCCTGTTCCTCCCGCTGGATGCCATTTGGCAGGGCTGCCCCATCAGTCCTTTTTGTAAAGCCACCACCACCCTGCAGTGATCAGCAGCCCCAGCACAGCTGAGCCGCCCTTGCTGCTTGTGGGGCACAGTGAGCACATTCAGGACGACTAATTTTCCATGAAACATGGTAATAGACGTGTCTCCCTTCGAGTACACAGAGGTGATGAGAGGCCATTCACTTTGACAGCTGTGGTATTTCTTTCCCTAAATGCCTCTTAGCCAGTGTGTCAGTGGGAGATGTTACACAGATAGGACAGCTCCATGCCCTTCTCCAAGTGTCTGCCCTCACTTTATTTCAGACTGAATACATTCTGCAGTGGGTATGTGCCCCTCCTAAGTGGAAGATCCTGTTCATTTTAATGGCTCCACTCCCCTGAATAAGGACAAGACGAAAGTTGGCTGGATCAACTGTTTGCCCTAACCCAGCCTGTTTTCAGTATCCTTAAGCACTGTAATGATTTTCTTTGGAAGCAGGAAGTATAAATTTAAATTAAGAGCATAGCTTAAGGAGAAACAAGATCTTTTAACACCCAACACTGGAGTTTTACTTGAAGAATGTGCACTGAGAGAGTCAGAGTGGAACGATGTTTTTGTTCTCTTTCTACAGCACCTAAGGCAAGGCTGCCAAAGCCACCGAGAAGGCTCCTCAGCAACATCAAGTAACTACAGCAGTACTAGTGCCCAGGGTCTGTGCCTGTGAAAGCAACTTTTCTCTTTTCTTGCTTCCATCCTTGTCCCGGGATTGGACTAGCAACCTGTATCGGTTGTGTTTTCCATTTAGGCTAACCTCAAACACTTGGTTTCCCCTTGATTGGAAACAAGTGTGCTGAAAGCTGTCTGCTCTTTCTTCCCTACACAATGTGGACTGCTGCCTGGCTCCTGTCTGGAAACAATTATTTTCCTCATGTACCTACTGGTTCTGAACAGTCAAAGACTTATCCCTAGACTTTATTTTCCTTTATGCACTTTTATTAGCCTTTTTTGCTTTATAAACAGAACTTGTCATTATATGTAATGCCCACAGAACAGCTCTAGCTCTGTTACTTTACAAAATTACTGCCACATTTTAAGGCCAGGTCTCCCTTGAGGGAGTTTTGTATCTGTAAATGTGCCATGGTGAATTCACCACTCCTTTATCCGTTCTGATAGGATGAATTTTTGATGGTGTTTGATTTTGTGGGACTTTAAGAAAGGGTGGGACTTCAAGCACACATTACAGTGTGTTACAGAGGTGTAAATATTCTCCAACAACCCCAAAGAATGGTCAAAACATCCACACACAGATGTGCAGTAATGCCTCCAAGTATTTGCAGATGCTATCAGCATAGCATAGTGCAGCTGTTTTAAAAAAGAACGTACCTGTTTATCTGCCTGTACTCCTGGATTTATTCTTTCTTTCAAATGTTCCTACTTTTTGATGTGTGTGTGCAGACACGAGGGAATGTGAGCAACAGATGACCAGAATCTGCAGATATTTGCACACAGGGGTAAGCTTATGCCATGAATAGTGCCATTATACTGAGCAGGGTCACTTTTCTCAGAGAGATTGAGCTCATACTTTATTTCACAAAGACTAGTTCCCGACTTAGCACAGACTGTGAGGAAACGACTTGGAGTGGAAAGAGTCTATAAATTTCTTTTCCTGCACTGAATTCAAAATAGCATTTTTCTTACTGGAAAAACAAACACAAGCTCATTTTGGGTGTCTCTGTCTGCCTGCCTGTGGGATTGGTAGTCCACACCTTCTGCCAATTCGGAGACCTCTCTGCCCCCGTTTATGCTCTAGAGGTTATGTCTTAATTACAGAAAAGCTGATCTGCTGTGACATCAATTTCCCTCTCTAGGGGAAATTCCTAGCTGTGAAATCCTAGCAGAGGCAAATTGCTGTTCTTTTTTCTTTTTCTTTTTTTTTTTCTTTGCCTAGTCCAGATCAACCCCAAAACTGCCATCTCGGTTTGACCTTGACTACTGCTTTGAGAGCGAATCGGAGAGCCTGCTCTCCTAAAGTGCTGACGTACAGACAACTATTTCCAATGAGTTATCTTGATACAGAACTCGGGCTGTATCACAGCCAAGAGCCTGCTTCTCCTGCCAAGCAGGACCCAAGCCTGGGGGCTGCAGGAGCTGAGAAAGTGCTGTGCCCCTCCATGAACCAAAAGGATGGGCAGTGTCCTGAACGAGGACACTGCAGCCCTGCCTAAACCCGTGGCAACATCACGGCAAGTCGAAGTGCCATCGACCCTCTGGAGAGATCTGGGGGGTCATCTTACCTCCCTTGGGATGTGCTCACCCAAAGCCACGCAACCTGGCAGGGAGGGCTTTGTGCCAGCCTCGGGATCGTGCGAATGACCAACACGCTGAGAAGCAGCAGGGCTGATGAGCCGTGCTGCCTGGGGAAGGGGGATGCCGGGAGAAATGGCTGTGTTAGCCCGTGCCTTCCAGCCGGCTGCGTGGGGAGGTGGGTGGCCTTAGGCTGCGCGCTGCCGGCACCACCCTTTGCCTTGACCGCTGTGCCCGGGGAGGACTCGAGCGGCCGGCAGCGCCGGGAGGCCGGGATGCGGAGGGGAGGCGGGGGATGCCCCCCGGGCGGGCGGGCGGTGCCGGGGCTGACCGGGGGCTCTGCCGGGCCCGCACCGCACGCAGCGGCCGCGGGTGGAAAATGCCTTGTGTGTCTTGAACCCACAGCCCAGCCACCAAAGCACGGCGACGGTGTTGTTTTTGTTTTTTTTTTTTTCTAAGTTAACAATGGAAACTTTTTTTTTTTCAGTATTTCCCTCCAGCCTGAGCCGAGCGAGGAAAAAAAAAAAAAAAAAAAAAACTTGTTCCGCTGAGTTCAACCCCAGACAGACTCACAACTTCCTTCCTGCTCTCCTACCTCCCTCCCTCCGCTCTCCTCCTCCTCGCCGCTCCTCTCCCTCTCCTCCTCCTCCTCCTCCTCCTCCTCCTCCTCCTCCTCCTCCTGCTCTCTCCGCCTTTCCAGCCGCACCGGGAGCGGGCGCCGGGGCCGCGGCGCGGAGCTGCCCGGAGCGCGGAGCCGCCCGGAGCGCGGAGCCGCCCGGAGCGCGGAGCCGCCCGCGCAGCCTTGGCCGCGGAGGGGCAGAGCCCGGCGCGGCCGGCCCGCCCCGGGGCGAGGAGAGGCGCTCGGAGCCGCGGAGGGAGCGGGAGTCCCGGCAGCCCCGCGGCGATGGTTTCGGCAGCGCCCCGCGGCCGCCGGCGGGCGCTGCCGGGCGGCGCGCACTGAGGGCGGCCGCGGACCCCGACCCCAGGTGAGCAGCGGCGAGGGGGAAAGGCGGGGGTCGCGGCCGCCCCTCCGCCGGGGGATCTCCGGCAGCCGCGCCCGGGGGCGGTGCGGGGGCCAGCCGGGCCCCGCGGGGAGGAAGGGGCGAGCTGGGGGCGGGCAGAAGGGCAGGGTGCTGCCCCGGGGTCCAGCGGGCTGTCCCACGCCCCAAGTCTGGCCGAGCACCTTATGCCGGTGCTCGCTTTGGCAGCCGAGCCGGAGTGCTGGGAGCGTTGCTGTGCCGGGGATCCCTGCAAAGAGTGGCTGTCCGCGCTGCCGGGGCTCTGCTGAGCTTCTCGCTGCCTCCAAGCAGTGCCTGGAGGGATGGGAAGCCCTTTGGTCACGCCGTCAGTTGGGGCTGCGCTTAGACTTGAGGGCATTTACCTGCCAGGAGCCTCACAGGGGGACGCACAGGGATACCGCTGATAGCATCGCACACGAGTGCTTCCAGAGGCATGTACACCCATAGCCAGAGTTAGCGCACTGTGTGTAAACAAGTTTGTACTCTCATGTGGGCAGTGTGTTTGTGCAGATCTCAGGAGTTCCCATGCCCCGGCATGGGATGGGGACTGCAACTCCAGGGCACGTGGAGCAAACAGGAGATGACGGAAAGCACACTGTCAGGCACAGGGGCACAGAGGGCCACCTCCGAAAGCAGAGCCTCTCTCTCTCACGTGTGTACACAGTCACACACTCGGCAGAACAAACAGCGCTGCACATCTCTGCATGTGCGGTCCGGGCTGTGACTTGGAGGCAGTTGCAGCCTGCAGTGTCCTGGACAGCAGATGTGCACAGGGAAGGCACATTTATCCAGGGCATTCATGAAGATGTGCAAAGCCATGTTGTTGCACATGGTGAGTTAGGGGACTAACTTAAGAATGACCCTGTACCATACAAAACATTGCAAGCAGGGAGTCGTCCCATGTATCATATAACATAAATCCATTCCTGAGACTTGGTCTTGCTGTAAGTGATGGACTGGACGGTGACAAGTTTAAGTTGTTTGGAGTTTTTATCTTCCTTTAGAAAATGCCAGGTTGTGGGGTGAACGCTTGAAAGCTGCCAACTTTCAGTTGACAACGGTTAACCATAATTCTCTTATTCTTTGGTGAGAATGGCTGCTGGCTGTGTGTCCTCTCGGACGCTGCTGCTGCAGCTGTGTGGACAGGCGACCTGGAGAGGGGGCAGGGAAGGCAGGGAAGAGGGGAAACAGCCGCAAACCTGACTTCCCTTTCACTCAGATCCTTCTGGTGGCTGGCCCGTGTCCCCAGGGGTGGCACACTGGGCGTGCATGCAGGTGGGAGGGGCACACAGGAAGGGAAGAGTCTGGCACGCTGTGTGCCCAGCTGGATGGTGAGCTGAGGGAGGGCACAGAACTGCTCTCACTGCTTCTCTCTCCTCAGCTGTCCCGTTTTATGGAGCTGCGGGCCAGGGCCAGCCCAGCTCCCCGTTTTCCCGCTGGCCATGCTGCCGGTCCCGTCGTGGAGAGACGCTGGGCAGCCCCGCAGAGCCTGAGCGCCGAGGCGGCAGTGGCGACGGCCCCCCTGTGCTCCCCGGCTGACTACTATGGCCGTGTACTGCTATGCGCTCAATAGCTTGGTGATGATGAATAGCAACAGCGAGGTGACAAGCGGCAGGAGCAAGACGCCGCCTCCTCCCGGACAAGTGCTGCCCGGGGGTCCGGAGACGCCCGGCAGCTGCCGCTCGCTCCCCGTCTTCAGCCCGGCCCCGGTGCCGCCCCGCTCCCCGCGCTGCGGCCCCGCTTTCCTCTTCCCGCTGCCTGAGGAGCCCCTGCGGCAGCCAGGCAGCCCCGGGGGGCGGCGGGGCAGCCGGGGCGAAGAGGGACAGCCGGGGCCCCCCATGGCACGGCAGCTTCAACGGGAGCTGCACAACGTGCAGGTGAACCAGAAAGTGGGGCTCTTCGAGGCGCACATCCAGGCGCACAGCTCTGCTGCCCAGCCACCCCGGAGCCCCCGGCTAGCCCGGCCCCGGCCCGCCAGCCCCACGGCACCGGCGGTGGGACTTGGAACTGGACCCCGGCCGCGAGCCCTAGGAGAGAGCGAGGCTCCCGATGCTGGTGGGGGACAGGTTTGTCTGAGCACCGCAGAGCCCTCCGGGAGGCCGGTGATGATGGTGGAGCTGGCAGAGAGCAGCAGACCCCTGGAGCAGTCAGGGCCTGCAGCACGGCAGGAGGAGGTGATGGTGGTTCCCACAGGACTGAAGGGCCAGCACCCAGCCGTGGGTGGAAGCATCCCTGCCGTCATTGTCACAGACCTGGGGGGCCCGGAGGAGGAGGCGGGCGCCGTGCCCCCTGGCAGCCTGCCCGTCCGGAAGCTCTCATCATCCTCTGCCTCTTCCACTGGCTTCTCCTCGTCCTGGGAGGAGTCCGAGGAGGACATCTCCAGTGACCCCGAGCGCACCCTGGACCAGACCCCAGCCTTCCTGCAGACCCTGGACCAGCAGAAACCCCGAGTGGTGAGTCTTGCAGCAGCCCTGGGGAGGTGGGGTGAAGCGTGGCAGCATCCCTGCTCCAAGGCACAGCTGCAGCAGGAGGGCAGAGGTCTGTTGCAGCCGAGAAACTTTACACTTGCTCGGTGGTGCTCGCTTTCCCTCACATGAAAAGCTTTCAGACTTGGAAGAGGGGTTCCTAGCCGGAAAATCCTCTCACGAGAGAGCAGTGCTACCTGTTTCTTTGGGCACAGTCCTTGCAGAGCTTCCCTGGTGCTGCAAAGCTGCCTGCCAGCATGCTTAAAATACATCCATGGACTGCAGCCTTCTGCTGACATGTGGTTATGAGCCTCAGTTTTTCCTCAGCACAGCTTCTCTGGGTGCTGGAGGTTTCCCATGGTTTACATGAGCCTGAGGGAGAATTTATTTCCTCCCTGGAGTTGAAACTGTGTGGGCCAACTGTCTGTTCAGGTTTACAGTGATGCCCATCACCACGATGTCTCTGTGTGTTTCACACAGAAGCAAAATGCTCTAGAATTTCTGGTAATTCTCCTTTTGAATAATACTTCTTGGTTGTGGGATATCTTATATTTTAGGTAAGCGTATTTTTATTAGGTATTTATATTGTTAATTTGTTTCAGGATCTTTGTTGTGGAGCTGGTTGTGAGGCTTAAGGCGAGAGAAATCATCAGTGTTGCATTACCCTTAGAGAAGAAAGGTCTCCTCAGAGAGGAGAGCTCTGAGGCATTCTCCAAAGGCATGAGACAGTCATGGGATTTGTTGTGTCTCTAGGGGAGTTCATTGCTTGTGTGAGTGCAACACACAGAGCGTGCTTTGCTCTGAGCTCTCACACCAGTTGTCCAGAGGGCTTTGAACCACTTTAACCCAGAGCAGGGCACCCATCACGAGATTCTCCAACCAGCACATGCTATCATCCAGCTCTGAGACTGATTTGAGCCCAGCACAGGAGCCTCCCATTGACAAACCTTGAAACATGCAGGACAACCCAGTGGCTCCTTAGTTTAAGGAGTTTAATAAAGGCTCATGAACTTTCAGTGATGTATTTCACTATGTTTAATTTCCTGTAGACACATGGTAGTGAAGCTCCTGCTAAACGCAATGACACAAGGAAAACTAGTGCAGGGAAACATCTAAGTGAAGGCATCAAACTTGGAAGAGCTGGGACTGTGGTTTGTAAAACACTCAGCAGGCTGAAATAAGCATCTTTTCTTTTGTTCTCCTTTTGTCCTATTCCAAGAATCTAGGCTTGGTTCTGCTCAGGATGGAGCAGCAGCTGAGTAAAAGCAGTTAACAAAGTTACGAGCCTGTAGTTCATCGTGTTTGCAGACAGTTTTGTATTTTGGGGCTCTCAGCTGATGAATCAGCTTGTTCCCTTTGGGAGCTGCTACAATCCCTCTGCTGATTAAATTCTGCTGGTTTTATGTGCATGAGCTGTAGTAATCTCTGCTCCGTTCTCTGCGCTAATGACTGTTCCTAGTGCCAGATCCCACTGATTTGCTGCTGAAAACAGTTCATTGATGGGCAGAAGCATGCCTGATGCTCCTGTGGAAAGCTTCCTGGAGCCTCAAGCTGACTCTGCACAAGCTCCCGTGGCCTCCAGTGAGCTCAGCCAGCCAGTGGCTCAGCAGTGAACAGGCAAGGCTCATTTGTATTGCTAAAAGCTCTGGATGAGAGCGAGCTCAGATCAGGTCTAAGATCAGAGTAACTGCTGGGCTCCATGGGACTACTCAGGCTAAACAAGATGAAGACATGGTCCAAAATGTGTCAGGCAGCCTAAGGAGGTGCACTTGATTTTGTGTTTCAGTGCTGGAGTCTCAGCAGGGGCAGTGAGGCTAATTTACAGCGATACTTTCCACTGGGCTCCTCAGGTCCCATGCAGGGCTGATCACTGACTTTGGCAGGTTATAGTCAACTTCTCAGCAGGATCATGTGCAAATGCCCAGTAATTCAAAATTGATTTCATGTAAATAACACCCAGCTTTGTGTACTGGTTGGCAGTATCTTGTAAATCCGTAACGACAGCAGAAGGCAGCTACTGAAGCAGTGTCAGGTTGCACACTCATTTGTTTTCATGAACTCACTATTTCCTTTCAGCAGCGCACACAGTCTGGAAATGAGTTGTGTAATGAGGGAGAATGTGTGAGAAGCTCTCTCCACAACTCATGCTTTTAGTCAAATCCTGGGAGATCTCAGCCAAGAGAAACCAGCAAGGTGCCTCTGGGTGCCTGTGGGTTGAGCAGATAAATGCAAGGCAGGCAGAGAGCCCTGCCTGCCTGCCTGCTCTGGGCACTGCTGGCTCAGGGGAGGCTGTTGTACCTGGAGGAGAGGTAATGAGGAGCAGCAGGAGAGCAGTTTCTGCCGCAGATACAGTCTGTGCTGCACATCTCACATAGCATGTTTACAGATTTGATAAACAGCAGGCCTGCTCCTGCCCTTCCTTTTTGGAGGCTGTCTGGTTTAGCAAATCTGTTAGGGATGTCCGGCGGTCTATTGTAGTTCCTCCTGACATCCCGGGGAAACAGGCAGATCCCTCCGGCTGGCATGGACTCATCCTCCATTTGTACTGCAGGTACAGTACAAAGGAAACTTTGTTTATGTTCAGGCCTGAAAATTGGCCAGTAAGAAAATTATGTTGCCAGGTGAAAGGGAAGGAGGTATTGTGGCCACATTTTTGGACGCTGTGACCTGGAGCAGCTCTGTGAGTGAAACAGGCTCTGTGTCTGTTTGTTGAAACAGTTTGCTCCGTGCTTTCCCTGCCCCTGGAGTGCCCTGGTGCTGCACAGCACCAGGGAACGGTGACCCTGCCACCGTGGTTGCAGACTTGTGAAGTGCAGTGACAGTAAGAGCAGCGTGACGTTTTGCTGTTTAATTGCAAATCCACTTAAGGTCTGAGTAAACTTCCACGTAAGGGCTTTTGCAGCTGTGGCTTTCCCCGGGCTGTGGGCTGCTGCCGGAGAAACCCCACGCTTGTTTATTGATGCTTGCGAGGTTTCAGAGACACTCCAGCGATTGCACTTCTCGGGCTGTGTGGGAGGGACGGGCTGTCCAGGCAGCGCGCTGGGATGGGGACACTGTGGTTTGGAAATGCCGCAGGGGAGCACTCTCTGCACACCCCCTGTGACCACCATGGGCAGTTTGGGGAAGAGCTGACCTGAGGCCTCTGCTCACCAACCACCTGAGGCAGGAGGATGCCGCGACTGTTGGAAGGCATCCGCCCCCATCGCTGTCTCGTGCTGGTGGGGAGAATTTCTCCCATCCTGGCTGATCACACAGGTTGGGTGTGCAGGGAAGGGAGAAGGTGCTCCTTTGCCCCAGGTTCTGAGTGGCACAGGTAGCCTGAAATGGCAGCCCAGTCTCCTGAGGAGATTTCACACCTAAAATAAGATACGTTCTAGCTGTGACTCCCACTGACTTCTCGACTGGAAAAATAGCAGTGTATGAGTTTTGCCGTTCTGGGGGCTCTGTTGGCTCTTCCCAAGGAAGAGCTGATAAACCAGGATGTACTCTGCAGCAGCAGACTTGTCCCACTCTTGGAAACTGGCTGCGCCCCTTAAGCAAAAGATATTCCAGAGCTGGTCATTAGTGAGTCCTTGTCATTGACCTAAATTCCCTAGTTTGTCAGCTTCTCCAAAACTGGAGACAAAGCAGCAGACAAGTGGGGGGAAAGGCAGAAACTGTGCAAGCACACACGTACTATAGAAAAATGACATGCTGGGGGGGAAAGGAACCCCTTCCTGGAAAAACAGTGCAAGACACTGCAGCGTTCCTCTTCCTGGCTTTCCCACAGCTGCTGTGGAAGTGCAAGGATGTACAGCAGAAAAGTAATCAAGGGACTTGGTACTCTGTGAAACTTCTGCTCCTTTCAGCAGGCTGAGTAGGTTTCTCGGAATAAGAGACTTCCATTAACCTGTGCGAAATGGCAAAAACTTTTGGAAAAAGCTAACGGCAGTGCTGATGACAGGCATTCTTTTAATTGATTTATTTGTTTGACTCACAATGGCTGTTAATGCAGTCCTAAAAGGAGCCAAGTTTAGATAGGGCTAGTGTCAGCCAAGGGCCTGTGGGACCTTTGCTTATTTCTCTTTGAGATGTTCCAAGGCATAAGCTGACAACAGGAGTCCTGATTTGTTCCTATAAAAATCAATCAAATTAAATATGCTTTCATTCCCTTTCCAAGCTGTCGCTGTGATCAGGAAGTCTCCGTGTAACAGAAACCATGACCACATGGCTGTGGTGATACATGCAAGCCCCGTGAATATATATCTTTATGCCAACTGTGTTTATGTGTTTCACTCCTTACTCCCACTGTGTTTGTCTTAAAAGCTCCTAAGCTTATGAGCTTGTGAGTGGTATCTCTGATTTAGTATCAGTATAATGTCTGGTGTATTAGGGCCCTGCTGGCTCACTCAGAAGAGCGACTGTTCTTTTAGTAATGCACATCATTGAAAGGGAAGATGCTTAGCACACCTGGTAAGCTGCCAAGGGATGGAGTCTCCCTGCTGCAGGAAGACTAGGGGGGAGACGGGAGTGAGGTGGGCACCTGTGTGTTTCTCCTTTCAGAGCAGCACGCTCCCCAGACCTGGCAGCGCGGCGTGTCCTGCCTGCCGGGATGAGATGAGGACACCCCGGGGCTCGGCGGGCTGGGCAGAGCTTCAGGCTCTTTGTGGATGGAGGCTGTGCACTCCAGGGACTCCACAAAGCATCACTCCCTATTCCATAGCTAATCCTCTACCTACTCACGTGACCTTCTCAGGGAATAAGCAGCTTTCTTATGGGCTCCCACCCACAGAGGCCAAGTGAAGATGCTGCCATAACCCAATATGAGAGACATATGGTGCTACTTCAAGTCTGTTTTCATCAGCACTTTTAAGCTCATTGGGAAGGGTTTCTTCTCTGTGCACCATTCTCCATGATTGACAGGGCAGGAATTACATGGCACATAGCAGATCCTTTTCATAGAGGGACTTGCTTGCTAGCACAGCTGCTGTCTCTTGCATATTTTGTTTCTCAAAAAAAAAATTTCATGCTGAAAGCATCCATTAAAGTAGCAAAATGAACGTCCCCTCATACTTCTGAGGTGCAGGAAGAACAAACATTAGGCCCATCATCCTTAGGGTCCCCAGCTCTGGAAAGAGCCAGATTCCACCTCTTCTGGTGGGAATTGCAGGATGTCAGGAGCCTGCCCATTTGGATCCTTTGGATGGAAAACTGAACGTGAGTGAATTTCATGGATTGGTGGAAACTTCAGAGTTTTGCCTTCACCTTTTTAGAGGCTTGCAATGACAGAGCCCAAACCGTAGTCAGCACTTGCCTCATGTTTTCCATATTATTTCTACAATGTGTTAGGACAGATTTGCATGTGAAGAAAATATTAGCGCAGCACTGAGTTCTCACGTGCCATGTGATGGCTGAAAGCCACTGCTGAGCTAATGTTTTCTCTGTATGTAATTCTGTTCTAGCTCACTACAGAAATAATGGCATCCATGTATGACACTAAATGTCGCTCCAGCTAAGATTAGTCTTCTGTAATGGTTAGAGATTATTTTGTTTATACCAGTAGGTAAATTTGTGCAGTAAATTTGACCTGCTTTCTTCCAATGAAGCCCAGCCAAGCTTTCTAAGAAAGATATATTAATCTTTAACAGACAGTGAAAACTAAATGTTAACATTTTCAAATCACTGAGTAACTTTGCAGCCTAATCCCTTTTCTTAAATGTGACTTTCTGGGGAATGCTGGCATCCACACTTGCTGTGTCACTTGAAATGGCCCTTCTATGGCATTCATCTTGCTTAGCCTTGCTGGGTGTCTCCTCAGGCATCCTAAGGTTCTCCTAACATAGCTTTCTTCTCTCTTACTCTAATGGGATCTTGGCAACTTGCCCAAGAGTTTGCTTTAAGACAGAGGAATCTGTTTCTGAATGTCTTCTATAAAATTTATTGGAATTTCATTTTTATTCCTACACATAAAAACCCAGGTCATGCATAGCCTGCGCCATGGCTCCAAGTAGTTCAGAAAGCTGATTCAGTCTGAGGTACCAGCCTCAAAGGCAAGTGCCTGTGATTGGCTTTTAAATCAGTCTTTAGGCAGCAAAATTCAACTTGCTGTGTAACAGGATGATCATCCAGCAGTGCCATCCAGCATGAATTGGTGCAGGTACCTTCACAAGTTCAGGGTCTCCAGCTGCAAGTTTCAGTCTGGGTGCACGCTCTGTGAATGCACTGGGAATTTTTGGAAGCCTTTGGAAAATGCAGGCTGCAGCTCCTTCTTTCCCAGGCATGGTGGGAGTTCAGCCCAGGGCTGCTGTCACAGCTGTGTGCCTGTAGAGATCCTCATCGCTGCTGTCAGCCTCGGGATGCGTTTACAGAGTGGTTTCTGACCTTAATTTCCCAGAGATGGGTAATATTGGAGTCAGGAGCTGCTGCAGGCTGCTCAGACCCATGTTAGACTCTTCCCTCTCCCGATATTTATTTCAGTCTTTTCATGCATTTCAGCCGTGAAAAGAAAGAAGTGGTTTTTCTTTTTTTGTAGTAAAGAAAGTTCTTTTCATTAATGACATGGGAAAAGGGACAAGCCAGTAGAAGGAATTCAAGTCTCCTTTTAGATGTAAGATTTATTGCTGGTCAACACACAAGGATTGCTTTTGGAAGGAGAACTTGGGGGTAAAACAACAAGTGCTGAGCACTTACAACTACTTCTTGTAAGCAGTACAGTGTAGTATCTGATCAGTGCTACACAACAGGAACTTCATTAGCATTCTGCACTGTTGTGGTTTTAGGTAATAGTAAAGCATCCCTCGTCTCTGTGAAAGACATAGATGTGCTCGGAAGGGACATGCCTGCAGACATTTTAATGAGTTAGATTCAAAGAACAGAATCAGGTTGTCCCTTCACTGCTAGCTTCACACACTTGGTTTGCAGAGATGTTGGCACCTGGGGTTGCTGCGGCGTGGACCTCGCTGAAGTGATGTGAGTTTTTCCCAGGGTTTCATCCTTGACTTTAAGTCTTGTACTTGGGATTTTGGACAATAAGGTTCCTGTACTATGCAAAGCAGAGGGAGGTCTCATGGGGCCTCCAGTCTTTGCTGTCACAAAACTCCCTGCAGCCAGAATGAGGACCAGTATATCTACACCAGGAGTAACCAGCACAACATTTTGGTTGAATGGCTGTGGCAAGGAGATGACACAACTCTTTCCTCCCACCCCATCAGCATTTGCAGAAGGGGCTGTTTAGCCAGGGCTAAGCAATGGCAGCACCTACCTTCAGCATCAGCTCCTTCTCCTCCCCCTTCGCTTCCTGTCCCTTTGCCCTTGCTTGGGCAATTCATCTGCAGCAAGATAGAATCAAAGAACCCTCTTCCTTTGCTAAACAATTCGCTCCTTTTGTTAGGGTCAGATAAAACGCTGATAAAAGCTGTTGTAGCTCTGCTGAAGCCAGCAGGAGCATGCTGCAGGTTTGGCCCTTGATCGTTTTTCTTTGCTGTGCTCACTCCTGCATGTATCCAGTTACATCTTGTGGTAAATCCAACCTTAAGCTGAATTAATGAACCAGAGATGCAGTCCCTCTGGAGGGGGTTTGCCCATTCACAGGTACAGTGCCTCAGAGCCTTTGGAGACAGGAGGTTTATAAGTGGAAAGTTCTGCAGGGAGGCTTTTTGGAAACTCCGTTTTAGGGTTGGGTGTTTTCCTCTCGTTTCTTGCTCAACAATCTCTGATCCCTGCCACTCGGGAGAAGGGCAGGAGCCAAGGTTGGCCTTCAGCTCACCACTGAGCCTTGTGGGTTGCAGACCTGCATTTTGGGAAGGCGTGGGAATAGTTTTTATCCCATTGAGCTAAACGCATTCAAAACATTTTCATTCAAGGGGTACTTAAGTACAGGCCCAGGCTCACCGCTCAAAAGAGAGGAGACCTGGGCTCCAAGAAGGGGTGGGAGGAAGGAGGAGGTGAGCAGGCTCCTTCTCACCATGCGGACCATAGGACTTGCTTTGCTGGCAGCTGCAAGCTCCATTAGTTATCCAGGGGTATCCTCCCACTGCAGGCGAGGTACTGAGCAGCCAGTTGGAGAATTAGCAACGTGTCCAAATGTAACATGGTTGCTATTACGGGTAATATATATTTAACACTCTGCAGGGACCGTTTAAACCTGCATCTGCAGGAAGGGGAAAAAAGTCAGGTTTGCTTTCTTGGCAGACTGCAGATCAGAGAGTCCAATCTGTAATCTCTCTTGGTATGTTTTATGTGGGTGGGTTTTGTTAAATTACAGGCAAAGTTATTGCACCCCTAGGCTACTCGCATTAAATGTTTCTCCAATTTTAGCAACATTCTTTCCAGGCTCAGCTACATTTGTTTTTGTCTTCTCTATGGCAATTGATGAGCTCAGTCTGAAATGTATAACTCCACGGGATCTCCTGTTATATATTTCTTTCACAGCTGTAGCTGAATCGGTGCAGTGTAATCCAATGACTTGTTGTAATGCCTAGTGCTTTCTTTAATACATTCCAGATTAAAGGAGTCAGCAAAGTTTACATATCCAAAGTAATAAATTTAAACAATAATAATGGCAAATCCAAAACCATGATTATATCTTGAAAATACTGGGCTTTTTTTTTTTCCTCCTATCTTTTCTGGTCTGGCTAAAGTCTGTTTTTAGGAAACTGAACAGGACAGATAAAAGATGATGAGACAAACAACTTAATCCCTTAATAATGTCAAGTGGAAAATCCAACAACAGATTGGCAAGAAACTGTAATAACAACTGCTAAGTGACCCTTACTGAGGACTAAAGAACTGGTTTTAAAGGCTGAACTTGGGACATAATTAGAGATGAGCCTGAATCAGTGCCCATAGGCTCAAATATTTCTTTGAACTCTGACATGGAGCCAAATTTCTTTTCTTTTTTTTTTTATCCATGCCTGTACAGCATCATCTTAGCTGCGCTGCGGCCAGTTCAGCATCACCTCGTACCTTGTACTGCCCTGGGTACCCACACAAAATGACCAATCCCAGGGTGGTATTCCCACCTCTGGGCGCTGTTGCAGATGGAGTGTGGGATAACAGCTAGTGTGCACAACCCAGGTAGGTGCTTGTTGTGGCAGCAGAAGAAGGGATGGGCAGTGCCTCCATGTGGGAGGAGAAGAGATGAGCGTTTCTGCATTGGCCTTTCAGTCCCAGCATCTCATCGTGCCCTTGCCAGGGACTGCACCTCTAAACTCCGAACAGTCTTGGGCTGCCATTAATAGATACACCTTGGAAGCAAGGAATGTGGTCACAGGAGTAGGAGGCACTTGGAATTGTAATTGCCAAAGCAGAGTCAGAAAGAGGGCGTTAATTATTATCTCTCCTTGGAGCCACATTTACTTAGAGCTGACAGCCCTCCACCCTGGGGTTCCTGGGAGGAATGTCTTGCTGGGGTGGAGACCAGGGCTGCCAGAAAGGAAACAAAGGAAAGAGATTTTAGAACAGTGGCTTATCTCTATCCACCTGAATTACTGTTGTATTTTAAAAGAATATGGGAAAAATGATTGTTTGAAAAAGCCTTGACAAGTGTACTCTCCCAGCTCCATTGTTTTAACCTTCTCCTAGGAATTTGTGTATAAAATGTTCTCAATTCAGTTTATCTCTGCTTGACAAATCCTGTGTTTCCCTTCCGTGCTTTTAGTGGAGTGGGAACTAACCTTGATCTTTTTGCAAAGCAAACAGAAGCTGGATGTCACATTCCCACCTTCACACACAAACAGTGCGTGTCACAGCTTTTGAGCAAGATGTACAATCACTGACAGAAAAATTGTGTAAAATTCATATTCAAGATGAGCTTTTAGAAAAAGCAGCTCCAAACTGAACCAGACTCTCAGAGGAGGGAGCAGTTGGTGTTGTCTGGCTCTTGTGGAAGCCACCTTGCTCAGCAGGTTAAAACAAATGGTCTGAAGCCAGGACTGTGACTCAGCTCCTCTATTAAGAGCCCCTCATCTATGTCCCATCTTGAGGAGAAAAGACTTGGCCTCTCTCCTCAGGTCTCTGCTTTCTCATCCTGTGTTGCTGGAATGGCTTTTCTGAGCCAAGGGAAGCAGCAGGGGAGTCCAGGTGGTCACAAGTGACCAAAACATTGACCAGATGCTGGGCTGGTAATGAGAGGGAAATGCAGAGGTAGCACGATGCCACCTAGTCTGTTATTGTCTTCCCTGTGCCATACATCCCAACCAACTCTGCTACTTGCTTTTTGAGCATTTGGGTGGCTCAGGAGGCAGTTGCAGATTCCAGGTTTGTTCCTGTGGATGGGAACCCTTCCCAGAAGGGAGAAAGCTCAGAGGAGCCTGTTTAATATAGGCTGATCTCATGCTTGAGCATACGCAGGAGTTGACCTTTCAGTGCTGAAATAAGAAGTGATGGGAATAGAATAAATCACAGTCTTGAAAGAAAAGCCAAGGAGCTTAGAGATGCACCTCAGGAGAAGGAATCAAGGTAGGGAGGCTGGGAGCCACAGAAGGGCCAAATGACAGATTCAAAAAGCAATCTTTCAGCAGTGAGTTTGATGGATCTTTGCAGAGCAAAGGCTGTTGAGATGAGGAATGGGGATATGATGTGATGAGCCCAGAAAGTGAATTTTGTTTGGGTGGATAGGCTGGAAAGACTCTTTTAGGGATGCTATCCTGAAAAAAATCCGCAAGACTTTCAGATAGGTTGGATGTGAGGACTGAAAGAGATCCAAGTTTTCCACTTACTGAAAGTTTCAGGGTAGTAGCAAAACATGCACAAATGGGAGCAGTAACATTTATACTTGCACTGCAAAGGCATGAATTGTTCTGTGAATCACCAGGCTATGAAGAATTAAACCTCTACATTGCATTAAAAGCCTCAGAGCTTTCATGGCTTGACTGAATCCAAAGCTAAATTTTCTGTAACCTCGATAGGAGACAGCTCCAAGCCTCTATGGTCCATCCACTTAACCTTCAGGAGCCTGGCTTTGAATGCAGGATTTTTCCAAGAGAACCAAAACTCTAAGCACTCCCCTCATACCTGGAAGCCACAGCCTGATGAGGAACTCCTGTGTGGTGGCCTCTGTTGGAGCCCAACTCCCTGTTCAGCCTCAAGACAGGGTGGCTCAGAGCTTTTTCAGGTGGCTCAGAGCTTTTTCACTGCCTGGACAGAGGCTGGGGTTTGCCCTCCTGGCCTGCTCTTCCTCTGGGCCATCCGTGCTGTGTCCCCAGGGCAGTCAGAGCCTCAGAGCCAGACAAACCCTGGCAGGACAGGAGATTGTAGGAGCTGGCTGGATCTGGAAGAACAGTTTTTTTGGCAGAGAATAGATTTTCCAGCAAATGTCAGGGGAGAGGGGGAGTCAAAATGATTCACAAATTCAAACACATTTTCTGAATAGTTCTGGCCTAGAAAAAAATACAGAGGTGGGGGAAGAAGGAGGGATGTTAAAAATAGCAGTGCATGTCATTCTGACACTTTCAGAATGAACTGTTTCATTTTGGGGATGGTTTGTTTATGTTTTGCAAGTATTTGAAATGTAGATTTGATTCAAAAGGGCATTTTTCACTTAAAAGTTGATCTCATCACTAAAACACATTGGAAGAATAGAAGAGAAAAGGTTTCTTAGGACTTTCATAGCCCAAAATGAAACACCTCCTTTTGCTTTGGTTCCAGATGAGACATTGTGGTGTTTTCCTTTCACAGCCCCATGATCTTAGCTGTGTCCAGCCCAATCTGAATATTTCCTCTCCCCTAGTTTTTTGATTGAGCTCCCGTGTTAGGAAATAAATCCAGCTTCCATGCTGGCCAACCCTTAAGTCTAATGCCATGGAGCAAGTACTTTAGTTTATTCTGAGGTCAACCACACATTGCCATGATTCAGATTGAAACCTGTGGTATCAAATTAATAAGAGCTGTAGCTTTTGTAGATAACTGGCATCTTCCCCAGAAGATGCAGTGTTGAACCTTACTTAGAAAAATAACCCAGACTCCTGAAGCCCTGAAATCTGATCTAGAAATCTTCAGAGAAGCCAGAGTTTGCAGACAGCTGAATGACAGACTTTCACTCCCCTGACACTCACCCTGCTCTCGTTCAAGTGATTCATTAAAGGAAGATGAGCAAACAGCTGGTAATCACTTTGCTGTAGCCAAAACGTGCCACAGAGTTTCCCCAGGCAGAGGGGAAGGAACACACGTGTTTGCTGTACGATGAGCCATAGCTGAGTTTACTGTTCCCTGCTGTGTTTTCTGTCTGGCTGAGACACATTGTGCCATTTCCTCATGCCTTGGTGACTGAGTGGAGCCTCCTTTGCTGAGATTTACCTTCATTGTCTCCTGAGCCCCTCCTCTCTGTACCTTTGGAGGGTTTGGGCACAAAAGAAGGAGGGCACAGATGCTACAGTGTGGGATGGCAAACTTCTTAGCATCAGCCCCTTTGGGGCAAGGGCTATAGGAAAGATCTTTTCCATTCATGGGAAGATCCTGGGTTTCACCTGAAACAGGCAGATTTGTAAGCATTTTTCTGGCCTGCTGTAATATGAGTGTTACTGAAAGATGGATCTCAGTGTGGACAGGACATGGATATTTTTATGATAGAGGAGAGGCTGGCAGTGGCTGAGCATCAGAGCAGACTGTGCTCCCTGCTGGGATAGCTCTGATGCTTTCTGTGGTGGTTTGGGGTCCTCCAGCACTGGAGAGGGCAGGGATCAGTGCCTGTAGCAGGATAAGGAGTCAAGGCCAATGAGTACAACAGCGATGCAATTCCCTCGATCATGCACTTACTGTTCAAACACTGCCAACTCAAGCTCTCCTAGAAAACAATGAGGATTGCCTTAAAAACTACCAAAAGTTTCAAGGTTTTTGGAAGTGCCGGGCTTATTTGATTGTTTTCCTGGTTTCCATGCCTATAAGTCACACTCAGGACAATTTTTCAATCTGTTTTCTGCAAGGCAGAACCCTAGAAATGTACTTTAAAAAAAAAAAAGTAAACTCAGAGTCTCAGCTACCTGATGACTGCAAGAGCTGGGGGCTGTGAGAACAAGGCAGAGCTCATGTTAGACCTGCAGGGGTGGGCAAGGGGCCTGTTGAAAGAGCTGCTTCTCTGGGTTGAGAATGGGGCTGAATGGAAAGAAAGGCCAGGAGGGCAGAGCGTGTAAGCCGATTCAGCTTGCCTGGAACAATCGGAGCACGCCAGTGCTCCCTCCCCGCCCCGGCTGAAACAAAAAGCCCATACACAGCTAAAGCAAAATCTGCCTTCCTGTTTGTATGCCTGTCGTGAGGCCTGGGAGGGCAGGTGGTGTTTGACTCTTGCATCCCCACCAAAACCCAAAGTCCTCTCTCTCCCAGCTGAATCCAGAGGCAGGGGTGCAGGAGGAGATCCAGGCGTCACTGAAGAGCAAGGACCGTACAAACTGCACAAGAGGGCCCGCACTCCTTCCCTGTCGATAGTTTATATAAAACACAATTTGAGAGCTAATTACTGTTTCTACTTGTAGAAGTGATTCACAGGTCTTTGACACAAGCAGCTGCCAGGAGATGGGAGTACAGCTTTGATAATGTTAATGCAAGGAGGCAGCAACTTTTGAAGTGAGCACTTGCATTTGGACAGTCTGTGGACAGTCTACATCTTTCAGCAACGAATCTTAGGCTGTGATAGGTCCCAGAAAATTCCAGGCAGGGTTGTTGAGCCATCCCAAGCCACCTTGTCATTGAATGGTGCAGAGGTGCTGTGTGAAGTGATGCCAGGCATTCTCTAGCAGCTCTAATGGTGTTTGGATTTCAATTTACTCCCATCAGATACGCTGACATGTTCCTCAGTTTGCCACTTGAATTAAGATGCTGCAGTGTTCATTTTTCCCCTTTCCAGCTGATGGGGATGTGTCCTTGCTCCCCCACATGGGGAGGAAAGCAAGTATATTCTTCTTTTTAGCATGCCCTTAGAGCAATTACACATTTGAAGGGAATTAATCCTCAGAGCAAAGGCCAGGGCATTTTGTGT
Organism: Motacilla alba alba; assembly: GCF_015832195.1. NCBI lineage: Eukaryota > Metazoa > Chordata > Aves > Passeriformes > Motacillidae > Motacilla > Motacilla alba. The sequence goes on from NC_052018.1 coordinate 105,732,770, forward strand.
GTGTCACATTCCAGCTGGTGGGCTGTTCCCAGGTGCTCCATCTGCAGGGAGCACTTCAGTGAAATCACACCAGGAGGGCAGTTCTGAAGGTTGCATACACCATGCAGCTGGTCTTCTGGAGAGCAGATGCCTTTGGAAAGCTAGCTAGAACTACTGATGGCGTAACAAACAGAATATTTCCAGGATATAAAATTGAGGGAGGGAAGTGGCTTTACTGGCCATTGTCAGAAAACAGAGGTTTGCATAACAGCAACATTTTCCATACACTGCGCAATGAAGTTCCTTGCTTGGGAATTAAATTGCAAGTCAGTTTTAGACAGCGTGCCCAGCTGTAACGTAGCGCACATTGCAACATACATGCCGAATGTTAGTACTTGGTGTCAGTGTTTATTGAAGCTAGTGGGGATTTGAGAAACAAGCTCTGGCACGGGAAACACTAACAATGTGATGGCACTTAATGCCTCAGAGAGTGTAAGAACTTTGGGGAATAAATTCTCCAAAGACAGAGTACTTTAGAAAATACATGCTAATCCCTTGAAGCCCCTAAGACACTTTAATTTTTGTACTGGGTGATGATAAGCCACAGATTTCACCACTAATCTAAAAAATATCCTGTGGTTTTTGGAAAAGCACGGGAGACTCCAGGTGCAGGTTCAGTGGCAGATTTTGCAGTGGCAGCTCCAGCTGATCTCAGTGGAAAGAGTTTATTTGCTGCTGTCTGCTGGTCCCTTGCTGTCTTCTTTTGCTACTGCAGGAACCAGGGTCAGGAAACTTGCACTACACTTCCCTGTCACCTTTATGGAGAAGATTCAGCACTCTAGAACTTCATTTTAGCTGCAAGACTAGAATCAGATTGGGCCAAATCAGTTCTGTTGTATCTCTGTTGAGTCTGGTGGGCTTGCACAATGGATGAACGTGATCCAGAGTAAGAATAGCACTAACCACAGATGGCTGGGTTAAGTGCATTGTTTGTATTCATGGCTAGACCATGGAGAGCTGCCTGCATTGCAAAATCCCCCTCCCATCTGGCTCCTTCGAGGCATCTGAAATCACAGCAAGGGGGGACCAGCAACAAAATGTGGCACAAAGACCAAAATTTCCCCTGTGCTCAGAGATGTGGACCTGTGGGCAGTGGTGCATGGGCTCAGCTCACCAGCTGTGCTGAGCTAGCATCTCAGGGAGCAGGACAGGTCACATTGCTGTGCCCTCTGATGGCAGTAAAGTTATAAATACATTTTTGGAACAAAAATAGGAACCATCCACCACAGCTATTTCTGATGACCTAAGAATAAAGTTAGATTTTGGGTATTTTTTTCCCTTTGTTTCTTAGCAAGGCTGCTGAGCTCTCCAGCAGAACAGGAAGTAGGCTGAGGAGCTGTTTGAGTAACCAGGGTCGTCAGATCAATGGAAAAAGTGGTTTGAGTACACTCTGTGAAAGTGCAGTCAACAATTTTGAAATTACTGCAGCTTCTCTTCCTAGGTCAGGGCTCTTGTTCATGCCAAGGGGACTTAAGTTACTACTGCTCTTTCTGTAGGCAAACAGAACATTTCTTTTTGATGATGTACATAATGTGCACCCAGGGGTGAAGCAGAAAGCTTTCCCTTGGTGTCCTTGGATCAGATTCCAGATGACTCAGGAGATAATTTGATCAAGATCCTACGTAATTTTGAGATGCCTACCGTGCTATTTGGAGGAAAAGTAAACTTGCTTTTATTAGGAGTTGGGCATGGAGAGGTCAGAGTAGGTGAGGAGCAAGGGAGAGGATAAGGGACAACATTTTGCTGTCAAGGAGGAAGATGTACAGTTGTCAATCTCTGAATTAAGGCTGATCCTACATTTTAGTGACACTTGCAGCTTCTTTCATGTTTTGCAAGTTCATCTGAGAACTGAATGCATGCCAAATGAATCTTTCAAGGGAAGTGGAGCTGGGTTGAAAATATCCTCCAGCACAGATAATTCAAAGGAAGTGCAACTTTCAAAAAAAACATGTGAAATGGCTCTAAGAATCTACCTGTTTTTTCCTGTTTACTTTTTTCTTTTTTCTCTTTCCTCCCCTTAGTCCTACATTTCACCTCTCCTCTGCCATCACATCACTTTTTTTTGCCTTTAGTTGATCTCACAGAGGCATACAAAGGGTTTTCGGTCCCGTCACATGCTCCAGCTGGAACTAGAGCACGATTCCTTTCTGACACTATTTTCTCCAGGATTCTGTCGAGCTGAGCCACAGACTCTCCCTGCTTTTTCTCTGATTGTCTTTTCAGCTGTCCTCCTCTTGCCACACTCACGTTGCAGCCAGGCAAAGGCCGGGGCGAGCTGCAGAGTGGAGACCATGCCGTGAGTGCAGGAGCAAGGGGTGTCCAGGGGGATGGGGCGGCTGCGGGGCGGGAGCGGCGTGGGAGAGCAGGGCCAGGAGAGAGAGATAAGGCGGGCAGGAAGGGGAAAGGCAGGTGGAAAAGGGAAATGACCACGGGGGCCAGGAAGACTAAAGAGAATACAAGGGAAGCTGTGAAGCCATCTGGGAATCTGCTCTAGCCACGTGTAAGTCCTACGCGTCCTTGGGGCGTCGCAGTGCGCGCGGAGCGAAGCGGCGCCCGCCCGGGGAGGCCGGGAACAGCTGGGATGGCGGTGTGGAGCTGTGCGGGGTGAGCCCGTGGGGTGAGTGGGGGCGCGTGGGGACAGCCCCAGGGGCACGGTGGTGGTGGGTGTGGGGGCGAGGGGAAGTGTGTGGGTGCTCCAAGGTGGGGTGCAGGGGTGGCTGAGATGTCATGGCTCTCCAGGGACTTGCCTGCCTATTGCCGTTCGTTGCTCTTCTTAAAGACAACATCTTGAAGACTCTTTCTTCTTGAAATAAGCTTACTTGCTTTGCCCCAGCAAAAAATACTGAGTTTTGGGCGTGATGCAGGCTACCTTTAACTGGAGGTGATGGTGGAGTGTGGATTATTGTGGAGCAGTGTCCCGTGAGGATGAGGGCAGAGCTCGATGGAGCCGCTTTTACTTGGAGTTGTGTCCAACTGCGTCGGGTGCTGGGTGATGGCCCAAGAGCAGGAGGAGAGGTGGGTGCTATGGGGTGGAGGCAGAATGGGAAGTTTGGGAGAAACTGAGTGCAAAATCTCATCAGGAGATGGAAAAGGAGCAAAGGAGGGGGGAAGATAATGTGAAAAGTTGCTTTGTGGAAAAGTAGTGGAAGAAAGCGTGCAAGCATCGTGCAAGGCTGACATGGAAAGGCAGGGGGAAGAGAGGAGAGCTTGGATAACAAGACTTTAAAAGTACTTAATGATGGATGACTGGGATAGGATTTGTGGCAAATGGCTAGATCTGAGCCAGCCTCCCTTTGTGGGAAGAAACAGGCCCCTGCAGAACACACTGTGTGTGACCTGTCTGCACAGCAGGAGAGGAGCTGAGGCTCAGCAGCCCTGTGACTGTAAAAGGAGTTAACTAGGATAGATGCAGTCATCTACATTGAACATGTCTAAAAATAGGTGAGATGAATTTCAGTCCAGAGGACAAAATGTTAGAGTAAATGAATACAAACAATCTCATGGTATCTAGCTGGGGTCCTTCATGTCTCCTCCATGCATGTGCATGCAGGAGGTGTGTGACCAATTTCAGGGCTTGTGCACGTGTGGACACCAGCACAAACCTGGCTGCAATGTTCATGTCTGACATCTTCTGTGCAAAAGTCCTCTGCACCTTAAATGCTGAAAAATGGAGCTGTGATGCTGGAGCAGGCTGTAGTTCCTCAGGCATCTGCAGTTTTTATTTTAAATCATTCCTAAGAGCCTCAAGGAAGAGCAGGGAGATGTGCTGCATTTTCAGGGAGTGCTGCTGCTGACCCCATCACTCTCAGCTTCATTGTGGGACTGCCTGGTTTTTTCTCAGCTCTCCTGGCTGCCAGAGGTGTGGGGGTTACTTTGCTTTAACTCACACTGAGAGGCACCAGTGTGACAGGGAAGAAAAGTCCCAGTTCCCAGTGGTGCCATGTGCCCCATGCCACCTTGCCAACTCTTCTGAAGGAGAGACAATTTCTTTCCCCTGGTGAGAGGACTGGCTGGAAAAGAACAGCCACATCTCTGTAGGGACACTCGTGGGATGTGCCAAGAGAAGCCCAGGCAGATGCAGTTGTTTAATGGGATCCCTCAGGGATGGATCTGGAGCCTGTCTGTATTAGAGGCATCCTCTGGCTGCCCCAGGCAGCTCCCTGTAGCCCTGCTCTCCTTCCTTGTTCCAGTCCCTGCACATGTCCTCATCTCCAAAATTAGGTCTGCAGGTCCCCTGCCTCATCTTTAAAACTCTCTGTGCAATTAACATGCACAGGCACATCCTTGGCAGAAAATGTCCCCAAAGGATGGGCAACAGGAGGATGGCACAGTTTGACTGAGTGGCTCAAGGTTATTTGTAGGAAAAGCTGGGAATGTCTCTCTCTGCACCAAGAAGTGGCAGCATGCTCATGGAGGTCGTGAGTCTCTGGTATGACCTGAGCTCATTTAACAGTCTCCACTGTGGAAGAGAACAGAGTTTTGATTTAATGAGGGTGATGTTGGGCTTTAGTGCTTTAGTGCTTGGGTCTGATTAGTCGTAATTGAGCTCCTCTTTCACTTAGTCTTTTACTGGTGGCTGCTCATTCTCATGCTGCGCATTTCCTCTGCCTGCAAAAGCACTTAGAGCAGCTTGCATCCCCAAGTCACATATTCTCAATATTTATGCCCCCTGAGTGGTTTTCCAGGGAAGCTCTTAATCTACCAAGTCAAGAAAAGACACGTATTTGTTAGAATGAATTCTAGCAAGGTGCAGAGTTCATTCTTAGGCAGCAGGTGGGTTAGAAAGTCTTATTTTTGTGCAACTAATTTTGTAAAAGCTCCCTCCCCCCTTCTCCATGCTTTCATTTTCTTTTGTGTCCTGTGGTCTCAGAACACAAAGGTTTTTAAGGGTCGGTGTGTGCCTTGAGATCACTTGCAGGTAATGCCCAGAGGAGCAGCACATTTCTATTTCCACATTCATGTTAGCTGTTGAAACATGTTGTCTCACCCCAGTAATTCTTTAAACCTGTTCAGAGGGGATCAGTAGAAACCCAATAAGCCAGTTTCACATAACTGTAATAATTTCTAGATTATTTTGTTTAGAAACCTGTGTGAAAGATTACTTCTTGCCTTCCTCTGTCACCCCTCAGGCTGAAAGTGAAAAGGTCTTGGTGAAGAAAACTGAGTAAGGAGATCAACAAAGTTTAAATATGGAATTATTTAGCCTGCAAACTAACGGGTTTTGAGTGAAATATCTAAGATAGTTGCAAAAACTCTTCCATTTATTGCTTTCTACTCTACCCTGCCTGGTAAATCGACATACACTTTGTGAGATGGAATTGTGAGGATACGCACACAGACTTGGAGAAGGAATTAGTGGGCTCCATGCAGAGCCACCCTGGGGAACTCCCAGCTGTGGGATGCCCTGAGCCCACCTGTGCCAAGGGGAGAAAGGGCTGGGGAGCACTCCAGCCACCTGCTTGCAGCTTTGCAGGCTGGCATAGGCAGCCACATGTGGGATTCCAGCAGCGGCCATAAACTGGGCTCTGGAAGGAACAGGATGGGATTTTTGCACTGCAGCCTCCATGGCTCCATGGGTGGGGCTGTCTGTGATGGAAAGGGGGCTGCAGAGGCACTGCCTGGCCCATGGCAAAGGCCCACAGCTTTCTGGGGTGGTGAAAGGCTGTGCACTGAATGAAAGGGCAGCTCCTCATGTGGGTTCATCTTCCTGTGAAACAGGGGCACAGCTGAGAGCAAACACCTGGAATGCACCTGCTGTGATCTGGGCCATGGAGGCTCTGCTGCCCTCAGAGCTGGAACTCTCAGGAACAGCATTTGCCCAGTTTCCTACTAAATGCAGCACCTGAGACAGTGAAAGCCTTAGGTTCTGTAGCTCCTCAGACCTCACATCACAAATGATGAGCCCCAGGTCCATCACACAGAATTGCACTAGCCCAGTGTCAATCTCAGGCACCTCAGGAGCAGGACCCAAATGGGTATGGTTTTCCCCCCAGGGTTGGTGTGAATTCCCAGCATATGCCATGCAAAACTGGCAGTGATCCCAAGTGGCTGTTCCTTGGGGGGTGATACCAGCAGGGTGTCCCTGAGCATCTTGCACTGATGGACTTGGTGGGCAACATCTTCCCCTGCTGTGAAATCTCCAAGCTGCTGTAGCTTCAGCCCAGCTCTCACTTTTACACCAGCTGAGGATCTGGCTGCCACCTCAAAGGGTTACACACAGTTTGAGCTCTGTTACAAAGCCCCACCCTTTTCCTGCAGTTTTACTCTGAGGGGTAGTGCTGCTTGAGATGCCTTGTTGTAACAGAAAATGAAGAGAGATGTGGAAAAATGAGGCAGTAAGATACTTGGTTAAAGGCATGCTGCTGATATTTTTTTTTTATCTAGGGAGGGGAAGAAGGTACCCTTTCTTCAGTAGGTGGTTTTAGATTATATTTGTTTAAACAAGGAATGAAGTGTTTAGGACCATAGGGCTCCCCCAGGTTTCTGCATTCTACATGGGCATTGCTTAGAGAGTGGGCAGCTCTGGCCCACAAGTCGTTTGTGCATGGCTGTGTTTGCCCTTTCAGCAGAGGGACTTCAATCCTGCTCTGTGCCAGGAGGGAAGCTCTGCTGGAGCATCACCAGCAGACCCAGGGATTGCTGGGTGTCTTTACGAAACTCAGAAATTCCTGACTGCCAGAAAGGTCTCAGGACCGAGAAAAGGATGTTGTTTGGGATTTGAGGCACATCAGCAGGGATCTCAGGCAGTAGCTGGTCCATCATATTCCCTCATACAGGAGCTGTGCAGTTGAAGTGCTGGAGCTGTTCCCCAGCCTCCCATCCACAGCCTGTGTGGTTCATGTGCTGGGCCTGGAAAAAGCAGGATTTGCAGGTACAGCCGGGTGATTGGTGAGTGAGACACTTTGAAGGGAGAAACTGATGCACCAGCACCACAACAGGGAGCTGATGGGCTGGAGAGAACAGCCAGCTTGCAGTCCTAAGGCATCTTGGGGACCAACATGCATCATTATTTACCAGGGGAAGGCTTTTCTGGGACTGCACCACCTGCCTTCTGAGACCTCTGTGTTCACTGGTGTTCTTTACTGTGTTTTGTGGATTTGGGTAGTCCAGGGAGTTCTGTTGGATGCTGCAATGTGTTGTGTGCCATTAGGCTGCATGGCCCCGCGGGAAGGGATGCTTTTGCAGCTCTTGAGCTCTTCTCTGCCTCTTCTCTGTTCAGGCAAGTGGTTGTGTTTTTCTTCCTTGGTCCAGCAAGACATGTCCCTACAGGCGGACCCTCTGACTCTGCCAACTGACAGCCTTGCAGTTTCAGTCTGCGGCAGAATTTCCACAGAAATTCCCCACTCCTCCTGCACTGGGTTTTTCTCCTCCAAGTGGTGGGACTGGCTCTTTTTACCATCCCATCAGGCTGGGAGCTCTGCCAGCTCCCAGCCAGGCTCCACTGCCTGCACACAGCCAGCACAGGACAACAGAGATTGTCTCTGATGGGTCAGGCACCCCCAGGCTCTGCTCTGCAAAGCAGCAGCATATCTAATCCTGTGGGAGTTTCATCCCTTTCAGTCAGAGCTCTGTACAATTCCTTTCAATGATTAGCTCTCTGAATGTTAAGAATCCACAATTTGCTTAGTGCTGGGTCTTTTTCACAGGCCACCTCCCAAAGTAACTGCTGAAGGGGCAGACGGGTGAGGTCAGACATAAAAGCAGATGCTGCAGGGGTGCATGACCACAGAGATGCACACGGCCTCATGCTGAGGGGAGTCCTTAACCTCTCCTAAAAGAAGAGAGAAGCAGTGTGTTTCCTTCTTCTGGTGGCAGGTTGCCAAGGTGAGCAGGTTAGCACCGATATAAACATCTCTCTTTTCTACCCTCAAACGAGGGCCTGTGGGTTTCCTCTTCAGATTTGCACTTCTCTTGCAACCCCTTTCAGCTGGCCTGAGGTGCAGTAAGTGACACGCAGGTGGAAGAGACCTGGGGACGTTGGTTGTGAGTGGCTTGAGGAGGAGCGGGGGCACGAGTGTGCACACCCAGGGATGCACACCCAGAACCCAGAGACCTCCTGTTCTGTTACGGCGTTTCCTGGCATGGTGTTGCTTTTGCCATGCACCTCGCCAGTGTGCTTTAGCCACAGGGATGGCAGGAATAACTTGCCAACACATATGCCACAGCACACGTGCACGCACAGGCAGCACATCTGCACATGCAGTGGCCACTGCCACTGCCAGTGCTTGGACCTTCAAAGATGTGAGCTTTTTGTCTGGGGAGAAGAACATGATTTGAGGAGGGGTTCACATGTCCTTTGTGCTGTGGTGCAGGGTGTGGATGGGGACAGGAGCTCTTGGATCTGACTGACCAGAAGTGACATCCTCCCTCTCCGCTCCTGCTCTGGGGTGTGAGTGCTTCCAGCCATGCATTGACGAGTGCCTCAGTTGTATTTATACCCTGTGGACCAACTCCAAAACTTCTTTCAATTTTGCCTCTATTCTTACTGGAAAGCAATGCTCTCAGTGAAATTTTTGTGGAGTTTTTTGATAAAAAGGACTGTTAAAAGAAGTCCTTCATGATTTTGTCCAATATGAAGGTAGGTTTTACTTTAGGTTTCACAGAAATCACAAACATCCCTAGTTGCTGTAATAACAGTTGAAGTCAGAATAGAAACATGCTGTTTATGTGGCGTGGGGAATGAGAAAGAGCTGGTGAATCTAAAACCATGACCCCTCTGTGACTGTAACCAATAAAACCTGTTCCAAAGACCTGCTCCTTGAGAGGGGTGCTCACGAGCAGAAGCCTGAGTGGCATTTGTTACAAACCCCGGAGCGAGGCAGTGTGTCCTGCACTGCCACCTCATTTCAGAGCGGCGCCCTCTTCTGCTTCACCACAGCCTGGGGAGGGATGGCATGCTGGGCCCACAGGGATGCTCTGTTGCAGGAATCTCTCGGGAAGTTCAGGCTGCTAGGCTGGACCTACAGCACCTCCCTTAGCAAGGGACATTCTGCACTGTGAGCATCCACCCTCAGGTTTCTCTGTTACCAGCAAGAAGTGTCTGCCTAGGTTTTCTGGACGCTTTGTTCCCAAAGCTGGCATTACAACCTGATGAGGTTTTCATCAAGTTTTCATCAAGCATCTGGGTAGGAGAAGCCAGGTGTCTACACATGTGCTGTGCATTGAAGGCTGCCTGGGGTGGGAACAGCTTCATCCTTTGGAGGATATGGCAGGTCTGAATTTCCATAGCCTTCTCCCTGTCCTGTTGTCCCTGGTCCTGTGGCAGCCTGGCTGTGACCTTTGGGCCCTGCTGGGGTTGCAAGGGACACGGCTGGGACACAACCCTGTGTGGGCAGCTGGGGATGAGAACAGCAGGCATCAGCTGTGGTGGAGCTGGGGCTCTGCTAAGCAGAGCCATAGCATGAATCTGTTCTGGCTCAGCTGCAGCTGCTGCACTGTCACCAGAAGGGGTGGGCATGCCAGCCTCCCAGTGCCCCTACTCCATCATAATGCCAAAGAAGAAGAAATTGTGCCAGGGACAGACGTGTTGGGTCTTGGCTGCTGAGTGTGGTTGCTACTACCAGGGACCTAGCATTTCTTCTCTGGATCTGGATTTCTTTCCTGAGCATTGTACTAATTCTTGTTGTGCTTTTCCCTTCTCTGTTTTTCCTTAATTACTTTCTTTGACCTCTTTTCCTGGCAAGCGAATGCCATGAAATCCGGGCACCAAATCCAGAGGGAGAGTGGCAGCATTGACTTTCTGGGCAGGCTCCTGTGGACTCTGCAACCTTCTTATGAAACTCCTTTGGTGGAAGCAATTTGGCTGCTTTTGTCAGTCACCTCTGCCTGCAGCCATCACCAGTGACTTGCCTTTCTCAGGATTTAGACAATCTGCCTCTGAAATGCAGAAAGTTTTATTAGAAGTTGCACATTGTACTATAAGGTCTTGGTAGTAATATGCATCATCTTTTCATCTCTTTTATTACACAGGATGTACCACAAATAGGCCCTGATTCCTGTTTACTTTAAGCATTATCTCAGCATTAGTACACAGGCTTTCCTGATTATTTCTCCTCCTCTGCCACAGGCTTTAGAGATTTTAAAATATTTTGTATTTAACACATCACACAAGTCAAAAGTTGGGTTTTATAATCAATATGGTAAGGACAAGTGAAATACAAACCTTTCCAACAGAAAAGAGCTGGACACAATTATTTTGTCCTGGTAAGGGAAGAGGTGGGTATGGCCCCACAGTGACTGCAAGCACTGCAGAAGCTCCCCTCCTTTTTGGGAGCCCCTGTGGAGGAACAGAGTGAGGGGCAATAAAAGCTGAGCTTTCCAGCTCTACTCCTGCCAGCTGATTTGGGCCTCCCTGTACTTTTGTTGAAGTGTCACCCGCCAGGCTCTCTGCCCTTGGTTTTGTGAGCACATGTGTGGCTGTGCCAGGGGCAGGCATGGGAGCTCTTTGTTAGCAGCTGTGGGGTGCAGCCCCCTGGCTGGGACAGCAAATGCTCTCTTGCTTCCAAGGCTCACATCTGTGTGGGAATAATCGTGTCACAGGCGTCCTTGTGTGCTCCATTTTAGAAATGAGGAAAGCCTGGCGGAGAGGTCAGGCTTACCTTGAGCACCCGCTTACTTGGATACCCCTGGTTTGTAGCAAGTTTTGAGGCTGGCAAGGCTGAAGTGCAGCTTTTGGTTCAGACAGTGCTTCACGCTCATAAGCACTGCAGGAAGGGTCCTGGCCCTCCACACTTCAGTGGCCCTCAGGGAAAAACTCTGGCTTCAGTGAGCACATCCAGTGCCTGCTGGAGCACAGAGCACTTCTCAGACCTCCCCTTTCCTCACTGCTCAGCCCTCGGAGTCACACCGCGGTCTCCCAGGCACACATGGCCCTCTGTCAGGCAGCCTTTAACATGACTCTGTAACTCTTTTTTGTTCTCTGTCTTATTTATGGCTGTAAAGTCTGTTTCCTCCAGGCCAGCAGAAAACAAGTCGATGTAGAAAACAATATGTGCTTCAGTTTGCAGCGGTGCATCTAATTTACAGGAACTGGCTCCTTGCAGTACAGTACATGCTGTGAAAGAGCAGGTCTGCCTTGGCACCGACTGGACAAACAGAGGTGACTAAGCAATGCAACTGATTTATAGCAACAGCCTTGCACAGGAGATCCGGGAAACCTCTGGGAAAACTGCCTCTAGCTCAGGGAATCACCATGTGAGAATTATAAAGGCTCCTGGGTGACCTGTCGTCAGAGCCTGAGGAGTGAAACATGAGGCAGGAGAGCACTTAGTGCTTTGGGCACTCCTCTCCCGGAGCTCTCCGAGTCGAGTCTCGGGCTGGCGGCAGAGTCTCGGTGTGTGCGGAGGAGCCTTTCCCGTGGGATTGCCATGCAAGCCAGCGATGACGGGCTGTTGTGGGAATTCCTGTCCCAGGTAGGGTTCTGGGGGCAGGCAGGGAGGAGTGACAGGTGCTTGGAAGGTTTGAGGCACGGCTGATTTTCCGTGGCAGAGAGATGGGAATGGGGGAGGTTGGTGTGGGTGGAGTGGCTGCATAGCAGGGTGATGGAGGAGGACAGAGGTTTCAGGGGTGTCAAATGCCTTCAGTCTTTGGAAATGAGGGACTTGAGGGTGCTTATTCCTGTGGCAGTGCGGTGTTTTGTGTCAGGCAAATTATGGGCCCCTGGCTATAGGTGGTGCAGAGAATGTTTTAATGAATAAGGAGGAAAAGGAATTTACTTGATTTGACTTATGATAAGAGGCCTTCCATCACAACAGGGAATATATGAACAGTCTCTGAATGCCAGCTGTGCTGTCTCTATGAAATGCTATTAGACTTTCATTTTGGGATTCCTTTTGCCTAACCCACTTGCATCTTCAGTATGGTGTCCCACGGCCCCACCACCCCGCAACTTAGATTTTACTGGCTTGAGCTGCAGAGATTTTTTGTTCTCAAGGCCAGCTGAAGCAATGTTGTAAGAAGCTGTTTTGGCAGTGCGAGGATTTTTGGGGTTAAGTGGTGGGGAAGAAGCAGGGCAGTGTTCAGCTCTGCAGCCCAGCAGGCAAGGGCTATTCTGCCTTCCCTCTTCCTCTTCCTCACATCCCACCCTTTTCCCTCATCCCTCAGCACTCTGTGCTGGAGCACACAGGCTCTTTGTTGCTTGTGCTTTCCTGGTACCTGGCGCTGCCATGTTTGGCATGCCATGGCCACCCCCGCAAGCTCTGGCAGTGACAAGGGAAATTTGCCTCGTCTCAGACACCACTCAGTTCCCAAGCTCTCGGTGTCTGCTGTGCAGGGCAGCCCATCAGAAACACCCTGGCACGTTTCACAAGCTGATGCCACTGCTCTCTGGGAAGGGTTGTGTTCTTCCTGCCCTCCCCTCCGGAGTCCATGGAACTGCATCCCATGGGGATGAAGAAATGAATGTCCCACGTCATCAGGGAGCTCTGGGGGTGACAAATGCTCGGTGCAATCTTCAGAAGTAATAGGAAAACAAAGGGATTGCCACATTTCCTAGGAAAACACGAGTAACTTGCTGGCAGGGACGGCTGCCCTAGCCTGTGAAATGGAGGGGCTGTTGCTGGAGATGCAGCTCTGTGTCCTGTTGCACAAGGGGCCTCAGCTTTAGTGGCCAAGTCTGGGGAGAAATGAGACAGAAAGGATGAATCAAGCTAAAACAGAAAAGTTTGCTGCTTGGACCTACAAGTGTGAGTGTGCAGGGTGTGAAATACTGGATTTACTGGTGGAGGAGAGTGGGGAGCAGAAGGCAGATGCTCTGCCTGTTGATCCGGGCACAGGTGCTGTGGTATGTAAAGCACCTTTGGATCACTCGAGGAGTGGAGGAGGAGGGAGTCTGGCTGCATACCATTGAAATTACTGCCTCTCTCTGAGAGGAATTGATTAATGAGATCAGGTAGGGGCAAGGCTTACCAGATTAAAATGACTTTGCAACACCTTCCCTGTTTCTTGTGGGGCACCACCCAGAAACACAGATCGAAAATCCACCTCTGGGTTTCGCTGGATGAGTGGCCCTGCACATCTCCACCCCTTATGTCTGGAGTCTCTGTGCCAGCTGTAGCAGCTGTGTCAGCCGTGAAGGAATCCTGCCTGTGGGCTGCTCTGCCACAGCAAAATGGGGCAGAAGGAGGTGGCAGGGATCAGCAGGCACCTGGCAAACCAGGATTGCCTCCTTCCACATGGGCTGCGGCAGCACTCGTGGCTGGCTCACAGTCTTATCCATGTGCCCCTCCCCTACACCTAGGGGCAGGGGTGGAGGTTTGGGTTCAGATAGGTCCCCACAGCCGTGTTTGTGTCCCACAGCCCAGAGAGGATCAGCGGACACTCGATGAGTTTAGGAATTGTACACAGTGCCATTGTAGCAGCGTGAAGGCACTGTGCAGATGCCTAAACTTGTGAAGCTCCTCACTTTGTGTAATGAACTGTGGAGAGAAGTGCTTGTGTGCATCTGAAAAACCTGATTCAAAGTCTTGAATGCTCGTGTTACTCTTCTGGAGGGTGACTATTCATCAGTGTGTAAACTCCCAGTATCTTATCCAAAAATCTAAGACAAACCCAAGGAAGCTGCGTAATAGGGGAAACTCATCAGGTGGGAATGGCATTAAAGAGCTGCTCCTCTGGGAAGCTGTAACTTTCTTTTCTGTGCATTTATCTGCAAGTATCTCAGCTGCCAACCCAACCACTTTCCTTGAAAACATTCTTTATTGCCAGACCCTGGGCGCTACAAGCCTGCATTCGGTAACTGGCTGGGTGGCACTGAGGCACTGGGAGTGCCAGACAAGGACTTTCCAAGCAAACCAGTGACCTTCGGCTTGCTCATGACCAATTTGAGGGTGGGTTATTTTGTACTGCTTTCTTATAGTAATGGTAGAGTTGAATCAATCTAGGGGTAGGCTTTTTACCTACTACTTATGTTTTGGAAAAATGTCACTTGCATGAAACACGAGTCTCAAGCTAGAGCTGTTGGGGCCTCTGCCTTTCCTGTTCTTCTTCTCTGTGTGTGTTGAAAGGAACCTAATTTAATATGGTCGCCCTGCAGTTTAGAAATGTGGTTATGCTAAATGGCTGTCTGCTAGATTTCTCTTGTGAGGTTTCCTCTAGATCCCATAGAAATTGCAGATGTTCATGCTCAACATTGCAAAGATAAGCTTGAAGTTCAAATGAAGCTTTGCATCAAAGTGGAAGGATGAAGCCAAATCTTGTCATTTCCTTGTCAGAGCTTTGTGTTTGATAGAACATGGATATGCAATTCATCACCACCTGGCTTTTCATGCAGCTGTAGCAAAAATGCATGTTCTCATATCTCCCTGTTTGCCATATGCAGCTGGGGAAGGTATATCCCAGGACAAGAAACAAAGGTGTTTTCAGACTCAGACGTTCAAAACACGTGCTTTAGGTGGTAACAGTCCTGGGATGTGGAAGATGTGGGCTCACTTTCTTCTGTTGTAGCATTTTTGTTCTTACGAAGCCCCTTGTAAGTGAATCAGGGCCAGTGACCTCATTTTCAGTAAATTACAAGGCTAGGTTATTGCTGATTTTTCTGTAGAGATGTCTGATTAAGCCTCGGAATAAATAATAGGAACAAACATTTCAGAAGGACCTCTCCCTCGGGGTTTATTCCCACTGAGTCAGTCCCTGTTACATCAACAAACAGTGCCACTTCAGTAAGTGCAGGAATCAACAGGGCTGAGCGGAAAGCACAACACAGCAAGCTGATTCCTCCTTTCCCCTCAGCTGGGTCATCACCATGGCTTTCAGTTTCCACCCTGCCCCAGTATGAATGTGGTCAGATAGCACAGCCTGGCCTTGAATTTAGAAAGCAGCAATGGATCATGGTAGTCCAACCCAGTCCCATGCCGAGAAACTCATCATTGGTCTGTCCTGCAAAACATTTGGCTCTGCATCATCTTCTTGAAGGTGAGCTCTGGGGTAAGCCCTGTGCTTCAGCAGCTGTCCTCTTGCTGTGGGACTGTCTGTCCCACAGCAACCCCATGTTCTGGGCACCAGTGCCAGGGCCCCCGGCTTCTGCTCTCCTCCTGCCTCTCAGCCTCGCTGCTGCAACTGAGCTTCTGCTCAGCCCCAATCAGGGACATCCTGCTGGTCCTGGAAAGTCTCTCATCCACAGGGAGAGGGGCCACTGTCCTTCTAGTGATTCTCTGCTGGTCTGGCAGCACTTCAGCATGGGACCTCCGTGTCTCTGAGAATGAGTGGGAGTGCTTGGCATGAAGGAGCAGTTTGGTAGCCCTGCTCTGTGCTGATCCATCGTTCCCGGCCACTGAGAGCAAGCACTGACCCACTGAGTCCTGCTCCGTTCACAGCTGCCAAAATCAGCTGGAGGGATCAGAACAGAACAGGGCAAAGCACCTGGGCTGAGGATCCTGCCCATCAACTGGGAATGGGCTGCAAGCTGAGAGCACAGCACAACTGGAAGCTGTCATCCCAGTTGTGCAGGCCTGACAGCTCATTTCCGTAGGGAGCAAGCCGTTGAGTGGGAATGCTGGAGTTGGCTGTCACTGGCTCCCCCCAGGCAGCCATGGCGTATTGCAACACGAGGTAGGGGATTCCAGCTGAGGCAACAGCCCCCAGATTCCTGGGAAATGGGGATACTAACAGTTTTCCAGCCAAACACCTCCGTGTCTGTGCTTTTACTGGGAACAAGACGGGGGCAGAGCTTCTCGCCTGCAGATGGGCAGCCCCAGTGTAAGGGCTGGAAATGTCCTGCTGAGCAGCAGACAGATGACAAGAAGTTGCATCCTGTCTGTTGTCAGCAGCCCATGCTGAAGGCACCTTTGGAGGCAGCAGCAGGGATTCAGCTTTAGGAGAAGCTGAGCCACCACACATCTACTCACCTGGCGTATTTGCCTTGCATTTTCCCCACCAGCCAGTTTGAGGTTACTAGGACAATGTCCTCTGTTGGAAAACATCCAGAAAAGATCACCAAAGAGGGAAAAGAGGTAAGAGAAGGGGCACAAGAGGGGGATGCAGTAAAATGGCATCAATGGAAATTATTTTTCAGCATGAAAAATGCAGGCTCAGGACAACTCCCAATTCCTCAGCCTGTCAACACTGCCCTTGAACCTCCTAGCCTGCCTTCCTCCCTGGGAAGGGGAAAGGACACAGTGTGCATTTGCTATCTTCTGCAAGGGCTTCAGATGAAATTCCCAGTGTTTTGGTGTTTGTGAGCCTCTGTGCAGGGTGAGGAAGTCCAGGGGAAGCACAATAGCCACAGGGGTGGCCTGGCACGGGTTCAGAGATAGCAGGTTTTCTGACTGATTGGTGCTGGGCTCAGAACTGCCTCTAAAAGTTGCAGGAAAATATTTTCAACTAATAACACTTTTTTTTTTTTTCCTGTTTTCCCTAAGCTCACATTCTTTTTCTCTGGCGTTTTGGCTGACAGTTGAATGGATTTATTGCTCTAATAGCAGAAAATGACCGTCAGCAAATCCCTGTGTTTTTGCTGCCCCTAAGGCAAACTGTTCATAGTTTCTCCATACTCCAGAGCACAGATATTTTGCAGGGTAGTTTTCCAGCCTCTGTTCCCAGGCTGGCTGGGGCAGCCAGGCTCTTCCAGCAGCAAAATTCCTGTACCTGCATTTCAGTGTCCTGCCAAGGGTGCCTTCTGCACACTGGGACAACACATGACAGCAATCCAGGGGGAGGCTTTGGGAGCTGTGAGGAGTTAGGGGGAGAGCCAGGACATAGAGCTGGCTCTGACAGTCTCAGTGACAATGACATATGGTGTGAGGCAGGGGAATCCACTCTGGCCAGGGGTCAGATTTGGCCTTCGTGCGGAAGGACAGGATGTTTCTGCTGCAATTCCACGCATTGGTGGAAGGGCATTTCCAGGGCAGAGCTTTGTGCTGTATCAGGTTTTGTACATCCATACTCTGCCAGCAGCTCGAGCCATTTTGGATATACATGCTGGATGCAGCTGTGCTCATGTGACTTCCTGGGCTAAACTTTGTTACGGGGGGAAAAAAGCAAAGTCTTTGTTTATCCGTCTCAATGGAAAAGTTTAGTCCTGGCCTGTCTTGCCAAGGAAGGAAGGAGTGTGCCAAAGTGATAGTACAGCGAATTCTGGCTGCTGGTGGGCCAGGGATGGAGCTGGCTGCCCGGCACACCATCAGCATCACACCCTGGCTGTGTAGGGCTGCCCTGGGGCATGGGGCTCCAGGATACAGTGAGCATCTGGCTCTTCCTTGGCTCTCTCCATTGCAGAGATGGCCACAGTGAGGTGCTGGTCGAGTTCCTTTTGTCTGTTTAGCAGAAAATGAGGAGGGGGAGAAGCAAGCATTGTGTTTGTGGGATGGGAATGGGTCAGGAAGGAAAATATCTTTGGCCACGTATGCCCAGATGATGTAGCATCATGCACGGTGGGACCAGTCCTTGGGTTTGCAGTGCCATCTTAATTTGAGTAATCACAGCTCTAGTGTCAACTCTCAATCACTGTGTACAGCTCTCAGCTTTCTCAAAGCATGCAGCTACCCAAGGGGCAAAGCTCCAGCCCTGAGTTCAGGCTTTATATTCATTTCTTTCTGTCCTCCTTCCCCTGACTCTGGTGTTATTGTCTCTTGAGCATGGGATGCTCAGCTGACACCGGGTGCTTGGCTGGCGTGGCTGCTCTCTCAGGGGGCTGAAAGGCACAAGTTGCCCCTATGGCTTTCATTTACATGGGTTGAAATTATCACAAGGTTAAATTACAGCCAGGCAATGCTCATGGGTGCTTTAAAAGTTGCAGGCTTTTAAAAGTTGGCTCCAGAAAGTTGCTCAAACTGGGCCCTGTAAAGGGAAACTCATCCAGGGTGAGTTTACCACACGCCTTCAATTCAGGAGCTGCTCTCCTGTGCCCAGCTTGGGCAGGGTGGTTCCCCCAAATCACAGCCTTCCCATTGTGGCCCAAAGCAGCACAGGAGTGGCGAAGGGCCCCATGGAACAGGATCTCCAGTGCACAAAGGGCAGGCTTGTCTGAAGAGAGGGTGGGTTTTTTTCATAGTTTCCAATGGGACTGGGAGGCTCAACAAGACTGGGACTGACTCACAAAATCCAGCTCTTGAGACCAGACTCTTGGAGTGGGTAGTTTTTTATATTGTCCTCTTTTTCATCCAAGGAAGCAGCTGTGCTGTGGGGCGAAGGATGGTGCCCCACATGAGCATTACCCATCCCCCTGCATCTGAAACTTTCCGCTTGAAACCAAGAGCCCTCACAGCGAGCTCTGCTGCCAGTCCCAAATCCCAGCACTCATTGCTGTGCAGCTGAAACACAGCTGCAGCTCCCCTCCTGATTTTGTCCAGATCCTCAGTTCTGTGAGTGTTTCTGCTCCTTTCCTTTGGAGCTGCTTAAACTCAAATTAACAACCTCTTCATGGGACCTGCATCTTCCAAAAGAGTCTCTGTTAGTTGCTTGCCACAGCTAAAACTTTCCAAATGCTTTCAATGATCCTTTTTTTAACAACCTCTCTATACAGAAAACAAAAATCTTCTACCCTCCTCTCATCTCGCCACTCTCTGGGATGTGCCAGTCATTGACTTGAGAATACTTTGTTCTTGTCTGGCACATCAGTGGGTGTCACAAATAGTCACCTCATCAACGCGTTTTTTTGTTAATATCTCAAACACCCTGTGGCTATTAAAAATACTATAAATACCTTAGCTCATTAACAAGACACTGTTTCCAGCATATAAACTTTTCCATTACAGAACCACTAACTGTACTGCCCTAAAAGCTTACAGCTGTTATAATCTAAGTAAAATAGGACACCTTCCCTCTGCTTGTGCCGTGCCTACTTGTGCTGGTGACTACACAAGAGGGACAGACCTGTGCTGCTGCTTCCGTCGGCAAGTGTTAGCCAAGATGAAATACTTTTATTTATGGATTTTTTTGTGGTTCTGCATCCACAGTACTGCTGCCTGGACAGCACCACTGACAGATTTAGCTCTTGTGAGATTTTTACATCTACCCTCATGAGCTAGAGCATGGGTTTTGGGGGTCCTGCCTTGCCCTCATGCAGGGGTGAGTGGGCTGAGGCAGGGGGCCCAGGCAGTCACTACCTGGGTGCACCAGCTTTGCATGGACAATTACATTTGTGATTAGGAATGGAGAAGATTTAGCCACAACATTTGCATAGCTCCTGTGCAGAGCTGTGCAAGTGCTGGCATATGGTCGATACCGAAGCCCAGGGTGTCAATCCTGCCCTTGGCCCAGGGCCCGTGTGCAGGAAGAGTGCTGGCAGCAGTTTTCTTGGACATTTTGCAGATGCCAGCTCAGGAGAAATGGATCCTTCTCCCTGGTGGTGTCCTGGGACATGTCCCTAGGTAGCTATGCCATCCTAGGCACGCAGTACCAGTGTACGCTGGTGAGGAGGTGTGAGCCTCCCCCAGGGACGAGGCTGTCACTGGGACTCAAATGTCTTGTGGTGTTTCTTGGGTTTGAAACACTTTGTCTGCTCTGAGAAGGGAGCACATGAAACATTTTCAGTAGTTCCTGAAGTGGTAGCATCACAAATGCCACTTTCTCATCAGTAGCTTCCTGACTTGTTTTTCATGTAGAGAGTCTTGGTGCTGCGCAGGTGAAGGAACAGTGAATCCAAATTGGTTTTATGCAAAAAATGCAAATACTGCTTTTATTAGTAGATTGCCATGTGCCAGGGATAGTACATTTGCAAAGCAGTACAGCTCATTTTCTGCAAATCTCTCCTCCTCATTCCATGTAAGGCCAGGGGTCCTGTAGGGCCAGTTACATCCCTGAGAGGCCCTGGCAGCTGCAGGCTGTTGAAGAGGTGTGACTTAGCAGTAAAAAATAAGGTTTTGTTCTCCACAGGCCAAAGAGTGGCTCCAAACAGTGGAGCCAAGCAGTGGAGCTCAGCAAAGTCACCAAAAAGCAACAAGCTCCAAAAGGTAACTTCTGATTTGGAGTTGATCATGGTACCCTTTGTTCCGAGACTGTGAAGGTCTCAGTGCTTCTCTCGAGAGAGCTGGACTTGATTTTCATACAGAAAATCTACAAGGGAAATATGGGGAACTTCTAGTGATCACCCTGTAGGTGAGACTGCTTGTCTGTAGCTTCCTTCTATCCCTAATCAACAACAGGAGCAATTCAAGAGCTTGGAAACACACAGGGTTTGTTTTTTTCCTTTTTTTTTTTTTTTTTTTCCTTCAGACAGGGGACGTTTCCCATGCCATGACTCAGTACCACTGAACTAATACTTTGGTTTTACACATTTCTGCTTGTCCCTGACTCCACAAGTGGGATTGCCACACTGCGAGCCAGCACACTGCTGAGAGAGGTGGATTTGTGAGGCAGCTGCAGCCTCCCAGTACTTGCACAGTGCCCCAGAGTTGTTGGGGGAATTAACCCTGCAGGGCAGGAGATCCCTGCAAGGAATGCAGAGACTGCTACTTCTGCCCACACCAGGGAAGGACAAACATATTTGGGAACACAGGAAAATGACTGAACCAAAGAGGAAACAGTGACCCTAAAATGTTGATCCTGAATTGTCATGATGAAATTACACCGTAACAGTTAGCTGAACTTCCAGCAAGCATACTCCATCCCCCAAAATGTTTGACCTGTACTTGAAATAGGTATGCCCAAAAATGGCTTGATGTTCACCAGTTGCCTATCTCTGGGGCTCGGAGGTGGTTAAAAACTACATAAGTTGTTGTGTTTGGTGGCATTTCATACCTCACAAGCCTGGCCTGCAGCTTCCAGCTGCGTGGGAGGTAGATAAGCTGTGACCAGAGATGCTACATAGCTCTGGCTTTGTGCAGAAGCTGGGCAGGCTGCTGCCCCGAGCTGCTGATTAAAGCACCATCCCTGTGGTTGTTGGTACCCAGCTGGGGGAGACGAGGGTTAAAATCGGTCCATGAACTAAGAGGAATATTTAGGGAGACCTGACCCTGAGAGCCACCAAAGCATGGAGCTGAGAGAGACCATGTGTATGGCAGGAGCTGCTCTTGTGGCTGGTTAGGCTGTGCTGCTGCTCCCCATCCGTGCTGCAAGGCAGAGGCCCTTCCCAAGAGTGAGCAGGGCTGGCTCAGCCCCCTTTAATCACTCTGGGGATGATGGCACGGCAGTGAAATGGGCATCCCTGTGAAGGGACTGGCAGCAGTGCCTCTGCTGGTACAGCCACATTGCCGTGGTCCCCGCACGCCCGGGTACCTGTGTAACACGCAGTGAGGACTGTGTCAACCCATCCTCCCCCAGGAGTCACCCCTGTGCTCCGCAGGCAAAGCCACCAGGAATTTTTGGTTCTCCACCCACACCTCGCTCTGCTTGGAACCTTGACTTTCCTATACCCACACTCTTGAGAGGTGTAGTGGTAGGTGTGCCCTTTTTTCGAGCCAGCTCTGAAAGCGTGCACTCATTTATTCCGAACAGGGCAGCTTTTGGCCGCACCGCGCGCTCCTTCTTTTAAACGTGCTGAAAGTAGCACACGACAGGTCCTGCAGAGCCCTGCCACCTCGCTGATCTCTCAGTGGCTCACTCAGGAAAGCTACCTCCTGCTCTGCAAGCTTCAGCACCGTGTAATGGAAAAATGTAGAAGTGGGGCCCGGCTGTGCGTCAGCGGCTGCCGTGGCAACCTCCGCCTGCGCTCTGCTCGGCAATAGGCGCGCGGGGCTGTCCATCTCCACCGGGGATGAAATGCAGCATTCAGCATCCCCCCCTCCCTTACGAGGGAGAAGGAGGAAATACCAGGGTTTGCTGGTGTCACTGGAGCTCGCCGGGTGCTAACAAAGCGGTGATTTATGAGTGCCGCGAAGAATTTCATCGTGCTTCAAAGCAGGACAGAGGCATCTGGCACTCGGCCACCGGGTTTGCATCAGTACAGGAAAAACGCTGAATTTCTTCAAAGCTGCCACAGCGTTTCCTATTTTTAGGTTAACAATGCCTGTTTTGCTGTACAGCATCAAATGTCAACAAAGAATGAAGATCTATTTATGTTGCTTTATTGTAAAGCTGAAGCAACAGGAAGCTGTGAGCCATCTGGGTGCCTTCTGAGCCCTCCAAAAACCCCATCCTGAGTCAGTTGTAAAGTGCAGTGGGTCACTGCCATGCCAGTGGGTTTGCTTCTGATGGGGGAGACATGATGGGAGTTTTGGAGGTTGCCTCCCTGTCCTCGGACCCTTTAGGATACTGTGCATAGGAGAGAAACCAAATGCCCAGCTCTAGATTGCGCTTGCATTCAGAGACACTTTGTTCCTTGCTGCTGTTCAAGCTCTCCCTTCTGAGGCTGCATCTCATCACCAGTGTGCACCTTGGTGTCGGTGCCTGCATTTCACAGTCAGAAGGCTCACTGGGGGAAGGGACAGTGTCAAGGGCTCTCCTGAGGATGAGAGGAGGCAGGAGGGGCAGCAGTTTTCCGGTGTTCTACAACACTGTTGGACAAAGCCAGTTTTGACAAAAGTTTCTATCCTTAAGGACTGTAATGCAGGAGCTGTGGTGGCTGGCTTACTAAAATCAACCCCAGAGGAAGTGCTGCTCTGACACTGTATTTCTGAGTTGGTGAATGGAGGACATCCAAGCTGGATGTGTGGCTTAGGTTGCAAGATAGTCCTTGCTGCTGGAAAACATCTGGAGCATGAGTGGTGTGTCAGAACACTGATTCTGCTGTGAGGGCAGGTGCCAACTGCCTGTAGGGGCACGAAGCAGTTCTCAGCTCCAGAGGATGCTTGGTACCTTGGCTTGCTGGAGAAGCTCATGGAGCTGTCGCTGAGCCAGAGGAAGTGGCAGCTCCTGCCCTCTCTCCTCCTGCACACTGCAGACACTCGCCTGGGTGTCTGCAGCAGTCACTGAGCTGTGGGGTGAAGTCCTGGTCACTCACTGCTCACACCCCCAGCCTCCTCCACTAGCTGTTTATTTGGGAAGGAACGTCCTTTTCCTCTTTTTATTTTGATCTGGAAAAATAAAAATAGAAAAAGCCTATCGGAGACAGAGTGACTGAGTGGTTCATGTGCTGCTGAAGTAAATGAACAGCAAAATGTCTGAGGGGAGAAGATGACTAAGTTTTTTTTCCTCCTCTTCTTCTTCCTCCTTCACCTTCTAAGAGAAGCTAAACATAGTTGCCTGCAGCGGGAGGAGTTCAGCAGCCGGCTGCTACCCACAGATGCAGCCTCAGAGATCGTGGGCTTGTGCCTTGATGGAAAACCCAGTCGTTCAGAAGACTGGGCGTCTTCCCTATATTCATTTCTCTTCTCCCTTGCTCTTCCCTCAAGCCAAAATATATTTAGAAACTCTAGGACACAATGAGCTAAACTCTGCCTGTGCTACACCCATGTTTATAATGTGTTCATTGTATTGCCTCTGCTCATTGTATTGCAAGTGCCCTCACTATTTTAGGGCTAGGAATAACTACCCTTCATCTTTGTCTCCTTTTTTGGACCAGAAAATTCACGAGAATTCTCTTCAACCATAACAAGCTGTTCCAAGAAAAACTATCTGAGTTTTAATATGAGACCCATGATCTCTACCTCTTTAAAGGATGCCACACTGTGGCATTCCACCCACCTTAAAATAGCCTCTTTCAAGAGAAATGTTTAGTTTAGAAACAATTTCACTTTTTTTTTTTTTTTTTTTTCCAAAAGAGCGAACAGATCTCTGGATCTGTCTTGAACCTGAATTGCCTGGGTGATCCTTGGGTGATGCTGTTTGTGGTCAGCATGTTGTCAGCATTGCTGTAGAACCCAGACCCTCTCTTCCCACATCCGGGACTCCCACGCAGGGCACTTGCCAGCTCTGCTATTACCCTGACCGAGCAGTGTTTCCCCCCAAAACCTCAGCATGTCCCAATCGTGCCCGTGCCAGCAGCAGCCCCCAGGGCTTTCCTGGGGTCCTGCGTGAGCTGACTTGGGGTGTTTTTCCCCAAGCATCCTCTCCCTGCTGCACACCCAGGGACTCAACACACAGCCACTGCAGAGGTGATTTTCTGCTATCAATGCTCAAAAGAAAGTTCCATTTTCCTGTTTCAGATGAGCATTTCCCTTTTGACTTAGAGAAACCTTTTCCTCCCCAGCACCCTGTGTGAGGCTGTGAACGTGCACCAAAGCAGCACATTTCTTTGCTGGCCCCTGCACTCCTCTTTCCACCAAAACACAACACCAAAACACCAAACCTCGGTGTTCCCCCGGCTGGCACCTCTGCAGCATGGCATGTACCACCAGCTCTCAGGAGACTGAGGCCAGTTGCACAGGAGTGATAAGCTTTTCCTCAATTTCTTAGAAGTTAACAGCTGAAATCCTCCTTTTCTTCCCCCGCCCCACCCCTGCGTGTCAGTGCACGGTTGGGTTGGAAAATCCAACGCTGCGTGCCGCACCAGGATGTAGGGTTGGGTAACCCTCTGTGTGTCTGAGGATCCCATTCCTTTCCCTAAGGGCTCAGGGGTGTGCCGGGGTGCAGCAGGGCTCGCCAGCTCTGCACACAAGCGTCAGAGGCAGCGTGGAAGAAGTGGTGGAGGATGAAACCTCCTTGCCTGCTGCTGTGACAGCTTCTTCCCCCAGCGCTGTGCTGGCCTTCCCCTCCCACAGCGCTGCCCAGCAGGCTCCTCGGATGCCCTCCCAGCAGCCAGGCGTGGCAGGACGGTGGCTTTGGGAGCAGAGGTATGTACCTGGCCCTGCAGGAGTCGAGCCGTGTAGCTACAGCTGACATTTTTCCATGACTCATAACTAAAATTGTGAAGGGGTGCGCGTGGGGCTCTGACTCTGAAAATGAAGCTGAGGATAAAATTACTGGTGGTTCTGTGTGAGGTCTGCTGGCTGCCAGCCCTTCTGCGGCAGTGGGCTGGGGGGCAGCTGAGGTGTGCTGGTAATATGAATTCCTCCCTCCATCCTGGTCTCCGCAGGGTCCCACATTGCATACTGGCTGCTCACAGCCAGTGCCCCGGCTCTGCCGAGCTGGTGCCACCCTCTGTCCCTGCCAGGCTAGGTGAGCCTGCTCCTGGGTATGGCAGTGAGAGCTCCCTGCCAGGCAGAGCATGAGCAGCTGGGTCTGGATCTGTATGGATAGGGAATGGGGTAATCTAGCTGAAGTAAATGTGGATAGATTCCCTGTTCTCAGCCTGACTCTGCTGTGTGGAGAATTGGGAATGAGCAGCTGAGCATGTGAGATGGTCCATGTTTGAAGCCCTGTAATTAGCTTGGTCTTGCCATGCTCGTGGGAGCCTCTGGCTCCAGCCCAGCCTGTGGTTGATGCGTCCAGTGAGGAAGGAGTTCCCACAAGCAGCTGCTTCTAAAGTGCATGGTTTGTGCTTCCCATATCCATTCGGGGCAGTGTGGCTGGAAAGCTGGTGGAGGAGGAAAAAGTCTCAGGGCACCCACGAGGTGGGTTTGGAAGCAGACCATGGAGAATGAGCTTGTGTCTCTCTCATTCTGAGGGAGAGAAGTCTCATGTACGCCCACAAGCCCTGGTTCAGGAGTAATGCAGAGCTGAAAAGCTGAGCTGAACCTGCAGCACACGGGGAGACTGCTCTGTGGGTGCTAAGTGCCTGTAACAAATCTCTCTCTGCCTTCAGGTTTAGGCCACTTTTTTAATAGCTCTTAGTGCTCTTTAGAGACCAAACCCTCTGAGATGCTGTGCCAAGTCTCGTGGGCAGATGCTTTGGGCACTGTGTGGTGCATACACAGCAGGTCAGCAGCTGTGAGGAAGGTGCTGTGTGCCGTGTGCCTGTGGCTTCCTGGCTGCTTGCAATGCCTCTCTCTGGGCAAAGGTGATTCCCAAAGCCATTGTGTTTCTACTGTGATCCTTCTGTAAGGATCTGAGACCAAGCAGGCCCAAACTGCACTCCCATTCCTGGAGGAGCTTCTGCTGGCTGCTGATTACATTTAGAAGCTGCCTAAGAGAAGGGGCCATGCCATGGTGATGTGTTGGGAGTGCTGAGGAGCCGTGGCCGAGGCAGGCTGGTGCTCCCAGCAGCTCCTGTGCAAGCAGAAACTCCTCCAGCCACTTAGCAGAGGATTTGTGGTCCCAGCTCCAAAGCAGGAGAGACAATAAAACTCCTAAATAGTACTTTAAATCACCAAAGTGCTATCCAAACATGAGGGACTCCAAACACAAATGAAAGTGCTAAACTGATTTAAAGGGGAATTAAAAGGTCACGCCTGTTGAACATTTAGCTTTAGAGTTTAGTCATGTTTGTGAAACTTATAACTGCTCTTCTAAATCACCTTTTTACACTTCCTATACCCACTAAATGTGAGCATGTTCAGCACTAATGACTAATTTTAAAAATTTTCTATTCTAAACAAATTTCCACAGCCAGAACTTGGCCCTTTCTTCCCTTCCAGCTCTGCCTTCCCACTTCACAGAAGGCACTCTAAAAGTATGTGAGCATTTCCCTTGGAAGTGTTCATGGGAGAGATGCATTTCTCATGCACACACTCCACAAAGTGAAGTGCAGTTATGGTCAAGCAGCAGAAGAGCAGGGATCTAACTCTGTGAGTGGACAGAGCAAGGGAACAGCAACGGAAAAGTTTTCTGTGTCCAAAACCAGTGTTAAGGTCTGGGGGTTTCAGCAACAGCAAAACTCAAGTCTACAAGCCAGGCCTTTCTCATCCAGCTTCTCCTGCAGATTGCTTCATTGACATGGCATGACTTGGCTAACCTTGCTTGTTTATCATCACTGCTTATGGGCATTATGCTCCCAGGGTGTTGCATGTACAGCATCCCTATCAATGCCCTCTGTGCTATGCCAGAGGAAATACTTCACATGGCTACAGCAGCACTGGAGGTCAGTGGCAGCGCTGTCTGGCCCGTGTCCACCCTGCTAGGTAAAGCCAGAATGAAGGGATGAGTGATGTGATATCATCACACCATAGCGTGTGCCTGCTCTGAGCCTTGTGCGGGGAGGAGATCCCTGTCCACTCCCCTTCTCTGGGGACATGAGCTCTGGGCATTTCAGCTCATGTCATGGCTCTTGTCAGAGAGCAGACTAGTCCAGCACCAAGATTTCTGGATCACCTCCTGAAGCTGACAGAAAGAAATCAGTCTCCAAAAAACAGGTATTAAGAATAAAGTATTGCTTTGTTCCAGTCATTGAGGTTACTGCTGTGTTTGGTGTGTCTGACCCAAGTGCCTCCAGGCAGGCTGTAAATGTGTCATCCTGGTTTAAAGCTCTAAAAACTTACTTCAAATTGTAGAAGAGAGTGTTTGGCAGCCTCTGTCCTATGATTACTCTACCAGTCTAAATCAGCCAGATTGGAAATAGCTGGCACTTTAACGATCTCCTGCTGGTCTGACTACCTGTGTTCCCAACATGCCCTGTGCTCTTTCCCAAAGGACTCCAGGGTTTGGCTCATCCCTTGGGAGGATATGGCAAACCTATAGCTCCCATCCCAGATCCCTGGCATGTACAAGCACAGCTTTTGTATTCAGGTTGTTTCTTGCAGGAAGGCTGTGCCTTACCAAACCACTGCCCTCTGGGACATTCTGTTGTGACTTTCAGGTCTGAGTCTCTTCTGTGTCCTAAGCTGCAGCTCTGGCCTGTAGGGAGCTGAGCTGGACTTTGAATCAAGTAACCAGAGACCAATGCAGTTGTTTGCTGTCAAGAAGGGCACAGCTCCTGGTCTCAGCATGTGGGAACTAGAAGCAGTTCAGGATTCACAGTGGCAGGGTTGGGAAGGCTGCAGGGATCCTTCCCTGCCAGCAGCATGAGTGTGAGAAGTGCTGGAGCCAGCACAGGCACAGGAGCCCCTGTCCCCAGCATGTGCTGTCCTGCTGCAGGAGCTGATGAGCTGAAACGATGTTTGGAACCAGAAAGATGGTGGTGAATACCCTGGAACTGGGAAAGGGATCAAACACAAGTCTCCAGATGGAAACAGAGCAGTTTCCATCAAAGCTGATGACAAGTTCCCTGATAGAGGGATACAGGGTCAGATCTCTGGGCAGCACATCCCGTTTCTCAGCTGGACGCCTGATCTGGCTGCCTGCAGCTCTGTGCACCAGTGTGTTGCACCAAGAAGCTGCACTGCTCCGGGGCTCTTCTCACAAATCAGTTCACCAAGGCCCACTTTTGGCTACCAGCAAGGATTTTTATAGTCTGCTGACTTCTAAAGACTAGCTGCTTTCTGGGGAGAAAGCACTGTACAGCTTAAGTAGCAGTCCACCAAAAGTGATTAGCTGTTTCTGAATCACTCACCTTTTCCAAGCTGAAAATTGCTTAACAAATCTTACTGGTGTGTACATAATGAGTAACAAATACATTTGCAGAGATCTGGATCAGTTCCCACTCAGGAAAGTAGGCTGAACGTATCTGATGCTGGCAATTAATAATTCCACTGGCTTTATGGGAGGGTCAGTTGTGCATTAGATCTGCATTAGGAGGCGTTCAGCTTTGCTTCAGTAGAGGCTCTCCACCAGAAGAAATGCCTCATGGAGACAACAGTAGCTCTGAGGCTCAGCTACTCTGAGCTCCTGTGCAGACTTTGCCTTCACTCTCACTTAGGCTTTTTCTGTCTTCTTTCCTTCTTTGCCAAACTGGCCAGAGAGGTCTAACAGCACTGTCCTCTCTGCAGCCATTTCCCCTGAGTGTGGTGTTGACGTGGCTCCTGCTCTGCTGCTCCACTCTGCTGACACTTTGTGGGTGAGGAGGCTCCAAATGTCGTTCCAGGCCATGGGGGACTGCTGTGCTCCCGGCTCCCAGCCGCTCTGTTTCCTTCCATTGTCATCAGGGAGGTCAAGCTGAAGGACTGCTGCTCACTCATCTGCCTCTGCTCTTTCTAATTCTCCTTGCCTTCATCACAAGCAGGAAGAGGGAGCCTGCAACAAGCTCCTGGTTTTTTCCAATACACTGGAATATTTTTTCCATGATCTGAGCAGATGTTCCTGGCTTTCACGCATTTTTTAACTGAGGCTCCTCTATCACACATGCTGATCTCTGCAGACAGCAGAGAAACAGTAGCTTTATCTCTCTCTGACCCTCTACCCCAGATCTTTGGTCTTGATGGGACAACTCCCTGATCCCACTGGAGAAAAGGGCATTCCTCACAAAACCAGAGGGGAGGGGTCTCTTCTCCTGTGAAAGGCAAAATCCTTCCTGGCTAAAACAAGACAATTCTGAAAAAGAAAGTGTTTGAAGTAAAAGAGTGCACGTTAGGATTTTTTCTCACTCTAAATGAGATGGAGACTCATCTACATCCCAACAGGATGCATCCCAACAGGAGCATCACTACCACAGTCATCAAAATAATTTATCTAATGAGGCTTGGGGCTTTGCACTAGAATTTCTAGGCAACCAGAAATGCCTCTCAGTCATCACACTGTATTTCCTTGTATTAACTTCAGTGAAGCCTGATGTTGGGCCTCACTTTATCTTTGCTCAGTGGTATCTGTGGGATGTGGAACTGGCATTGCTTCTGCCAGGTTTTGGGGAACTGCTGAAGCTTTTGTATTATGTCTTCTGTGACTAAATGAAGAAATGCCCGCTGATCCAAAGCCCCCTCCTCCATTGCCAGCTGCTCCTCTGGCCAAAACAAGGCTAGTTAGCTGCTGTGCAATACAGAAGCATTGGCAAGGATGAGAGGAGTTTGTGTAGGAGGAAGACGAATCAGGAGACGGGCTGTCACTTGCTGCTGGCATCAGGGTCAGTGGTCACAGCCTGGTGCGTGCTGAAGCTGTCACTGGGCTCTTTCTGTTGTTGCCAGGACAGAGGCAGGCAGGGGCTGAGAAATGGCAAAGCCAAGCAGAACATAACCCCAGCCCTGCACCATCATATCACAGGTTTTTCACTGGGTATCCTGCATTTTGGTCCCCCCCAAGGCAGGGCCCAGCAGGAGGAGGCATTCCGTGGTACCTGCCAGCTCTGCCCTGCGTGCCCAGCATCCAGCACAATGAACAAAGCTGGCCTCCCCGCCGAGGCTGCAGTGACAAGGTTTTTCCCAGTCAAGGGAAACAATCATCACTAGGGAAACCTTAACTACTTTTTAAAGAGCAAAAGAAAACACATTCATTCTTTTAAACATGGAAAACTAAATGGCCTCTTTTTCCTTGGCTGGATGTGCATGGCTGTGGAGCGGGCTGGCACGGAGGGAACTCTGCAGGCAAAAGTTCCCCCCACTCATTTAGATATTAAAGAGGAGGGCTCTGTGAAGCAAAGTTTGCCCTTCTCAGCCCTTGCTGCCTTGGTTTTTTAAGCCAGAAAGGCTCTGGCTACCTGACCTTCCTACTTGTGGATGAAACACCTTGGAGCCTGCAGCAGCACAGCTTCATGTCACTTCCTAGAAGAGCTGGAAGTGAAGCCCCCAGGAGCAGAGCTTTCTCCAAAGGGAAGGGAAAGCCAGGGTGTCATTTGTACAGGTCCCTGGGCTGCAGCAACTCCAGTGAAGCCTGGGGAAGCAGTGGGCATTGGTGACACTACTGTCTTCTCATAGTTTTCCTCCACCTCTTCTGATCCTAGGATATTTCATGATTTTCCTGGGAGAAAAGAGCTGAAGTTCTTTTCACAATTGGGAAAATCATTAATTTAATGCTGCTCCCACTCTTTTCCATCCCCTGGCCCAGCTGTGTAATCTTGCCTCTAACCATGCATGCTCTAGTTAATAAAAAGCCCTAAAATACAGGTCCAGCTCCTACTATTTCCAGGAACATTTAGTCCCATAAAACCATAGGAAAGCATAATTTCAGCAAATTAAATCAGTTACTGCCTATCTCTCTGGCTGAATGCATGGAAAGGGAAGAGCACCCTGCTGGCTCCATGCATGGGGAATAACACCAGTCAAATTCCACCAGTGTCCATGCTGGGAAAGGGAGGCAGCAGGCAGTCCGAGAAAGGCACGTCTCCTTTGAGCAGACATTAAAGGAATAAATATGCAATAGAGAAGATGTACAGTGAGCACTGAGCTCATCAGTCACTTTTTGTTTAATCTAATTAAACCCAATCTATCCTCTGACCTTCTGCGCTGGCACTACATTCTCCTGTGTTGTTCTTTCCATACGAAGCTCTATTGACAGATGGGGAAAGCCTAGAGTTTGCTTTAAGCTTCAGATAAGTAAAGTTAAACATACAGCAGATAAAATTGTTTTGTCAGCACTCCTCTCCCCCTGACCAATTGTGGGTGCTCACTGGGAGGGATTAACTCCTCTGGCCTGTATCCCACTCCTGGCTTGGGATACTGCTCTGTGCAGTAAGCAAAAGCTGTAAGAGGGCAGAGGCAGAAGCAGAGTGCTGCAGAAACCCTGAGAAGTTCTTTTCTGGAGTTGGTTCTGCAGTTGCTGAGCCTCTTTTCCATGTGGCAGACTATTAGGGAAAACAGTGCCATTCCTTGCTAAATATATTTCCAGAGTCACTAAATAATTTACTTAACAGCTAATCAGTTGGCATTTGCTGATGCTGAACCAGGTTTTAAATAAAAAGTGTCGAATTGCATCAGACACCTCGTGCATATTCCCTGCTCATACAGGCTCCACGCTCTTGCTGCCTGTGCAAGAGCGCAGTCGGTCCACACAGCTTCCTGAGTTTTCTGGGAGGCAAAGGGCTGGCTTTGGGGGAGAGCTGGGAACCAGGGTGCCACAGCAGGTGCTGGCTTTGATCATGCAAAAGGCTTGGAAGTGTGCTCACCTTTTGAAATGACCACCTGCGGGTTCACCTCCTTGCAGGCAAATGAGAAGAGCGTGGATCTGCCCTTCACCTGCATCGCTTGGTAATGCCACCTGCAGAGCTATTTCTTCCAGTATGGTGAAAAATCCTTTGGTGTGAGTTCAGGGAGTCACCACAGGTAACACCTCCATGCACCTACAGCTGTGCCTGTGCTCCTGGATGTGTGAGCAAATAACTCCTTGAAATGTAAACCAAAAGTTACAGACTACTAGAGAGCCCGGAGGCGACGACCTTATGGTTCCCAACAGGCTGACAGTGTTAAAGAAGATTTCTTTACTGTAAATAGCCTTAATGCTCCCTTTGTCTATTAATAGCACCAGGCAGGGCAGGAGGCAGTGGAGGGGCTGTTTCCTGCATGTGGTTGTGGAGTGAGACTGGAGTGGTGTGAACCATCGTGGCTCTGCTTTTCTGTGGCTGGCTGCAGAGCCTGACATGAGGGTTGGCATGGCCGGGATCCCAAACCATGGGCTTTGAGATCTCTGAATGCACATCAGTGTCTGAATAAACAGAGACCTCTTGCCAGGGTGAAGGACCCTGCAGATGGTTAAAAGCCACCTCCCACCTCTCTTGGGGCTCAAGGGAAAGTACAAAGCCTGACTTTTTGGAGCAACACTCTACCTAGGGAGAATTTCACTATCTTCAGGCAAAGGGAGTGGCAGGATCCCTGGGGGCATTGGCCAGTGTTGCTCCTCTGTGATCCCCTCTGCAGCCTGTCCCAGAGATCAGATGAAGTCATGCAGCTGCTGGTTTAGTAGGGGAGCTGTACCTTGCAAAATTCAGCCTTTTGAGCACTGACACAACACAGCAACATTCTTTTGATGAAGCAAACTTTTCCTTATTACACTGGGAGGGGGCTCAGGTGTTAAACAGAAATCCAGTGGCTCCTGAAGGAATCAGAGAGACAGCAGACCCTCTTCTCCCCTATTAGTGTCCAGTGGTTACCCCTGTGAGAAGCAGGGAGAAAGGGGCGCTGTGAATCAGAACTGTGGGTCACGCCTGCAGCAGTGACAACTGACCTTGCAGTTGATTTCCAGCAGGCTGGGAGTGGCTTGAAATGGATGAAGCTGCCTCAAGCTTTGCCATAAAAGAAGTCGTTACACATGTCCTTAAAACTTGGGTTGGAAATACCTGACTAAAGGTGTGCCTGAAACCGGGTGAGGCCTGGATGAAAACATTTCCCTCTGGCATAAAGGGGGTGAGGGTGTGCTACCTGTTCCTCGGGTGGCTGTGCTGAGTGACTGGCTCTCTGACCCGTTCAGATCAGCAGAAGGGTTGTTTTTGTTGTGTTTTGTGTCTCCAGGGGACTCAGGGTCATTGCCCTGTCCTGGGAGCAATGCTGGAATGGAGAGCATCACTCCTGGGAAAGCCCTGGCAGGGGGAAGCCAGAGTGGCTTGCCCTGCTTTAGGGTCTGTTTGCCTCCACTCTGCCTGCACCTTGAAGTGCCTCAAGGTTTTAAGTATAAAGCTCTAACCACCATGAACCAAAATCTTGGCTTAGGAAGGCACGTTGCCTTGGCATGTTTCTTGGGACCGAGTGGCTTACGATGCTGTGCTGCAAGTGAGGGGAGGACTCCTTCTTTTAGAGGAGGTAGGTCACACTGGTTTAGAGCCCAAACTCCCCCTGAGACTTTTTCTTCCCCCTTTTTTCATGACATCAGCCAGGACTTGATGTTACTATTTTAAAAACAAAAGGAGGGGACACCCCCCCGCTTCCCCTTCGCTCTCTGCCAGAAGGAGAACAAAGAACAGCTAAAACACACAAGTTCTGGCACTCTGTGTGGAAATAAAAACATTCATCCTCATGTCAGGTAGGGAACTGCCCGACCCCCCTGCCAAAGCAAGCAAGCCCTCGGCACGGAGGAGCCCGGGAGAAGGGGATGCCCGGTGTCACCCAGCACTTGGGCAGCTCCTGCCAAACTCCTGCAGGGCTGTACCAGTGCCAGGCTGCGCCGGGACGCTCCCGGCCGCGGGCAGCCTTCCAGGGAAGGGCTGCCCTGCTCCTCCCAGGCTGCGAGGTAGGGAAAGACCTTGATTCTTCCCCTTTCCCACTCCTGTACTGCCCACCGCTCAGGCAGCCCCTGCATCTCCCAGCTCCCCAGCGGGCTGG
This sequence comes from Motacilla alba alba, assembly GCF_015832195.1. NCBI lineage: Eukaryota > Metazoa > Chordata > Aves > Passeriformes > Motacillidae > Motacilla > Motacilla alba. Next base: position 105,766,489 of record NC_052018.1, read on the forward strand.
TGCACGGCGCAGGGATCACCCGGTGTAATTTCCATGCTTTAGACACTAATATCTTTGTCTGGCTTCTTGCTGCTTGCCATTTAAACATGTCAGCAGTTCCCAGCACGGATTCCTGTGCTGTGAGTTCACCCCCAGCAAGCATCCAAACTGCAAGTTGGGGCTGCTGGCTCTTCCCTGCCTGTCTGTGAAGCATTACTGGAACAGGGGCCAGTTCTCCAAACACGAGGAAGAGATTACTTGGGCTTTCTGGAAGGCTCCCTCCCATGCCTTCACAGAGGAGCAAATGAGGATAATTTATCTGCTGGCTTCCAGCTGAACCCAGAAGCTTGGAGCAGCCAAGGACTACACTGTTTGTCCCAGCTCCCGCAAGAAGGCATTTTTCCATTGTTGCCGTTGTATATCGTTCACATAATTTGTTTGTGCCGTCACCTTCTGGGGCCAAGATAAGAGGTCATCCCCTGCTTTTTACTGGTGGTGTGTTCCCTAGAACAATCCAGGGAAAAACTCGCAGGAAGGAGCCGTTGAGGGAGGCTTTCGTACGTCCAGTGCAGCCTTGGTTAGAGTCATGTAAATAGTTTTGAGCAATCTGGTGAGAAACACAACGTGTCAGGAGGGAATTGTTCTCTGAACTGTAGGTACAGATGGGCCAGAGCGGGAGGATCAGCACACGTGGGTTGCCACTTAATGGACACAGCAGCTGCCTTTCAGGGGGAACAAAAGCCAGGCAGGGAGCCTCTGTGTGCCTGTGCTCTTGTTCCCCTCAGGACCTGCAGCTCGGCTTTGTGGCTGGATGGCAGTTCTGAATTGCCTTCCCGCTCCATCTGCTGCGATCTAATGTGGTGCCCAGGGATGGGTTAATGTCCCTGCCGTGCCCAGGGATGGGTGAATGTCCCTGCTGCTCCCGCAGAGGGATGCAGGGAGCAGGGACAAGGCAGGACGAGGCAGTGCGAGGCAGTGCGGATGGCAGGGCGCTCTGCAGCAGCAGCAGCCGACTGGAACAACGCTGTAACGCCATCCACTTTAATGAAGTTACTCGTGATTTTTGAATGTAGAGTTGAGGCCCAGTGGCTTGGCACAGCACAATGGGAAAAGAGCAGATTTTCTGTTTGCTTCCATCCTGCGCTGGCTGTGGTGCCTCTTTCCCTGTCCAGAACAGCTGCGTGCTGCCTGAAGTGACTTTACAGACAGTAAAAGCTTAAAACATTGCATTCATCTTCATGATTTTTTTTCCCCTTAGAGCAAGTCATGGAGGAAGATCAAGAATATGGTGCACTGGTCCCCGTTTGTGATGTCTTTCAAGAAGAAGTACCCTTGGATCCAGCTAGCGGGACACGCAGGTACAGAGCATGGGGAGGGACAGAGCGGTGGCAGGGCCCTTCATTATCCCAGCTTAATGAGCTTTGTTGGCCTCAATTGCTTCAGGCTGCTGCATGAGTGTCACAGCTTGCAGCTCCCAGTCTCTAGCCCAGGAGAGTGACTTACCTAAATGCTAATGAGGGTAGTGTGAAGGTGCTCTGGGCTTTCAGTCTCCCAGGGCCAGCAGGAATTATTGCTGCTTTTTCCTCAGGCAGCAGAAAGCTGGGTGCTTTGGGTGAGAGCCAGCCCCACCTCCTGACCCACTGCAAAGCAGGTGATGCTGCCCAGCGCAAAGGTGCCCCACACGTGAGCGTAGACACAAAGATGTGAACCTGCAGGGAAGGGCACAGAGGATGTGAAGCAAATGTGTTGGGTGCTGCAGGATGGGTCTCTGCCTTCTTGGGGTGTGACAGTGCTGGTCATAAACCTCTGGCAACCTGAGCTTTTCAGTCCCTGCCTGTAGGGACTCCTTGAGTGAAGGTGTAAATGGAGGTGCTTCCAAGGTGTTGGGCTGCTCTTCCTATCCTCCTGCCATCTGAAGCAAGTGCCACATTGTCCCTTGTCACCTTCAGGTAGTTTCAAGGCGGCAGCCAATGGCAGGATCCTGAAGAAGCACTGTGAATCGGAGCAGCGGTGCCTCGACCGCCTCATGAACGATGTCCTGAAGCCCTATGTCCCTGCCTACCACGGAGACGTGGTCAAGGATGGGGAGAGATACAACCAGATGGAAGATCTGCTGGCTGAGTTTGACTCCCCCTGTGTTATGGACTGCAAAATGGGGGTCAGGTGAGTGGCACTGAGGAGGTTTTGTGAGTTTTAAGATGGGATGCTCAAAAGTAAATGCATCTCCTAGGTAAAACTACCTGAAACACACAATTAAGAATACCAAGCTCACCTGTCTTCAGGTAAAGCTCAGCCAGTACCATGACAGAGCCATGGGGAAAGCTGGGTGTGGAAAAGATACACCAGGCTTCTTCCTTCTCTGCTTGTTGACTGTCCTGCATGCTGGGAAAGGTTTGGTGTGGTGGAGGGGACAGCACTCTGCTTGGGTTTGGCTACACAGGAATGGCACAGTAGCTGTTGGGAGGTTCCCTCTGCCACATGAGGACACAGCCAAGGGATGGGGTGTAGGAGATCCTGCCCAGGGTGCCAGAGGGGTGAAATAAAGGCGCCTGAAAGGCACAATTTCAGTGAGCGAGAAATTTCCCCTCTGCTCAGCCTTTGCTCCGATGCGCACTGCAGGGATAAAACATGTGTGCTGAGTAGTTCAGTGCCTTTCACGCAAAGCTCTTGAAATATTTCCTAAGAGATGAGCAACATTACCCGTGTCCTCCTCGAGAACCATCTCTCCAGATCCACCAGAATCCCAGGCTGCAGCCACTTGGCCAGCAGCAGTTTTTGAGTGAACCGTGCCCCAGCTCACAAGGGTGTCCCAGAGCAGATGTCACCCCAGGTGACCCCAGATGGCTTCCAGTTTTGGAACAGCCTCAGGCCACCCCTTGGCCCTGGATGTGCTGCAGGCTGGTGGCAGGAAGGGCTGAGACCCCCCTCGCTGGCAAAGGCGCAGGCCAGACATGGTGGAGACGCGCTGCTGGAAAAGCTGATGGTTTCTGTGGGAGGGAGGAATCTTTTTTTCCCCTCCTGAATCCTGATGTGAAACTCGAACTGGCGTGCCGGGCTGTCGGCAGGGAAGAGGCGGGGAATACTTTCCACCGGAGGGGTGGAGGGAAGGGCAGAGGGCCCGGCGCAGCCATGTGGCCCCGGCTGGCACACGCATGCTGCTGTGGGAAGGAAACCCGGACAGCAGCCACCAGAAGAAGAGCTGCTGGACATGCTGCCCAGGTGCTCCTCTGGCTGTCTCTGGGAGGGAGAAAGCTTCCCATGCACAGATCACGTCAGGTGATTTATGCACCTGGGGTTTTGGAGCTCAGGCAAGGGGGCAAATGTGCTGGGCACCATCATCCTGAAATAAGATGGTGCTGTGGGAGGAGCTGGTGAGAGAGGATGAATGGAGTTAATGCTGTGGAATGGGGCATCCCCATGGCTGAGCAAATAATCTAAACCTCAGGGGTATTAAATCTGTCCTCTGAGCCAGCAGCTTGCTGCCAGGCAGATACAGGTTTGTTTTTTTCATGCCAACCTGGCTTTGGGATGTGGCAGCCTACTCCAGTCGCTCCTAAACAAAACTTTGTCTTTCTTAAGCCTTGGTGATGGCACAAGCCTGAGGCGATGGGGAGGACCAAGCCACGGACATTGATGATCTGTCATTCTCATAAGAAGAAATTCTAGCTCTCTGAGCAGTGTGAGCAGCACTTTATCCACTGCTGCTTTATTCTGCTGTTTTATTCCATCTGCACCAACATCATGGGTTTGGTGATCTCAGCCGAGGGCTTTCATTGCTTTTACCTGCAGTATTTTTCAGGGGAGCTGATGGCCCGGGGATGTCTGCCCTAAGCAAAGGCACCAGTTTGCCTTGTGGGACACAGGAACGCTGTCCCACATAATCCACTGAGCACCCTCCCAGTTTGTTTTGCTTGGTTCTGGAGGTGAATCACACACTCGGTGCTGGGACTTTGGCACAAGGGACATGGGCAGAGGGCACTGTCCCTCTGCAGAGCTGGGCATGGCTAGTGGGAGGTGTAGAACAGTGACAGATAGGGTCATTCCTGGGTTGCTTTGCTGGGACATCTCACCCAACTTGGTGGGCTGTTTGAGGAGGGCCTGGACACTTTGCAGGCTGAATCAGGGTTGATTTGGGAGCTGCAGGAGGAATCCCGTGGTGGTTTATTATTGCTGCAGGAAGTATTACTTAGTGGATGATGGTTTTATGCATGCCAGAGTGCAGAATTTTCCACCACTGTGCTCTGGCACAGAGGGTGCTTCTCTGAAGTATGGATAAAACTAAGGTCTTTGCACACTCCTCTGCATCTTCCATCCTCCTTCCCCCATTCCCCCATCCTGGCTGCACCCTGCGGACCTGGGGTGGTGGTAAGCACCTGGCCGAGGTTGCATCCCTTCCTGTGCTTCACCTAAAAGAAAAAGCTTTTGCTAGGAAGTCCATTTGAATCAGACCTATACTGGGCAAAATCATCACCATCAATGTAACAGCCCTGTGTGAAAACACCCCGTTTAGCATCTGGTGAGGCAGAGCCCTCGTGGTGCACGGAGTGAGGGAAGGCAAAAGTACAGGAGAGGCACAGGAGCGGCTTTGGCTGATCCTCAAAGGAAGCAGCAGCTGATGCTGAAGGATGGGACACAGTAATGTCCCTCTTGCCTTCGATTCAGCTGGCTCCTAGAGCATGTGCACAGTTTCCTGGGCATATCTTGAAAGCCATATTTAGCTCAGGTGAGAGCTCAGGTTTCCTGAACTTTGGGGTAAGCTCAGGGATGGCACGAGGAGGCTGCTCACAAGGGATGGCACGAGGAGGCTGCTGGGGTGGCAGCAGCAAGGCCATGAGAACCTGTAAGAAATAACTTCCCTTGTTATTGCCAGACTGGTTGTGGTTCCTTGATGAACTGAAAAGATATCGGGTGTTGATGATGGAGTGATAATTAAGTCAGGATCAATTCAGCCACAATGAGGCTTGCTCCATTATTTCCTATGCTGCACTACTCCTTAGGGATCAGCTATCCTGGATCAGCCTGATTTCTGGGGTGAGGGCTGTCTGTGGGTATATGGCACCTCATGTGTTGCCCTGCTCATACACCCCCTCACTCCCTGCAGAACGTACCTGGAGGAGGAGCTGATAAAGGCCCGGAAGAAGCCGAGCCTGAGGAAGGACATGTACCAGAAGATGATTGAGGTGGACCCCGATGCCCCCACTGAGGAGGAGAACGTGCTGCGCGCTGTGACCAAGCCCCGCTACATGCAGTGGAGGGAGACCATCAGCTCCACCGCCACGCTGGGCTTCAGGATCGAGGGCATCAAGGTGAGTCTGGCCAGCTGTGCAGAGCAGGGGACCAGCTGCTGGGACTGCTCACTAGCCAAACTCACAGAGGTGCACACACAGCAGGCTGCTGCTGAGAGCAGCTCACATCTGGACATCCCCAGCCCCTGCAGCCAAAGCTCCAAACAGGCACCTCAGCCAGGGCACTGCTGCTCCTCTGAGAATGCAGCTGAGCTCAGGGCATCCTGAGGATGGATTTAGACATAATCTCATTACATCAGCTGCTCGGTTGATTTCCCCCTCCCTGCAAAATACAAAGTGCCATCCGCCAACTTGAAGACTCAAATTAGTTGTTTGCCTTCGATTCTGCTCTGCCACTGGGCTGAGCCATTAATCCAAATCCCAGCTTGAACGTTTGCCCATCTGTGGTTGGAGCTGTGAGCTTAGCCACAGTCAGTAAGGAGGGTGTGTTTACAAGCCTGTCCAGGAAGATTCAGCAACTGAGCCCTATGAAATGGGGCAAACACACACAGCTGCACTTTCGGTCAGGACCTGCATGCATGTGTAACCTGCTGACTGCTCTTGCTCAGAGCAGCACTCACATTTCTGGAGACACCAGCTGGGATGCTTCTGTGTCCCCAGCAGATGAGCTAGCCCAGGAGATTTTCTCCAAGGAGGTGAGAAAGGTGTCTGGGATGGCACTTGAGCAGTTAGGTCTGTAGCCACAGTGATACTGCTTGCGTGAGCACTAGCAATGCCCTATGCCTTTTGCTAGCCAGCCAGTGTGAATTAAAGGTAATATCACACTCGAGCCAAGGGTTTCACTGCATGCCTGGGCGTGGTGCTGGCTTGGCAGCCACAGGGAGCTTTGTCAAGTTGTGTTCGCAGTAATTCAGGCTTGAGTAGCTGCTGAGGGCCCAGGCAGTAGCTCAGAGCAGCCACTTGCTCTTACTGGAAACAATGGCTCAGTATCTGCACGTGTCTTAAGCGGAGTTTCTTTCTCTTGATCACAGATTATTTTCCTTCCCTCTGAGTTGGGCAGAATTCTCCCAGAGTGCCTATCTGGGTGTCTGTAGCCAAACCTCCTGCCTGAAGATAGTAGTGTCAAAATGGTAGAATTAAAACAAATGAAGCTGGTCCCCGATAAAGCCCTCATACCAGATTTTTTAGACTTCCCTGGTAGCGTTTCCCTTCACCTCACCAGCAAACAAATGCAGGTGTTAGACCTTGGGTTTAAAAGGTCAGCAGGAGTGGGTCACACAGAGCTGCTACTTCTAACCACCCACAGAAGGGAGTTGTCTGTTGCTCTGTGCATGTCGCACCTTCTTCATTCAGCTGTTTCATGGCCAGCAGGATGCAGTTCATTTACCTCTAACTCAAACACTCTCAGAAACCCCAGGAGCAGCTCTTGGGCTGAGCCCCTTCAAAAGTTTCCTGGCAAGCAATGCGAGGCACCCCTGCCCATCCCGTGCCTCTGCCTAGGATGCTGATGCTCCATGCTCCCCACAGCAGCCTCCTGCAGTGCCTACATGGGGTCAGGGCACTTGCCTGTTCCTGCAGCTCTTCCCTGATCTCCCCAGGTCTCCCAAAGACCCTTTCCTGCTGTGGATACCTGTAAGCACACTGTGAGCTGCTCCCCATGCCTACTTCCCATTGCTGCTGCTTTGCTTTTTATAAAACTTAGGCTGTATTAAAGAGGGGGACCTGCTGGGACTAAAGCTCCCATGCACTGCTTCTTCCCCTGCTTTCTTGGTGTAATCAGAAATATCTGTTTATGGTCCAGCATGATATATCCTTGGCCTCCAGTGGTGCTTCTCAGTCTGGGCATGCTTAGGGGGCAGGCTATATACAAAGCACTTGAAATTAAAAAATGTTAAAAAAAACCAAAACAAAACCAAACAAATTATATCCTCAGGGAGGCCAAAAATACTGTGGAGGGAAATAAAAGCCATAAAGGAGTTATGAGATTTGCACCTCTGTTTAGCCAACCATAAACGAGTTGCTGCCTGATCTGAGCAGTGGATTTTTTTTTCAAAGAGGTGAACCAGCCCTTTAATTGAAAAATGTTGAGAAGTTCTGGCCTCCAGCAGTATTCCTGCTGCTGGTAGGGGCCTGACTAATTTGATCAAGGCTCTAATTACTGTAATTCTCCTTAAATCCCTCAGCTTCTGGGTTATTTTCCCCTAAGCTAAAGCATTAGCAGTTCATGCTGTTTCACAGCTGGCTTTTTTTCCAACAGGGCTGGTCATGCTGTGCTGTATCCCTGTTGTTCTCCCTATTTCTGGGATTGAGTTTCTGTGTTAGGGAAAGTGCCATTGGTGCCCTGGCTGTCTTCCCATGTTTTATTTCTTGCTGTGGATGCTTCTCTGGGAAGAGCAGTGGGGAATCTGCCCTGCCCCTCACTCATGGGTGAGGGCTGCTAGAGGAGAGCTCTGAGAAGTGCAAGGGAAGGACAGGATTTGACCCTGGACATGTGGGTTGGGGTCAGAGGAAGGAGAGGAGCAGTGGAAGCCTTTTGGATAGCAAAGTCAGGCCAGGCAAACAGGCAGCTCAGGGTTGGGCAGGAGGATAGCAACCCTTTCCTGAGCTCTCCCTTTCCCAGGTGGCCTAGAAGATCCAGTTCTTCCTCTTTAAAATGGAAATTTTCCTTTGCAAAAGGAGATAATGACATTCATCTGACTTTCTGGAATAGCTTGAACCTGTTGGAAACAGTAGCTATTAATAAAATTTCCATGCTGAAAGTAACACAAGTGATCCCTGGTGGCCCAGTTGAAACTTGCTGGGGCTCATTGCAAGAAGTGACACTCCCGAGCTGCTGCCCTGCTCTGAGTGTTACTCACCATTGCCTGCAGCAAGGCCACGGTGGGATGTTTGCAGCGTCCCAAAACCATCCAGGAAAGCCTCCACCTAACTGTGCCAAGCCAGGCAGCTCACAAGCCCCATCCAAGGCCAGAGGCAGGGCTGGAGGGAGATCTGGCTGACCTGAGCCCTGCCCCGGTGACGCCAGCTCGAGCTGGAATCGCTGCTGGGGTGGAGGTTGTGATAGCCCTTATCAGCCCCCCTCACATTTCTTCTGCGTGGAAGGCAGCCCCCTCGGGGCTCAGACACCTGTGAATGTCATGGCAGTTGTCAGCCTCGTGGCAGCAACCTCTGGCTGGGCAAGGAAGCTGCAGGAGGCGGGGTAATGCTGGGAGCAGCACTGGGGATAGGCTGCTTGGCTTTCCTGAAGCTGAGATTGCCTTATCGGAAAGGCCATCTGCGATTTGCATTTATTTTTAGGGGCACTTAGAAGTCCATCTCCTTTCTTGGATGCTTTGTGGAAAGTTGTGCTCTTTACACGTGAAATGAATGCTGTGGCCCTTCTCCAGGTTGATATTGATCATCCCCCTGGGAGAGGGAGGGTTCGTTTCTGAGCTGCCCCGTCGGGGCTCACATGAGGGACATACAGCAGCAAAGTGCCCTTCCCCTGTACATCACACATGTGCCACCAGAGCATCCTCAGCAAGGTCACAGCTGAGAGCAGAGATCCCAGCTCCGCCTGGGCCATCAGCAGCACGGAGTCTCCAGTGAAAAGGTTGTCCCTGACCCCTGCCAATGCACACTCTGCCAGCCCTGAGCATTGCTTTTGGACCCTGTGGCAGCACAATGGTCAGGCTGAGTCCAGGGTGATTTGAAGCTGGGTGCAGTCGGTGCAATTGGTACAAACAAAGTTTTTCCTGGAGTTTTTCTTTTGTAAGTTGCTTTTGTTACCATCTTTTTTAATGCTTACACAAAACACAAGCTGGAAGCTGAAGTGTGCTATGTGATTCATCCCAAACTGCACTTCAGGTGCTGGTTTGGTGTCAGACTTGCCTTGGGCACTCAACTTTCCCCCAGGTTGGAGTGGCCACCATGCCCACAGCAAGCCACCTCTCCAGGGGCAAGCCCTGTGCTGGGGCACTTCCCTGGATGGGTCTCTAACCTCCAGGGCAGGTGATTTCGTTGTGCCTTCTTCCTCCCCCAGCCTCTGCTCAGCTTCTTCGTCCTTCATCTTCCCCAGCCCACAGGATGTCTTTTGGCCCCTGTCCCTTTGCTGTATTGTGTGCAAACGAGCTGTCTGGAGCAGTGGGATGGAGCCCTGCAATGGAGCTGTGAGCACAAGCAAGTGTGGTTTAAAATAGCCCCTGTATCCAGGAAGTGAAATCTGCCTGCCTGTCCCACAGCCCCTCTGGACAATGAAATCAGTTGATGTAAAAACCAGAGCCCCAGAAGGACCAGGAAATGGGGAGAGACCTACAAAGTTCAGACAGGAGCATCTGGGCCAGGGCTGAGTGTTGTCCCTGCAGTGGACAAGCCATGCCATGGCAGGCCAAGGGTGGATGTGCCTCTGGAAAAGGCAGAGGAGAGCACAAGGCTGCTCACTGCATCTCAGTGCCAGGGTGCTGCCTTGAAGGGTTTGTGATCCATGGACTATCAAAGGACCAGTGAGGCCAGGTAGCCATGGGCTTGCTCCTTGCTGCAAGGGTCCATGCAAGATTTCTCACAGAGTGGTTTTGCTCCTGCTCCTGAGATGTTTTTCCCACCCACGCTCAGTTTTGTCCCATTGTGATCGTGCTCTGCTGTCCTCCCCAAGCCGGGGAGACAGTCCAGGGCTGGTGTCAGTGCCATTCTCAGCCACAGCAGCCATGGGAAGCCATTTGGGCACGGAAACACAAGAAACAGGTGGTCTCCAGCCTCTGTTAGCAGCAAGCACCTGGTCTGTGAGGAGAGTTTGTCCACACTGCCAGTGACCTTGGCAAGTATTTGATGATGGGGAGTTCTGTTTGCATTAGAGATCAATGCACTGGGGCTGTGGGATAACTTGGGATGTGCAAGCAGAGACCTGCTGCCTCTGTTACCCCTGCTCCAGAGACAGATCCTTCAGCTGCCAAAAACGCTGGTCACATCCTACTTGGCAACATGCATGGCTGCAGAAACACTACTCCTGCCCCAACTCCCTTCCTCCCCATCCAACTCACCCCTGTCCCTTCTTTTCAAGAAAGAGGATGGCACTGTGAACCGGGACTTCAAGAAGACACGGACAAAGGAACAAGTTATGGAGGCCTTCAGCGAGTTCACCAGAGGAAACAGGAATGTTTTGGTGAGTGGGGGACGTTGGGGGCACTGCCTGGAGAGGGCATTTCCATGGAGCCTGGCCTCAGCTCATCAGGTCCCTGGGCTGCAGGGCTGAAGCCTGAGCAATGTCTCTTAAAAAGAGAAAAGTTGAAGAGAAATACTGTCCTGGTGCAGGGTGAGGGGAAAGCAGTGGAGAGCTGGGAGGGGACTTGGCTGTAGCAGCACTGTTTGACCCGAGTCTGAGTCGGCTGAGGATCTCCAGGATTGGCTCCCAAAACCCACTGAGGGGTCACAGCCATGCTCTGTCCCTCATCCCTGGGCTGGAGGTCACCCCGAGCCCTCTCTGTACCCCAGTGTGAATGGTAGGGGCTCCCATCCTGGCAGGGGGGGCTGCCTGTGCCCTGTGTCACAGAAGGGTGATCCTGTGCCAGGCACACTTCACATGGGCAAGCCACAGGCAGCATTTTCCAAGCTTCCCTAAGCTGCCAGGAGAATAAGAGATCTGGCTGTAAACAATTTACACCAACTGTGTCAAATAACCTGTTTGACAAAGCACTCCCATTTTAAGCTGCGCTGTATAAAGTCTCCAAATGCAAGGCTCCAGTTGAGTGGCCCTTGGCACTGTCTCCTTCAAACTGGCATGTTTGCTTTCACAAGAGTTACCCAGGGATTTTCCTGGATCTGAAGATGAAGTTGCCTGGTTGCATTTTAATCCCAAAGAGCTTGGAGCTCACATCATGCCATGGCTCTGGATGGGGCTCCTTGGCCAGTGCATTTTAATACAGCAACCCCCACCTCTCCCCTTGCAAGTGTGTTACAGTGCCCAGATACTTGCTGTGTGTGTGTTCCTGTGCTGGATTCTTCTATATAAACCCCAAAATCAGTGGAGCCCCCTGAGAATGTTTAGTGCCTTCCAGCAATTTGCAGGGATGCTCAAACAGGCTTGTGGTTCTTGACCCTGGTGCTGGCCATTGTGCAAGCCCTTCTGCCTGCGGGACCAGCTTTGCAAAAGTGCTGATAACGGAGTTGCAGAAGTGTCTCACGATGTGTGACTGACTGAGAGCTAAAAAGACAGATGAGGTGAAGGGTTGATCTATGAAGGGAGTGCAGGGGAGAGGAAAAAGTAGCAGCTGCTGCACTAGGTGTTCCCACCATGGAGGCAGCAAGGGCGCTCTGCAGAAAGCACCAGTTCAGCAAAAGCAGATGCTTTCGCTGAGTTGTGAAAGCCACAGGAGCTCAGGGTGCTGTAGAAGCCAAAAGGAAAAGCGCATCATAAAAAAGAGGGGACACTCTCCAAAGGGAAAGATCTGTGGGAGGATGCTGGGCACGGGGGTGACTTTCCTGTCTGCCCCAATGCAGTTGGTTTTATCTAGGTTTTCTGCAACACTAATGGCTTGGATTTGGGGTTTTTTTTTGTAATTCCAGAACAGTTACCTTAACCGGTTGAAGGGTATCCGTGCTACCCTGGAGACATCCCCATTCTTCAAGTGCCATGAGGTAATACTGCTGTTTATATAGATCTACCTGGAAGGGCAAACTGTTTAATCCCAGCTTGTCCAAGGGAGAAGTCAAAGTCAGGGGCTGGTTTATTTTTATATCTGTATTTTCATATGTGTATGTAATACTTACGTGCAAATACAGCTGATAGCATACAATGTTTGTGCATCTGACATGGACTTAAATCTACTGAAAGCCAATGTTCAAACAGATTAAAAGTGATCTAGGAGGAACTTGGGCTGTTTATGACAGGGAAAATTCCCTAGTGTAAAGCACAGGGGTTTTCTCAGGAGAAATGTCTATTTGAATGCATGTCAGGTATCATTTGGCTGACAGTTGTTCCACATGATCAAACAAGGCTTCAACACAGCCATAAATTGCAGATCCCCCAGACATGCCTTTCCTGAGCTGGTTGGGGCACCACAGTACAAATTCTGCCTTTCAAAGGAATTTCATGTAGAAATGACTGTCCACGATGCCAACATTTTCTATAGCGAGGACTCAGAGCTGATGGAAAAACAAGGAGAGAACACTATCTTTTTTAGCCATTTCAGGCACTGAAATGCACCACAATTTAATGCAATAATTTTGTTATTGCATCTACTTAACAAAACATAAGAGTGCGTGTCCTTGTCATGTGTTGTGTAGGAATAAAGAGCCTCATAGGAACCTTTGACTCCCAGGGCTCAGGAGCCACAGCTCCCAGAGCCCCCTGTCCCTCATCCAGAGGCACCTCAGCCCCAGCCAGACACGGAGAGTCCTGCCAGGAGCCAAAGGCAGATGGGGCCGTGCCTCCTGGTGGCAGTGCCTGGAAGGCAGTTGGAAGGGAAATGTCAAAACTGAGGGTTTCAGGGCAGTTCAACACAGGAAACAAAATTCTCCCTGAAACAGAGTGCCAGGGTTTCATTTGAAAACACAGAAACAAAGCAGCCTTTCAAAGAGGGTTTGAAAAGAGTTTCCACTCCTTAAAAATTAAAAAGTAGCAGCTTTGACTTTCCATCCCACTTTGAGATGAAGCACAGCAGAAGGTCTGCCAAGCTCTGTGTCCCTCCATGGGGCCCTTGCTGAGCAGGGCTCCTCCAAGGAGCTGCAGGGGAATTGGGCAGTCCAGGACACACAAATGAAGAATGTCAGCAAAAGGCTTTTCCTTAAATTTAGAATGCTCTGTCCTGGCCAAGAGAGGACTATAAGAGGTTAGCAGAAGGAGAGCTAAAGATAAGCATTTCTCGGAAATAATACGCATTTCTGGACCTTGGACATGTTCCCAACACACTGGAGGAAAAAGTCTCCTGAAAAATGTAAATTCATAACAGCTTTTGCAAACAGTACATGCGTCCTGTTCAAAACCCTTGTCTGAAGGCAAACCTCAGGCTAAGCCCTGCTGATAGCACGGATGTGGGAGTCCCCAGTAACATTTAGTGCTGCTGTTCTGGAGGGCTGACACCAGCTGGATTCTCTTCCATGTTCCTACACATCATAAGGGGCACTCGTGGCTCTCAGTGCTCTGCATCACCTCTGCTACAGCCCTGGCACGCCGGTCACCAAGATCCCTGTTTGTGACATAGGGGAAAGTGAGTTTGTCATTCCCCAATTCACTCATATCAGAATTTGGAAAGCAGTTTTCATTTGAAACAGCTCTGAAATGCACCCATTGGTGCCTTTCTGTAGAAGCTCCTGCTAAAATCTTCTGGCTGGAGGAAGAGATTAAGCAGAAGAGCGTGATGGTTACTGGCTTGATACTGATACACATTTCCTAAGCATTGGGAAGCCACAGCAGAGCTGCTGAGCATCTCTCTGCTTTGTGTGGGGTGGCCACTGGGCTTGTGGGGTCTCATCCCACTGCAGCAGGCCTTGAGACTTCTGCTGTCAGAGCCCAAATGCACCTGTTGGCTTCCCTGGTCTTGCCCAGGCCACTGCTTGCTGCAGGATTTTCCTAAAGGCTGTTCAGGATGGATATGAAGGAACCCTCCAAAACAGATGCAGCTGAGTGAACTCAGAGAAAAGGAAATCCATGCCAGGAGGATATTCTAGGGGCAGTCTGGGTGTAATTCAATGGTGTATGAAGCAGGAGATAGCAGGTTGCAAGTTACTTGTACTTGGGAGTGTCCCCATCCCTGCAGTGGTGTCTGCAGGATTGGTGAGTGTGAAGAGCACAGGCTGATCACAAAGAACCAGCCTTGAAAAAAAATCCCCATCTGAAGGTTGAGGCAGTTCATCTCATTCCTTGCTAAGGGACCTTGGCTCATTTTCCAAAATGACATCTTTATCTTTCATGCCCATGTTTTTCTGATCCTCTCCTTCTGCCAAGACTTGGGATTTGTATGAGTAAATCAGCTTGCCCAAATGCCCCATTTGCATGTGCAAACACAACTAATGGCACACAGAGCTTGCTTTTCCTCATGCAAAACTGCAGCAGCATCTCTTGGAAATGCAGCCTGAGATAAGGTGTCTGAAAGCCCCAAAGAGGGCTGAAAATGAGCAACAGGAGCACCACTAATTGGTCTCACCTCTCCACAGGTAATTGGGAGCTCTCTCCTCTTCATTCACGACAAGCAGGAACAAGCCAAAGTCTGGATGATTGACTTTGGGAAAACCACCCCACTGCCAGAGGGACAAGTTCTCCAGCACAACGTGCCCTGGGTGGAAGGGAACAGAGAGGATGGCTACCTCTGGGGGCTGGACAACCTCATTCAGATCCTGACAGAGTTGTCCCAGAGTGAAGACTTGCATTAAAGCTGCGCATCCGACTCTGCCACTACCCCCAGCCTGCCCCCGACTGACTCTTCTGAACTGCACTACAAGACACTTTCCAGCCCTCGCCCTCCCCATTTGGAAGCTATACTCTCCCTATTTAATGTGTTTTTGTTGTGGTTTTTTTTTAGGTTGTCTTGGTTGTTTCCCTCTCACCCCTCCTTGTAAATAGAGAGCTAACCTGCCAGAACAAAAGCTGAACTTGAAACCTTGGCTTTGCAGAGTCAGTGGGAGCAGGTGCCCCGGGGCAGCCCGGTGGGGTTGCTTAGGCAAGTGCATGCTTCGCCTGTCGTGCTTTTATCTCTTGCTCAGCCTAAAGTTAAGAGGGCTGGCAGAGGAAGGAGCCTCTTCCTGCACCAGGATCATCCTGAAAACACTCAGTGACCGTGCCCAGGACCCTCTGGCAGTCAGAGAGTGTGAGCGAGGTGTGGAGATGGTGAAGGACACTGTCGTGGGAGCCCTTCCGTTGTCTCTGCCAGCACCTTTCAGCCCAGGGAGCTGGCTGTGCCAAGTCCTTCAGAGCTGCTAGAAGGGCAGATTTGGGGTTTAATTTGTGCTCAAGACATCTTGTAGAGGTTGCTGTTATTTTTGAGTGGCACCGGAGGGCAAGGGTTTCCCTCCTGCTGCAGAGCCGTGTAGTCAGGCACAGGTATTTGCCATGGCCAGGTGCTTCCCACCCACATTCCCCATGCTGGGTGCCCTGGTGAGCAAAATGTTGGGCTCCTCTCTAGAGTCCCAGCTCCCCCGCTAGGAACTGCTTCCAGCCTACCTTAGCTGGGGTCTCCAATCCTCCCCAGCTGGGAAAAATAGCTCATAAAGGACTACTATGAGACCTAAAGTAGCCATCCAGGTTGATCAGTCTTTTTTGTCAGCAGCTGACCACACGTGTAGTGCCACCAATGCTCACACCTAGCCCAGGGCGACCCTCCTGCCTGGAGCATGTCCATAATTTCCATCTGCATCAGGTGAAGGGTCACAGCAGCAAGGCAGCACCCAGCTTAGACACCTTTGGCAAAGCAAAGCTGGAATCAGACATCCCCATGCCTCCCCCTTTTTTCCACAGAGCTGCCTGTGGCTGCACTGCTCCTCAGCCTGCTGGGGCCGTGTGAGGGCCCCTGTGCTGCTGCTCCTGTGAAAACACCCAGTTCCCTGTTTAGGGTGGAGGCTATTTTTTAACTTCCTGGAACATTTGAAGTGAGCAGCGGCAGGGCTGCTGCGCCAAAGGTCATCCTTGGAGAGGCTGGCGGGGAGGGGAGGCTGCGGCAGGCCGGGAGCCCCCGCGTCGAGGAACGTGCAGCACAAGAGGCGGTGCAGGAGCTTGGCCATGAATCCCTCACCTGCTCCATCCATCCATCCATCCCCAAACCCACTGTCCCATCTCACTCCCCAGGAGCAGGGCTCCAGAGCCCCTCTGCCATAGTTTGATGGGTCCAGCACCCTTGATGGGGGAGACCTCCCTTGCAGCAATAAGGAGGAGGAGGAGCTGGCCACCAAGTTGGCCATCTGCAGCCAAGCCTCTTTCCCGAGGACTGAAGTTTCCTAAGGTTTTTCTCAGTTCATAGCTCACCAGACAGGTGTCTTTTGCTTATCAGATGCCATTGTAAATGGTTGCACTGTTTTAGCTCCTTGCCAGGCTTTCTAGACTAGCCCATGTGGAAGTGCCTTATAGACTTTGCCTCTGTTCCATTAGTGTCATGGAAAAGGTTGGGGTTTTTTTTTAAGTTATATTTATTTTCATCCCATTTTAATTGCACAAAACACTAAAATGTAATGCATGGAATATTTTTTTTTAACGGTGTTTTTTAGTTTCTAAGCCATGCCTTTTCCAGCTTTGGAGAAAGGGTGTGAACAGATATGCTATGTAGCTATGTACCACTTACTGCTGTACTTTAGCTTCGAGCTGCTCTTATATATGTATGTTATTTTTTAAGCCTGTTTATAAACCAGATCCCTCGCTTCGTGGCTTCAGAAGAAGCAGATTGTTGCTCTCAGATGTCTTATGCTTTCCTGGAGGCTGGAATGGTTGCTGTGAGGGATTTTCCCTGCTCCCACCACACCTCTTGGTCATTGGGTAATACAGAAAAAAAAATCCAAACCGGTCTGGAACACCAACGCACAGTGCCTGTAAAAAAGTGCTGTAACATTGCAAATAAAGGCATATGGGAAGCATTCCCATGGTGTGCAGTCAGTGTCTGCCCTGTGCAGCTTGTGGCAGCCTTGGAACAGCCTTTCATGGCCATGGCTGGGGGGGAATCAGGCTCCAGCAGTGCTGCATAAAAGCAAGAGTAGGGAAGGACCCTGTGCTGGGAACAGATCCTGACAAACAGGAACTTGCTCTGCAGGGAGCAGGGCAGGAGGAGAGCAGAACTGGGGCTGTGGGAGGCCCAGGCTCAGTGGGAGCTACTTCCCAGAGAGGCCTGAATTTCTCCATCCCCCTTCTGCAGGGAAGGCCACTGAAGGCAGCTCCAATTTTTTTGGAATGTTTTTGGCTCCCACTGAGCGGTTTCTGAGTGCCACCCTGTGATTCCTGCTCTGGAGAATACCAAAGCACCCGGGAGAATCAGAGCTGCTTGGCACAGCCAAACACTCCCCCGGCTCCTCTCCCTCTCAGCTGCACTGTGGGCAGGGCCAGAGGGTTTGGGCCACAAAAACCCCCAGATTGTTTCTGCAGTGAAGGAGGAATCAGGCTGTAGAGCCTGAAGGCAGCTCCCTTCCCTCCTGGTTGGTTGTGCAAGCACTGGACAGCAGGAGCTGTTCTGACACAGATGAGACTATAGCCAGATTTAGTGCCCAGACCCTCAGGAGCAGCCCAGCCTGGGGACCAGACCTGGCTCACCACGGGTCCTCTAAAAGAAACTGCAGGAGAAACCCTGCAGTGTGGAATTTGGAGACTAGAAATCTCTTGGTCTCAGGCAGAGCTGGCAGGACAGTGGATGTGAGGCTGCTGCCTGTGCACCAGCGATCTCTCCTGGGCTGTGGGAAAGCAAACATGTTTCCTGACTGGCTGCTGAGCTCACTCCAGCAGAGCTGACAGCCCCCGATTGACTTATAGGTCCAGTTTTTGGGGTCTCTCTGGTCTGTGACTCCTCTTCCTAGCTTCAGAGGAGAACAAAAGCCTCCAAAACTTACCCAGCTGCACCCTGAAATGCAAAAACAGAGGGTGAAGAACCCTGTTCTGTAAAAACCTCTCTTGAGAGTTGAGGAAACACCATGACATTGTGGTGGAGAGTGTGCAGAAAAATTCACAATGCCAGAGGCTTATGTCCAGAAAGGAGACAGAGGAGTCCTCTAACTTTATTTGAGTAAAGGGAAAGGCCATGGGGCATCTCCCCTGGGGTCTATCAAATTATTGGAGGATGCAGCCTCCTTTTTATCCTAATTTCCTGGTCACAACACCCTCTTCCTTTCCCAATTGGCTTAGGTACTTGGAAGGCACAGACTTCTCAATAGGCCTACTGCATGTCCCCCTCTAATATGCACATCCCTCCTTTTTTATATATATATATAACAAAACAATATTCATCATTCCATTCAGTCTTTGTTCTTCTTCTCTAAGTTCAGGAATTTAACACGGCCTTGGCTGAGCAGCAGTCTGTGTCAACTGGTAACATTTTCTAGAGCTGATAGTTTCTCCCATTCCTTCCCTATCTTTAAGTCCCTGGCCCTATCTACAAGCAGATGCACATGGTCTGTAAAGACACATTCATCTTATTCCTTTCAAGAGGAAAAGGGAGTAAGTCAGGAAAAGAAACCTCTTGTGTCTGAGTGCTGGCATCTGCTGACCCTAGGGTTTATGCAGAGGGTTAGGATGGGAGGCCCTCCTTGGAACATGCCACAGAAAGAGCCTGGCTTTACTGCACCCCCAAAGCAAAGCCCACATCTCCCTGCCACCTTATGCATTAATAAACTAATTGGTTCATGAACTCAGTATAGAGAAGAGAGGCCAAGACTTTCATTAATGCAACAAAGAAAGCTTTACACCTTGCTGAGGTCTCTACCCTTCCAGAACAGAGCCTCCCAGCACCTCCAGCAGTGCCAGGGGCTGTAAGGTCACCTGCTCAGGCTGCAGGTAGGGAGGGGCAACTCCTTTCCTCCAGGGTTGGCTGATGGGGCATTATTTGACAGAATGAGCCTCCCATAAATCAGGGGGTGCTGGGGGCCATTCCAGCCTGTGAAAATGCAGGACGTGGGTGTGGTGGTTGTCAGGGATCAAACGGTGTGCTCAGCTTTGTTCTCAACAGAAGCTGGTGGGGTTTTGGGGTCTCAGGAGGGATTTTAGCCCTGCCATGGATGATGCAGAGCAGCCCCAGCCTGAAGCCTGGCAGCAGCCCCAGGGCCCCCGTGTGCTCCTGCCCAGTGTGGCTGGGGGGAAGCAGGAATGAGGAGTGGAAAAGCTCCTGCCCGTGTGCTGCTGCAGGGGATGCACGGCCGGGGCAGCATGGGGACACCACGGCAGCAGCGACAGCATGGCCAAGCAGCACCTGAGTGTGGAGGGTGCTGATCAGCCCGGGGGTGCTTTTCCACTCAGCCACTTTGCCGTGAGGGTGCGCCTGCCACCTCCAGAGGCCTGCCGGCTTGGAGCTGTTTTAAGGGCGATGCTGCCAGCGCACTCTCCAGGCTTCAGTGGGGCGAGCTCGCGTTTGCTCTCAGCCCCACAAGGACTGTGCTTCCCCTTTCTTAAAAACCAGGCCCGACCCTCCCGTCCCGCCTGAGGGGGACGCGGGCTCCCGGCGCCGGGCGGGCTCCTCCCGGCGCTTCCCCCGCGGGCCGGGAGGCGGCGCTGTGCCCCCGGCGGCGGGCAGGCCGCGCTGCCCGGGATGTTCCCTGTGGGATGGGCCCCGGGCGCCGCTGCTTTGAGGCTTTTTCTCCCCGACCTGGCACTTTTGGGGTCTGGTTTTAGCACTACGAGCTAAGGAGGTGGTTAAAATGAATGTCGTTAAAATGAAACCCTGCCCTTTCTAGCAGCGGCTCCATCCCAGAGCCAGCCTGAGCAGGGCAGGGGTGAAGGGCTCATGGAGTGAAGGGTTCATGGAGTGAAGGGTTCAGGGGTGAAGGGTTCATGGGGTGAAGGGTTCGTGCTGCCCACATCTCCTTTCTGAGTGGTTCTAGACAACACGTCTGTCCTCCCTGTGCCATTGCAGGGTTGGAGCCCCCCGGCAGCCCCCGTGCCCTGGGGACAGCTTTCCCACTCTCATTTGAGTCTGAGTTTTGTTCACTTCCCCGCCCTTAAAAAAACAAACAAACAAATTTGTTCTGTGTTATTGTGAAGCGTACAAACAAAAAATTTAGAAAGCCCTGGGAAATGGGAGAAGTGGGCAGGGCCCTGCTGTAGTGTCAGCTGGATTGGTTTGTGTTTTGCCACGTAGTTTGGAGTCCATGGAAGTGGTTCCACTGTGCTCCTGCAGTCCCGGGGGTCCCAGGGATGACCTGCCATGCCCAGGCCTACAATTCCCCCCCCGAGTGGGGCTGTGGACACAGCTTTGCCACATCCTGCACCTCCAGCGTCTGACCCACCACAAGTGATGTCTCCAGCAAGGAAGGAGATTTATTTATATGAGGATTTACTGCTCTGGAGGATGCTCTGGGGGCTGTTGTTGCTTTTATACACTCAGTTGTTCTCTGTCCACCCTTAGGGGACCTGTCTTAGCAGCTCCTGCTGCTCTCCTGGATGGAACTGTGCTTCCAGCCTGGAACAGCCAGAGAGCACAGGAGAGCTGCTGCTGGTGCCACTTAGAAAGCCCGTGGAGGAGGCTGCTGAGTGAATCCAATCTGGGACAGCTCTGGAGGAAACTGAGAAATTTTGGGAGCCCAGCAGCTCATCCCACTTCCGGCACTGCTGCACTGCCTGCTTGGGGCTGGTTTGTTGGGACTTTGTGCCTCCTACCATTTATTTGGTGTGTATTAACAGTGCCAGACCTGCAAGACCTGGGGCCAGCTCCCTGCTGTCCACGTTGCCAGGTGCCAGGGTGTTCAAACGCACTTCCCCTAGTGTAGAAACCTAAGACCTGAAACCACCAGGACAAAGGAGCACGAAAAGAAATAGAGGAACAAAATTACTTACTCAAACGCCTGACCAGAACCAGGAAACAAAATCATATACTTTAATTTCTAGTGACTGACCTCTGTGTCAGAAGGGGCTTTTGCTCCAAGATGGTTTACATGCTGTTTTCCATGGCAGGAACCTCAGGACTTCTGCAGGGACACACACACACACTGAGATCTGCTCCTCTTGCAGCAGTGGGGTTGGCTCAGAGAAGGGAATGTGAGAAGAAAAAGCAGCAGGAGTCTGTAGTAGCAAGATAGAGATGCTACGGATATGTTTCCCCCTTTGCAAAAGATCTGTGGCTAAAAAAAAACATTTCCCACGGGCAGCGTGGTGTCTTTTTCTAGTGCTAAATTCATGTTTCATCTCTTTTTATGCCTCCAGAACAGCGAGGGGAGATGGCAGGACCCGTGGGTGGGCTCTGCAGGGTGCCACATGCTTCCTCCCACCATTCATCAGCCCCAAGCAGGCACTCCAAACGTGCCCTGCTGCGATTGCCATGTTCTGCACGTGCCCAGCTGCTTTTCCCATGGGAAATGGCTCTGCAGGAAGGCTCACAGGCCCTGTGGTTTACAGGGGCATCATTAGGGATCAGAGGATTCTCTTGAGCACTTGTGTGCCAGCAAGGTACAGCCCACAGTGCTGCTGCCCAGGGCAGGTTGGTGCCATCCTATCCTTTGAACCCATTGTGTCCTTTGGCTCTTTTGGTGGGACAGGCAGTGACAGTGGCTCTTTTGGTGGGACAGGCAGTGACAGTGGCTGTCTGGTTCCAGCAGGGCAGGTTGCAGCATTCTGAGAGTGCCAGGACACTCACACGCTGTCTCTGCAGGGACAGTGGCTCCTAATCCCTGTGCTGCCCAGGCTGCTCAGCAGCATATGGGCCTTTGAATAAACAGAATTTAAGCCTGGAATCTGGCATTCATCTGGCTGGCCTGAAGCCAAGGCCTGTCCCTTAAAAACCCACAACTTCCCTTACATCTCTGGCAGTGCAATGCTTCGTGTGCCCTAGACATAAGCATATGCTCCTGCCAGCCTTGCAGCTCACATCCTCTTCCCCAGGGCTGCAGTTTTCCTGTGGAAACAAGCCCTGAAATAGCCTGTAATTATAGTATTACCTCCTAGGATCAGGTGCTACTTTCTCATAGCTGCATGTGGATCTGAATGTGTATTTGGACTGCTGACTTTGAGGTTTAGAGATAGCACATGCATACCTTGCAATAACCCTCTTCTGCACGGACTTTTTTTTTTAATGGTTGCTCAGGCTAATTTGAACAGAATACAGTTGAAATTATACTTTTCTAAATGTGTATCTCTAAATGATCCAATATCCAGGTGGTGTATTTCCATGTCCCTGCATGGTGAACAGTAAGAGCTGCTGGTGGGCAGACCCTGGCTCCCTTTTGGGGTGAGCCGCAAGCCAGGACTGACCCCATCCCTCCTGCACAAGCTGCCTTTGCCTCACCAGTGTAACAGCTGCCAACAGCCCAAACTCCCCCAGATGGCCTCATGCAAAGCACACCTGGTTGCACTGATTGCTCTGGATGATGCAGGAGGTCACAGCTGCTCCCCATCACCCTGGGAGTGGTGTTGGTGCTGTGGCTGCAGCCCTGTGGGGCTCCCAGCAAGATGGGGATGTATCCCAGAGGTGTATGGCAGCTGTAAGGAGGTAAGTTGGTTTAGGGAGGCTGAAAGTGGAGAGGGAGGGTATTGTCCCTGTTGTGTGGTGGTTGCTGGAAAGGGACTTTCCTTGGTGCCACTGCTGTGTGCTGCACAGAGCAAGGGCTGGGCTGTGCTCTGAGGGCACCTGGGGTGGCTCTACTCTTGTGTTGGGGGATGAACCAGTTCACCCCTGAAGTCAGGGTGAGGTGTGTGCTGGCTGTGGGCCTCCCTTGGGCCACGGTGTGGAAGAGGTGGGTGCCCAGAAACATGGCATGGAGGTTTTCCCTGAGTCTCATCTGTCTCTACCAAGCACCGGTTTTTGACTTTGCTTTTGTGCGGTTTATTGCTGATTTTCCTCCTCCCCTTCTGAAATGGTTCCATTAGCAGGGTGTTAAAGAAATCTCTTTGAGATAATCATCCCAGATCTCTCTAGTGGGTTCGCCATGTGCTGGTGTGTCTGCATGGGTGTATTAAATAGCATCACACTACTCTGTGTCAGTGTTCATCCCAAAGTGCTTCCCCTGCTGAGGGCTGAATAGAAACATACAGCAAGTGACAGGAGCTTCTGCCTCACCTCCCAGAGCCCCCAAAGCCGTGGGCTGTGAGAAGACCCTTCTTGCTGGCCTTGCACCGGCTCTGAGTTTGACCCCCTGATCCAGTGGGATCTCCCATGTGTTTCCCTACCCACAGTGGCTTTGGGGAGGGAGCAGAGCAGTGGTGTTTTGTGGCATTGTACATCACAGGAGGAGCATGGAGTGTGGATGGCTGAAGGGTGCAGGTGTTCTGACAAGCTGCTGGCCCTTGCAGCAGAGCTGCCTCTCATGGGAAGGCTCTGCCACCTGCTCAGCTCTGCTCAGGTGTCTGTGGCCAAGCTCCTGGCAGCACATGGGCTGTTCTCTCACAGGGAGCAGGGATAATGCACCTGGAGTCATTTTAAAATGTTAAAACTGTGGATAAAACCCTGTCAGGAAGGATTGCTGGTAGGCATGTGCACAGGGCAACACAGGGTGGCTTTTCTCCCTCCCTTGTCTCCATTCTAGATGGTGAGGCTCCTCACCAGCCTTCTATTCCTCTGGAAGGTTCTGGTTGTGAATTCCTTAAGGAAGCCATGCCCTGGCCCCTGCCTCCTCTCCTCAGGGGATGTGGGTGTGGGCTGGTGTCTGCTGGATGATCTCCATCACCTCACTGGTGGGAGGAGAACAAGAACCCATTTGGAATCACAGGGATGATGGGGTTTCTCCGGGTGACACAAAGAGACTCTGCATTTCATTCCAGCTGTCCAGCAATAGAATATATTTAACTTTAAAAAAAAAATATCCACAGTATCAAAACACAAGAAGTCACAATCCAATACTCAGTGATATAAACAGGCATACAAATGGTCCTCTGCAACCCCTCAGTTTGGCCTCCATGCTAAAAGGAAAGGTGGGCTCACCAGCAAGGTGCCAAGAGCACAGGTGGGCAGGCCCCTGCTCCCTCCTTCCTAAGGTGGAAAATCTGAGGTACCCATGCATGGCCAAAACCACAGAGCACACAGACTTGAGACAGCAATCCCCCTCCCAGCCTTGGGAGCAATGTCTGTGCCGGTGGGTGGTGGGTGGAAGAGGGGTGTGGGCCAGGGTGGGATGGCTTGCTGGGTGTCTGGGGGAGCACTGCCATCACCTCCAGCAGTGCTGGTCCAGGTGAGCCCCTGTTTTGATCCCAAGCCAAAATGTGCCATTCTGTTGAAAGCATTCTCAGAGCTGGAAAATGGATGGAGCTGCTCTGGCCTTTGCCATTCTTAGAGCCTGAACAAAACCTTCGCTTCCCACTGCACCATTCCAGCAGTGGGGACAGGGCGTTGTCGCTTCCCTCTGGCCACTTGGGTGGGTGCAAGAGAAGCAGGACTTGACTTTTAGCCTGGCTTAGAAAGATGGGTTGTGGTTAGCATGGGCTCTGGTGGGGCTCACTGTAATTAACCCTGCTTCAGATGGTGCCACTGTGACCTGGGGTTTTGCACCATGCTGCTCCCATAGGGGGATGGGAATGGTGAGTGCCAGTTTGGGAAATAAATTGCAGCACTGCTTCAAAATGCATCGTGTGTGTGAGCATGAAGCCAAGTCAGCTGGAAAATACAGGGCTGTGTTGCCACACCATGGTTAGCAAGCGTGTGGGAGAAGACATTGCTTTTACCTGGGGAGGAATGTCAGATCTAGCCAGGGTCTCCTTGTACCTGGGGTTTGGATGTCAAGGAACTCTTGTTGGTGTCTTGCAGTGGATGCAGTTTGGGCTGGGTAGCAATAAGATGCATCCTGGCTGGAGTGTATGCATGTGTGTGAACTGCAGGGTCAGCCCAGAACAAGCAGGAGGCAAGGAATAAAACAGCCCTCTGGAGAATGCTGGGACTGTGAGCTTCAGCTTCCTGCCCACGGAGCTCAGCAAGGCTTAAGGGACAATTTCCAGCACAACTGGAAGGTCCTTAATAAAATGTGTGACAGTCAATGCACACAGGGAGGGACATGCAGCTTTGTGTCTTGGGAAGCAGGGGGTGTGGCACAGATGGAACCCCCTTTCACACCTAACTCTCCTGAACCCATGGCTGCGTGTGCCAGAGCTGCTCCCAGCACAAAGCCCCACTAACCTTCCCAGCTGGGAGCGACCCTAAATCTCTGCAGCAAGTATGGCCAATCAGGCAAAAGCCTGGGAGGTTGGGGGTCACCTGCCAAAGCATCTTTTCCATGGTAAATATGGATTTGGCAACACCAATGAACTTGGGAAAATGGTGCTGTGCCTTGCATTCTGACCCAGGATGAAGCTGGTTTTTCACTGGGTTGGTTCCTACCTGGAATTGCTTTCCAATGAGTAGTAAATCAGTCGTTCAGCCCAGCTGGGTTCAAGTACCAAGAAGCTATTTCATTAAAGCCCTTTTTTGGTAGTTTTGTTTTGGTTTTTTTGTTGTTGTTGTTTTGTTTTGTTTGTTTGTTTTTTTGAGAAACCTGCTTTTCCCAATCAGAAAGGAGCAGCAGAAAAATTCTGTGTTGCTGGCAGATGGGGGTGAAGCAACTGCATTTATTCTTCATGACCCACGATCACTCTTTAGCTGTAAAACTCGCATGTCAAACATCTACATTTACAAAGCAGCTGATGGTGCTGGGATAGCTGGGGGCCATGCACTTCGGACCAGAGGAGGGGCTCTGGCTGTGCCCTCTGGCTGTGCTGGTTTGCAGCTGGTCACAGCTCCCACAGGAGGGAGGTGGAGGTGTTGTCCCCTCTGCAGTGCTTCGGAAGGAGGTGTGAAAGCGCTGGGTGGTTAATTTTACCCTAAAGAGAAAGAAAGGAATTGTTGATAGGGGAAAGCTCCAGATTTTCACTCATACCTGTGTCTTCACAGCGTGGCTCTTCTTGTCAGTGCCTGGATTGTGGGCACCAGACATGCCCCTCCAGATGCTGCCAGCTGCCCACAGAACTCTGACCTCTTGTGAGAGGAGGAAAACCAAGTCATAGTGGAGGCTGTGGTACTAAAGATGGGAAGAGCAGAACTCCCTGTTGGGCACAGCCCTGCCCTGGGCTCAGTCTCTGAGCTCCCCACTGCTTGCCATGGGCAGACCTGAAGCCAAGGAGAGGGGCTCACCTGTGACATTCACATTCTCTGAAAAAAATCCCTTTGCCCAGGATTTTTCTCCTGAGAAGCCTCAGAGAAAAGGAAAACAGTTCTTATCTCATTTGCTTCTCCTGTGTTGTGCTCACATGTGGAATTTATTGGGAGATTGTTTATCCACAGGTGATTCATTGGATTCTGGTGTGAGTTGTTTTCACTCAGTGACCAATTATGGCCAAGCTGTGTTGGGACTCTGGAAAGAGTCATGAGTTTTCATTATTATCTTTTTAGCATTCAGTAAGCATCCTTTCTGTATTCTTTAGTATAGTATAGTATTCTTTAATATAATATAGTATCATAAATTAGCCTTCTGAGAGCATGGAGTCAGATGCATCATTCCTGCCTTCATCGGGGCATTCCCTGTGAATACAATACTCACCATTGCCTGAGAGCAGGCTGCTGCTCACACCTGGGCTGGGGGGAGCTTGGCAGTGCCAGTTTTATTCAGGGCTATTGGAAAAAGCAGAGGGATTTATCATTTTTATTACTACCACAGGACAGCCTTGGGAAAAATGCAATTTTATGCTCGCTGCCTGGTAGCAAGGCCAATCTATAAAGCTGAGAGTGGGAAACTGTCTGCTTCTAATTAAAATCAATTAAGCAAATCACCACAATAGGCAAAAATAAGGCTTTTTGTCCTAGGTGTCATTTGACAGATTTCAGCGCCTCTGAAGTGGTGCATTGAGTGTTTTCTTGGCTTCATCAATTAAATAAAAAGGTCAAGGATAAGAAAAAAAAATTACAAAGCAAAACCTGAAAGTAAGTTATAAATCCCACACCTCATCTGTGCAGTGCTCAGACTCCTTCATGCAATAAATGCAGGCAGACCCAGACCTAACCAAAGTGATGCTCTCAGAGACCTGCAGCCATCCCAGGGAGGGCAGCATTTCCATTCAGTCCTTCCCCAGCCAATCCAATTCTCCCATCCTCACTAGAGCACAGAGACAGACAGCACCAAGTGTGGCCCAGAAGTTCAGCAAAACCCTGGTGATGCTGATGAGGAGCTTATTCTGTCCCTTTTTGTTCCCAGGGGACCTTTTGTGCGGGTGCTGAGTCTCTGGCATGGGGCATCTGCTGCTGATCTGACATCTGATGCCACAGGAGAAGTGACTTTTGGCACTTTAGCCCAGCGAAAATGTCAGCTTGTTTATTCCTCCCCAGCCTGAGGCTTGTTGTGCTGCCTGTCCACTACACATTTAAATCCACCTTCTAAAAGTGAGCCCAACTTCACAGGCACCAGAAAAAGTTGTTCTTAAGCCACACTTGCTGCTCCTATTTCAAAGGTTTTGCCTGGTTCCTTTTATCCATGGCCTGTAATCCATGTCTGCAGGGACTCCTGCACACCCATCCTCACACCACAGCACAACTAACTTGATGCTTAGGCAGTGTTTGGTGTTTGCACTTGACCCAGCCATTCTGGTTTGGCAAAAGTGAGGGGTAACCATTGCTCTTTGGCATTGCACATGCTGCAGCTGAGCAGGCAAGTGGTTTGAGTGGCTTCAGGGCCAGTTATAGACCTCAATAAAAGAGTTCTCACTGATGACAGCAGCAGCTTCTGAAGGGGTTTTCCAGATGTGCTACAGATTCCCCATTTGCTACTGGTTAGGATCCTATTTACTACCTTTTTTTCCCCAGGTGGGAAATGGAGGAGCAGAGATGGTCTGTCTCACAGGAAATGCTGTAGCTCAGGTCTGTAACAGCTGCACAGCCCAGCAAGACACAGAGCTGCACATGCACAGCACAGGCTGCTCCCTGAACCAGCCTCTTTGGTAGAAATGGACAAAGACACTTGAAATTGTCGAATGTTGTGAGCAGAAATCCTTTTGGCCATCGCTGTGGCAGTGGTACTCTTGAGGAGCTCATCCCTGGCTTTAGTGCGGATCCCAGATGGCTCTGGCTTTTTGACCTGCTTGGTTGGTTTCCTCCAGCTGCTGCTGTCCCCCACGCCTCTCCCTGGCAAAGCAATGTCACTGTGGCTGGCTGCAGCCTGGCATTCTGGCAGGATAACTGTGCTGCTTTTCCTCTGGAGCACTTCCAGCCCTGGGCTAACGAGAAGCACCAACTGGTACTTGTCTTCCAAGGAAACCTTTGCTCCTCTGCTGCCTGTGTTGTGTGGCTTGTGTCGCTCTAAAAACTGATGGGTTTTCATCTCTTTTCCTCTAAAATGAAAAATACAAAGTCTTTCTGTCTGCACCATGTCATGATCTTCACTTTCTATGCAGCAGCCCAAAAAGTAGAGCTCAGCATCCCTGTTTGGATACAAGGTAGTGACTAAATACCTGTTTCTGTCTGTTCAGCATGGCAGTACAAGCAACAGTTTAGGGTGTGAAGCAAGAAAAATGCAGCCTGAGTTATTCCTATGCTTCTGCCATGGGTTTGCTTAGGAGACTTCTCTTTTTTCCTTACTCTGTACTGAGAGCTGTAAAAGTACACTGCCCTACCTGAAGTAGTCTGGCTTGGTAAAATGTACAACTAATTGTTTGTGTTACAAATTTGCTTCCTTGTTTATATATTTATTTATTTATTTCCAGTTAATACTGCTGAGATGAGAGGAAATGCTTGAGCCAGCATCTTCACCTTGGTACTTCCAAGGCTCCTAACTCTCTGCCTCTTTCTCCTGTTCAGGCAGCCCAAAGCTTTTTATAGTGCCCAGCCACAAAAGAGTGAAGTGAAAAAAGCCTGTCACCCCTTCTGATGCCTGCATTGGATAAAGGGGCGTAGTTTGGAGGGATCCTATCCCACCACAAGTTAGTTGGGACTGCAGCTACTGCTTTATCCTCAGCCCTGAAGAAGGACCTCCTGAGCTGGGATAGCAAAGAGGTACTGATGCCTGCTTTCCACAGGCTGTGGGCTCACAGCACAGCGTGGGCTTTGGACAGGGAGGAAGCTTTCTGGGAGGAGAGGTGTTGCATTAAATCCAGACAGTGCCCAGGCATCAGGAAAACAGCAGGGGCAGTGGGAAGGCTAAGCCAGAGGTTTGCACCAAAGCACCAAAGGAGCTTCCTACCCCAGCAGCCCACTGTGGGATCACTGACAGGTATCCTGCCTCACACAGGGCTCTCCTCCACCCTTGGGGGGCAGCTCAGGGCACTTGGTGCTTTTTGATGCCCCAGCTCTCTTTACAACAGGAGGTATTTTAGCTGACAGGACCTGTTCTGCATGAAAAATAAAAACCTTTGTTAAGAGGAGACCATCATACCAGGAGAGGCTGGACACTTGCAGGGCAGTGGGGTTTGCTGCCAGTGGGCTGGGAGTGGGTCTCAGCTCTGCCACACTTGGGTGGCTCCCGGTTTTGGCAGAGGATTTGTGTGAAACTCCTCTGGCTGGAAGGGCCCTGCCTGCATGTGAGCAGCCTGGCTTTGCCCTCTTTCAGCAGGGCTCCTCCTGCCATCTTTTTGGAGAGGAAAAGCATCCAGGTGCTGGCACCAAGCCGAGCTCCTCTCACCCTGCTGCGGTCAGAGGGATCACTCCTCCTGCAGCCACTGCAACTCTGCACGTGGGGCTCAAACCATGAAATCACAGCCCCACCCCCTTTGGCCACGGGCCTTCCAACCACAGCAGCTCCCAAGCACCTGTCTAGTAGCAGGTGGAGATCCTGGAGTTTTGGATACTTACCTGGGCAAGCAGAGCTGGGATGCTGCTTCAGCCAGGAGCACTCGCCGTGCTCAAAGGGGATCCATTTCCAAAGCATGGAGACACTGCCAGCAAGTCCCTTTCAGGGGCAGGAAAGCTCTTGTTCTTTGGCTCCCCCAGTATTGTTTTATACTGGAGAGGCTTTTGGCAGTACTTGCTGCCCTAGAGGCAAGGTGCTGCAGGACACTAGTCCTGTGCTAGGAGAAGTGTCCCCTGGGCTGGTGGGAGCTCTAGTCTTTGCATGGTGGCAGCGGATGGAAGCAGTGGGTGGCCCCGGTCACTTCAGCGGTACAATACGATTTACAGCAAGCACGTTTCTCAAGACATCTGCGGGGACAGAGCTTCAGTGAACATCATATATACACAGGCAGCAGAGGGGGCTGGGTTGGACCCCCCACTACTGCAAAACAGTTACAGATGGAATCTTGGGGCAGGAAGAAAGTACCACTGGTTTGCTTTTACATCCTGTACGTATATCTATGAACAGCTCCTTGGCATTTGATGTTCACAGCCAGCGTCCTTTAACAGCGAGCATAAAAAGGAGGCAAAACATCTTCAGCGACCTCCCCGTGGGAGCAGAGAGAAGGCAGGATCTCCCCCTCCCTTGGTTCAGCTGCCTGCTCAGGTGCCACCTTTGCCAAGGCTGTTTCCTTGTCCTGGCACCCTCGTCCTCCTCGTCGGCCGGGACCAGTCCAAGCCAAGCCGTGCTTGCCTCATCTCCGCTGCTCGCGGGCCTCAGTGCAAGTCTGCGCCGGCTGCTCTGCATCTCCGCTCCGCTGGACGGGCACGGGGACCGGGCAGACACAAGGAGACAAAACAAAGGGGACAAGAAGAGAGACAAAGGGTAATGAAAAGGTCCGTGGCCCACGGCTGCCAAAGGAAATCTCTCGCCGTGTTTCTCTGACCACACTTGTCCCAGCCACTACAGCTGCTGTGGGATCCCCTGCTCCTTGTAGCCTGTGAGGAGGGAGGGGAAGGGAACATGATTAGAGTTAATTCCAAATGAAGACCCTCGGTGAGGCTCAAGCAAGCCACAAGCCTGGTTTACCAGGAGTGGCAAAAACCACGTGGGAAAACAAGGGGGCTGCCACATTCTCCCTCGGGGCCGGGCTGCCCAGGGCAGCCCCCTGCCCTGCTTTAGCCAACAGCTGCCTGGTGCTGCCTCCTTCCTGGGCACAGCCATGTGGGTGCTGGCAGCCAGCCCTGCTGCTCTGCTTGAAGAGATTATAAGTGCACAGCAGGTACCAGTGGTCACCAATTCCAGCCCAACAACCTAAAGTTTTTATGGAGTGTGTTTTCCTGCGGTGCAGGGGAAATGGATGCCCTTGTATCCTCCTCCAGAGACACAGCTGTTCCCAAGCACTGCCCTGGTAGGTCGTGCATCCCACACACATCTCTCCTTAGAATCCACTTGTGTTTGAGCCTTGTCCTCCCAGAGCACTGCCAGGTAGGAGGAGGTTGGTTTCCTCTATCCATCTTTGTGTGAGGAGGTTGGTTTCCTCTATCCATCTTTGTGTTCCCCTGCTGGCTTTTGCTGATGGCGCTCCCCAGCAGCAACCAATTTGTGCTGCAGTTTGCACAGGTGAGCAAACACCTCTTGGAAGAGAAGGGGAAGTGTCAAACACAGATCTTGGGATGCCTCTAATGATGTCCTCACTGCCTGATTCTGCACTTGCTTTGCTCCAGCCCAGCAGAATTACAGGTGCTTTTGTTGGGGCACAGCAGGCATCCAGTGGGCCTGGAGGAAACTTTTCAGTTTCTGAAAATCTTTTCAGCAGCAAAACCAAGGAAACTGCCAGGATCCCTGTGCTTTCACGCCCTTTCCTCTTCCTGTGGCCATGAGGTTTGATGCACTCCCCAACCAAGACAGCAAAGCCCTTGGGGTCCCCACTGTGTTGCAGCCACGTGGATGTTCTAAGGGCTCAAGCAGCCTGTCCTGCTGCTTGTCACAGCTCCTTGAGGCCCCAGATCATTTACTGTCCTGCACACAGTGGTTGAGGGCAGGCTGCAAATGCCACAGGGGACAGCTTCATCCCCTGCGAGGGCTAGGGCAGGGAAGGGCAAAGCAGAGCACCTGCAGCTCCTGTGCTAGTACAGGATGATGAGAAAAATACAGGATTTTTTAACACTTTCCTGAGCGGTTGCAGTGACTGCACCAGAAGCTTTCCCTACTTTCCTTCCAAGAGAAGCTTGTTATTCTGACTTTATCAATGCAAAAAAATTCTCCTCATTAAAGAAGCAAACTGCCCTTACTTGCAGTGCCCACCACAGTGAATATCTTTCAACTAAAAAACTTTTTAAAATCTGGATGGGTTTTTTTTTCCTTAGTTTAAGTGACATAAGTAGCCTGTCACTTTCATATTTTGAATTTCAAAGAAGTCTGAAATTTCATATCTCAGAAGACTGCTTCCCTTTTCAAATACTTTTCCATTTATGCTTTGTAATATTCTTTCCAACCCTTATGCTAGGCTTTTATAAGTCTCTTACAAAAACTGAACATAAAATACCAGCAGGTGCCAGAACCCCTATCTTTAATGGACTTTTTGCTGAACTAAGAATTGACTCCAGCGAATGAACTTTGCTGTACTTTGGAAAAAACCCACACATTCGCCCAGGTTTGGCAGCCTGGACCTCCTGCTGCTAAACAAGCACAAGTGACAGAATAATGACACTTAACTGAATTTCTGCCTATTGTGTGCAGCGGAACAGAAAGACTCTCATCTCTTTCAGACAGTTTTTTCTAGGGGGCAAAATGATGATTTCACATGCATTTATGTTTTAAGTGTGAGTCAGCTCTGAAGGCAAGGTGAGCTGGCTGGAAACTTGTCATTTGGGCTTGTCTATGGCATTGGTTTAATTTGTTTAGGGAGCAGAGTTGAAAAACCAACCAAACAACCCCATGGACCAGAAAGGTGGGGCCTGCATTAAATCTTTAGCTAAAGTAAGTGTAACTTACTTGTACAGCCATGCTTTTTATTGAGATATATGAAAATTAAGATTGAGAAATCCTTTCAGTCTGGCTGTCACTGTTGAAACTGGCTGGAAGGAAGTGACAGTGGCCAAGCCTGTCTCTTTACATGACCATAAGCCAAAAAAAATTACCTGCCCTATGCTAAACTTGTTTATTACAATACTTCAGACTTAGCTTATCAAATAGTTTATATGTGAAAATAGTTACTGCATTTCTTGCACAGGACTTGCTGTTCTGTATGAAGCAGCTTTACATTAATATGCCTGCAATAAAACTGAGGTGCAATTCTGTAGAACAGACAGCTCTGGGTTCAGGATTAAGTGGGCCTGTGCACAAAGTCACTGATTTAATCAAGTTTACCTGAAATTGCACTTCTCCTGTAAACCACTGCATCTAAGATTGAGGCAAAGGGAACCCAGTCTGTGCACAGGCTGTCCTTCTGGGACTGGCTTCATGCACAGGGTGGCTTCAGGATGCTCTCCATGCTGAAACGGGTTCATGCTCTGCTCCAAGGGTGTCCTTGGGGCATCCCCAGGGGCATTTCAATGCTGTGTGAAGATTTTCAGCATTCCTGGGGCTGTGCGGCCACAGGACAGACACAGACACAGTCAGACACACACATGTAAAGGCACGTGGCTGCACTTGGGCTGGGAGTGGGCAGCGCTGGCCAAAGTGAATTCCAGGTGTCCTGCCCCGACCGATGCTCGCTGCTCTCCATGGGAAACTGCCTTGGAGCGTGAGGAGGAGGAGGAGGAAGAACAGAAACAAACTTACCTTGTGAGACTTTGATGGTGAACAAAAGGAGGCAAAGGAACAGGAAAGAAAGAGAGAGGGAGAAATGTAACTGTAGATGATATATCTGAAACACATGGAGAAGCAGAAGAGAATGAACAAACTGAGGCTGCAGAGTAAACAGAGAACAGCTGCCTTACCATCAGACATTCACACCAGGGCTAAACATTTCTCTAAATCCTTGTACTTGAATTACTTCATTTGGGACTCTTGTTTAAAGATGACAGGGGGGAATCCTCATCTGCTTTTCCAGCCCGAGGCAGAACAGACTGGATAGGCTAACACCTCTGAGCAATGCTCCCAGAAACTCTCTCCTCTGTGCCATTGGCATTTTGTGGGTTTGACTGAAGGGGAGCCACTGAAGGAAGGCGTCAAACAAGACATCACAGTGTACCAAAGGGCTTGTGGCATACCATTCAGTCCCAGAGTTGGGAAAAAGACACCTGAAGAGTTTTTGGCAGCTTCCCTGCTCAGTCTGCTTGTGCTCACAGGTAACTCACAACCACAGCATGCCTCAGCCTGTCTGGGTGCTGCAAACACTGGGGCTATTTAACATTCCTACAATGTTTTCAGAACTTGCCCCATTGCTGCATTTGGTAGGAAACTGCAAAAAAAGGGTACTTTAACTACTTTCCTCAGGTCTAGTTTGGAGGACAGCTCTTTTTCGATTTTTTTTTAAAGTGTAGTAAGTTCAAGCAGGCAATTTGTCCTTGGTATTTTCTTCATCTCGTGAAAGGTTACTGGTTGGTTTGGGTCTCCTGCTCCCCTTTCCTTCCCTGGAGAGCAGTGTTACCTGCCCCAGCAGGGGCCCTGCAGAGCAGAGAGGCTCGGTGATGCTTTCCCTCGGAGCCTGAGCATACAGCGACTGTGCAATCATCTGCTGCTGCTTCTGGCAGGGTCTGAACAGAGTAATTAGCAAAGGAGTGACAAGGATGGCATGATTACAGGTGAGTTCTCACTACTGGCTGGAAATCAGCCCCGACAGTCAGCCAAAATCTCCATCCAGTGAACCCAAAGTGATGGTGCAGCCAAGCACATCATTCATTCAGAGCCGAGAGCTGAGCTTCCTTCAGAAACCAGCCCTGACTTCTTGGCTGCATTCAGCAGAGGCAAAACAATGCCTGGACAAACAGTCCCTGACTTGTGTCCCCTGAGCCACATCAGTGTGACATTACTATGTTATTCCTCTGTCGTTTCTGTCAAGAAATGGCACACAGCCTTTTATACCCGGCTCTGAGCAGGCAGGGACTTCTGGAAAGTTCATTCCGCACAGTGGGCTGATGGAGATGTGGGCTGGGGACAAGGTGTGCCTGTAGCCGAGGGAGCTTTCCCTGGAAAGCCTTAGGAGGCTTGTTTTGCAGTTGGCTTTGGCCACATCATTAGCTGTGGTTTGCCTCAGCTCTGTGCATTGTCCCCGCAGAGCTGGCGAGGGCTTCCAGGAGAGCACACTGCAGCAGTGCTGCCCAGCCATTCTTTGGCAGAAGAATTAAGTGCTCCCTAGTTCTACCTTTGTCTTCAGAGAGCAGGTACAGCAGAGGACAGTTCCCAAAGCCATCTGGCTGCTTAAAGAAGATATCTCTGGTGTCCAGTGGGGCCAGCTGGCAGTTCATTTAAATTAGCAGAGAAAATGCCCTGTGCTGTGGTGCTGCCAAAAGTAATTAAGTGTGACAGCAAAACTGCATTCAATTTATCTTCCTTCTGGGATATTATCCTGATAAAGGGCGCCCTAGGGGAGATGAGAGTTGGACAGGACCCCCAGGTCAGTCAGTCTCTTGCTGTGTCCCACCTTGTCCCAGACAGACATGGATGTTCTCACTCTTGGAGCCTTCCAGGGACAGAGAGAGCAGATCCTGCCACACCACCTCTGCAGCATTTTGACCTTACTGGAGGAAGAACGTCCTCTAATTTCCACACAGGTCCTTCCTGGTGTTATTCAAGTCTGTCTTAGGCTGAACTGCTGCCCTCTCACATTTACTAGCCCACTGAACACCTTCATCATCAACATGCCTGCTGTCTTACAGTTCCCTGGACTCTCTCCAGGTTTTCTACTTGAAGTACAGCCTCCAAAGCTGGCCACAAGCCTCAGCACAGCTTTATGCATGCAGAGAAAGGTGATGGGATCAGCAAAAGCCCTACAAGCCCTGCTCCCACCTGCCTGTGTGGTGTTCATTCCCTCTGAAGCAATGTTCTGCTTGTGACTCACTGCAGCCACCATGTCCTTCCCTGAAAAACATGTTGTTCCCTGGTGTGTATTTATGCAGCTGATTAGTCCTTCTGTAGAGTCCTGGGCTTGTCCAGTGCTCCTGAGTAGCACTTTCTGTTTCCAGACCATTTCTTTGGTTGGCCTGGATCAGGGCACTGCCCTCGCTGTGCCTGCCACGCTCGCAGCCAGAGCTGGTGTGCGGCTGGGGAGCCTCTTCTCCAGCCCGTCCTCAAGCCACAAATGAAAATACTGAGCAGAGCTGCATTCAGGAGGGACCTTTCAACACACCTCTCTTTATCTCTTCTCAGCGCAGGAAAATCCATTTAGAGGAAAGTCCTCAAGTGCATTTTCACACAGGCCACGTCCCCCTGGCTCGCTGGTAGGAACGCTGTGTGAGACGGGGTCAGCATCTGAAGGTTAGGAGGGATGGCTGACTGCTGCCACCTCACATGAAATTAATTCCTCTGCCATCGAAGGGAATCAAGCCAGTCTGACACAGCTCACTCTGGACAGACCCACGGTGACTTTGTGGGGGTGTTTTTTATTTTCTAAATGCATGCGAGTCACTTACTTGATTATTTCTTCCAGGAACTGAAGCATACCAGACTGGCCTGTAATTCTTCTCCTTTTTCCCTCATTAAGGACAGTATGCCATTATCCTCAGACCAGACTCCCCCTTTCCATGCCTGGGAAAGAGCACTAGAAGGTGAAAAGCTGGAAGGAGTCTCCTGTTCAAAAGGCACGTGGATGTGGCACTTGGGGAACACGGCTCAGTGGTGGACATGATGGTGATGGCTTAAGACTTGGACTCGATGATTTTGGAGGTTTTTTCCAACCTCAGTGATTTTATGATTCTGTGGTTCTAACTCCCTCCCAAGTCTCTACCAGCTAACAGAGAGACAGGCCCAGGTACAGGGAGCCAGGTGATTATCCCTTAGGGAAAGCCTGAGCAGAGTTCCTGGACCTCAGCTGCTTCCCACCCTCCTCCTCACTGCTAGCCCTCACCAGCTTAGACTGGACCTGCTGTGTCCTGCCTCTAGCCCACCCAAATAGCCTGGCACCCTCACAGGAACACATGGAATCGACCCTTTCAAGGCAGGGGGACTAGAGGTGGGCAGTAGTTTCACACTTGTTTAACTATTTCCCATCTGCATTTCAACTATTTCCCACCCAAGCTGCAGTGGTGTACGGTTTCTGTTCAGTGCATCCAAAGGTTTGCATGCAAACAAAACCCAACCAAAGCAAACTGGCAGCGTTCTTAAATGAAATGTCTTACTTCTCGCATTAGAAACACGGTTTCCTTCTTAAGTTATTATTGTTTTCTTTCAAATATGATAACAAGAACCAACCACTTTGGGTCTGACAGGGCTGTTTGGTACAGGTAAGAGCAACCAGTCACTTCATTCTTTGTTTCAATTAAGGTTTTTCTTTTCTTCTCCATCCACCCAGAGCTGCTGCATTTAGCCACTACTTCCTCTGCAGGGCAAGTAACCTTAAAAGCAGCTATTTAATGAGATGGCAAGAAACTGCCAAGGGCTGCTGCTGGTAAAACATAAGGCATGTTGACTCCCCTTGCCATTCTCTACTACC
Organism: Motacilla alba alba; assembly: GCF_015832195.1. NCBI lineage: Eukaryota > Metazoa > Chordata > Aves > Passeriformes > Motacillidae > Motacilla > Motacilla alba. Next base: position 105,803,602 of record NC_052018.1, read on the forward strand.
ACCAGAGGGATGAAATACTGCTGCTGTGCTTGGGGACCTCTTGACCTGAGCATTCCCACCACATGCTGCTCATGCATCCTCTGCCTCCCAAACTGGTGGACTCCAGCCAGGTGTGGGAAGGAGTGTTTTGGAGATACTTCCAAGCTGTATGGTTTTCCCCAACAGCGAAACTGGAGAAGACCCTTCAAGTAAGACCCTCCTAAGCACCAACCCCTCTAGCTGGAGAGCAGGGCTTTGGAGCAAAGCAAGGCACGGTTTCAGTGGTGGTCCTTTGTCAGGACAGATGCTTTCCTGGCTCTCCCCACACCTGCAGAGAGGGATCCTGCTAGACAGTGACCCGCACCCAGGGGCTGCCCCGCGGAGGAAGAGCACAAGAGTTGATGGTTATGAACATGCACTTATGGCTCTACACACACATTTGGCAGATTCTTGAAGACACATCACACATGTACACCAATTCACAATTTAGCCTCAGAAATAACCTGCTCTGCAGGTACATCTGGAAGGAAACATGGCAGGTGGTTTGCAGGGTAAAGCAAAGAGCAGTACTGCCTTCATCCAGAGGAAAGCTTTTGCTTTGCACATGTTCAGGTTTTTAATATCCATCATTTGCTCTGCATGGGAACTGCCTTAACTGAAGCTGGCTCAGAAATTAGCAGGTGGCTTGGTGAGAGGCTTTAACCCCTGGGCTTGGCAGCTGAAAATGTGCACTGGTTTCCTGCTTTTTTCCATCCATTTTGTCTTTGGGAAGGTTTCTGGCAACTTCCTGAGATCCTCTCTCCCCCTCTGTCATGCAGCCACAGATGTCATCAGCAGAGATGACAAAGTGGAGCCTCTTCAAACCAAAAGGCAAAAGCTGTTGATAAGATGGTCTCTGAGAGAAGGGCTTGCTTTGGGAACTGCCTGTCCTGTCAGCCTGAAAGGTCTCAGACCTGTCTGGTTTGAGGGCTTGCCCATCAGCCTCTGGAAAGGGAGTGGGGTCTTGCAGATGCCACCAGCACCCTGAGCTCTGAGTTGCTTCTGGCTTTGGAGGTGACATGAGGCTGTCACCTCCATCCTCTGCACCAGGACACAGGAGATAGGACACAACTTTTACACCAGCGAAAGCCTCTACCAGATGAAAGTTACAGAGCCTGTCTTCTGGACTGGTAATCTCTCCTAACTGGTGACTTAAATTATGAACATTTGAAAAAGGATTCTTCTTTCCTTAAACTAACGTTATAGTCAACTCAAAGGGTGTATGGGATGTCATTCTAGGAGCAGCAAAACACTTCTGGCTCAGCCAAGGAACTTGGTCTGAAACATGAAAAAATACTCCAAAACGATGGATAAATCTATCCTGGGAAGGAAGAGGAGGGCCCAGGAGAGTCCCCAGGGCTTTTCTGGGGATAGCTGGCCCTAGGAGCAGAACTGGCCTAGCAAGAATGTCTCACTAACCACAGATTTGCAGCCAGAGTCACAAGGGAGAAAGGGCTTTCTTCTTCAAATGGATGTGACCAGGGCAGAAGGGGCTCCAGACAGCAGAGTTCACAGTGCTCCCCCTTCCTGCACATTTCATTTCATACAAGAAAGTTCCTGACCCATGTGGTGGGATGGGAGACTCTCCCAGATGTGTCACAGGGCCCATTCCCACTGCCTCCCAGCAATTTCTCTGCCTACTGCTGAGACGTAAACTTTAAGGAATTAAGAGATTTTAGAGGAGCTAAGATTTTAGTTAGAGATAAGCTTTATTGGAGTTAATTAAAATAAATGGGAAGGCCTTGATGAAGTTAAGAGTTAGTAATTAACTAATAATTGATGGCTTGTCAACACAATGTTTGGTTAGCTGGGTTTATAATGAAGAATATAGAAACTGATAAATAGCTTTTAGTAGCATAAGACATTTGTGGGCCTCCTCTGTTCTGAAACAAATTGAAGACAGGGAATGGGAGTTCTACCTAGGGTTCATTTGTCATATTTGCATTGAAAAGGTAGAAAGGTCAGAACGAGGAAGACTTCATTTATGTCCTCATTTTGGGACCCCTCCCCATGAAAGGGACCACTGACCCATTTCAAGGAACAAACTACGCATGCTTAATAGCTTTTGAACTAATTACCATACGAAGCAGGGAATGGGATGTACCAAAGTCATGAATATGTATTTGTATTTTGGGTATTCAATACTTGTGTAGATAAAAAGACTCTGAAATCACCTGTAAATTGAGGTGTGTATTTGGGAGTTATCCCACATGCTGCACGGCGTCACAACAAACATACACTTTCTAACTTTAAACTATTAGGGAGTTCTTGTCCGTCACAGTTGGATATCTAGATCAATATCCACACTAGATCAATATCCATATTGCTACTACATCAATATCCATATTTTTTAATAAATCACTGCGTTTCTCATGGACTTGCAGAGCCCATCCTGTGGCTCTTCCTCCCTAGAGTGCAGCCCAGCGGCTCGCAGGGCCGTTATCTGGGACACAGCACCATTGCCACAGAGAGGAGAAGTGAGGAGGGTGAGTTCACTGCACTTACTTGCAAGAATGACCATGTCCATGCCCCAGAATATGCTCATGATCCAGCCCACCATGACGATGGCCGTGAGGATCTGGATGAGGGCGGCGGCGATGTTGAGCCAGAAGACGCAGCACATGTGCCGCTCCGGGAGGTCGGTGCGGGCCCCGCAGAGCACGGTGAACGCCGACACGAACGTTCCTGGGGACACACAGCAGCACAGCACCCCGTGAGAGCCACGGCAGCACCTCCTGCCCTCAGAGCACCACACTCAGAGCGCCTCGCTTCCTGTACTTGAACACCAGGGTGGAAAAAAGCACTCCTTGGGTACAGTAAAATCAGGGAAGGGAAATGATTGACATCTGACTCCAATATAGCAATGCTGAGAATGCCCTGATGAAGGAGGAATGATGAGGAGGAACTCCATTGATTTCAGAAGGCTAATTAAATACTTTATTATACTATAATATTCTATACTATATTACATTACATCTAAACTGAATCTGCCAAGCACTCAACCCTGCACACAACTGCTCACACTGCACTGAATCTCGTGCCTGTCCCCGACAGTCCCAACACACACACACACACACACTCTTGGCCCTGATAGGCAAGGAAACAAAACACCATCAGTCTGGGAAAACAATCTCCATATTGCCTTCTACTTTTGCACAAACACAGGCACAGCAAATGATAAGAATTGTGTTTTCTTTCTCTGATGTTCAGAGAATGTGAAACCCAGAAATATTCTTGGGAAGAATTGTGCCTTGCTTTTCTCTGTGAAGAGAAATGTGGGGCTACACTCCAAGGCTTTGGAATGCTGAACGCTTGCTTTATTAAAACTATATTACATACTTTAACTATACTATATCATACTTGTAGCAAGCTGAATTGCTGCTAGCATAGTCCAGGGTAAGGAAGCAAAAAGGACCTTCGCATAATATCCACAGATGTTTTATTCAGCCGCGCGGTGAGAGGTGTGGGAATCCATAAAATCAGAGGGTTTTGGGAAAGCTGCAAAAGGCAGGCCTTAGAGACAGCAGAACTGTGATTAAAGCTAAGCAGTAGCCATGAGATTGGTCAGCAGAAAAATGATGCAAGAAGTAGAAAAGTAAGGACAAATAGAACAATGGTCTGTGTATTAACTCTTGTCTAGAATAACTCCTTAAGCTGCAGAAAAGTCTATCTAGAGAGATACTAGGAAGTTCTAAGCTTAATAATGGAGCTCTGTGCATTGTATCTTAAGGCTTACAAGCAGGTATTGTATTCTAAATAAGCAAAGATTGTTTTAACCAAAGGTACGTGTGCTTATAGTGATTGGATAGAGCCACTGTCAATAAGCTTTTGCTTTGTGTGATTGGTCAAAAAAACTTTTAAAGTAAGTTGTAACATTAAGTTCTTTGTCTGCTGCCTGGGATGTGAGCTGCTGGCATCTTCCCATTGTCATAACCATGTGATGGGGCTGATGCTGGAAAACACAACAGCTCAAGGCACGTTCCTAGCAGTCCTGTCCTGTTTGTGATTTGTACATAGAACCCCAGCTGGCGATAAGATGTTCAAGTCCCAGATACACACACACACAGAGAGGGTCCAGCTTTTGATCCCCAGGGGCTTGGGGGCTGACCCTGTTCTCAGGACAGTGCAAAAGATGAGGGCAAATCAGGGAATAGGGAGGAGTGGCTCAGGGATATAGGAACAGACATAGGAACAGGGGAAGGAGCCAATGAGGTCTAACAGCTTTTTGAGGGAAGCTTCTTGTGTCTCCCTAGAGCAGGGAATGTGCTCACCAGGATCTCCACACATTCTTTTTTCTAACTAACTACTGAAAAACTCATGACTGTCTGCAGTTCCGACGCCCACATGTGGATCCCATTGGTCAATGAATCAAAACACCATCACCAGAATCCAATCCAGCAATCACCTTAGGTAAAAAAATCTCCAGAACACATTCCACACGAGCACAACAACAGGAGCAGCAAACGAGATGAGAATTGCTTTTTCTTTCTCTGAGGTTCCTCACTGCGATTCCAAGGAAATATCCTTGGGAAGTTGTGCCTGCTTGCTCTCTGTTAAGAGAGATGCAGCTACACTTGGGTTTTGGCTCCTTCCACCTCACCCCACCAAACAGAAACCCCTTCTGCACTGCAAGGGAGTGCTGTGTGTCTGTGGAAATACCTTTGTTCTGCCTGGTGACTTTCTCTTGGGGAGAAACACTGCACAGCAGCTCTGGAAAGGAAAACTGAACCCAAAGTTAGAAGAGGACTGGCTGTAGGAATCTCTAATGGTCTGGCAGTCTGTTGCTATGCACAAATACTGCTCTAGAAGGAGCAGACACAAAAAAAAGGAGTGGCACTGCATTTTTGCACAATTTTTGCACACCCAATGACAAGCTGCTACCTGAGGGCATGTTTTAACCAAGCAGATGTAGTTAAACTTCTTAAAGTGCTGGAGCCAGGGGACCTGGTGTGGCAGCCCTTGGCTCAGCTTCAGATCAACTTACAAATGTTACAACCACACTTTAAACTTCCTAAAATGTTTCAGATGAAGGATCTTGTTGATGTATGAAAATTAAAGCTGGGGAAAAAACCAAAAACCTACAACCTCAGCAGCCTTTCACAAAGATTCTTCCTAAATTTACACTCTTGGACAAGGCAGATTTTTTACTTTTAGCTGCTATGTTGTGCTCATGGCTGGCTGAAACTCACAGCTCAGGGAAGCCTTGTCTGTCCCACAAGCAACATGAAGAAATACACACTATGGGTAAGGAGCAGAAGCAGCAGTTCCTGGCTCCTCTAAAATATGAGCTGTTAGCCAGGAGGTCCAGGCACCTTTTTTAAGTATGGATTTCAACACTTCTCAACATTATGAATTGTCTTTGGGTTTTTCTAATAACAGATATGGTATTGTTAAGGTAAATACCAAGGTGCAATGTTGATTGCATTGGATAACACAATTCTGTGGAGTGCTTTCTTTCACCAGTATCCAGAATTAAAATGATGGTTTCTACAAAAACTGCCTTTTTTCCCTCTTCAAGGATGGAAGCCTGCAAACAGCCTGTAAGATGTGAATGAGTGAGCACATCTTCAGTGCACATGAGAGCCTTGTTGAACTCAGGGAAGGTGGGAGTCCCTTGGTTGGACTGAAGACAGGGACAAAACACTCAGTTTACACGCTTGTAGTAAATCTTATCAGACCAAGAGAGCAGAACCATCTGGTTAGAACCAAAATACCATTTTGTCCTGCACTGCCAGGGAAGTGGAAGAGAGAATCTCTTTCTTTGCTGCCTCTTCCTTAGTGGGTCACAAGGATAACAGGCAGCTGAGATGCCAAAATGCTGGGGAAGGCTGGCTACAGCCTATTTTTAATCCTGCCACCCTCTGCAAGCTTCAATTCCAGAGTCTTCCTAACACTCCACCAGCTCCTAAAACCCCTCTCGTCTTCCTGCCGCTGGCTGGATCCGATTCCTTATTGCCACCCCCTCCCTGTGGCACCTGCCAGAGCTGGGCACGGAGCAGGCATGGAGGGCAGTGAGGGAGTGCTGCTGGGGCAGGGGGAACACAGCCCTACAGCACAGCATCACTGCCAGGGACAAGGGCAGCATCTTCTGCACCCCTGGGATTCCTCCTCGGGCTTTCACAGGCAGGGTTTCATCCCCTTATCCAGAAAAACAAAAGGGTCTGCAGAGAGGAAAGGGAAAGTCATTGTAATCCCAAAGGATGTTGTGTAAGTCTCCCCATAGCTGTATTTTGCTCTGTGGCATTGTCTTTCACGTGTCCCCTGTGTGGGATTATGTGACATCTCTGCCCTGCTTCACCTACCTTTTTTTTTTTCCTTTATAGTTTATCAAAGCAGAAGGAAGCCTGGAATATTTCCCTCCTGCTTCCTGAAAGTGTTGTCTTCAAAATTGCACCACAGCACTCTCTGAGATTAAATATGGATTGAGGCAAGATCAGAGACTGGGTGTTTATGTTTTCCCATCAGGATGCAAAATCTTGCCAAATGGAAATGCCTGTCTCTTTTAAAAATGAAAATCTTCCCTTCTTGCCTAACCTTTAACTCTTCCAAGATGTGTTACAAAGAAAGGTCAAAAATGAGCAATAATTCTTAAACTACAGCTTCAAATCCTTCCAGTGAAGCTTTTAAGATATTTATATCATTAGAGCAAGGTGCTGAATTAGCCAATTAATGCCCTAAATACCACAGTGACTAAGCTAAAGTCTAGTCGCATTCAGAAAGGAATAAAGCTAACAAAGCATTTAAGTGTCCTCCTCTGGATTGGGAATGGATACAGAAACTGGGATTAAAATCTCACAAACCTTGACTTCTGATTCCTCTTCAGGCCACTCTCCTACTCACAGGAGCCAATTCATTTTTCCAGTGTCAGTGCATTTTCTTTATTACTTATGATGAGCCAATCTTTGGGAGCTTGCTGGCATTTTTGAGTACAAGACTTTGGCTGTGCCAGCAGGCATAAGATGGAAGCATTTTCCCTCTACTCCACATATGGCTGAGAATGTGAAGCAGGAGCGAGAGCCTTAAATGCTTTTGCCAAAGTAGATGTTTTCCCCTTAGGAAGCCATCGTGGTTACACACTGCCAGATATGGAATTATTTGCATCTGGAAAGGGAGAGGTGGAGAGGAGGAGGAGGAGGAGGAAGGCACGCAAGCTGTATCTGCTGATAGCACCTGGCTGCCTCAGAGCTGGGGCACTGAACCATTTCCCTCCCTGACCAGGCACTCAGATGCTTGAATCCCTACAGCCTGGAAATCCTAAACTTGGAATGCCAGCTGCTGGGGGTGATGTTGGCCAAATAAATCAGCAGTCCCCAAAGGTCTGAGGTTGTGAGTGCAACCAGCAATCACAAACCAGTAACTCCACAAGCAGATATAAACTGAACACCCATGCAGTTAAGCCAGTATAACATAGGTAAATTACAGCAAGCATTTCTTCTATCTTCCCAACAGAAAACACCCAAACTGCAGTGAAATCTGGGATCATTTTAAATCATGAATTAATACGGCCTCTTTGGTGCCACAGGGGAGGTGATGGAGATGTCCTGGCCTGTTTTTAATGAGTCTGTTTGTTCAGCCCCTTGCAATCACCTGGCTGAACTGTACAGCCCCTGCTGCACCTGAAGCCAGCAAGTGCCAGGGGCACAGGGCTGGGTGGGAGCTGAGGATGGCTCTTCTGGAGAAGCTGGGAGGCAGGGAGTGAAGGCACCCTGTGCAGCGAGGCTCTGAGGGGTTGGGACACCCATCCTGCTCTTCAGACTCGCCTCACTTGGGGCAGTGTCAGCCAGCTGGGGCACCCACATGATACTGGGATAGAAAAGGAGCCTCTGGGAGCCTCTGCTTGCTTTGGCTGTCAGCACAATTGGGGTATTTTTAGACTACACCAGTCTGCTGCTTGTTTCCAGCACTTTAACCCATTGAACACGAAGGGGATGTGTTATCTGCAGAACAACACAATTAAATGAAGGGGCAAAGGAGGGGGTTTTGCCCTTTTTCTCCTCTCTGGTCCATTGTCATGCAGGATGAAGTCCCCTCTCTGATGTCTGCTGGTATCTTGGCAGCCGCAGCCTTCCCAAGAGCATCACCTGCTGGTTCCTGGCCTCACAGTGTACAGAAAAATAGTATGAGAGGGATAGCTTGGGCTTTTCTCTTTTACAGCAAAACCTCAGACCCTAGAAAGGCCTCCCCTGGTTTCCTGTTGTTTGAGTCACTCATCCAGGGTGGAGAAAGGCATGAGGTCAGGACCATGGCCAGTCCTGAGCAGTCTCCTCTGTGTTATTTGAGTGCAGAAGGGAATGTGTTATGGAATACCTTAAGCTGCAGGAGAGAAGTTTTTCCTCTCCTGTTTCTACAAGAAAGCCTATCCTGGGCACTCCTGCAAGGGCTTTAGTCAGACAGAGCTTGGCACATTTCTTGTGGAGGACCAGCTGTGATGGCACCTTCTCAGGAACATCAGAAGTGGGAGCCTGGTTGGAGCCAGAGGAAGATGGGACACTGAGCACCACAGTGGAACTGCAAGTAACTTGAGCATGCAGACAGCTTAGTGGGCTTCCCGCTGACTGCCAGGTACCTGAGACTTCCCAGAAGAAAGCATCTCTGATGCAAGGAAATCACCTGATGAGCTGCTACAGGTGGAGGAACAGCAGAAACCCAAATTACTGCAATCAGGGGCCGCATGTGGAGATGATGATGGTGATTCGATGATGATGAGGATCCCTACCCTACAAAAGCCTGGGAGGGGGTGAGGAATATTTCTTCCTCTTCCTGAAAGCCTGGAGATCATTGAAGACGTTCCCCTGTAGTGCTGGGAGTAAATAAGGCAGTGTTCTGGGGGCTCCTTTCCTGCTGCCGGAGAGGAAAACCAGGGCCACGTCACCACTCAGGAGCTGGAGCAAAGCTGCAGGAAGCACACAGCTGGAGGCAAGTACAGGCAAAGATGGGAACAAAGCTGGAGGTGTCTGTGGGAGCAGGGCTGTTGGATCATCACAGGGAGATGTAATTGATGAGTGTGTGCTTTGTGGGGATGAGCTGTGCCTGTATTGTGTCAGGGGAGCGCTCTGTGTGGGGACACGTCTGCTGCGTGGCTTTGAGTTTTCTTAAGTAAAATGATTATTAGCTGTCATTAAACAGTGCTGGCAGGTATGTGAGTGAGGCAGATGTTGTGGATGTGCTGAAAATTCATGAGATGTGCAGGCTCTTGCTGGTGTGAGTCAGAAAAAGCTGTGCAGGAATGGTTATCAGGACTGCACTCCTTGCCTCAGTATTACAGTGAATATGGTATCTATTGGTCAAGGCATCCTTGGCTCCCCAGCAACATAAACTTGTTTTTATACTTTAGTTAGAGCTGTAAAGAGTCATTCTGGGGGTGGAGGCCTATTGTAAATGCAGGCAACCCCAGCAAGGGGAGAGAATGATGGATCTGACTCCATGTTCTTAGAAGGCTAATTGATTACTTTATGATACTATATTAGATTAAAGAATATTATACTATACTAAAGAATACAGAAGAGATACTTACTGAATGCTAAAGAGATAATAATGAAAACTCGTGACTCCTTCCCGACACAGCTTGGCCCCAGTTGGCCAAAGAGTCAAAACAACTCACACCAGAATCCAATGGAACAATCACCTGTGGGTAAACAATCTCCAAACACATTCCACATGAGCACAACACAGGAGAAGCAAATGAGATAAGAATTGTTTTCCTTTTTCTCTGAGGCTTCTCAGCTTCCCAGGAGAAAAATCCTGGGCGAAGGGACTTTTCAGAGAATGTGAATGCCACACTTGGTCCCTCTCAGAATTAACAACCTGAATGCCACAGATTCAGCTCTGCCAGGAGGGGACATGGATGACACCTTGGTGCAAATGCCAGGTCCCCTGGACAGCTGTGTGGGCAGGGACAGCAGGAGCCCAAGGGTAGGAGAGGGAGAGGAGAAAGGGAAAGAGGAGAGAGTGGAGGCAGCAAACGTGACAGAGCCTGGATGTTGCCATGGAGAGTAGCTCATGAATTTTTCTTCCGTGGCCTGCTATTAAAAATGTTTTGTTTAGCTTCTGCCAGCACATTGTTTTTATTTTCCCCTTCCATATCCGAAGGACATCCAGGGGGAATTTTGGCTCCCTCCATCCCCTTTGGCCTTGCTGTGGACAAAAATATACAGTGACAAGGGAGAGCTGGCACCTGCAATCCTTGTCTCCACGGGGTTTGTTCCAAGTCCTGAGCCTGCAGAAGGCAGGCTGTGTGTATGGGATTAGCTCTCTGCTTTCCCTACACACCTGGAAAATGACCAGCACATCCCAAAGCACCGTGTGCCCGTGGCTGATCCCAGCTTTCCCAGCACCTGGCTGTAGCTCCAGCACTGAGCTCTGCAATGGTTTGTTATCAGGAGCTTTGTGTCATGTGGTCAGAGCACACTTGACAGTGTTTGTGTAGCTTCTACAGAAGACAGCCCACGTGCAAGTAAGACAGCAGTGCCTTTGCATCAAAAATGAGATTTTTCTTGTATTTAATGCTCTAGAAAAAGTTAACTCTTCCGAAATGCAGAGTTTTTTTAACTAAAACTTCAGAACTTGACTGCAACAAACTTTCACAGACTTCCAAGGCTAAAAATACACAGCAAAATCTTAAATTACATGGTGGGGGGAGGGGGCTGCATGAAGGTGAAGTGACTTACTAAAGCTTTAATTATACATGGACCCATCAAAATTATTTTTACTCTGCAGCACTGCAATGTTTTGAACACTTAAAAGCAGCCACCCATAAATAGTGAGATTGAAGTACAGCTTGTTCCACTGCCAGACATTCCACAATCCTTGGGTGAAGTTTTCCAGTCCAGTCCCATGGTTTAATTCTGTTGACTTGATGCATAAAATAAAGGGTGTGCTTAAAGTATTAGAGACTGGAGAATTTCTGCTGAACAGCAAATGCAAGGCCCCAAACAATCCACAGTGGTGGAGCAAACCTCAGAATTCTGCCGGGACTTGCTGAATTATCTTTGCAAATTGCACCTGCTTGATTCCTAGGGTTTTTTATTTATTTTTTTTCTCCTTTTGGATAAATGATGTGGTCCCAGAACCACCAACGGCATTTTGCATCATGCTTTCCAACAGTGCGAGCCACTGCAGAGAACATGTGATGTCCCAGAAGTGGGGAGAAGTTTTGCTACGTGGACAGCTGTGACAATACCTACCAGCTGCAGTCAAGGAACACGAATCGCTGGAGATAAGCTCAGCAAAGTCCATCAGAAGTGGATGGCAGCCCATCTGCATGTCAGACAGGGAGTGAAGAGCCAGGGAGGCTGAACGACCTGCCACTGGTTCTGCTGCCAGCAGGGGCACCGCTGTGGAAACAACCGAGGCACTGCAGCCTCGCTCCTGCTCACTGCTTGCTTTTTTTCTTTACTAATGGAATGGAGGGAAGATTTTTAATTAATTTACGTCCTTATTAAGTATGCCAGCATTCAGAGAAATAATGCAATTGGCTTCCAATTATAACAAACATAAAGGAGAACAAAAGGCACGGCTGCTGTTTACAGCAGAGGGAGCTTTGCTGAGAGCTCATCTGACCCAAGTGGACTCATTCCTGCTGCTCTGTAACTTTATCAGCAATTTAAAAGCTCTTTTTTTTTTATGGAATCAGCTCTGCTGCTGGTTTCTCTCTGTCTGCTGCCATGCAGAACTTTCTGTATTTGTTGTCTACTATTAAACCAGGTACTTATCCCATCTTGTGTTCCCTTTTCCTGCTGGGAGCAGTGGTGTGGATGCTCTGCCACAGCTCTCCTAGTCCCAGGCTGCTCTGCACCCACCCACTGCAGGAGCCTGGGACTTACAGGAGAGAGGACCCAAGGAGCCAGAAATAATCATCCTCTAAACCATCTCTTATTCTTAAGACTCTGATCCTATTCACAGAAATTAATTTTCTGTTTTCTTGATATACATCCAGAAACAAACCTCAAGCCATTCTGTTTTGTGCTGTTGATACAGAAGTAATTTGAATCTGGCTTTTTACCCAAACTTGACCAACCTGGAAGCTTCGACAGCAGAATGTCTGGGGAGAGCCCCTCCTCATTTCAGAGAGGCCATGAAACCTCCTGCAAGAAAAGTTTTCTGGCTTTCTGATCCCTCCAGTTTCTAAAGGATGCTGGAAATAAAAGATGTGTAACAGCAGAAGCATAAGGAGGAAGAGCCTATGGATTCTTAGGAGCTTTCACACAAGCTCTTGCCAATTATACAGTGATGAACTGATGTTTATTCTTAATTGTCTGTGCCACGGGAAGCTCTTTCTTGTCAGGCACAGAGCAGGAGGAGGGCACGAGTTTAAGGCTGCTGGGTGAAGCCACATCAAAGGCTCACTCCTCTCCCTGCCTCTGCCCTGCACACGTTCATCAAGTGCCACCAGCAGCCACCTCGGGGAGCTCTCGTGGAGCAGAAGGACAGCAGCAGGGCAGGCTCTCTCCCCCTAGCCCTGCCTGGCTGATTCAGCCCTGCAGCCACAGCTCCAGGCGAGGTCTGCAGCTGCTCTGCCTCCTCGGGCTCTCTCATCAATGCCTTGAGATGAATTTGGCCCTCTGAAGCTCCCTAGGAGGATCTGCTCTGCTCGTGGAAGGATGGATTAACTACTTGCAAGATTCACTGAGCAGTGGCTCTGAGCTTGCTGTGATACCCTGGAGCCCTTAACTGTGAAGACAAATCATGTTAATTAGGGACTACTGAGACACAAGACAGAATTAATCTTATTAGAAAGTTAGATGGGGATGCAGAGCAATTAGAGGTTATTCTACTGAACAAGGCAGCTGAAATGGCAGTGTAATAAATTGCATCAGCCTCCAAAATCACCTCAAAGTACAAGCTATCTTTTAAGGACTAGAGGAATGTAAAACAAAACTGACATAAATGTTTGGAGACCTGCAGTGATAAGTGTGCAGGAGGTAACAAAAACATCCCTTCATCTTTTTTTCCTTAATCCAGAAAACTCAGCGCACACATTTTATGAGCCAAAGTGTCTCAAGCAGGGACAAACAGGACATAGGAGAATTGCACTCTGTAGCTAAGTGGTGTGGTGCTGTACCCAGGAGTCTGGAATATGATTTGTGAGACCTGTAAATCTATCCTGGATTTACAGCTGCTTGCTAAGTAATTCTGATGCTATAACTTGATTCTTATAATGCCAAAGTAACATTATTAAGGTGCTAATTTAGAGAGTCTGTCAGGAAATTTACTGTCTAGCCTGATGGGGCTATATCCTTGTTGTTCTCTTCACTTCAGTTCATTAGTCAAACAGTGACCAAGTCTCGCTTTTAAAGGACACTTTTCATAAAACCACTGCTCTTAGATGAAAGGTAAAGCACTTTACCTAATAAAGCCATTGCTGTTTTGCTGATGTACATAGCATCCAGTATATTTAGGAGATGGTGCTTTACACTCTGAGTTTGGCTTTGGTACCTTCAGGTGATTCAGGCTTTACAAACAAAAATCTCATTTCACGGTCGTTTACTTGACTGAGAATATCAAGATTGTTTTATCCTATTCAGCAAAACCATTAGGGAGCGTTTGCAACAATACCTGCAGCTTTTGCATCCCTTTTAAGTGGAGCTTGCCACGTTTCCATCTGCCATCCCTGACCAGCATGATGGCAATGATCATCCCTGATTGAACAGGATGGGTTCTGCAGAAGAGCAGTGTGGGGTGAGGAGGACGAGGATCCACTCAGAGCAGAGCTGCAGCAACCCACAGCCTCCTTGGTGAGGGTGCTGTAATTCTAGAGGTGAAGCACAAAGCCAGGGGTGAGCCTCTGCACAGAACCAGTCTTGCACCTGTGGACAAGCTCTGGAGTCCTTTACAGCCATTTTTGAAGTTGGCTCCCCTTGGAAAAGCAAATGTCTCCTGGCAGGATGGAAATGAGCTGTGGTACCTTGTGCCTGACATCACCCCAGCCCAGGCTCCATAAATAGTGCAGGCTGGAGTGACCCCTGACTTCACAGATTCTGTGGATATGAGCACCAGCCAAGACAAATGAGACCAGCCCAGACAGAGCAGTTTTATAAAAGGAAGATTTCTGATTAGGATGGAGAAAATGTGGATATTATGGAGGCTGGTGCATGTGTCAGCAGCAGCAGCAGGTGTCCTGTGATGCTGTGGAGGAGCACCTGAGCAACCTGCTCTACTTTAACTCACTTATAGGAAGGACTAAGTGACCCCCAGAAGCCTCTTCCAGTCCCAGCTATTCCAGTTCCAGCTGATCTCCCTGGTTTTTTCCCCCAGAGCTGTGTCCTTCTGCCACCACATGTCTGACAGCCCTTGAACACAGGCCTCTTCATGATTTCTCAATTTGTTTTTGAAAAGCTGCTCTGGTTCTAAAATGTCAAGTGCAATTACTCTCAGAGCAATCTGAAAACTTGCTCGTGAGTTGCTGATCACGCCAAAACACGTGAACCTCAAGTCGCTCCCCTGAGCTGTGCACGCTCCTGTCACCCAGCTCAGGCAGCCTCTGAGGGGTGATGCAAATACTGCTTTCTGCAGAATACTGTGCTTCTTTAGAAGAAATATTTACTTGGATAAAATCATCATGTCTGCAGGGACTAGTCCTCTTCTGTCTGAGAGCAAAGCTAAAGGAAATGCCACAGCTGAGCTGAGCAGGTCACAAACACAGATGAGTACTTGTGTTCAAATGTCAGGTTATCCACAAACTGTTAATGCTTCTTGGCCATCTGGATGTGTCCAGCAAGGCCTGCAGAGGCACAGCCCTGTAAATGTGCTTGTGAGGTTTTATATGTGATCTTTTCACCTGAATTCCCTCTTTCTCCCATCACTTGGAGTTCTTGGTGTTCCCAGTTTGCAGCAAATAGCACTTGATTTACACTTATTTCTGTCCAAGGACTGATTTTCCCTTTACCAAATACTTTCCAATATCTGCAAACTAGCTGCTGGTCAGCACTAGATAAAAGAGAATGTGTATTTTTTTTTTTTTTTTTGTAGATGTCACAAAGAACTGAGCTCCCAACATCACAATAGAGCACAGAATGATTTTGAGTAAAGTACAAAAAGTAATACCTCTATGTACAATGACTCAAGGACCTCATTTGTTGGAGGCTAGAGGAGATGTACATGGAGTGAGGTATGGTAGGGAAAAGGGTTATACAGAGAAACTTGAAATTAACATGGTTTCATCCCACCTCTTCCTTTTTTTTTTTTTTTAAATTCTGACCTGGAACAGGTTACAGTGAGGTTGGGCACAATGGTTCAACACTCCTGTGCAGGACTGCTGGAAGCACTTATCTCACTGTCAAAAGGTGCAGCTGAGATTCAGACTTTTAAATGTCCTTTCCAGAAGCCACACAGGGGGCAGCAGACCAACCACAACACCTGACACTGACTTTGCAATGCAAGACTTCTCAATCTGAACAAAGATGTTGTTCCTCTGCTTCTGTACATCCTCCAGTTTGGCTAACTGGAATTCACTAGGGTCAATTTTCCATTGTGTTTTCTAAGCAAGGCTGATTTTTGGGGAGTACCAGTCCTGCTGAGGAAAGGGAATTCACATTTGCCACTTGTGTGCCAGCCAGGACCAGGCTTCAAGTGGTAAGCAGTGTTTGCACCCCACAAGACTCTCCCTGGGCCAAAGAGCTCTTTCTGCAGTTCTCGACTATCTCCAAAGCTCCTCCTCCCATATTTTCTTGGGAACTGGGCACTGTGTCTGTCAAGAGCCTGTGGCTCCCTGGAGCAGCTCAAAAGGTTTCATCACGTCCCCCTCACCATGGACTGCCTTTTGCACCTTGCATGGCTCCCCTAGTTCAGGACTCTGAACAGAGGAATGCATTTCCTTGGAAAGAAGGAGTGGGCATAGAAGGAAAACCCTTCTTTCAAGAAGGGCAGGCACAGCTGAGGGACCATCCCTCTGACCTTTATTCATTCCTCAGTTGTTTTACTTCTCCTTCTGCCAAAAAATACTTCTATATTGGACCCAGATTCATCCCTGACACAAATCCACTGACTGCCAGAGTTACACCAGGGATTAATTTGGCTCACCAGGGCCTAACCTGATCTTGGCAGCAATTCTGAAGTGCAAAGTGCGGAATGACAGGACTTTTAAATAATAGTCACAGGCCATGGCAAACAGCATACGCCTGCTGCTTGGTGTGAGGTTGGTACATTCAAACATGGCTAACATGGAGAGCATGGATACATCCTTAAGCAGAATTAGAAACTGTAGAAAATGGATTCTGTCACTGTCATATTTTCTGGAAAATCCACTTTGCCCAGGATTTCTTCTCCTGGGAAGATGAGGAGCCTCAGAGAAAAATGAAAACAATAATTATCTGATTGCTTCTCCTGTGTTTAGCTGCTTTGGAATGTGGTTTAGACATTGTTTACCAACTAGTCATTGTTTGATTGGTTTCAAGTGGATTGTTTTGACTTAATGACCAATCACCATCCAGCTGTGTCGGTACTCTGGAAGCAGTCGCAAGTTTTCATTATAATTTTTGTAGCCTTCTGTCTGTATTCTTTCTCTATTCTTTAGTATCGTTTTAGTATTGCATTTCTTTAATATAATATCATAAAATAATAAATTAGCCTTCTAAGAACATGGAGTCAGATTCATCATTTTCCTCCTTTGTCCAGGGGACCTTGAAAACACCACAGGATTCTACGTGTATACATGTTCTTTCCTAACTTTTTAGAGAGTCTGTTGAGCTGTATGAGGAGCAGGCTCTGCTCAGCAGATGGTGTTGCTCTGCTGGCTCCCCAGCTGGGCAGGCCCAGCGGGGTCCTGGTGGTCATGGCAAGTTCTTTGGGCTTGCATTGTGCCCAGCAGCTGTACAGCTGTGAGACTCATCATCCAGCTCCTGGGACTCTCCAGCTTCTAATGGCAGCCGTGGTTTAAGCTCATTATCCCACCTGGATTCCCTGTCTCAGCATTCACACTACAACACTTCCATTCAGTTTATGGGTCTGCACAGCTGAAGCTAAGGGGAGGTCTACACTTTACCCCACTGTAGAAAAAGGTCTCTCACAAGTCTCCTACCTCAGCAGAGTTGTGTCAGTCATGCAGCTTCACTTGGCACTCCAGCTCCCCTAACCAACTTCCTTCCTCCCTTGCTTTAGCTTGGAAGTGTTGCAACATTACCTAAATTTCCCTTCTTTCACAGATGAGGTTTCTGTCCTCTCTGCTGAAACAGTTCTCACCAAGGTCTGCAAAGAGTGTGGAGGAGTGTCAGGACCTGTGCTCCACATTTTTGATTCTTCGCTCTGGCCTGCACCAGGGCTCTCTGACATCTTGCCTTCTGCCTCCCTTCTGTCTCCCACCATGTCCTCAGCATCTCTCACTCTTTGCTGCCATCCTTCTCTTCCTGTTTCACAGAGGCACTGACTCAGCCTCTGCAATTCCCTTCCCCATCCTCTGCTCCCTCCATATCATGCCCTCTTTAAACTTTACCTGCACACAAGCCTTTGTGTGCCATCTCCATTTCTTTGCCCATGACTCAACTCCTGCACTTCTTCAGGACACTTCTCCCATATCCTGCCCACTCCTTGTGGTCTCTGCTTGGACATCCCCTCCTCTTACTGAAGATGGCAAAGTCAAACTCAATTTCTTTGCACAGTGAATGTTTCTTACTGATGACACCACCAACCACCTTTCCAACAGCCTGGCTGGCAAGGAAATAGAAAAGGAGGTTAATTATGTATTTAATTCCTCCTTCTCCTTTTCCCATTCAGTCAGGTCACTCCAACTTCTATTTCTTTTTCCTCTCTATCATAAAATTAAATATTTTTTCCTTCCTTATATTCACCTGCTCTCCAGCCAGAGTTCCCTTTCACACGCCACATCAAATGCTTTTCCCTCTTGCCTTTCAGAGCTGGTGAAAACCTGTCACTGTTTTCATTTACAGACATCCTGCAACGCAAATGCCTTACCTTGAATTAGGGATTTGCTCTAGATCCTGTGTGACACAAGGTAACTTGCTGTAACAATTTATTTCTGTAGTTAACCAGTGACCCAGTCTGGATTAGGAATCTAGAAAGGCTGCCACTGTCATATTTTCTGGAAAAATCTCTTTGCCCAGGACTTTGCTCCTGGGAAGCTGAGAAGCCTCAGAGAAAAAGGAAAACAATAATTATCTGATTTGCTTCTCCTGTGTTTTACTGCTTTGGAGTGTGGTTTAGACATTGTTTACCAACAAGTAGTTGTTTCATTAATTTCATGTGAATTGTTTTGACTTAATGACCAATCATGGTCCAGCTGTGTCGGGACCCTGGAAAGACTCACGAGTTTCATTATTATCTTTTAACCTTCTGTCTGTATCCTTTCTCTGTTCTTTAGTATACTTTAGTATAGTATTGTTTAATATAATATAGAACATAAAGTGATAAATTAGCCTTCTAAAACCATGGAGTCAGATTCATCATTCCTCCCTTCAACTGGGGTCCCAGAGAAAAACCACAAAAGGCTGCATCAGTTAAACCACTGCTGTGTCATTTTATTTTTATTTATAGGTCAGATGCTTTTCTTGCACATGTAGGTACCTGCAGTTCTGGACACCAAGAAGACAGGCAGCAATACTTTCTCCTGCCCAAAATTCAGTCGTAGTGCTCCTTCCCACACCACTCCTCAAAGCATGGGCTCCTATGTGCTCTGAAAGCACGGACCACTGATGTGCTGCTATACACCTTGATGTTGTCCTCCTACTTAGGGATTCCTTACTCTTCTCTGCTAATCCCTACAGGTGTCTGAAGTGTATTTCTACAGTCATTATGACTTCCTACACTTAAGCATTAAATTGCCCCACGTTTCTAGCTAAAATAATTCATTTTTCTTTTAATTTTAGTGATTAAAAGCATAGCACTTTCTCTTCTCTCACATTTTACAAAATGAGATTTCCAGTACAGTACTGTACAAAAGAAGCAATCTGACACATCAGAGCTATTCTGTCATCTTTTATTGTGCCTTGTCTGCAATGAAAAAAAAACCCCATGTATTTTTAGCTGTGCTACACAGAACAATCAGATAGCAGAGGCCTGTTATTGTCATTCAAAGGAGCATTTGTTTAACCAGATGCACTCATGAAAAATTATCTTAACTTTTACAATTAGTATTTTTCAGAGAAAAGTGTCTGTTCCATGAAAAAATCCAAAGACACTGATGCACTAAGTCCACATCACAGAGCAGCTGCATCTTACTCCTTTTCTTGGAGATGGATTGGAACAGCAGCAGCACCACTCTGGGACATTAGTCATCCACAGCAAACCACACCTCTCCATCTCACACACAGGGAAGGAATTAAGGCAGTGCAATACTCTAAGCAGAAGGGTTTACTGTAGGGTCTCACATCCCAAGAAATCCTTACACTGTGCACTAGAAATGGAACCACTGTCCTCCAGCAGCTCCTTGTAGGGAAATCTGTGACAAGCTGGTTCACAGGACAGCAGGGGGGAAGGGAAGCTGAAGTTCAAAATGCACAGATCAAACTCCTGAAAAAGAAGTTGCTAAGGGTTATGCAGACCCCATGAGTTCTCACCCAGAAAATGCTTCTCATCTAGAAAAGCAACTTCAGCACATAGTAAAAGCACTGGGTGCTTGTGTCTGGGCAAAATTGTGGTCATGGATGGGCCTGGGGTGTAGGTGGAACAGACCAGCCTAAATGTGTTATTCATGAAACCACAGGGAGCTCAAGGCTGCAGTGCTCCCCTGGAAGCTCCTCCTGTGCTCCCCTGCAAGAAAATAGAGGCAGCCCCAGGACTTTTTAGAAATCTTTGCATTCACCTTTGCAGTTTGCTCTGTACTCTTCTCAACCGTGGCATCTGACAGAAAGCACCAGATTCGGGGTGGGAAGAGGAGTGGATGGAGTGAAAATTGTAATTAATTCCCCTTGGTACTCTTTGAACTAATTCTGGTCAAAATACACACAGAAGAAAGATCAAAGAAAGGAACAATACAGGAATGCAAATACCACTGGTGGGGTAGGAATCTTAGAGTACCTTGAGGAAGGAAGGAGTACCTGGAGAAGGTGCAGGTGCATTTGCTGACATGTTGGCTGGCTGCACAAGGCAGAACCTGTGTGGTGCTGTGGGGAAGTTCAGCCTCATCATGCCCAGACAAGTGACAAATCATACTATTGTATTTGCGGGGTTCCCAGACGAAGGCAGGAATGATGAATCTGACTCCATGTTCTTAGAAGGCTAATTTATTATTTTATGATACTATATTATATTAAACAATACCATATTAAACGATACTAAAGAATACAGAAAGGATACTTACAGAAGGCTAAAAGATAATAATGAAACTTGTGACTCTCTCCAGAGCCTCGACACAGCTGGACCATGATTGGTCATTAAGTCAAAACAATTCCCATGAAATTAATGAAACAACTACTGGTTGGTAAACAATGTCTAAACCACACTCTAAAGGAGCAAAACACAGGAGAAGCAAATCAGATAATTATTGTTTTCCTTTTTCTCTGAGGCTTCTCAGCTTCCCAGGAGAGAAATCCTGGGCAAAGGGATTTTTCCAGAAAATATGACGGTGACATCATACCAGGCAAGCACAGTGTGCACCACCCATGGGATCAATGGGAAACATCCCATTTCTAGATCTGGCATTAAGGCAATACAAGTCTATCAGAAAAGTGCTTTTTAATTTCATGTTAGTGAGAATTAACAGCTGAGCCAAACTGTTCAGCAGGGAGAGAACACAAACATAATTCTTACCCTTCTCAAACGTCTGGCCCTAAACTATTTATAATCCTTCAAAAATGGTTTTTAACATATGCAAGTAACTGCATCTATTTTTCTACTTATTCTGTTTTAAACATACTGCCTCTTCTCTCATAATGTCCATACTGACCCAGAGCAGCACTTCATCTAGTTCCCTTTATTTTAGCATTTCGTAAGAACTAATGATACCCCAGTGTATGTCTATGTAATTACACATGGCAATGTTCTCTTCCTTCTGTTGAAGAATGGTAGAAGGAAAGCAAAGAAACTAGAGCACGGACTTTTGAAAACACTTTGGCATCAAATTCCTACTGAAATCAACGAATTCCAGGTTAAATCATGCCTGAAGCCATAGTGAAAGGACCATTAGGTTGCTCAATCAAATTCTGGCTTTCCTAGTTAAGCCTTGCTGCCCTCCATGGGTTTTGGCTATAATGAAATAAGTAGATTAGGATTACAAGTATGGACCAGAAAAGAAGTGTTACAGGATGCTAAGGAATGCTCATCTGAAATGTCTTTCCCATGCTGTCGTATTTCTTCCTGCTTTAGCAATGCTAGTGACACCTTATGAGGATTTTTATGACTCGAGGAGAGCAGAACTGATCCAATAGTGTCCTATCAAGTGTTTATGCTGTGCAGCTATATTAGAACTTCATAGGCTGAAGAGGAGCAGTGGCCAGGCAATTAATCTCTTCTGAGTATAGGCAATAAACCTGCATCAGAGTCAACAGAAGGGGAACTTAACTGTGTCACAGCAGGTTCAGTGCAAAGTCTTTCCAGAGCTGTCCTAAACTTAGACTTGGCTTTAATCGTGGCTTTGCAGTGAGTTTTTGGTAGATGGTTTTCTCTGCTTTTTCTTGATGTGAGGTGCTGTCATCTCCAGCCAAGATCAAGGGACAAACACTGTTTGTAGAATTGCCACAGTCCCTGATGGATATGTCAGTGTCCCAGGAGTCAGAAGAGTGAGAAGGGAAACCTTTCTACATGAGTCATCACACCCAGGGAATACAGCCAGGCACCATCCTGGCTGGCTGGGATGAGGAGAGGCAAGGAGAGGCAGTAGGCAGCTCTCAAGACTCCCCTGGGGTCACCTGTCAGCCCCACTGGTAAACTGAGCAGCTCTCAATGCTACTGGTACAGAGCATGCAAGGACCTCTCTCATGTCTTCCATCCCTTAGATAATGCATGAAGGAAAGAAACATTGGGAACACCCAGCACATCCCCCAAGGAAGGGATCTAAACATCACCACGAGCAGTGCTGAGAGAACACATGCTCAAGGTGTTCCAGGGTCAGCAAAGCCCTCAGGATCTGCAGGCTGGGCTAAGGAGGGATCCTATGGAGAGCAGTGTGGTATTTTCTGAGACCCCCATCATTGGAAGGAAAGAATGATGACTCTGACTCCATGGTCTTAGAAGGCTAATTTATTATTTCATGATACTATATTATATTAAAGAATGCTGTACTAAACTATACTAAAGAAAAAAAAAGGATACTTACAGAAGGCTGAAAGATACTAAATGCAACTCGTGACTCTCTCCAGAGTCTGACACAGCTTGGCCCCAATTGGCCAATAAGTCAAAAACCAATGAAACAAGCACCTGTTGGTAAACAATGTCCAAACCACATTCCAAAGCAGCAAAACACAGGAGAAGCAAGTCAGATTACTTTTGTTTTCCTTTTTCTCTGAGGCTTCTCAGCTTCCCAGGAGAAGAATCCTGGCGAAGGGCTATTTCCTGAAAATATGATGGTGACAGAGCAGGACAGAAACTGGTGATGTGCTGTGGTGAGCTGCCCATGGCTGGCTGCCACACACCCACCAGCCTCTCACTCCCCTTCCCTTCCAAAGGGCAGAGGGGAAAAATAAGACTAAAAAAGTTTGTGGGTCAAGATAAAGAACAGCAGGATCACTTACCAGTTATTGTCAAAGGTGAAACAGACTGGACTTGGGGAAAACCAATTTATTGCCAATTAAAATAAGTTTGGATACTGAGAAACAAAACGTGACCCTTGCCCCTTAATTTTCTCTCCACTCCCAGGTGGAGTTCTTCACCTTTCACTTCACTCTTTCATTCCTGATTTCTCTTCCTCTGCCTCAC
The DNA here is from genome assembly GCF_015832195.1 of Motacilla alba alba. Lineage (NCBI taxonomy): Eukaryota > Metazoa > Chordata > Aves > Passeriformes > Motacillidae > Motacilla > Motacilla alba. Next base: position 105,826,420 of record NC_052018.1, read on the forward strand.
CCTGTACAGTGAGAGATGGATGGGGGAGTGACAGATGATTTGTGGTCAGTTCATAAAGTTCCTCTCTGCCACTCCTTCCTCTTGATGCTTTTCCCCTGCTCTGGTTCAGCCAATTGTTCCACAGTCCTTTGGGGGAAATCTGCCCTAGCACGAGCTCTCCACAAGCTCCACTCCTGCCAGGAGTTCCTGTTCCAGCACGGGTTCTCCAAGCACATCTCTCTGGGATCTTCTCACAGCTGTGTCCCCCTCCCTCTCAATAGCACAACCTTTGGGAAAGAGCTGCCAAAGAGCTGCACTCTGAAATGATGGAAATTAGAGAAATTATAGGGTTTTATGTTGAGCACTCATAAGAAAGGGAGGAGGTCTGTGTTTCAAAAATGCACCAGTTCCATGAGACACAGCAGATGTGTATGCATAGGAGACGGCAAGGAGGTCAGAACTACTTCAGTTCTTGTAAGGACGGGATGAGATCCAGAAAAATGTGTGGGCAATGCCTGAAGTGTTCTGAAACTGTCGAAGCAAATGCCTGATTTTGCAAACCAGATAATGGGTAGCATTCATCTGGCCTAACTTCTGATGTCTGCAAGGGAGGCGTCTTGATCTGAGCCACTTACCCTCTGGAGGCAAAAATAAATAAATAAATAAAAAGAGGTGGAGGCCCCCAGAGGGTGTGATTCACTTAACCTAGTTTAAAGAGATGAGTCACATGCTGATAGTGCCTCATTCCTCCTCTCACATTAGAAAGGCAACCAGCTCAGGTGCACAGGTTCCATGAACCCCATCTAATCTTCCCAATAAATACCTTTGCCATTGATCTATTTTGATTAAATGATACTAATAAAAATTCTCCTGCTTTGGGGTATCAGCCAGCTAATCAGCTCTTTTAGGAGGAGCTCTTCCTACAGGCCAGTGGGATTTTACTCCGTGCATTAGAGATCTTCCTCTGAAACTTCTGGTACTGACAGAATGAGGCACAACAGAGCCAGGACTTTGTTCTGCAGGACTCCTGTGCCCTCAGTGCAGAAAACAGCCCTGTTACTATGGCTACAGGAGGATGGCAGAACCTAAATTGTGCTTTATGGTAATACCAATGCACCTATTTTTAAATAATATTTTTACTGCTCATCCCTGTTGATAAAGAGAAGTAAAGAGGAGTTCTTTGTTCTGATCATTACAGTTTATCAAAATGACCTTGTTGTTGCCTGAAGGCTTTGCAATGCTGATGAAATGGTCTTGCAACAGCAGGAAGACATCTAAATGTGATGTTTCTAGCTCTTTTCATATTGCTTTTCTTCTGGAGGGTATCTTTTTCCAACATGACAGTGTTTGCAGGGCTCAGATGAGCCCTGTTGCTAAGAAACAAGTCCCAACTGCGCCTTTAAAACTCTGTCTTTAAACATACAACTCAAGAAAATGTTTTTCTTTTCATTACACTGTATTGTGTGTTTTTATTAGGACTTCTTTTAACTTGGATCTGACTCTTGAGGTTACATTCCCATCACAGTCTTCTGGGAGAGGACCTTTTCTTTTTCCATTGTCAGTACAGTGCCATGGTCACCTACACAGTTGCATAAATAATATATTTTAACATAGTATGATTTAAAGCATCACAGTAGGGCCCCGTTTTGTGCACAACTGTGGTGCAAACAAGAAGGAATACAGAGCCTACTTACTGCAAATATTGGTTAATACTAAACTACAAAGCACAACATCAATCAGTGCTCTTGCAAGAGCACTTGTGCTCATCTGTGCTTGCCTGGCTTTGGGTTTTGGTGTGCGTTTTCTTTTTTGCCATATACCAACTAAAACATGCTGAAGCCTCTCATGTGTGTGCAAGAGAGTTTGTGGCTCTCACAGGCATAAAGCAGATCACAGAAACATGTGAGGGAGTAACCAGCACACCCAAACTAAAAACTGCTTTGTCCATCCTATTTACTGCGTTTTCATTAATGCATGGCACAGACAACACCCCTCTTCTCAATGAACACAAAGTCCAAGAGTGATGGAAGTAGTTCATTAATAACAGTTTCCCTGGAAGAGATATAATGGAACTGAAGCGTGGCTGCATAATTTGAGGTGCTGAATTGCAAGAGGTCGGTGTAGATTCTCTCAGCAGTTTTGCCACTGACTTCCTGGACAGTCTGGATATTTCCCCTGAACTCTCCACTCAGATTACAGATAGGCTTAAGTGTATGAAATACACTCTTCTTTCATATCTTAACATTCCCTTCTGGATCATTACAGGGCTTGAGTGTAGTCTGCACCTCCCAGTGCCACTGAAATAATGATGCTGTGCGTATGTGGCACTTGGGGATGTTGTTTAGGGCTGGCTGGGATGGGTTAATGATTGGACTCATGATCTTAAAGGTCTTTTTTCAGCCTAAATGATGCTATGATTTTATGAAAACACTGCTTGACTAGCTGCTTGGCACTTCTCACACCAGTAAATAGTGAACTTCTCAGGAAAGACTTAAATCACAGTCACTGGAGTAAGCTATCATGTCATTTAAGTATCATTTCTTTTACAAAATGTACTGAAGAACATTTACTAGTGCATGATGAATTGTCATAAATATTTAAAACAAACCCACATTTGTAAGGGAGAAAGCAGATTAAGTTTTCTGATGCAGCATAAACCAGATTTTTAGCTTTGGCTGCTGGCTTAATTTGGGAAATACAATTCTTAGTGAGTGTCCAGCTTGGTACTGCAACTTGGGAAGGGTCTTCCCTGGCTGAAAGGGCAAAGAGCTCAGCTCTGCAATGTTTATTTACAGTAAATAATACTTATTCACAGGAGCAACCTCATGGGGCCAGTTCATGTTACTAGAGCCAAAGAGATGAGCAGGGGTAGACAAAATAGTTCTAGAGACTCAACACAACATTGCTCTGCAAGTTGTGGGTTCTCAGTTCTGACAAAGGAGTTGAGCTTGCAGTGGGAACATTTTCTACCTGTTCTGCACTGGTTCATATGATGGGCTGGTGTTCCAAGCAGTGTGACCTGGAATCTACAAAGCACCTGGGAAGGGGACACCCTCTCTGAGCAGTTCTGCCTTGGCACCAAGTGAAGAAATGAGCACGGAAAGAACATCGGGTGGATTGAAAGCACTGGTATGAGACCAGAACACAGACACACATGTATTGTAACAAAAATACCATGTTTTAGTTAATACACAGGACAAAAATTTTTTATTCTTTGTGTCAGTACAACAAGGGGTGGACTATTACCATTTAATCACCACAGCCTCAGAAGGGTTCCCTGTGTAATTGCTGAGCAAGAGTGGTTCCTGGGAACATATGCTTGGTTTAAAATCCATTCCCAGCTCCACCACAGGCTTCTTCTAAGTGTCAGCTGCAGACAGCACAAGGAGACAGATCCTACTTTTAACTGCACTGCCTTGAATTTACCATCCAAAGTGGAAATGCTGAGGCTCAGCTCTGGCAGCGGTGAGCGCTCGCTCATTGGCGCCGTTGTGTTTTTTGGGTCGGGATGGGCTGGGCATTTATTTGGGTCAGGATGGGCTGGTGCCATGGACTAGCTGAGCCCAGAGTGCCTCCATCCTGCTCTCCACACCCTTGGCTTGATTCAAGCTGTGCCCTGTGTGTGTGCAGCTGTCCACACCTCTGCAGTAGGGGTGGAAAGACGCACGGACGCTCTGCGGAATGTGCCATGGAAGGGGTCGGCTCTCCAGGCACTCAAATCTGCTCCCCACGTGCAGCTGAGCAAGAAAACAACCAAGTTAGATCACCTCAGGGAGTCACCTCCAAAGGGGTGTCAGGAGACTCCACTTCCACATTGTTTCCGTGGGACGTGTGGGGGACTGAGTGAAATAAGTACTCAGATGCAAGTCAGTGTATAAAATTACATTCTGACTTGTAAAAGAGAAAACAAGAGACTGTTTTTACACTCTCAAGTGACAATGATTGTAGTCCCCGTGCTCTTTTTGCTCTTTTACACAAGACAAGAAACCATCCCACCGGCTCTCTGCAGCCACGATGCAATTTCAGTAGGAGGAAAAAAAAAATCCCGTGATGCTGAGTCTAAAACATTGTTTTAAAAAAAGTTTAGTTCTTGTTCTGTAAAAGACTTGCTAAACCTTCCCTGGCATTGATCAGTTTGTCGGCTGCAGAGCCAAAGCAGAAAGACATGCAGCAGAAAAAGCATTATCAGACTTGCACGACAGACAGGAAGGTTTGGCAAGGCTTTCACAATTAAACAGATCAAGAGAGGTAATTTAATGGCCCAATCCAGAGAATCCACACTCATCAAATTGTCTCACTGCTCTGGAAAAAACGTTCCAAGTCTTTCAGTGGATTACTGAGTAATGCATCTGGTGCAAATGAGTTTTGAAAGGGGTCTGATTTGTTGCAATAATTTCAAAAAGACAGAAGGAGAGTATGGGGAAATCACGCTGATCCCTCAGCCAGGGAGGGATTCTCCTCCACACCTCACAGATGTCCTAAATGATGACCATTCCTTTCTCACCGTCCTAAATCCTTTGTGAACCCCTTCCACTAAGACTGCAATTCCAGAGTGTGTTGCAGGGCAATGAGAGTTGTGTGTCCTTACAGCTGCTTTGTGTGTGTAGATCCAGAAAGGTTCAGCTATAATTTTAGCCAGAATTTAGTCTTCACATTCTTGGAACCAATTTTCAGTGGAAACTTGAAGTTTCCTCACTCCAAAACAGTGTTCACAAGAAGATACGAAAAAAAAATCTAATTTACAGGGAATATAAATACATTATCACTTGATCCTTGATATTTTAACTTGATAAATATACACTTGATATTTTTTTAATAACTTGATATGTTTTCTGACCATAATGAATTTGTCCTGACCACTCTCAGTGAGAGGTCTGACTCTGTGGGCCTCTTTGCATTGTAATTTCTGTGGTGCCAAGTTGCCATCTCCTTTCCCCACACAGCACAGCAAACACACTGTTGGACAGTCACATCCAAAATATCATGTTTATGGAAATCAAATTGCCATGGCAACAGAAGAGGTCTTGCAAGTATTTTAAAAATAGCAGATTAACAAAACCAATTTATGAAGTCTAAAATCCAGTCTTTCATGAATGCTCTTAAACAGATACAACAAATGGTTTTCTGCCCACAGGAGACTTTCCTTTAATGCCATGATCTCATTTCACCATAGTGGCATACATAATAGATAATGCATGCCAATAAATACATATTTTAAACTTAAACCAGCAAAACTATTTCTGATGGACAGTGTCCTACTAATGGGATCATTTAGCTTATTTCAGGTAAAATATTTTCACAAAAACATCACGATTCATACTTTGTGAAATTACTGAACTTTTTAACGTAGTGAACTTGTGGCTCATTATAATCTATCTTTTAGTTACAATAAATCTCAGTTCTTCAAAGGCTTATTAGCAGTAACACTTAGTAAAAACGTACAAACACTTTTTTAAAGCAGCATTCTTATCTGGTCCAATTGAATTTTTTTCCCCAACACAATCATGAGATTAATTTGACCATTTAGCCCTTTGCATTCTTTCCAAACTTGTTTGTGTTTTAACTAAAACAAAATGATTATCCACAATCGCAAAGCTTTTTTAAGTTTTGTGTGGCTATTCACCAACGCTTGTGGCCAGCTGAGAGTTCAGCCCAGACAAACAACAAGCTGGTGAGAGGCTGGATAATGATCTGTCACGTTTCAATTCACGTTCCCAAAGATGCCCGTGCTCCCCTGCACAATTCCTTGTATAAGCATTATCCATATATTATAAGCATTTTTTCTGAAGTTGGAAATGGAGTACAGGATGAGCCCCTGCAGAGAATGTGATTATGTTTCCAAGAGTTCCTCTATTGATTGCATTCACCATTTCCTCTAACAAGGTTTGACCATGATCCACTCCAGGCATATCCTTTGGGCATGTTTACACTGGGATGTTTAATTTAAGTTAGTGTATTGCCCATCAGTTTTCATCAACTACCTAATTTATATTGAAGGATTTATGTTTCATGATGCTGTGCTCAAAGACACGGATGCCCATGGTTTTCTCTAATATGGCAGAACTGTAAATTAGTTAGTAATGCATCCTCTTTTTAAAATTTAAAAGCTCAGTATAATATTGCCATTTTCCAGTGCTGAAAAATCATGACTCAGATTCTCCAAAACTGAGAATTGAAACAAACAAAAAAAAAAAGGCAATTCATTCTTTCTTCCCACAATCTCCTTTTTTTTTTTTTTTTTTCTTTTGAGACAGGATCATTATCTTCAAATCCTGCTCCACAGCCATAAGAGTCACGTTTTTTTCTTTTCCTGAAAGCAAAGATTCTCATCTAATCAAGAGCCTCGGGGGAATAGGTTCTAAGGAAACACCAAATATTGTGTGAGTCGAGATTGCCTTGCTGGGCCTTTAGAGGAGCTGTCAAGTAGTTAGAGAGAAATTGTTTGGTCTGTAACTCCTTTGGAATGGAAACACTGAGTTTGAACTGCCTTTATTACAAGGTCTGCATTGCTGAAGGAAAGAGGGTTGAGAGCAGCTTCTAAGTTGTAAAATGGAGAGAGAACACACTGTGGAAATCAGTTTTTTAGGTCAAATATTTGAGTTCTGCCCATTTGTTTTTTCCATTACTCTACACAGAATGAAACCTAAGTTTATGATATCAGAAATCAACAGATTAAATATAACTAGATAGAATGGCATGTGATTTTTTTTTCTCAAGTTCTTACAGTATTTTCACTTTGGGCTTCACTAGATAATGTAAATGCTCAAAAACCCTGGGAAGGGGAACAGGGATTAACTTCTTCCCTTAATTAAAAAAACTCCTTATCTTCAGCAGAACCTGGAAAACTCAGGTTTCACCTTCCTGCAGTCTCTAAAGCAAGGTCAATGACATGAACTTTTCTTTCTCATGTGAGCCTGTCAGTGTTTAAAAGCCATTTGGACAATGGCCTTAATAATATTACTATTCATATTAATGTTAATATTACTATTAATATTGATGTCAATGTCAATGTTAATGTTACTGTTACTGTCAATGTTAATGTTAATGTTAGTCAGCCCTGACCTGGGCAGGCAGCTGGACAAGATGATGATTGTAGGTCACTTCCAAATGAAATAATCTGTTCTGTTTTGTCTTTGACCAGCATCTTTGCACAGTGCCACAACCAAGTTTGTGCTCATCCACTGTGGTGCTGCCACTGTGTCACTTTAGCGCTGTAAAGCTCTGCAATGGAGAAGAGTCCTAAGACAGGAGAAAGGATGTCACATGTCAGACTGACTTCATCTCATTACAAACCTTAGGACAATCTTAGAATCCCTTTACCATCCAATCTCTTGTTTCTCCACAAAATTCAAAACTGGGCACAGGTTCTAAAATTCACTTTTGTGCCAGACACTGCCAACTGCGTGTATATTTGTGTTCAGGGTCCTGCACACAGTTTCATGGGTAGGAAAGAACCTGAGGAACCTGGTTTCTGCTTCCTGCTCCCCTCTGTGATCCTGAACAGTTCAGAAGCTCTCAAAGCTCTTTTCATGGTGGAGAGATTAAATGGCAGTGAGCTGCTGCAGGCAATGGTGCTTTATCAGGCTTTGTAAATCTCTCCAGCACCCACTGATTCAGAGCAGGAGAAAATTCACTTCCTTCCTGCTATCCAGACTAGGAAAAATTCACCTATCAAAAGCACTCTCCTCATCCAAGTTACTTTAATCTTCAAATCCTTTCACTCATTTTCTCCCTTGCTGCAAGAAGTTTCAGTTCTTTTGCCTTCTCACTGAATCTCTGCACATGTACTTTTCTCCTTCTGGACTTGATTCTCTGTCTTTCTCCACATCACACCCTTTGTCTGGAACAGCCTTGAATCCACCTTAAAATTCAGCTGCTTTACTTGGCCATTTAACAGCTCTTCTCTGCTGTCTGCTCCCACCTTCACTCCCAATCTTCAAGTACATCTGTCCAAACTGCATTAAATGACAAACAAGATTACAAGATGCTGAGCAAACCCTGTCTCCTTATGTGTTCATTAAGAAATTAATATCTCCACAGAGCTGCTTCAACAAAAACCACTGAAGAAAAACATCCCCGGCCATTCCTTTTGTCTTCTATTTTGGTGGAAACAGAAGGCATGAGGGAGGCAGAGAAACTTGTTTGCATTTTAGCTGGTCTGGCACGGACAGCAATTCCAAGGCTGCAGCACTGGGTTAGTGCACAGCTTGACAGCAAAATGAACCAAAAAATCATTTTAAATGCAAGTGCAGCTTAACAGCTGGCTTCTACCAGCTGTAGCAAGGGAAGAGCAAAAACTAACCAAAGGACAGAAACAATTTTAAATATTTGGAGTGTGACTCGAGGCTGTGGTCATGAACAAGGCAGCAGAGTGCCTCGTTTGCCATGGCTGCCCATGACTGCATTTGTAAAGGAGGGCACAGGAGGAGGATGAGTATGACAGCACATTCACATGAGACCATCATGGCTGGGCACACAAACTCAAGGAAGGAACACAGTGTTTCACACAGGAAGGGGAGGAAGAGGAATATATTAAGTATTCAGGCAAGTATGGGCAAAGCAGAAAGCAGCTTTCTGCCTAAAATCCAGCAACTGTGCTGTTCCACACTGGATTAAACTGAGGGGCCACATCAGGTCCCTCGGCAGATAAAATACCTTTTTTTTTTTCCTTTTTTTCTGATCAGTTACACTAGGTGGAGCTGTCTCAATCCAGCAGCTACAAAGTTGAAACACTTTGGCATTTCTTCAGATCACTAATTACCTGTGAACCTCTTTGAGGTTTCCAGGATTGATTGCCATTCTAGGTAGTCCAGACACTTCATGGAACAAAAATATTCCAGACTAGCCAGTGGTGGTAAGATTGTGGAATGACTGCTCAATACCATCTGCCAGGTAAGTTATATGATACAATTATATTTCTCACTTAAATCTCTGTTATAAAAATAAAAGAAGATAAAATAAAAGAGGAATTTAATGGCCTTCTGCATACTGAAAAGAACAAAGACCTGCAGGTGCAGAAACCTCAGATTCAGCTGTTCTTGTGCCCAACTTCACCTCACTGTGAGGATAAGCTACAGCTGATACCACTGGTACCAGTAATGGAGCAGTAAAACCTGGGTGCACGCATTTTATTGCAGGTCTCATTTCCCACCTTGCACAAACACAAATCACCATCAAGGACTTCTCGACCTTTTCAGTGCAAAATACAAAACCTGACAGAGTGAAGTCTCCTGGCAATAGGTTTGCTTTGTTCAATTATGCTCCCATGAACAAACAGCTTGTTTCTGCACACTACCAGCATCACGGGCTGAAAGGCAATGTTAGTTTAAAAACTGCAGCAGTAAAGTTCACAAACACAAATTCACACCAACACTGGAGAAAAACCTTTGTTTTCCGCAAATGAGTTTGTAAATCACACAGGGTTTTGGCATGTATGTTTAAAAGGAAAAAAAATAATTAAAAGGATCATAAATACCAAAGGGAGTTTGAGATTTTATATGTCTGAAAGCCCCCAAATTTCTTTATTGCACTCTTTGCTCTACCGTAGATAAGAAAATGTGTTTTTCCCTTGAAATTCTTTCTTTCAATAATGAAGGCAATGGATGTTTGCTTGAGGCATCTATTTACCATTCCAACCCCAAAAATAAAATGAGTGCTGGTAATTTTATGCAGATCTCATCCCATCGACTTTCTCGAGTGTTGCGTTGTGTACTTCTGTTCTGCTCTTTGGAGAGCTCATTCTGCTCAGGAGAGCCTTGGTTTCTGATGAGAAGATGCTTGGCTTCTATGAATCCAGTGGCAGAGCCACATTGCCCCAGCTGAAGGTGCAGTGCTTGAACTCTATCAAGAGTGAATAAACAGATGGCAGAAGACTCGTGATACGGAGCTGACACACCCGGGAACAGAAGAGCTGCACTGTGGAGCCCTGGAAGCAAAAAGTTGAGTGGGCTGGGAATCACCCCTTCTTGCTGTCGCTGCTGGGAGAGGCTGGCACTCCTGAAATCCTCCACGGGCTACTTCGTGGCACATGGGTGGCTGCTCTCCTGTCCTGCATAACATCATTTTATGCTACGTATTTCTATTACTCCCTGCATAAAAATAGTATTCACGTATAACGCAGGCTGGGATCCAAAAGTCCACCCCCTTCCTGACAGGAGGGATTAATCTTGGAGAATACCTCAGACTTTCAGATCATTTCCCTCACTTCTCACATTTCCCTTAAGTTCCCCCCCTCTTCGTTTACCCCCTCCCACACACGTGATGTGGAGAGAAGGAAGAGCCGAGAGGAAGGAGAGCAAGATTCCCATGGATCAGCTCCGGGAATGACAAGGAGCCAGATCTGCTCCCACGCTGACTGGCACACGGCAGCTCCAGGAGAACACAGTCTGCCAGCTAAAGGGCACGGCCAGCCCTTCTCCCGTGTGCCATCTGCGGCGCGTACGGGCTGCAGGGGCACAGCGCCCGATCCCGCGGGAACGGCAGCGCTGGGCACCCTCTAGCTCTGCTGGCAGCTGCATCTCCCCTTCTCCAGAGCTCAGCACTGCATGGCTTAGCCCCGATGCCTCAGAGCTGCTCCAGAAACCCAAAGCCAGAGCAGAGGTTGCAATGCCTGTGGCAGGGCTGCAGCGCTGGTAGCCAAGGCGCGATGGCTTTTGCCACAGCACCCGCTGACTGCTCCCTCTTCTTCCTTCCTGCTCTATTCATGAGCCTGAGCTTGGGACACCTTCATTGCAGCTCAGCTCTATAGCCCTGTTAGGCACAGATGAGAAAGACTGCACTGGACCATGGGAAACTGATCCAGAACATTTCCTGTGGCATTCACATTCTCTGAAAGAATTCCTTCACCCAGGATTTTTCTCCTTGGAAGCTGAGAAGCCTCAGAGAAAAAGGAAAACAATTCTTATTTCATTTGCTTCTCCTCTGTTTTGCTCCTTTGGAATGTGTTTGGAGATTGTTTACCCACAGGTGATTGTTCCACTGGATTCTGGTGTGAGTTGTTTTGACTCTTTGGCCAATTGGGGCCAAGCTGTGTCGGGACTCTGGAGAGAGTCACGAGTGTTCATTATTATCTCTTTAGCATTTAGTATCTTTTCTGTATTCTTTAGTATAGTATAGTATTCTTTAATATAATATAGTATCATAAATTAGCCTTCTGAGAGCATGGAGTCAGATGCATCATTCCTGCTTTCGTTGGGGCATTCCCTCCAAATACAATACATTTTCAAGTGGCCCATCACAGCAGCTGGAAGGAATGTGTGATTTCAATGCTATTCTGCCTTGGATGGATTACAAGTAGATGGGCTAATCAAGATTTTTTACGCTGTATTTGGTCTGAATTTTAAGTTTTGGCAAGAGAAAAGTCAACATATCCCCTATGTATGAAAAAATTCCTATGAAGTACACCTTTTGTAGCATGTGTGGAATGAGTAGTTAAAACCCAGTTTACAATGCACCTTAAAACCTGCTGTTCTGGGTTATTACATAAAACTCTGAAAATTAACCAACTGAAGATAATAAACTGACTGTAAACAAAGAGAAAGTGTTACTTCTATTGTCCAAATAGAGTACTACTGCAAAACATAAATAGCACAAAGGAAAAATAAACCAGATATTTAAAATTTTCAGATGTCACCCTCAAAGGTGACTTCCATAACAGAGGAAAGATAATTTAACTAAAAAAAAAAAAGAGGCTTTCAGATGATGAGAGACTGCCCAAGGATTTGGAAGCCTGCATGAGAGTGCAATTTCTATTTGGATATCACTGCTCTGAGGCACAGGGCACTAATGAAAACCTCAAACGCACCAGTCTCCAAGCAGTGGAAATCTTGATTTATTCAAGGTTGCCCATTTTCTTGTCTACTCTGGTGGTCTCTGACCCTTCTTTGCAATTGCACTGCAGAGTCTACAACTGACATGACAACTACATGCAATAAGATGAGAGATGAATTTAGGGACTTAGAAATACAGGACTTCCATTAACACCTAAACACAGTCACACTCTCCAGCTAAGCAGGCAGAAATACATGGCGAGCCTGTGAAACATCGTTTTAACATGTTATAAATCTGGACCACGAGAACTGATGGGAATTTTGCCATCTACTTTGCAGGGAACAGGCTCGCATCCTTGATGTGAACACTTCACACCACTGCAAATCTTAATCTATTTTACAAGCATTGCTCAGCTCATTGAGATGGCTGAAGCACAACAATGACAGAAAATCTCTTTTTACCTTGAACATGCCTGCCAGTAGATTCGTGATCCTCCCGTTTCCCCTCCTGTGTGGGCTATGTGATACATGACAGGATATGGCTGAGATTGTAAATAGCTGTATTTTAGGCAGGTGTGTCATCTCAGACTAAGTTTTCTCTCAAAATGCAGGCGATATTAACAGCTTCATTAACAGAACGGCTCATTTATGTACAAACTAAATGCCACGCTTTGCATACTGAGCTTGGGATGCATCTCCAAAGCACTGCATTTCGCCAGGCTGTGGGGATGCCACAGGGAAGGATTCCTTTTCATCTGTAGGTTGTTTGGTTTGCTACTTTTGCAGCAGGGTACCAGGAGAAACAGCGGCGCAGCCAGCCAGACCCTACCGCTGAAATCACTGCATCAAGGGGCAAACAAATTTTAAAAAACCAAATAGAATTAAAAATAAAATTAAAAACCATTTCGTGCTGGTCCAGCCTGTCAGTGGTGACACAGCCAACACAGCTGCATAGTCCAGATTCAAGTCCCAGGCTTCCAACCAGCACGGACTGGGAGCCCTGAACACTCACCTTCAGGAAGGGAGGGCTATCTGCTGTCCTTCCTTCCTTCCTAGGCACCTTCTGCATGAGGGAAGGCACAACTCTGGCTACCCCCAGCAGCACCCAGAGGAGAACTCCAGCAGAGAACCGCACTTCAAGCCGATTTCAACATAAGGATGTCTCATGGGGATCTGTCCTTCTGGGATGAAGGGAGAGCACTGAGGGTTTTCTAGTGTGCTTTGTGACGTGTCAGATAATTTGGATAAGGAAAAAGGGGTGGTAAGTCAGGCTTTTTTTTTTTTTTTCTGTATGTCCACATTGAAGATGTGGTGTCTTCAATGCCAGCAGAAAACAACACTCGCTTCGAAAACTCTGGTTTTGAACTTCTCTCTCCAAAGTGGGAAACTAAGCCCCAGGAAAGCTAAAGCCCCATGAGAGAACTCAGCTCCAGAGATTGTCTTTGATTCACCACTCGAGGTTCTTCAGGTGGCTGCACACAAGGGCTGTGCAGTGGATTGCATCTGGAAGTGCACACACACCAGTCCTTCCACAGGAAAACTGAGAGGTGCTGCAAAAGGTGCAAGTTTTCCTCTGGAACACATCCACAGGTTCAGAGCAAGCACGCTGGAGTAGCAATGGCTTCTACGTGTTGCACACACTATCCCACCCACACATGGGTAGTACTTTAATCAGAACTTTAAGAGTTTGTTAAGGATATAAGTCACCTGAAGCACATGAAGCAATTAAAGGCAGGCAGTAGCTCTTTAAAAGCAGGGCTAGGTGGAGGATACTCCCATATCACAAGGAAGGCTTCTGTGGTGGCCACAGTAGCAGAAACAGCAGCTACAAATGGACCATGAGAGACTTGAGGTATGGGTTAATGAGTCATGGATTATTTTGTTTGGGTTTGGTTTTGTTTTTTATTAATGTGGTTATTTTGCTTTCAGCTCGAATGTTTGTATTTAGCCTTGTTTTCCAGGGGCTTTTGTAGTGTTCAAACTCTAAGCTCCTCTTGCAGTAAGCAATTCCTAATTCGAGTGGAGGAAAAGGAAATACAGAAAAGATGTGGCTGCATCCTAGGGACCTGAGCACGCTAGAGACTTTAGGCTGAGGAACTGTGACTCTCCAGTTTCTCTGGACAATAGTTCTAACATTTTCCAGCGGCTCTCCTTAGAAAACCCGGCACGGTGGGCTCCGAAAGCTCGTCTCTAGTTAGCGAGCGATGCGGTCACCGTGAGTTTTGGTCCCCTGACTGCAATCACAGTTCGCGAGAGCCCCAACAGCTGAATCCCCTCCGCACCGCCCGCTCCGCGCCCGTCGGAAGGCGCTGGGGCTGTGTCTGATGCGTCCCCGGCGCCGGGGACCGCCCGTGCCCCGCCGAGCGGGCTCCGGCGGCTGCTCCAGCCCCGCTCCCCGCCGAGGGAAACGCGACCCCCGCCCGCTCCGCTCGGTGGGACCCCGCAGGGCGCTGCCCCGGCCCCCGACGCGGAACTTGGCACAGGGGCTCCTGCCTTCCTCCGTCCCTCCCCGCGGTATCGTCGGATAAGGGAAAGTTGCCGCCGCGGCGGGGTCCGGCAGCCCGAGCGAGGCAGCCGCAGGCGGGGAGAGGGACCCCGAGCCGCGGCCGCCTTCCCTCGCTCCCCCCCGCAGCATCCTTACCCAGCCCCGGCACGAAGGTGTTGAGGAAGAGGCAGATGACGGCCACGGGGAAGGGCATGTAGGGGATGGCGGCGCGCAGGGGGCCCTTCTTCTCCCGGACCTGCACCACCACGCCGCTGGACGGGGCCGTGCCGCTCCGGCTGGGCTCGGTGGCCGCCGCGCTCTCGCCGTCTTTGGGCGAGGGCTCCATGGCCGGCGCGGCCGTGTCCCGCCGGGATCGCGGCTCCCGCTGCCGAGCGCGCTCCCGCCGCCAGGCGCGGCCCCGCCTGCGCGCCCCCCGCGCCGACCCCTCCCCGCCCTCCGCCCGCCCCTCGCGGCGCTGGATCCCGCCCGCATCCCGGTTTATCCCGAGCCCCTCGGCAGCCGTGGTGCTGCCCGGAGCGCTTCCCTGCATCCCGGTTTAGCCCGAGCCCCTCGGCAGCCGCTTCCCTGCATCCCGGTTTAGCCCGAGCCCTTCGGCTTCCCCAGCCGCCGGAGCCGTGCGCCCCTCGCCCCGTCCCGCCTGGGCAGCCAGAGACGGGCGAGGCGCTGTCCCGTTCCCCCGCTGGAATAAGGGAAAGAGCTCCGCATGAGGGAGCGCAGAAGAGGTGGAAGAGCATACCCTGTGCGCCCTTAAAAAGAGAAGGTGTAAGAAAATGTGTAAATTAAACCCACACGCGTTTGTTGTTTGACAATCGCTGCGCTAAGGAGGAAGAGGGAGCCACGAGAGTTGGAAGGCAAAGAAAACTTCATCCCTGGAGAGCTAATCGCAGCTTGGTGTGGAAATGTGGCTTCGTTCCTCGGTGCCAAGAGACGAAACATGGCTTTGTAGGGCTGGTAGTTATTGTTTAGCACAGAATTCAGTGGGTGAAATGGGAACAAAACTTGAGCGTGTCTAGGTAAAAAACAAACAACCGCAATAATTGTCCCTGTATATGGGATTCAGCAGAGAAAACGGGGAAAATATTAAAGGCATTAATCCTGATATAAAGTGTGAGACATACACAGGGTCTTTCCATGAGATAGAGGATCGTCTGTGTCTTGCTGTGTATTTTGAAGCTGCAGTTTTGCCCAAAAAAATTCCTGCAAGGAATTTAGATTCCAAGAGAAACCTTGAACTACTTTATTTATGCCGCTTGAATACCACCTGACAAATGCCCTATTCAACAGTTTAATTGACTAAAGTACAAATTAGCACAACGAAAAGGTTGGGTAAACTAAATGAGGAAAAGGCAGAATCTTCTTCCTAGGTTACATAATTTTATTTTTCTACTAACTGGGCTTGAAACCACAAAAACATAGACAACCCATGTAAATTCTCTCATCTTTAACAACAACAGGTTTTCTTTGCTTATCTTCTTATCTCTTTATTTTCTTTGCTTATCTTTTGGCTTGTCTTCTGAGTGCATTTCATCCAAAAAAAATCTTCTTTTTTTGATTAAGCACGAAGTTTAGACATGTTTCTGAAATATATTAACTAGTCTGGCTTTTTGGGGAGGGTTTTTTGGGGTTTGTTGGTTTGGGGATTTTTTTGTTTGGTTTTTTTGTTTTGTATTTTTATTTTGTTCAGTTTTTTATTTAATGGTGACATTTATTTCCATCTGAACAGTTCATGACAGCCTAGACTCTGTATTGCCTAGACACAAAGCTATTGGAGAGCTGCACTTTCTCTTGGAAAGATCCAACATAACTGATGTGGACTCTGTATTTCTCTGCTGGTTGATCAAGCCACAGTCAGATGAGAAATCCTTATGGTATGAATACGGATTAATTAGAGCCTGTGCAAAGCAGAATCCCAGTTGGAACACAATCAGTAACTTGCAGTGACACAATTCTCCATAGGTCCTGGGAATTGTGTGTGGGTGAGCCCACACTACCTACAGTAAAAGCAAGCCAGAGGCCACTGTGAGAGCAGCCCAAATAGAAAGTCAAAGACGGAGATTAATTAAAACAATATTTTGTCAGAAATACTTAACAACAAGTTGGCTTTTATGGAACACTTCCCTGGAATATCTCAAAGCCTGTGACAAATGCGAGCTAGTTCATTTACTTCTCCAAGATTAGCTGGCAGTATGCAAGGCTTCCTCTACCCGCTGTTCAAATGCCACCGCTCCCAGACTGAGCCGCGTCGTTAATTTCGTGCTGCTGGAAGTGCTCGGGCGCCTCAGGCAGAAGTTATGACTGCCTCCCCAGGGTTTTAAGGATACCAGGGTGTAACAAGTTGTGACATTCCCAAGATTTTCTAAACAAGGGAGTTGGTGGCAGCATTACTCTGCTGAGGCGCCACCAGTGCTGCGTGACAGCCGCGCGGAGCATCCCGAGCTGAGCACCCGCGAGCTGTGTGGTGTTACATTTTAGGGCTTCCCTCTGGCCCGGGAGACAGGGCTGTGCTGGAGAGCTTCCACCAGGGAAGGCAGGAATCCATGGAAAGGTGTGCTGGGACCTAAGCAAGGACATGTGGCCCAGGGCTGAATATTTTTTTAATTATGAAAATAAGGTTATGGTTTATAAAAAGCGGTGATATTTGTGCGTGCTAAGAATACTCAGATTTCCTCAGATCTAATCTTTTAAAATGTTCATTTGGCTTCTCAGCTTACAGAACTGCTATGTGTATATAGATATATATATATAACATTATTTTTCTGCAGTTGAGACAAAAAAAATGTTGTTTTTTTTAAAAACGACAAATCTAACATCACCTGAAGTGGTGTTACAGACCATGGAACTCCCCTGGCACACCAGTATGCTGCCACACAGGGCTGGGAACGCATCCTCCCCCAGACTTCTCTCTGGAGAAGTGCTGCAGGATGCACTGTAAAAGCTGAAGACAAACAGTGCTGCTGTGTCAAGGGCAGGCCCAAAGGAAGCTGAGACAGCTGAATCTCCTGGATGTCCGCTGGAAGAGTAGGTGGTGCTGGCCCATGTGGCCACAAAGACATCCTGCAGGTGGCCGGGACCTTCCACGCTCTTGTAGCCCTAAAAACCAGAGGAGCCTGGCCTCTGACTCCCTCCAGTGTGGCAAAGAGTCGAGTGTAGCTGACTTGTATTATCTGCTCCTCGATGAGCAGGCATGGACAGAAGCTGCGTGTGAAGCAGCCTTGTCTCAGTGCTGACCAGGCTTGGGCTGGACTTTCTGGTTGACAGTGATTGCCAAGGCTTTGTGTGAGTTACACTGCACGTGGATGCTGCTGGGGCTTTGGTCAGTATCCTGAGAATTCCATACCCATCAGGCCTGAGGGACTCCAGCGTGTGGCTCACGGCCACCAAACACCCAGTCAGAGGAGAATAATATGCCAGCAGAGAGCAGGGGAAGGGGTTGGTTATGGTCACTAGCTGACTTTCAAGGAGCTGTCATCGGAGATTTTATGATGGGAGTTTTTCCCTTTGTTTTCCACAGAGTCTAAACAAGCTGTATCACAAACATTTTGCAGGTATGGACATTCTGAGTTGTACACTAAGCAATGAGGGGAGTGTTGTCAGGCTAAAGGGAGCTTAAGATCAGATAGTTGTTTTAGTTTACCCTGCAGCTGTAGAACGACCTTTTCTTTCCCTGCTTGCCCTAGTATTTGTGATGATCTTGTGGAGAATTGGAGATTCTGCAAAAGGAAGGGATGGTGCTTCTCTGTCGCAGTGCTCTGAGAACTGGGCACACCACAGGCTGCCTCTGACTTTGGAAAGGGAGAAAAAAAACTCCTGCAAATGGAATGAACAGCAATGACATACCCACAGCAGCCAGGGGTTCATCTGCTTTAAACACACCCCACTCCTGAGCTTGGGTTCTTTCCAAGGCAGCCTTGAGTATCTCACAAGGATGTTAAGAGATACAAAAATAGATGCAAACACAAATCATTAGGATTGTTATTAACAAAGACAATAAGGAGCCAAGCAGAGCTGCTGCTCACTAACCATCCCTGGGGGACAGGAGGAGCCCTGCAGTCTGCACTCCAGAGCACCAGAGTAAATCCAGCATGGCTCCACACGCTGTGACTTAAAGCAGAGCTTGGCTCAAGGAGTACAGCACCCTCCTAACAGAAAAGATCAATTAATTTCATTCATGTGCAGGAGGTTTGAGTTTTGTTTGTTGGGTCTGCCACTAGAAAATCCATCGTAGCAGCTGAAACTGGGGCTGGCACAGCCCTGTGTCCTCACAGAGACAAATGCAGCTCTGTGCAGAGGAATGATTTACTCAAGTGCCACTTGTGGCCCATGTCAGAACTGAGACTGTCATGAACCTGAGACCTCATAAATTGCTTTCATCTGACAAATGTCAGACAGTCACATGAGGCTGGGTTTGTGACTCAGTGAGCTTTTCCTGGTGCAAATGAGAGCTACACTTGTTGCTGACCTAGTACCTGAGTATATCCTGCACACACAAGACTTCCCACTAGTTAAAAAAAAGGATTCTTTGTGTCCAGTCTGGTGGCAATCCTGTATTGATTCCACTGGGAGCAATAGTAGCTTCACATTTATTAATTATTCTTCTGTTCCATGGGTGTCAAAACAACAGGAAGTGTTAGTTTCCATAAATTTCTATTAGCTTAAGACATTTCATATTGGCATTTACAGCTGTGTCCTGCTGTGTCTTGAAAACATGTGATGGTACCAAGATCACCAAGAAATGCTTAGGACTCCAGGACAAACCTGGACAAATCCCCTGGCTGCTGCCCTCCTTTCCAGGCTTCAGTTAAAGCATCCCTTCATCCTTACAGCCTGTGCAAAATGAATTGCAGTCATTTCTGGGAAACACGAGGATCTCATCACAAGAGTCTTTATGTTCTAATGCCTGTAGCTGCTTGTCTTTCTTCTCAGCTCAGTGTTCATGCAGTTGTTCTTCCTTCAAACAGCTTTGGACTGTTCCATGTTGCTCCATGTGCCTGTGCCAGGCTCTGTAACATCCCCTAAATTCACCCAGTGTGAGCTGTGGTGCTCAGAGAGAGAAAAATCCCCAGTAAGTAAATTCTTCCAACAGAGAAACTGGGAAAATAGTCAGGAAAATCTGTACTTATCATACCAAAGACAAGATAGGTGAGGAGGGAGGAACTAGAGGCACTAGAGAAACACTGTGGACAGGCCCAAAGCAGTTCTTCAAGCACAAACATTCCCTTTCCCCTTTCTGAGGCATTCATGCTTGCCCTGAAAATAGAGCAGACACCCCAGTCCCTAGTTTGTCCTCCTGCATTTGGAGTTTTCCAGGAGATGTGAGATATTAATGAAAATCTGGAGCTCAATCTATTGATTATTGCACCACAGCTTTGTGTTTGGGTCTGCCTGCAGTTCAGCTGTGGGTTGCTGTTTTAAACTCGTATGACATAGGCTTAATGTCAGTCTTCATTTGTGCAGATGATTTGGCAGCACCTCTAGAATGATCTCTAGAGATTCATTCTGGAATTTACCTGTGACTGTTATGGGTTAACAAGGATGTTAACCTTTACTGAAACCATCAATAGTGTCAGGCAGCTGCATCCTGTAAGATAAAGAATCTTTTTGTACCCTGCTTGTCCAATGGAAGTCCTTTGCTCTGAATTGTACCCCGTTGCTAATTTTCTGCCACTGAAATAATGTTCTTTGTCTTAATCTTTTGTTTGTCCTTCCCTGTCATTAAGTCTTTTGGGTGGGAATGGACAAAAATCACAAAACTTTGAGGCAGGTCTTAATTTATTTTCAAACACTCACAAAAATCTATAGGAAAGAAAAGGAGACCCTTGCTCTATGAATTCTATGCTACCTGCATTTTTTTTCCCCTCATTTCCCTTCTGTCATTGGAACAAACATACTTATGGAGTGTGGCATGCACATTTTCTGAAAAATCCCTTTGCCCAGGATTTTTTTTTTTCCTGAGAAACCTCAAAGAAGAAAGAAACAAATCAGATAGTAATTGCTATCTCCTGTGTTGTGCTCATCTGGGATGTGTTTGGAGATTGTTTACCCACAGGTGGTTGTTTCATTGGATTCTGGTGTGAGTTGTTTTCACTCTTTGGCCAATTGGGGCCAAGCTGTGTTGGGACTCTGGAAAGAGTCACAAATTTTCATTATTATCTTTTTAGCATTCTGTAAGTATCCCTTCTGTATTCTTTAGTATAGTTTAGTTTAGTATTCTTTAATATAATATAGTATCATGAAATAATAAATTAGCCCTCTGAGAACATGGAGTCAGATTCATCATTCCTTCCTGCCATGAGGGTCCCAGCAAATACAATAATGGAGAACATCAGGAAGGCTATAAACACATCGAGAGCACTACAAACACCAGCTGCCAGTGTCACAGGGGGTGATCTTGTGGCACTGGCTATTTGTTTCGCTGCAGATTATTTTTTAAGAGTCTTGACTGTCTCTATCCCCATTTGAGCTTATGGACTCTCTCTCATACTATTTACAAGTTCCCTTTTCCTCTTTTTCATGATGTAACCTCGTTGCCCCCTTGTACAGCACCTTTCTCTGTGAATCTTTCTGCCTTGCAACATAGCATAACACTTTATTACTGATTTAGCATTCTGTGCGCTTCCATGGTGCTCTTTGATTAGAGCAATGCTCCCCAGCACGAACTAATTATTGATCCCAGGCATTATGGGATGCTCCTGGGCACTTGGTTTTTGTAAGTGTGGGTAGTACAGTTTCTAGGTGTTAGCTCTTGTGACATTTAGTACTTTGGATTATTCAGTCCTCTCACACCACGGCTCAGTAGATCAGTTACAGTGTTTGGAAATGCCCAAGGCTTTCTGGCTTAAAGTATTTGTGTTTTCCACATTTATTCCTACACCTCACAAAATACAGTCTCCTTCCCCCCTTCTTTTCTGCTGAGGGGAATCTCCTTGCCAAACCCAGTGTCTCCACATGCTGATCCATTTTTCTCTTTCAGCCTTGTCCTTCTGGTAGCAGCCTTATTCCAACACAGCCAAATTGCTGCTGAAGGCCAAGAGGAGACCCTGTTCCTTTAATAATTTTTAGCCTCACCCAAAAAAATCCAATTTCCTTACGCAGCTGTGGAAGTTCTGTCTTGCAGCTGGTGGAGAGGCAGATTCTTCAATCATTCCAGGAATGATCAACTCTGCTTTAAGTTGAGCATTTGTTTCTATGGTTAAGTTTAGGTGAAATCTGTAGGGAAAATTAGGTATCTTTATCCCTTTGGCATCCTTTCTGCTTTTCCCTCTTTGGAGGACAAGCATCTCATGGTTTAGAACACTTTGTGCGAAGTAGAACCAAGCATCTGTGTGTTTGGTTTCTGAGTGAGTCTATTTTGCCAGAGACTATAATTTAAAAGCTGAGTGCTGCTACCATCATGCTCTGGTCAGGGCTACTCTGAAGGACATAGGAAGGATTCAAAAGCCTAAAGTAAATCGCAGCAGAGCTGCAGGTGATGGAGAAATACCACTATTCATAGGGGAGCACTAATGAGCAGCAGGAGGCAACTGAAATTATGTGGCAGGGAAATAATCAGTCTGTGTAATGAAGCACCTTTAAATTCAGGCGCCTGAAGGATTAAACAATCCTGAAAGGTAAGTGGGAATGGATTACTGAGTGGATTTAGTGGCTTTAGGATGTCTGAGTTACAACTTAAGGCAGTGTTTGGACAGATGAGATTCCCTTCATTTTACACTTGCATTGGCCCCCTTTAAGGTCACTCTTGGAGATGTTTTCTAGTAGGAGTGTGAGATGAGATGGGAGCTTTTTGCACTCAGTCTGTTTCTCTGAGATTAAGTCTGAGGGAGGCAAATGATGTTCTGTGGCTTGGGAAGCACGGCAGTCTATCAGGTGAACTACTGCAAAGCTGTCACGCTCTCCCTTAAATGAAATTGCTCCTTAGATCAAATTTTTTGCCTCTTATGTAGTACCTTTTACTTCTCAATAAAAGCTGGTTCAGACAGGTTCATAAATGTTATGTATTGTGAGACAGCCCTTTCAGAAAGCTGAGAAATAGAGAAGCGTATGCTGCTCCCCTTTTTTGGGATTTGCTTGAATTGTGATGGTGACAGAGGCTGGTTTTACCAGCACACATAAATTTTGATCCTGGAGAAAGGTATCCATCTATTTGACAGCTGTGAGGAATCAAATTTACCAACAAAGGAACAGTGGAAAAAGAGTTCTCTTCTTTGTAGTGTTCTACCTCTTATCTGGAGGGACCAATAATAAAAATTAGTTAAAGGTCCAAAGAGTGAGTCACTCAGCCTTCTTCTCTCTGCTGCAGTTGCCCATAACTTTATAGTCTCAGCTGGATGGAAATCAGTAGCTCGTGTGACACAGGTCACATCAGATGAATGTAAGCCATAAGCACTGCTGGATAGCTCAGGGGTTTCCAGCAGGATGGGGAAAGTTACATATGGAATAGAAGATGTTTTGTGTTCTCTTAAGCACGGCTGCCTGGGCTCTGCTCCCTGCTGAAGGCTTTGTCCAGCCTTTTGTGGGACAGCAGTAGATTTCCAGCCTGTTCCAAGGTGTAGATATCCTCAGCAGGAGTTTAATAGCAGTTTAAAGCAGGCTTGCTGAGAACAGATGAAGGGTTTTGCCTGAGTATTGGTTTCTCTGGGTCTGGATTGAAGGCACTTGAGATGGTAGTTTCATGTTTGGACTCAGGTGTTTATTATTTCTTATCAGTAAAACAGTCTCACAACCATGAGCTCAGCAGCAAGGCAACAAATGGCTAACTATCTCTTGTTACAAGGTCTTTTAAAGCTAAACTATCCAATTAAGAACTGACACCTAGATTATTTTCCCTTTTAACCCAGTAACTGATCCCACAGAGCCCACAATGGGGACTTTTCTGCCCAATTACAAAACACCACCCAAACCCACGAAGAAGGAGGAAGAAGCAGCATGAAGAAGAAACCCAGGATTTCTCCTGTGCCCTCCATCTTGCTTCCATCCATGATGTACTAAAAATCCCAAAACCTAAATTTCTCACCTAAGTGATACATCTACACTACTCTCTATAATCTATTTCACACTTTTCTGGATTCTAGTCTATCTTGAAGTCTAGGAAACTTTCTCCATCAGTGAGGGTCAAAGTCAGTGCTCCCCTGGGGGTCAGGACACCCCAGAGCAGACAGAGAAATATTCCTGGTGCCATGAGTTCCCACACCTGAGGAATGTTTTCTTGAGATCACTGATGGTCAGCAATGTGTAAGAATTTCAGGGGGTTTTCTGGTATCACCCACTGGACTTCAAGCTTCCAGTAGGGATGGGACTCGGTGACAGGGCATCCTGTGATCCAAAGGGGAGGCCTCTTGTTATGGCCTCTTGTTATCTCCTTCAAGAGGGAGAAGTTTTAGATATGCACTGTCAACTATTCACTGCAACATGAACTTTCTCTGCTGCCAATTCTTTCTCTCCCTCGTGAGCAAGCAGGGGACTTAATTTTCTGAGACTGTGCTTGCTCGTTTTGCAAATGCTGCACTGACATACAACAGATTGTGGCAATGTTCTGCAGCTATTAGGAATTAAAATAGGAGAAAAATGGTATTTTTAAGCTTGTTCAGCAAAAGAAGAAATTGCAAATCTTCACTCGAAGCTTAATGCAGCCAACTAATGTTGGCAAGAGTTGTGAATGTAGAAGGGAAGGTTGTCATAATCAGGAAGGCAGTAATGACAGAAGCTGCTGCTCAGGCACTGGGAGCTGACATTAGCAGTGTGCATGGGGACTGAAAGTCCTGTTGGAAGTGGACTCAAGCACGGACACATGGGAAGGAAGGCTGGTTCATTTGTTTTAGCAATTCATCCAGCTGCAAAAGGCTTCTGGTGCTGTCAATGTGCTATCAGTCTAACCACTGCCTGCTAAGCTATATTTATTTTCTTCCTGAGATCCATCTACTTCTTTTTTATTTCTCCTGCCAGAGCTGGAAGATTACTTTAAATTGCTTTTTGGTGTAGAAGAACACCTGCTTAAATTCCTGTTAATCTAGAATGGGATTAATGTTGCATTTGCTGGTCTTGAGTTATTCTCGCCCACAGGAAGCCTATACCTGGTACACTGATTTAAAGAGATGAGTCAAGTGCAAGGGGGACTGGGCAGGAAGCATTCCCAAAACCCTGAGAGGGGTGTTTGTGGTGGAAATTATTCTGTTTCTGGATTTCTTAGGCAAAAAGGGGTAGCAGCTAAATAGATGCTGGATAGAGGACTATGGTGAGCTCAGGGAAGGACCGCCATGGCTGCTTTTGGTTTTCAAAGGCTTAAGGACAGCCTGCAGTTTTCTACCCTTGAATAAAAGTGCCTAATTCATTCTGAACCACTTTATTTCAGGGAGATTGCAGTTTTCAGTGGTGCTTTCCATCCCGAAGTGATTTTTCTGTGCTAGAGGAGCCCTAGGGCTGTTCGCTGAGGAAATCTGCACTGGGCTCTGGGTCACAAATAGCGGGCAAAAAACGTCACTGTCTGATTCTCCTGGGCTCTATAGGAATGCTGGCTGAGGCAGCTGGAATACTTATTATTGATATGGTTGTAGGGAATTGTCCAGCCATGTCAGAGACTCAGAGATTCAATTACATGATCTCACCCTAAGCAGTCTAGTGCCTTATCTGCAAGGCCAGGGCACATTCCTCTTGTGAAACCCTTACTCTGGTTGCTTGGGAAACTTTGCCCCAGTGTGCTTCTGCATTGAACAGATTTCTCTGTTAGATTTCAAAAAGAGCATTTCAAATGTCCAATAAAACTGGAAAATCCATGCTCAACAGATTAAAGTATGGGTCTCCATTTAGTCATTATTGTTGGTGAAGTCATAATTTCCTGAGCCGTTCCTGTGTGTCCTTAATGAACATCTCTGTTCTGTGTCCACCCCCTCGCTGTGCAACTGGAGCTGTGGGGTTTCTCCTGGTTTTTTGGATCCCTCACAGACCTCAATATGCACCAGCACCTCCCCAGCCCACCAGGTCCTGGTCACCTCTGGTCTCTCTGGTTGTTTTTTTTTAACACTCTGGTCCCCAAAAAGAGGGTCCACATCCCTGTTACTCAGCAGCAACACAAAGTGCTGTGGACAGCAGCTTTCCCCAAAGGTGTTTGCTGCCTTTTGAGATGGACACCTTGAAAAGGACTGCAACTTAGTGAAATAGTGAAATTTTTCCCTGTAAGAAGCTGTATCCTCAGGCATTCAGCCTTCCTGAACATTCAGCACAGCTTTTTAGTGAGCTCAGGCAGGGCTTATTTCACTCAGCTGTCCATGTGGAAGTGGCAAGGGTGAAGCATGATGGACCTCACTCCTTTGATTCATATGCTGCTGGGTTTTTTTGTATTTTTGGTTTGGTTTTTTTCCCCCTTTTTTTTTTTTTTTTTTTTTTTTTTTTTTTTTTTTTTTTGTTAATGGCTTGATTTTTCTGAGACAGATCCCATCTGGCCCTGATGTTTTGTCAGCCTTGTGACATTCTAAAAAATTTTCTAACTATTCCTGGCATTATCTCAATTTCTGACTATTTCTGCTTTCTTCCCAAAAATGTATGGCTGTTCTTGGCATCTTCTCCACATTCCCCATTCCTTATAAACATTGCACAGAAAACTTGTTTTATCCATGTCTGCTTCTCCTGTGTATAATTTACCTTTCTACTCTGCAGAAGAGCTGTCCCCTCAGACATGCCACATTCCCAGCTATCTGTAATTCTTCCTTGTCAGAGGGAGCAGTAGTTCTGTCAGCCTCCACTTGCTGCTTTGCCCATCAGCTTCCTGTACACTTCTGATTTTTGTCTCTCTTTGGAGGTTTCTGCATGGGATTTTGATCCCAAACTGCCTTGCAGCACACGGAAAAGGAATACTTGTTATTGGAAATTTTGAGGTGTTCTTTTCATTTCCAAAACAGATTTATTTAATACAAGAAATCCTTAAAACTGCTTTCAAATTACCTAAGTGTGGAAAACATGCCTCCATGGGAAGAACAACAGAAGACTTGATTGCTTTGCATAAATACCTATATGGAGAGAGGTGATCTGAGAGGGGGTAAGGCTTTTCAGCCCTGTCGGCAAAGGCACAAGCAGATGGCTACTTTGCCATCTAAACATTTCTTAGAGTGACCTGTTTGATGTCTGTCTGTCTCAAATATCTCTGTTCCCCTTATTAATTAACAGCATTCAGCATTCCCATGGGTAGTTCTGAAGTAGTTTGCTGCTGTACCCCAAGCTCTACTCTCTCTTTACAATTAATCTGGAGCTCTTTGGCCAGTTCATAACCTTGAATATTTCCTTTTTTTTTTCTTTTGAGGTATTGAGACAGTCTTCTCTCTGTCTCCATAATCTTAATGCTTCTTGTTCAGCTGGGGAAGCTTTCCAGCCTAAGTGATTTCTGTGCACATACAAAAGGTATCATGACCTCACCCACTGGCACATTTCCAAGGTTTTGGTGTGATGGTTGAACTCTCTCCATGCCTACTCATCAGTGCCTCCAATTTACTGGAGAATTAAGAATCCAGGTGGTGTGCCTGAAAGACACAGGCAGCAAACAGGCCTTGAAATTGTGAGTCTGCAAAAGTCTGGCACTGCTGTGACAGGGACTGAAGTGATTTGATGATTCTGTCAGCCTAGCAACACGACAGTACTTCAGGAGAGTTGGAAAAACTGACTCCGTGTTTTTCCCTTGTCAATAAGATTTGTTATTTGGTGTTTGCTAGCCTTTCTGTAAGCTTGAGAGAGACTCCTGCCAGAAGTGTTGGAGTCGGAGTAAACTCCCCTGCATTCTCAGGGGGAGGGGGAAAATCAATCTGTACACTGAAATAAAATCATAATTAGGAGCATTTGGAGGGACTTTATGCAGCGGAGCAGTCCAGTGCTGTGCTGTGCCCTCTAATGAACCACTTTTAGCTTGGCTTTCCAAGGATATTTTTGTGAACCTGTCTCGATCTACAAGATCTTGATCTTTTAGATACAGGCAAGATCTCTGACCTCTTCCTTCCCACAAGAGTAGATTGCGTCTGTATCTGTGCTAATTCCATAATGACGTGTTTTCTACTGTAGTATCATATTTTGGGACTTTCTCAGTAGTGCTGGCCAGTGGCAGAGAACATCCCATAAAACCCATATGGGTCTGTTGGATACCAAGGTTGCACCAATGGTTTCTCAGTAGGGCTGGGGAGTAGCAACAGGAGGAATATTGGGATTTGTAGGGGAATTTGAGTGGGTAGGATGTCTCTCTCAGTCTCTTAGCAACAGCAGGCCCAGCAGGGTATGGCACTGCTTGCAGGGGGTGTGCAGTCCCCTTTGGCAGAGAAGAAGAGCAGAACTTCAGCACTTCAGGGGATGGGGAAAGGAGGGGAGGAAGTAAGAGCATGAACCTGGGGGAGAAAGGATGAAAGGCAGCTTACCTGGTACCCAGCCAGCAGCGAGCAGCTTGTTCTTTTAGCAGCAATGGGATGGCAGTGGGGAAAAGGTGTCCTAGGCTGTCCCAAAGCATGGTGTGTGCAGCTTTGGGCTTCATTTCTATCCCTTCCCCTGAATGCTCCCCATGGGGCTTTTGGCATGGGTGGGTGTCATTAGTGAATGGCTGAGTGTGGTATTTGCTCAGTCCCCAGGATAAGGAGGAATTGAAAATCTGACTCCATGTTCTTAGAAGGCTAATTTATTATTTAATAATAACCACATTCCAAAGCAGCAAAACACAGGAGAAGCAAATCAGACAAATATTGTTTTCATTTTTCTGAGGCTTCTCAGCTTCCCAGGAGAAAAACCTGGGCAAAGAGGATTTTTCAGAAAATGTGACAGTGACAGCTGAGCTGGGAAGTACTTCTGCTGCCCTTGCCTGCCCCCAGAACATGCCTGGCTGCCCTGTGCCCTCCAGCACAGCAGGGTAACCCCAGCAGCTCCTCCCCAGCCCATCCTGCTGCTGCAGCACAGAGCACTGGGAGATTGCAAGAGCACAGGCCAATGCTGAGCTTTGGTGCATCTGCCACTCAGATCTTCCCTTTGCATTGTAAACTCCTGCAGAGCTGGCTTCTGAGGGTCTGTCCCAGTGTATTTCATGGGCCTGGGGAGTTCAGTGTGCAACACTGTGTTTTGCAGCTGAATCTGTGATCCTCTGTGCTGTGATGATTGTGGTGATGCCAATGTGCATATTGGAACACAAGACTGAATCACACATGATCAGTCATTTCCCACTTTATTGCTCTTCTGAAATATGGGGTATGTTTGCTATCTAGCAGGTAGGCTGTGTTTTTTTCCTTAATGTAAACAGTGGGCTTTTTGTATATAAAATACCCTAAGTCATCATGGGAAGGGAGAGATGAAGAAAGGAGGATGGGACATGAATACCAATGTTCTGCTTAACCTTCTTTCTCCTTCTGAAAAAATATCAATGCTTTTTTTTGGTCAGGAGTGGTGCAGTTTGCCTCTTTATGGCTGGAGAGGCATTGTGTTAAATCCATTATGAAACATTATAGGTGGTGATGGTGGCAGCATAATGGCAGCTTCCAAAGACCCTCTTTTTCATAGCTGACAGGTTGATGCTGAATTAAAGTGTCTGCAGAATGGCAGTATTATTTCTTTCATTGGTTTCTCTTTTTTTTTCTTTTTTAATGCCACATTAACACATAAAACAGAAAAGGAAAAAGGATTCTCTCTTTTGCTGTAAACCCTCTCTTTGTGGCTGTTAATGGCAGTGGGAATGATGACATGCAAAGTATTACATAAGGCAAAACCAGAACGGAAAGTCAGAGTTGTAGTCTCAGCTGTTTATCCTGGCACTGGCTGTTATAGTTCAACCTCAGCTTCTCTCCAAACACAGACCCTGAATTCTCTTCAGAACTGATCCAGAATCAGCTCTGAGCACAGTGACAAACCTCAGCTCTCCTGTTCAACATGTTGACATTCACCCATGACTGCAGAAGGTGTATCTGCATTCACTCTCCTTCCAAAATACCCCCAAAATGTAAGTTTTTAAGGTGACTGGTGTTATTTTCTAAGGGGAAATCCTTCATTGCTGGCAGCCTGAGAGACTGTCTTCCACATCTGATTTCTCTTGAGGGAGTCTTATGCATCTACAGCATATCTGCAGCTACCACTGGTTCCAGATGTAACTGAGGGTGCACTGAATTGGGAAGAGACCTGACCCTTGGCATCTCTAATTTAGGCTGTCCTATGCTTGGCTTCAGGATGTGTTCCTGTGTGAATTGATCTGTGCAATAGCTACAGGGGAAAGGTCTTTTACAGTTCTCCTTATGCTGCAAGTCACTGCAGTATCTGTTCCAATATTGGATGTGAATTGTCCTGTGTTGCACTGCTGCCATGTCTGACTGTGCTGTGAATCAGGCAGTGAGAGAGAGCAAAAACAGAGCTGGGGCCATTTGCCCATCGGGGTTAAAAGGAGAAATGAACAAAAATGAATATACTGGAAAGGAAAGAAGGGATGTATGTGGATGAACCTTCAAAAGGAAAGCTCCTCATCTGTGATTGTAGTGATCTGTGAGTGGTGAGAAGCTGATGTGTCAAGGGAGATAATGGAAATATCTGGTAAAGGAACTAAAAATCAAATTGTATTTGTCAAAAACATCTGAAAGCATGTAGCCAACTGGCAGACCTGCTAGGGCTCCATAAGCTCCTTTAATAAAATCAGTAGCTACTTCCAAAATGCAGCCAGCTTGATTCCCAGACTGAAAGGTGCTAGGTAGGATCCTGACAGCCTTTTGTCAGGCTGGGGTTTCCTCCAGAGAGCAGGAAATTCTGTTTAAATGCTGACTAAAAAAATTCTGTAAGAAACCTAGAAGAAAATAATAGCTAAAAATCAGCAAGACTCTTTAAAAGGAGATTGATCTGCTGTCATATATATAAATTGATGATGCTTCAAACTACACTAGTGAGAAATTTGGCTCCTTAGCCCTGCATTTGTCTTTTAAGATTGAAAAATTGAGGACTTACTCTGAAAAACATTGAGTAGGAAGACTATAGAAGCTCACCATTACTTCTGAAGCATGACTGTGCCATAACATTGGCTTTGAAATCCCTGAGTCTGTCTTGCAGCAGAGACTCTGACCCACGGACTCATCCTCTGCCCAAGAAACGGGTTCTGTCTCTCACGTCAGCCAAGCAAGAGAAAAGCTACAAATAGTGCTGAGCTGACAGTTCTGCTGCTGGTGCCAGAGACAGGACAAAACCCAGCTCATTGCCCTGTGCTTGCTGCTTCATCAGTAAAGATAAGATTTACAAAAGCATGTAGAACAGATAAACTGAGTAAGACTCCCTTCTGTAAACTCAGAATTCCCATTTGCTTTTTAAGGTGCTTCCAGCAAACTCTGTTTCCAGAGTTCAGAGGAGATGCTGTCAAAACATTTTGTGTTTCTTGTATTGCCCAGGCAGTGTGGAGAAGGAGAGGCCAGTGATTTCCACAGCTTTTTCATGAGCAAAGGGGAATGGCAGCATCATCACTGAATTTCTCTGTGAGGCTGATCTAAGGGAGGGTGAAAACTGACTTGCAGCTGGTATTTGTATCAAGATGGAAATTATCCTCCCATTTCTTTTCACGTAAAGTGGAGTTCTGAAATCCGTACTCAGCCAGAAGTCCCTGGACAGTGTAAAGGAGGCTCACCGTAAGGAGCACACCCACTTCTGACTGAGCAGTGCTGCTTCTACGTCAGGGCTTTGGTTTTCTCACTTGGATGCTCTGAAACAATTGAAGGGTTTTGCCCACTGTGATTTAACTAGGTTTGAGATTGAGCTGGAACTCTGGGTCGTGGCTGTGTGCACCTAAAGGCTGAATCTGAGAGGGACCTCTCCATCCAGGAGCCTCCTCTAGGGCAGATTCATTATTTAATGAATGAATTTATTAATTAATGGCTCAAAGTGAGCTTCACAGGGTGGCAGTTCAGGAGAAGATTTCCCCAGCAGCACAGGTGGTGCAGCCACTGTCCCTGGAGCCTTTCAGAAAAGGACTCAGGGCCATGTTCCAGCTGACCAGGTGCTGTTTGGTCATGGGCTGGACTCGACCTCGGAGGTTTTTCCATCCCGACTGATTCTGTGCAATGCTCTTCACTTTGTCCCTACAGACAGCTCAGGAGCCAGCAGGTCTCATTCTAACATGACTCAGAAATGTGAGCAATCCTTTGCACATCAGGTGCCTCTTTGTTTGCATCAGTGCACAAGCTGTGCTGGCTCTGCCACGTCCCTGAGTTTTATTTACTGCTCTAGTCTTACTCAAAGTTCCACCTTTCCTAAATGACCAGATGCTGAAGCATTTGAATTTCCTTCTCTTTCAAATTCAGCAGCTCCACTTGACCTTTTAAAGCACAGATACCAAACCAGCGTTTAAACTAAATGCCATTTCTAAGCAAACACCCACAAAGTTATTAGGCATTTGCTCAACAGAGTACATCCAAGTTACATTAAAAGGACCAAGCTGAGACCCATCTGCTTTTTAAATATTAATTGGCTCAGTCCCCAAAACCAAAAGTGCTATTTATTTTATTTTTTTATATAATTGGGAGTTGTGATTATCTTCTGAGAAATTTTACAAGAGAAGATGAATTTAGCTCTCTGGCAGTACTTGGCATGACCCACAGCTGTTTCTAATGTGACTGCCTGGCTAGGAGAATGTGTTTTTAGAAGTACTCTAAAGTGCAGTTAGTAGTAATGCAGAGAGGATTATGCTTGCTTTTGCAGGATCAGGTTTGCTCTCCTAATGGAAGGGAAAAAGAAACTCAGCTTAAAACTTCATCTTGGGTAAACTTGGGAAATGACGTGGCTTTCTGTGGGGAGGACTTTACACTGAAGCAGAATAAAACTTTAAAATTAGTCAGTTTTTAATGCAAAGAGGAAATTGAACAGCTTCAGAATGAAAACTGCTTTGTGGCATTTTCATGCTATCAAGAATTGTTTTGGGAAACTGTGCCAATGGTTAATTTTTAACATGAACTACTGGGTTTTAATTTTTTAAATGATCATTATTAGCTTATATTTTGGAGTTAGAAAATCAAATGCTTTTCTAAAAGCATCTTTACAAAAGCCTCTCCAAGTTGCAACCCTGTAAAAAGCTTTACCTTTTGTTTTTCATCAATGAACTCTACTGCACAGTCCTGAGGAAATACTTGAGGAGTATCTGTGTTTAGGTGAAAAAAGCAGAGCTAATTTCAGTAATTTAGTACCTGCATCTTTGTTAAGGAAAACAAAACTGCTGTATTATAAAACAATACATGTTGCTTGGACAATGAAATGTTATTCTCTTTGGAGCTAATGATGGGTTTGCTCCTACTGCAGTAAATCCAGTATTCTTTTTAAGAGGTCACAGGCATGTTCAAGAACTTTTAAGAGGCAAAAGATAGGCCCAGTAATTTGGACTAAATATATATATATATTTTAATAGCCTTCCATTTTGGATGAGCCTTCAAAACTAATCCAAACTTGGCCAACTTAGTAAGGATGGGTCACTGAAAAGTGCCCAAGCTGTAAGACATCAAATGTAAGGAGACATTTCAATCCAAAGTCCTGCAACCAGCTCTCCTTAAAGGATCTATATACACAAACACAAACAAATTTGTCATTTCTCCCTCAGAGGAGGTGTTCTCTGAGCCTTCCCAGCACACAGCTCCAACAGCTCACTCAGGGAGCTCCAGCCTGGATTTCTCACCAGTTGATCTGAGGCCAAGGGACCAGCAGCTATTGAATCATTCACTGCAAGAAATGTGATTTCAGTGATGCATTTTCAGCTGAAAGGGCAGAGCCCTGGTGCATTGCATGGAGCTGAGTGCCAGCCCCAAGGTTTTGACACCCAGTCACTGCTGTGACTTACACAGCAAACTTCCTTCTGGGCTTGTTCTCAGTGTCACCACAGAAGATCCTTTTGGTGTCACGGCCACCAGTGCCCCCACAGCCTTTGTGCTCACTTCTAGCAAGAGTCAGTACTGGAGCTGTAATTTAATGTTGTCCCACCTGCTTATGAAACCAATGAACCCAGAGATGAGAGGAAGGACATAATTTTCCTGTTCCTTGAAGTGGACAGGCTGCTGTCTGCCTTGCATCATCCTGTGCTGTGAGC
The DNA here is from genome assembly GCF_015832195.1 of Motacilla alba alba. Lineage (NCBI taxonomy): Eukaryota > Metazoa > Chordata > Aves > Passeriformes > Motacillidae > Motacilla > Motacilla alba. The sequence continues at coordinate 105,859,709 of NC_052018.1, forward strand.
CATTATTGGAAAGGCAGGTGACCACAACGTCTGGGAAGAATGGTGCATCTGGCTCCATTGATTGAGAAGGCTAATTAATTATTTTACTACATTATTCTATACTGTTTTACACTGGATCTAAACTGAGACTGAACAAGAACTCAAGTGAACAAAACCTCGTGACCGTCTCCTGACCCACCATCAGGACACAGCTTGCAGAGATTGGTCAAGAAAAAACAAAACACTCACACCAGAATCCAAGTGCCAAATCCCTTCAGGTAAACCATCTTCCAGAATGCATTCCACTCGTGAGCAACACAGGAGCAGCAAATGAGATAAGAATTGTTTTGATCATTCTCTTCTCTGCTTTTCTCAGGTTCAGAATCCCACAAGGCATTGCCTTGCCAAGCAGGTAATTCTTGGTCTGTTCTGAACTTGGGTAGTTGTCCTTGTGAGGTACCTGTCCTTCATTACTGATTTTCTTTCAAAACAATGATGAAGATGTAACTTTGGATGTTTTTCCTAAAAAAAAAAAAGAAAAAAAAAGTAACTTAAAAAATCCACAAAAATCTTGCAAAAGATGTCATCAAGATTGAAACCACCAGTGTTCAAGTGCCAGCTTTTAATTGTACAGGACTGTTCTAGGATCTACCAATATTGTTTAACCATTGTAGACATACTTCTCTGGGGTTTTATACCCTCATGCTATTCTCAGAGGAAGACAAATGATGCATGTTTCCAATAAGATTGTAAAATGTGCAAGGAAAGCAGCTGACCAGGCTGTTCTTCAAACTTTTCACAGAGATTTTCAAGAATTGTTCTTCTGGTGGCTCTTCATTGCAATATCAGTTTACCTTTTCTTGTGGTTTTAATGTCAAAACTAGAAGAAAATCAGAAAATTTAGAAGCAACATCTGCTGAAGGAGCTAGCAAATAGCCTGAATATTTTGGTTTTTATTGAGTTTGGTTTTCATTACAAAAGAAACATGTACCAGGACTCTTAAGGGTGGAGATAATGGATATTAAACTGATGTTTTTGTCAGCAGTAAATTAAAAATTTTACTGCTCTTTGTAAGTACCAGTTTGTCATACTTTACATGGGAACATCAGAAAGGCCACATTTGCTCAGAGTAAAGGTCCATCTGGCTCAGCATCCTGTTCCTGGGTAATGGCCAAGAAATTCTGCCTAGGGGTGAGGATGAGAGCACAGAAAATCAATAGTGATTCTTCAGGATGTGTCTCCAGCCATGAGCTGCCAGTGGCTCGTGAACTTCCAGTTTTTCTCAGTGCATTTTCCAAGACTTACAGAATCCAATTTTGTATCTGAGGAAAAGAAAAGGGTAGATTTTGTAGATGCTGGGATGTGTCTGCTGTTAGTGATGCCCATGGGGTGCTCAAAGAAGGGGAGCTGCTTGTGTTCCCCAGCCAGTCTGTGTAGCTCAAGGACAGCAGTGGTTCCCATTAATTCTCCATCTTATCTCTTTCCACAGTTTCCTGGTCATAGCTGAACTGTCTCTCTGTTCAGAAACAGGACATATTGCCAATTTTTTTTCCATTTTTCACTCACCATCCCTTGGCTCTCCCCTGTTCCCTCATCAGCCAAAGGTGAGCCATTTCCCCACTGCACACACCTCTAGGCTGGCTGTAATATGTGACAAGGGAGGGTAAAGCCAGCTCCCATCACAGAATTTCCAGCAAGAACAGGAGCAGGTTCCTCAGGGACCTCTGCACAGGTCTCCCAAGGCTGGAAGACTGAAGCTGTGAGCTTCATCTGCCCATTAAATTAGTCCAGGGAAAAGTATCTGTGTTTGTGAGCACACCTCCCAGCACAGAGCTTTCCTGTAAAGCCTTTTTGACTGCATAAAGTCCGAGCTGAAGTTTGATCCAGGACTCTACATCCAGCAAGATTAGTGGCAATCAAAACCTTGAGAAGGTGAGAAAAGCAAGTACTCATTCAAATACGAAGTAGCTCATCTGGAAGGCATATCCTGTGGTGTAGTTTTAAATTAACAGCTTTTTTTTTTCAATTTGCTGTAGACAGCAGACTGCTGAAGCTCTGAATGCAGACCCCTGTATGGTCTAAGATTTGCAGGTGCACTGTCTTTCTAAAGTGAAATTGAAACGTTTCAAAAGTTGATACAGCTTACAGATGCAGCAAAGGAACATGGAACTGCAGTGAGAGAATGCATCCAGCAGAAAAAAACTCTCAATTGTGGTGTTAATAGATTGTTAGAATGGCAATAATATATCCGAGAGCTTTCCCTGTTAGTGCCTTGTCATGGGGATAATTAAGGGGTGTGACACACATCAGTGGGAGCCTGGAGCAATCTGCTATGTGGCTCGAGTTCGATCCAAACCACTGTAATGCTCTTCCTTGTGGCAGCAGGACGGGGGAGTTCAGGCAGTTTGAAATGGAATTTGCCCCTCCAAGAAGGGACTTGGATGTGTATTGCCACATCTGGGGTCACCATATATTACTGTGGGTCTTCTGGGCAGTCTGGACTTGGTGAAGGGAAGGAGAGATCTTGACTCCATTTCAGAAGGCTGGTTTATTATATTATGATATATATTACATTAAAAAAGACCACATTATAACTATACTACAAAGAACAGAGAGAAAGATTCATCAGAAGGCGAGACAGGAATAGAAAAGAATGAATAACAAAGTTCTGTGACTCCCAGAGAGTCCGAGAGCTGCTGCCTCCTCGATTGGCCACCAAGTAGAAACATCCCACACTGACCAATGGAGAAAGCACCTGCTGCATCCCACAGCAGCAGATAACAAATTGTTTACACTTGAAGCTGAGGCCTTCTCAGCTTCTCAGGAGAAGAAAATCCTAGCAAAGGGATTTTCACAAAATATCACAACCACAGGTGTGCATGTGCAACAGCAGGGCGTAGGCAGGGCTGGTGTTGTGCTGCTTCTCCTCACAGCTGAGTGCACACGGGTGAGCACCCCCTCAGTGGGCAGGGATGCTGCCCATAGGCATCTGCTAAGGACTGGCCTGAGATCCTCCAACCTCTCCGTATCACTTGCTGAACAGATGGTGAGCCATCATCCTTGTTATTTTTTGTTCCAGACTCATGGAGAGATGGGAGCTGGCAACTTCTTCTTCTCAGCTTGGGACCAACAGATCTTTAGAAGTCAAAACATTATTATCATCCTATTAATTTCTAGGGAACCATTGAGATTTGGGTGCCTCATTCTAAGAACATAGGATACAGGCTAGTAATAGCTCCCAAACACTTCAGGTCAGTATGGATCTAATTTTGGCATAAAACCTGCAAGATACACCTAAATTTCCTTTATGCCAATCCCATGTTTTGCTGTAAGGGGCGTTGTTTGGGTGTGATCACGTGGATGAAAAGCTGCTATCCCTGCTCCCAGCTTCTTCTGGCAATAGCTGCTCATGACAGGCTCCTGATTTCTGTAGTGACCTGCTGGGAGTGCCTTACCTGTTCTCGTTTTCTGTCATGTTTGTGTGTGCCTGCAGCTGGTTACTGTTTGTTGCAGCGCCGTGGGGATCTCTGGTTTGTGCTCGGTTACTTTTAAACCCCTTAGTGTGACATCAAGCATTCATCTGATGACACCAGTCAAGTCAGATGGGTACCAAAGTAAATAAAAATATTTTGATGAACAATTCCTAGTGCCAAAGCTGAGCTGAGAAGCTAAAACCATTGTCTCTGTTAGCTTGTGTTGCCTTGCTGTCTACAACAAAGCGCTCTTACATAACGAAGCAATTATGTTTTCTCAGTCTCACAAGTTTTTTGACAACACAGCTTTCTCAGGCTTTTCACTGATAACACTTTGAGGCTCTTCAGGGGAAATGTGATAAATAAGCAGTCACTGTTCCCAGCGTGGTTTTGATCACCCATTTTTACTGAAGAAATATTTTACGTTTTACATCTAGGCTGATGCACTCTCATATGTCAAAAAGGTCACAAAACTGTCACTGAGGGAAGTCACAAGTCAGTAAGGGAAGATCCCTAATGGAATCAAAACCAAAACAAACCAGAAAAGCCATTGTAGCTATAGGAGGGAAACAAGAAGCCTGGGTTAGCTTTCATGGTTAGAAAGAGAACTAAGTAATGAAGCTGTCATAGGGTTTCTACAAGCCATTTTTTATCCTAATCTTCCTGAAATATTAAATTACATGAGCTGCAGTAGCAAGGTCTCTAGACAAAACTGTGCCATACTTACAAATTAAAAATAAATTATAAATGGCTCTGTACAGGAAAATGTAATTCTTCCTGCTGAATGGACCAGGGAGAACGTGTCTCTTAGGGCTTATAGAAACACTTGGAGAAGGCTACAATTTTTTGTTCTAAAGCAATAAAAATTAATATTTGTGGCTGAATTTTGCAGTAATTTTGCAAAGCAACAAAGGCAACTAGGACTAGGCAACTAGGATTTAAGCTAATACTGTGGAAAAATAGAGATGATGCTTGAACCCAGATTCCAGGTGCAAAAGGGTGGGCATTTTTGAGATCCAGGCATGAAATTGTACGTGTTGTAATTTGGTAGCTCAAGAACACCTCTGTGCTGAGAGCAGGGGCCCCAAGGAGTCAGCCCATTTTCAGAATGCATCATGCCTTCAAAGCCTGGAACTGCCAGAGACTGAGCACTGGATGCATCAGCAGCCCTTTAGGTGTGCAAGTGTGGATTTCTTTCTGGAGGAACATTCTCCTGGTCTTAATTGCCCTCAGAGGGGGAGAAGGAGCCGGGAGTGTTCTGCAGTGCTCAGCTGCTTCCAGAGCTCCCACTCCTTTGGGGCCAGATTCAGAGGTGTGCCAAGCACCTGCAGCTCCCTTCCACATTCTCCAGAAATTCCAGGAGGCTGCTGGATGGGTCAGCATTCGGTTCTTTTGTAATAGCGGTTATTCCCAAGCGCCTGGGAAAAATAAAACCTTGTAGGTTTGGCATTGTTGTAAGCAGACAAAAGGACAAAATTACTGAATCCAAGTGAAATTGCTGACAGGATTTGCTAAGATAAAGCACTGCCTGCTACCTGTGAAAAATACCTATATATACAGAGTTTTGTTCTTTGTGGGGTAATAATTCTGAGCTCTTTAATGACCACAGATGGTAAGGACTCCCTCTGAATGTATTTGGAATGGTAGTAACTATAATAACTCTCAGCAAAGAACCTCAGCCACCTAGCTGAACTCCTGCTGTAGAAATGACTCAGGGGCAAAACTGATGATTCAGAAGGTGAAATATTACTTCACGTGGCGTGTGGGTGTTCTTCTGAGGTTTCCATTCAAGGATCCACCTTGTTTGGTTTATGAGATCTGACAAGACCTCCCAGCCCTCACTAGCAGAATGTAATACAAAGCACTGCACTAATTCAGAGGTGTCAGATCTGCCACCCAAGATGAAATACACAGGTAGCATTCAAATTTCTTATTAAGCTCTCAGCCTTTTCTGTAGGAATAATTTAAATAGGCAAGGGGAGAATAAATTCAAGTTACATATGGAAAATGCTGCTGAAAATAGCCTAGGAGAAATAATGCTAGTAAATAGCAATGTGAAGTATTATGGGAAGGTCTATTAAAACAATCAAATTTATAAATCTATCACATTTAGTCTCAAAGCACCTCATAAACATTATTTAACCTCTTATGCTATAGTGTCACTGTCATATTTTCTGAAAAATCCCCTTGCCCAGGATTCTTCTCCAGGGAAGCTGAGAAGCCTCAGAGAAAAATGAAAACAATAATTGTCTGACTTGCTTCTCCTGTGTTTTGCTGCTTTGGAATGTGGTTGGAGATTGTTTATCCAACATGTGAATTGTTTTTATTTAATGACCAATCACGGTCAGGCTGTGTCAGACTCTGAGGAGAGAGTCAGGAGTTTTTCACTAGTATCTTGTTGAGCCTTCTGTCTGTATCCTTTCTCTATTCTTTAGTATAGTTTAGTATAGTACTCTTTAATATAATAAAATAATAAATTAGCCTTCTAAGAACATGGAGTCAGATTCATCTTTCCTCCCAACAACAGGGGACCCAGAAAATACCACAGTATAGCACCAATTCCCCTGTTTTATAGGGCTGTGTCAGACTTCCAAGGAAGAGCCCCTACATTCAGAAAGCAGCAAAGAACTGGCTGTGACCCTGGAGCCTTGGTGACCTTTGTCCTGCTGGAAAAGGTTAGGACTCCTTTGTTACTGGATTTACTCATGTAGGGAACGCAGATAGAAAGGTCCCTATCAGAGCAGCTCTGCAACAAGTGTGGCTCTTACTCCAGCTACATCCCGTAACCACCACAGAGAACCAAGAGCCATTGCTGGGAAATTCCTCTTTCCCAAGAAAAGGAGGAGCCAGGCAGTTCAGCCCCTGGCAGGCTGTGGCTGTTCCCTGCCTGGGAAGGTGTCCCTGAAAGAAGGGATGGGTGCCTGGCCTCTGGGTGAGGAGCCTGGCAGGTAGCTCAGGGTGCTGGCTGCTCCTCCAGAAGAACTTGCTGTGGAAACACTGCATTATTTCTTTCAGACACTAGAATACGGCCATCATCATGGTAGGAAATATCCATGAACGAGTGGCCTTTTAATATGAATTGACCATTAAAATAATGGTCATGAGGTACAAGGACATAAATTCACGATTAGGGCTGAGCGTGTAAGGAGCACGGGGAGATGGACTTGGAAGGGCATCATTAAAGACCTCTACAGGTAACTGGTTTTTTTTTTCAGCTGGGGAGCTGCTTGGAGTCAGCTGAGCTCAGTTCCTGGCTAAGGGAGTTGAGCAGGAGAGAGACAGAAGGGTGGGAACAAGTGGAGAGCACTTTGGAGTGCCGCTTCCCATCAGTGATCTCACAGCTGCCAGGTAGGGAAGGGAATGTTCTTCCCTCAACCCCTGCATGGTTCTGTGGCTTTCCTTTTGCTGGCTCTGGCATTTATCCACAAAGAAAAATGAAGTTCAGGTAGCAGAGCTGGCAGAGGCCAGCACCATGGAAGAGGAGGGAGAGATTTTCACTGATTCACAGTGGCAACGGGCTGGGAAAAGGAATGGAGCAAGGCTAGCTCTGAGCTGAGGCCAGCTGTGAGAGAGGCTGTGATTTCAGTTCCCCTTGGGATTCTCTTTGGATTTTACTTTATTTTGCTTTTGGAGTTTGTTTGGGTTTTTTTCCTTAATTTCTTTTTCTAATCAAAAATATTTTATGTGACTCAGAGTCAAACACTTTGCTGTTACAGAAGTGAATGTCAGGTCCTGTGAATAACTCCTGATTTACCTGTGAAGGCCTTTTATTTCCCCTAGCAACTCCCTGGTTAAAGAGAGCTCTGCTGGAAATATGCTTTGAAATTTTGTTTTCAGGAGATTAAAGTCTGATGGAAACATGCAGCTCTTGAATGGATGTCCTTTTGTTATGCTAAGATTGCCTACAGAAGTGCTCAAAGAAAATCTTCAACTACCACTGTGTTTGTAGGGAAGGAACAATTTAATTGCAATAATAGCAAGGTGATTCTGAAAGAATAAATCATGTCTGCAGCAAGCCATGCCTGAAGTGTAGATCATGGGCACAGTGACATCTCTGAACAATTACTCAGCACAGGAGAAGTCAGTGAGCATGGACCATGAAACTCAGAGGCCCAGCAGTGGGAATGTGCTGGGAACAGTTTCCCTGTTATATTTCCTACCCTGACCTTTTCCCAGGAATGAGGGAGAAATGATGCTGTGGAAGCTGAGATTATTTGCATGAGGTTATCACAAGCAAAATGGCCTTTTCTGGATGAGCTGGACAGTTCTTAGGGAAAGGGGAGAAACTAATGAAGGCAACTGTTCTGTGTGACTGGGAATGGGACTTGAGTTCTTTTGCTGACTGACTACTGGCTTGGAGCAGCAGCCACTGGAACCCTTCATCTTCTGAGACCTAAAGGGTGACTTTGGCAAAGAGAGTCTGAGCCTCCTGAACCAGCAGAAGGACAAGCTGGGAAAAGAAAATGGAGACATAAATATGGAAACGTTCACCCTCTTCCTAGGTGCTCTGTGGGCAAGTGAAATGAGGCATTCATTTACCTTTTCTTTTTTTTTAATTAGATATATAATTAAAATAAATAATGCAAACTGCACTTGAATGCAATGGTAAAACATATTTCTGGAAAGAGTTATTAATTTCTGGGAAGTATAGGAAAAAGCTGTACAAATCAGGCAAGATTTCTTGATGTAGTTTGGCGTAATTATACAATTGGTTTCTTAAGGCAAATCTCACTTTCTACATAAGACTAGCTTTTTCTTCCTGCCTATGATTGATTGATTTTATTCATTTCTTTATTTTTTGTATATATTATGTGTGTGAATATTCTCTTAGTATGATCACCAGGTGATTTGTCAGCTCTGAATTTCAGAGGGCCAGAGCTGATAGAACATGGTGGCCCAAGGGTAGAATCATAGAATTGTAAAGGTTGGAAAAGACCTCTAGGATCATCAAGTCCCAGCTATTAACCCAGCACCACCATGTTCACTGCGAAACCATTTTCTCAAGTGCCGTAGCCACAAGTTTTTTGAACACTTCCAAAGGCGGTGACCTCCACTGTTTCTCTGGGTAGCCTCTTTCAATGCTTCCTGTGAATAATTTTTTTCTTAATATCCAGTCTAAACCTCTCCTGTCACAATTTGAGGCCATGTCCGCTCATCCTGTCACTTGTTTCCTGAGAGAAGAGACTGACCCCACCTGGTTACAGCCTCCTTCCAGGCAGTTGTGGAGAGTGATAAGGTCTCCCCTGAGTCTCCTTTTCTCCAGGCTGAACAACCTCAGCTGCCTCAGACACTCCTCTTGAGACTTGTTCTCTTTCATCAGCTTTGTTGCCCTGCTCTGGACATGCTCCAGGGTCTCAATGTCTTTCTTGTAGTGAGGGGTCCAAAACTGAGCCCAGTACTCAGGGCGTGGCCTCACCAGCACTGAACACAGGGGTAGTTCTGCTCCATTTTTGTTCATCATGGAATTCATGTATTTGGCCTGGGTCTGCTTCACTTGGATGGGTTAATTTAAAACCTGTTGTGCCTGTGCAAGCATGTACCAAGGATTTCATTTGCTTGAACACCGAGAAGTGAATGAAGAATGATCGAACAAAGCCAAAGCCATTCACTTCCTCATTCAAGCAAATACCCAGGTAATAAAATTGGGCAAATGACTGAATTAAGCACACATCTGGGGACTAATAATCATAGATTCTGCTCTTACTCTGCCAGGTGCATAGAGCTCTAGATATACTCTGAATAACCAACAGGGACATGTATTACACGTACTGAAATTAAATGGAGTTGCAATCATGCTGCTTCCATCAGCTGCTGCAGCTGCAGCTTATTTACATAAAGGGAGGGAACCTCTGGAAGCTATTTCCTTTCCTTTCCTACCAGAACTGAGAGGGCCAGCTCTTTCTGAAACACAGAAATAGACCAGCCAGTTCAAAGAAACCAAAGCAGGCCTGAAATTCTGTATTTGGATTCACACATGACCCTGACCTTGGACCTGGCTTGGTTAAGCAAGCCAGCCCAAAGTCACTGACTTGGAGAGCAGGGGAGAATCAGCACTGAGCTGTTACAGTAGAATGCAGACTGGACCCTGCTCTTTTCTTTCCCTACAGGGATGAGGAGATTTTTGGTTGGGTGTGGGTTTTTGTTTTTTTTTTTTGGGGGGGGTTGGTTTTTTTTTTTGTTTTCTTCTTTTTCAGTTCTGAGTACTGCTTTCCCATGACTTTAACCCGGTGAGAATCAGAATGGGAAATGCCAAGAGCCCCTTGTTTCTCTGTGCCATGGCTCCTTGGGTGCCCATGGAATGGAGAGCAGCACAGTCTACCCTCACTGGGAAGTTGTGAGGATAGGGGAATTAAGTCATGAAGGGACTAAGTTAATTGGTGACAGTTGCCTGAGACAGATACCAAAATATGGCCTCCATTTGTCTCATCTCTCCTAGCTACATGAAGCATTTGAAAGAACTTTACTGTTCTGTGTATTACACTGGAATATAATTTGTCACTAGAAAGTGACAGAAAAGCTACCACAGCAACAGGCTGCTGAAGGAAAGTTTGATCCTTTTTGTGTGTGTGTGTGTGTGTATTTGGCAAGAAATACAAAGACTTTCTCACAATAATTCCTGCTGATTTCCTTCTATGTTGAACCCAATGCTTTTTCACTCAGAGATTGGTGTGCTAGACATGCTCCAGTAAACAGACATCCAGGAGGATATCAAGGCAATTTACTGCCCTAAAGATATTCCACCCCATGAACACATGAGAGCAAAGATGGAGCCTGTCCCTGTGCAGCAGAGGCTTCTGCATGCCCAGTGTTCTGTAAGAGGAGACATCTAAAACTCCACTTCAAACCCTGTGCTTTCTTCTCCTCACACTTTGTAAAGGCCACATTTTCTAATAAAACAAGATGTTCTGCCCTGACAAGCCTTTCTCTTGGTTAAACTCTGTCACTGTGAGCTGGGCTACAGTGGCTTGGCCAGATGATAATGTTGCCTGTGAAAAACGCCAATCACTTGTTTTTAAGATTTTAAAAGTTTAATAGTAATAAAATGGTTATAAAAATAACAATATAATTAGAGTAATAAAAATTTGGACAATTAGGATTTAGGACAATACAAGACAATAAGAACAAAGAGTCACGGACAATCTGGGTACCTCTTTCTGGGCAAAACAAGCCCGAAAAAGGACACAGGTTAACAGAGGATTAACCCTTAAAAGCAACAGCCTGTTGCATGTTCATACACCTCATACATGATGCATAAATTCCATTCAAACACAGGATTCTGTCTGGTCAGTGTCAACCTCTTCCTCTGAATCCTGGCAGCATCTTCAGGGCTGAGCGAGGCGGGAAGAAGTTCATTTCTTCTGATAATGGAGCAATAAATTCTCTTTCTCTGAAAGATTTAGCTGTCCTGTGGCTGCTATCTGGTGTGAGTACCTCATTCCTCTCTTTAAAAAAGTATCTTACATAGCATAGTTTCTATTTTAACATTATGTTATAACCTTAAATTATATTGAACACACTACTTAAGAAAATTAATACAGCCTAAGTGTCTGACATAACACATATAATATTCATTTTCATATTTGCAAAAAGCCAATCATAAAATACGCATTTTTCACATCGTCTCCCAGAGACACCACTCTAATCTTCAGTCTCATTTCATTTTGGGATTATTTCTTGCTGCTCTGTGCTCTAGTTTTGATAATTCAGAAGGAAATATTTTCAGCAAGCGTCCAAAGTGGGATCAAATGCTGGTGTAGGGGTTTTTATGGCAGCTTGTTTTTTTCTTTCAATTCAAACTTCGTTCTCCTTCTCTTTTGCAAGGGTGAAGATGTGCAGTGGCCCAGATTCATTCCCAATCACTTCCCTGGGAGTGTGCCTGCTAATCAAATGTGGCAATTGCAATTCCTACTGCTTTTTTTTTTTCCCCATGCATACACACCTCCTTCCATCCCCTCAATTCCTCTGCAACTCCAATCTCTTCTGATTCATTTCTGTGTTTTGTGGCTACTCCTGGTGTAGCCCCTGGGATCCAAGAGCAGTTACAGGATTTGGGACCAAAGAAGGCTGGATGAAAGCTCTTCCCTTGAGCCAGATGTGTTTTGTCCCTCCTGGATCAGTGACGTGAGAGGGCACTACAAAAACACTGAGCTGGATCCAGACTGAAAGGCTTGACAGCTTTGTGAGTCTCCAAGCTCAGCTGCCTGGGATGATTTTAGTAACTGCTGTGAGGTTCACAGGAAGACTTTAGTCAGGTAAGCACCTAAAATTCCACGCAGAAACTATTTATGCAGCCCTTATTTCATGTGCCAGACCTTTGAGGCCTCTTCAGTCCTTCAGAGTGGCACAAACCTTCCACTTGGTCCCTTCCACAGAGACAGGGGAGTTGGTGAATGAGGTCTCAGATTTAATCTGACCCACCAGCTTTAATGGAAATCACTGTTAATTAAAGAAAACTCGTCCCTGTTTGAAGCAAACGCTGGCTCATTTGCAGGATTAATCACTCCAGGGGCAGACTGGCATTTCCCCTTCTTTCTTGGCATGGGTGGAAACCACCTACATGTTTGGAACTTCCAGCTCCTCCCGCTGTGTGATGGCACAAAGGGGCAGATTTCTCACTCTCGGGGGACCAACCATATGAAACTGTTTTATTTGCTCAGTCATTTGCAGAGGGTGGCTGGTTTGTGCCTGGGAAAGCCAGCTGGTATCAGATGGCTGCTTTAACAATTAGGAGAGTGCTGTCACTGCTGCCTAGGGGAGGGGGGTTTATCCATCAAAGACTGCAAACATCTTTTCACCCTCCACAAATGACCATCCCCACGTGCAAGGAGCTAGGAAAACCTTCCCAGCTCACTGCTGGGCTGATGCAATGAGCAACAAAAAAAAAATCACAAATACTGATTCTCCTGGGAAACACAAAGGTGGAGGGGACAGAAACTGAAGCCTCAAAGGGCTTTTCCTTTCTCTTTTGATAAAATATTGAATGCTAACCTTGATTACAGCATTAGCCCAAAATCCTTGTGTCCAGAAACCCTTCAATGAGCAGTTCTCCAACTTTTGCAGTGGTGCCACCTTTGAGCCTCAGGTCCCAGAAAAGGCAGTTCTGGCCCCCATTTTCCTCTTGCTCACCTCATCCCCTTGGGCTCAGATTTAATGTTATGTTCTCCATGCTACTGCCAAAGAAAGCTTTTCTTAACAGGGATGAGACAGAGGGAAGAGGTGAGAAACAGGAGCTCAATTCCCAGAGGTTCCTCCAGCCCTGATGGGACTTGGTAAACTCCTGTCACACCTGTGAACAGCTGTACCTAAGAGGGTAAATTCAGTGCTCATCCAGGAAAAAGAGCAGCTGGCAGCTGTGAGAAAAGCCCTGGGGGGAAGGAAGATTTGTCACTATCCATTGACAAGTGGTGGAAAATAACTTACAAGGGCAGGTCTTTTCAGGTACAGGGAGTTTGGGGCATTTTGTTGGCTAGTGAAGGGAAACAGTCACACTGACAAAGCTCCAGCCTGATGCTGCACTGCAAGGGACCCTGAAAAACAAATGGGAGATTGAGGATTCTGTTTGTTGTTGATTTTTTAACGGCAAAATCTCTCATGAATTTCACATGGATTCCTTCCTAGAGAATTTAGATGGATATCTGGGTGGCTCCGAGGCAATAGAGTGGCACTTGGGCCATGCTAAGTGGCAGTGATGGCTTTGAGGAGGTACCCCAGCTGCTGGGGAGCGAGCACTGGAGGTGCTGAGGGATGGGGATGGGGCCAGGACAGTCAGGGCTGAGCCAACAGCCCTTGGTGGAGGTCTCCTGTTTTAAGAAATATGCACTAAATTTGTTCTCTCGTGGGGTTAAAGGGAGTCATTCTGGGGTAGAACAACAGTCAGGATTGCTGGAAACTGAAAGAAAAAGTGAGTGAGGCATAGAGAGGCAGTGAATGCAAAACATTTGTCCTGCAAGAGCACCTTCACAGCATGATGTCTCGGTTTGGAAAGACAGGTGTCTGCTAAGGAAGGCAGGAGTTCCTCCTGAAATGGAAAATGTAAACCCCCACCCTCCAAATTGTTATAAATTTGAAATTAGTGGGCTCTCAGGCAAAAATATGGGAGCAGGAATAACAGTTCTTTATTAGGGAAGAAATTTTTTTTAAAAATCAACAATGCAGTGAATCAAAACAACAGTGACAGAGTCAGAGCACAGCCTGACACCCTGTTGGTTGGAGTGTTGGTAGCAGTCCAATTGGAAATGTGGCTGCAGTCCTCCTGGAGTGGCAGATGTGGTTCTGTTGGAGCAGGGATCCTGTACAAAAAGGTGTAGTCTTCCTCTGAAGATCCAGTGGAAGAGGCAGCTGTTCCTCTGGGAATCCGGTGGAGAAGCTGCTCTGCTGTCCCGAAATCTCAGATTATATCCATGTAGGAAGGCTTGGCTCCTCCCCTGAGCAGAACATTTCCCAGTGGGATGGTGTAATTTTATCACAGCCACATCAATGGCCCATTAACAGCAGGTATCTCCTGGTGGGAGGACTGGTTTATGGAAGAGATAAGGAAAACTGCCCAATTAGCAGAAGATAACTGCCCCACCTCTAACAGATGGCAGATAGAATACACATTGCCTTGCAATCCAGGACATGTGAGGACTAGGATTAAGAGAGCTCTCTGATGGCTGTCCTCCCCACTGTCTCACCCTGTTATATCCCAGCAGCCTCCTGATCTGGGGGGCTCATCATCTGGGCCCCAGGATGAAATGTCACTGCTGTCCTGTAGAGAGTGGAGGGCAGTGCTGTTCCAGTTTTTCCCTGCAGTGCTCAAGCCCTGACCCCATCAGAGCCTTCCAGGAGCCCTTCAGGTGCTTTCACCAAAGGAAATTTTTCCCCTTCCTACACGGATTGTAGCTTAATCAATACAGCCTAAACACAGAGCAGCCTACAGCTGCTTTCCATGCTGCTGGCTTTGGCCAGGGGCAGAACAGCTCTGTGGTATAAACTCTGTGGTCCCACAAGCCTGGAAGGGGAAAGGAAATAAAATCCAAGTGCAGACACAGCAGGGAGGTGAAGCCTGCCCATAAAACAGAGCACACAGTGCAATTGAAGGGCCGCCAGGGCTTCCTTCCGATCCAGGGGATAGTTTGGAACAGAATGCCAAATATCCAGTGGCCTGGCCTTGGCTTCATGTCAAAGAGAGATTGATTAGTGCAGGAGTGGTGGTGAGCCATGGGCATTTGAGAATCCCCACATGTTAGAACTTCATACCAGCCTTCAGCCAGTGCTAATCAGAATCTGATTTAAGGTTCAAGATTTTTTTAGGCTGTGCCTGGTCATGCTCAAGTTTTGTTTGACCTTTAAGCATTCTTTCCCCAGTTGTGTGTTCCTTTTAGCCATTTTCTTACCAGCCCAAGCACAAAAGGTCTCAGCAGCTGGACAGAAGTGTAAGGATATTTTCTTTCTTTTTTTTTTTTCTGTCTGACTTGCAGCCTCCTCTGTCTTGTAGCAAAGGCAACTTTCCCTTTTATGCTCCCTACACCAGATGGATAAATTAGACTTGCTTTTGCCCATTTGCTGGCAACTGTGCTGCGAGATCTCAGACACTTGATATTAACTGAATTATTATCAGTTAATAACAGCTTTCTGTGCAGTGTAAGCTGATATGCTAAGAGTGGGCCTAATAGTCAAGCATTTTCTAGATTACTCTTCCATTTACTAAAAGCAAGCAACTGTTGCTAAAAAAAAAAAGAAAAAAAAAGGAAAGGCAGATTTCATCTTGCTGTGCAAGATGTGCATTTCAGCAGCTGCAGGTTTCTCAGAAGGCTTTTTGGAGTTAATCAGCAAAAGGGCAAAGGGCAGGCAAAATCTGGGCTGGGAGATTTTCTTGGCGGATTTTCAAGTCCATTAATAACAGCTCAGGCCCTGGCAGGGTGGGGGAGCAGATCAGATGTGGGGTAAAGCCAGAAGTGCTGAGCTGCTGGAAGGAGTGCTGTGCTGCACTGAGAGGGCAGAGCAGCCCAGCTTCCACACTGGCAAACCGCAGCACCAAAATGTGGCACAAAGCACCGAGCAGCCTCTGGAGGAGGATGAAATCAGCCCTGTGACCTGTCCACCCCCAGGGATGACAGCAGGGAGCTGCCCCAGGAGCCACTGTCCTGCACAGAACTGCTGCCTCCTTGCTGCCCTGGCTTCTCACTCTGTCTTAGCACGGGCTGGGAGTTTTTCCTGCATTGTTTTTATCTTCTCTTTGCCGCCTCTCTGAGAAACAGGGCGCTTGGACCTTTGCTTCTCTCACCACCTGGATGGGGGATCAACAGGTACCTGTGGCAGGAGGAGAGGTGCCTGCTGCTAAAGGCTCCTTGGGAGAGGTTTCCTGACCTATTAATGGCACAGATGTGTCTGGGAATGGCAGGAAGAGAAGCTCCTCTCCATCCCTGTGTCCTGGCACAACAGGAATGTGCTGGGACCAGCCCCTGCCTTGCAGCTCCCACTCCCTTCAGTCAGCTGCTGCTCTCAAGCCACCAGGTCAGTCACAGAGCCATGAGGTCTGTGCCTGGCTCTTGCTCTGGTGCTTGTGTTGTCAGATGAATCTGAGAAGACTTTCTGATGCCAGAGTGCATGCAGGCACTCTGGGTGTTGCTCCAGGCTGACTCCTTTTCTCTTCCATGGGTCAGGAAGCCTCCCCTCTGCAGTTAGCAGGGCTGGCACCCACCTGTCTGTGTTCCATCCCTCACTACCTCCCCTTTGCTCTGTGCTGCTGGCAGGGGCTGGGAGGATGTTTTCCTAATTTTGCAGCACCAAAGCACAAGGAGCAGATGGGCTGAGCCTGTTGCTGAGTCTGCTTCCTCCCCTCTCGGCACATTTGGCAAAGGGGAGGAGATGCTGGAAGCTTGGACTCTTGCTGGACTTGTGTTGGGGCCAGAGCCTGGCATCGGGTTGGTGCTTGCTGCAGGTCCACAGCTGAGTTTGCAGGGTGGGCTCAGCCCCATGGATCACACTGAGGCACAGCATGAGACTGTGCAGAGCTACACAGACCTGGTGCTGGCTCCCAGGCATGTGTTTGTGAGGGTGAGATCCCTCCTTTCTTGCTCACACCACTGCCCACAGGGGTTGTAGGCATAAACCAGCCAGGCTACAGCAGCTCAGGTCAGCAAGCAGAATTTTGAGGTACCCTGAGGTGGTCCCACATGGACAAAACTGCTCTCAGGGGAAAGTTGAGCCTTTCAACTGACAAGAGGAGGAGCCTAGTGATGTCAGTCATCACCTGAAATACCTCAGTTGGATGTCTTGGATGGGATGGATTCCCATGGAGACCCTTACACCAAGCGTGTGTATTGTAAATGCTCGGGCACTGCCGACAAAGGCAGGAATGGTGAGGAGGACTCCATCTTATCAGAAGGCTAATTTATTATTTTATGATACTATATTAGATTAAAGAATATTAAACTATAAAATACTAAAGAATACAGATAGGATACTTACAGAATGCTAAAAAGCTAATAATGAAAACTCATGACTCTTTCCAGAGTCCTGACATAGCTTGGCCCCAATTGGCCAAAGAGTCAAAACAACTCACACCAGAAACCAACGAAACAATCACCTGTGGGTAAACAGTCTCCAAACACATTCCACATGAGCCCAACACAGGAGAAGCAAATGAGGTAAGAATTGTTTTCCTTTTCTCTGAGGCCTCTCTCGCTGCTTTTCAGCTTCCCAGGAGAAAAACCCTGGGCGAAGGGATTTTTTCAGAGAATGTGAATGTCACACATGTGTTTTCCAGAGCACCTTTCCCTGGCAGTGTTTTCTATGGTGAGCACCCTGCAAGTGCTTGGTTTGCCCTACCCACAGCATCCTTTGTTCACAAGGTTTATCTGACCCTACAGTGTTCACTTTGGCTGCTGCTTAAGGAGTGTGAACTCCAGCTTGGAGAAGCCCTCCCTGGGCAGTGTACCATTCCTGTGGGCCAGCATGGAGACAGGGGGTTAAATGAGCACAAATTGCACAGCACTGTAGCTAAGGTGCCCTTCACAAGGCTATTAGGGGATGAATTTCTTAGAGAACCTCTCCAGACAGTGAGGAGTGAGCTTCTGCCAATTTACAACCTGTAGCATCCCTAAACAGCAGCTCTGCATCCTGATGGACTGAGCAGGGAGTTGAGGAGGCTGTAGCAAAGTGTCCAGGTTCAGGGGATCTGAGACAGGGTGGAGGGTCTGGATGCCTGTTTGGGTATTTCTTTTATTCTTATGGTTGTCCAAGGAATGAGAGAAATGGAATACATTTTTGTGCCTCCACAGCTGGCCTAGATGATATTGTGTTTCATGCCTGTCAGATTCAGGCACTTTGTTAAAATTAGAGATGATAGATTTATGGCCCAGAGGGGATTGCTGCAGCAGGCCAGACTTCCCTCTCTGATTTCAGCTTCTCTAGTCCTCTTCTACTCCCTTGGTGTTCTCCCCTCTAGGGACAGGGCTCTTCAGGCACGACTCTAACATAAACAAAGAGGAGCAGTAGCCCAAAGGCTGCTGATTTGTGCAGGCTTGTCCATGGCAAGCTGTGTCCACTGCTGTGACAGCAGCAGTCCCTGGGTGCTGCTCCCTTCTGGCCCAGAGAGTGCCTCAGCACCTTCCCTTCTCTCCATGTCTGGGGCCCAGGACAGAAAAATATTTGAAGGTTTGAGAGGGAAATGAGGACAGGGACAAAGATCTTCACTGTTCTTTTAAAGAAGACAAAGGCTCACAACCTTGACCTCTGACACTCCAGAAAAACCCTGGGTGCTAATGGGAACAGAACATCATTCCTGTTGCCCATTTCCAGCATGCTTTCTTCCTTCTTGGACTGAGTTTGGTTTCCCTCAATTCCTTTAGCGAAGTGTGTATCTCAGTGGCTCATCTCCCCTTGCCAAGGCTCTTTCCCAGGCTTTTCTGCTTTGCTTTGCACTCAAACTGCTGTCACTCCTTAAGGGCAGCCCCAATACTTGACTCAGCTGTTGCCCAGCAGGGTGAGAGGAGGTGTCAGGCAGTAGCTGTGGTGTCTGAAGTGGACAAGCTGCACAGACGTGTAGCTCCTTTGCAGGTTACAAAGCCCCTGATTGCTGCGCGTCTACATTTCTTTCTTTCTTTTCTTTTTTTTTTTAATGCAACGTTGCTACCATAATTCCATGGGGTAAGAAACTGATTAAAATGTACCAAACAGTACCATCTTTAGTGCTTTGAAAAATCCCTGCAGCTGGTGGGTGGCTGTGGGGGAGGGAGTGATTGATGCAAAATGTCCCCTCTCCCCAGGAGATCTTTCTCCCCCACGCCCATAATCCTGCTACTCTGTGCTTATATAACGTTGTCATCTCCTATAGCACGTATGCAGCTGATTTGTCACCAGCAGGAAGCTCAGCCAGGAGTTGGAGCAAGGGACAGACACTTGGAGGGTCCTGACTTCTGTCACTGGGCTCTTGGCTTCGGTTTCCCTCTTTGCAAAGGAGATCCTGTTGATTTTTGCCTCGCTCAGCTGATGGGAGATGAAGCGTGCGTTGACAGAAAAGCTTTGAGATCCCTTGATGGAATGTGTTAATTTATTAATGGAATCCTCTCTAATCATCACATTTCTTTCAATTAACCAACGAAAACCCTTTGTGAGGGTGCAGCGTGCTGTTCAGCGAGCCAAACCCGACCCTCAGACAGCCCCCCCAAGATGTGTGCAGAGAGGCAATGCTGGAGTCCTGCAGGGTGGCAGGAGCAGAGCTCTGCTGGTGCTGCCAGGCTGCCCCGGGGCCCAGGAGCCTGCAGCACGTGGGATGGGCTTGGAAAGGGTGGGTATTTTTAGGGAGAAGGAATTAGGCAATATGGACAAAACAAATCTCAGCTGAGGGGAAACACTGAGAGATGCTTAATGTGTGCATGCGTGATGCTTGTGTGTTATTTTAGGAGAAAGCTCATCTGCCTGTCCCCTAAAGCACGTGACAGTGCTCCTGAGCTCTGCCAGCCCCCATCCGAGCTGGGAGAGTTTTATCCAGTCCCAGATGTGCCTGTACTCTTGGCTCAAGGGGGCTAAGAGAGGTGGTCAGCCCAAACCCATTTATAAAAGGTTTTGCATCCATGTGGCAGCGATGGGAATGTTACATTCCTGGCACCACTGCCGTGTGGCTGGGATATGACCAGAAAAGGAAAGGATATGACCAGAAAAGGAAAGGCTGCTACCCTGCCAGAGTGTGGAAGGGGCAGCAGGGGAGGGAGAGGGTGTGAGCAGTCACTGTGCAAGAATGGGGAGGCAGAGGAAATCTTTGCCTGCCATACAGTTTCTGTGTAACACCACTGAATTGATCTGCTGAGCTTTAATATTTAAATCCTGGTGTTTTTGTATATTGAATCAGGAGAAGCAGTCCTTGAGGCAGGAGCAGGGATTGTCTGTGTTCCTGCAGCACCCAGGCTGGGCAGCTGCTGCATTCAGCTAGCAGCAACAACTGTCATTAGGTTAATTAGTGATCAGTATGTCATTTCAACTAATGTGAGAAAGTTTACCAGGCAGAGTATATTGGATTTTCTGGGAACAATGCAAGGAACAGGAATATTTCAAGAATATTGAAGAATATTTCAATAAGCAGGTACTGAGGTTTATCTTCACGGTGTGATGTGCCTACAGCTCTGGAGCTCAGCCTTTGTGCAGGGTCACAGGGGAGACTTTGGTCCCTTGCTCCCAAACCCCTTCTGCTACTGCTCAGCAAACTCCCTTGTGAGCTTGCAGACTTCCCCCTTGAATTATTAGGGTTTCTTTGAAAGACATGCTGTTTGTCTGCCCTCTGAAGTGCAGCCCATCACTGTTAGAAACACGATGTCTCTGCAACTTTAGCCAGCTTTTTGGCAGAAATTCCCCTCCAGGAAGGCTCCCCCTGCTTTGTCAGAGCCATTCCCCCTCGAGTCCTGCACACAAGGTCCTCTCAGTGGGATGTCTGGGAGGGCAGCAGGAGCAGCCACAGCTGGTCACGGGCCCAGCACTGAGAACACATCCTTTGCTCAAAAGGATGCTCAAACACACAATCCCAGCAAGAGCTGTGCAGCAGTGTGTCACATCATCACACCCAGGCTGAGCTTTAGTGAGTCTGGTTTTTTCCTGGCTTTAGGTTCATCAACAGTAGCCTTTTTTTATTCCTTTCCCTCTATCCAAACCTTGGATCTGATCTTTATTTATAAGACCAGAATGGCTTCTCTTAAAATGGCTTTTTTTTGTGTCCCATAGAACATGGATGCTCAGCTGGAACTTGCACTGAGTAGAAGATATGGAATTCCTTTCTTGGTTAATATAGCATAGATATTTTGTAAATTGTTCCTGTCTTTTCTCCTAAAGCTTTACTCGCTAGTTTGATACCAAATTTACAAATACACCTGGCAGCAAGAATTATAGTTCAATTTTGAAGGCCACACTATTTGTTTGGGCCAGTTTTACTGGTTTCTCTGGAGCTTTTGCTGTTTGCTGGGTCCCAGCAAGCTTTTTCTCATGTACCTTTGGGAAAGAGCACAAGCTGGGGGAAACAACTCCCAGCCTGTGCTTCACATGCAGAATGCAGAATCAGTTACACCTTTCTTCCTACAACCCTGTACTTCTGAGATGCAGCAAAGCAAAATTAAACCTAATTAACAGCCTCTGGGGCCTGGTACATTTTGTGCCTCTTTGGCTGGCAAATTGGAGCAGCCAAGGATGACTTAGGAGTAACTTCAGAAACAGGATTTGGTACTGAAACAGAACTACAGAATGGGTTTGGATTTAAAAACGCAGCACTTGCACTTCCTGCACAACTTCCATCATCCTAAGCAGCAGAAACCAGCTTTCTTCCAAAGGCTTCCTGCTAATGTTGGTTGAAAACTGCATGGTCCTAACACTTATCACCTTCTACCCAAAAAGTACAGTGATCTTTTGATTCTAGATTAGAAATGGGGATATTTAGAAAATTACGTCTACCCTCTAAAATCCAAAGACTTTCCACATATTTATTAAACTTTATTATGACCAAAATGTCCCCCACAAAAAAATGTCAGTCGTTGGTTTGTCACAGCCTTTTTCCCTCACCAGTGGAGAACACCTGGCCCAGAGAGATCATGGCTGGCTGGACTTCTCAGCACATGGGACTTGCTGCTCTTCCTCATTAGCAGATGTCAGCCAGCCACCAGCTTGTCATTTTTCTGGCTTCAGATCTCCAGGCTTGCACACCAAAAGGTTCCCATCTAATAAGCAACATTTTGCTCACTGCAGCCCGGTGCTAGAACCACAGAAACGTTTGGGCTGGAAGGGACCTCAAAGGTCAACCCCTCTGCCATGGGCAGGGACACTTCCCACTACACCAGGGTTGCTCCGTGCTCCATCCAACCTGGCCTAAGAGCCAGAGATATGTCCTGAAAGTGGGAAACATGCAGATCTGCAAAGAGGAAGGCATAAGGTACGTGGTTGCCACTGCAGTCACGTTTTTAGACCTCGTAGCTCACCCTGGGACCCACGAGCTGTGTCACGTGTTGGAGGAAATCCCAAGCAGGGACAAGGCAGTCCCACTCACTCTGGCAGCAGCACAGGGAGCAGCATGTCTGCTGAAGTCACACTCAAGCAGTATTTTTAATATGGCTTGAAAGAACTGCCAGCTCCTCTGCTGCTGAAAATGGGGCTATTTTTAGGAATTAGCTGTATTCAAATGTTCCTTCCACGATCTGCACAGGCAGTAAATGGTTTAGTAGATTACCAGATATTCCCCCAGATAAAAGCAGTGTTTGCTGTGTTCAAAAAAAATGTTAACTCAGATGGAAATCTTCACACTTCACAGCACCAATTCACACTGAGGCAGGGTTGGGAAAGGGATATAACCCCGGGGATTCCTGTGAACATTTGTGTGCCCCCATTCTGAGAAAAACTTGACTATTCAGCTATGCTGCCTGGTTCCTGGTAGTGCTTTGCATTACTATAGCTTCTTTCAGCTCACCATCTGAGACCTTTCCCTCAATAAGGTGGAGGTAGACAAGATAATCAGTAGGTGAGTGGGATCTATTCCCATCTGGCAAACTCTTACTGTTGAATGTAGTCCTCAAAAAAAAAAATCCTTTAGAGTTTCCTGGCATGTGGCAGTCTGTGCCTTCCTATAAATTGTGTTGTGATGTTAATAATAACCCTAATAGCTGTTAAGAACAACGTTTCTCAACCAGGTCTTGCATCAGCCATCAGGCTGCCGTGGGGTGGCAGGAGATGGCTAAAATCTGGAGATTGCATGGACTGTTATGGAAAAGGAACAGTGCCTCAGATGGCCCTGATTCTGCAAATACTGGAATTGCTTTTTCTCAAAGCATATGCTTACACTTGAAGTCTGCAGTCGAGGAGTTTAAGCAGAGATACAAAATTAAACAAGTGCTCAACAGACTTGTTATAATTTTAAGTCCTTATGTTTCAGAGGGCCTGGCATTTAGTACTGCAATGCAATTTTAATGCCTCTTGCTTGATCTGTAAAGCTGGAGAATTATTTAGCTGGGGAAAAATGTAAAACATTGATTGCATGCAATTGGCAGCTTTCTCTGACTTTGGCCAGGGGAGAGCCACAGGCCTGCCAGATTCAGCATTTCTTTGAGTGGAGCATGAGAATGCTGGAGGTAGTGGGTGCTGGAGGCAGCTCTCCCATCACTCAGAGTCCTTCAGGAAGGACTGGATGGAAAAAGTTCCTTTCAGTGATAAATCACCTGTGCAATAGGTTAGCAGAGCTACACCAAGACAAATCCTTTCTTCTGCAGGGCAGGAAAGGGAGGCATAGTCTGCCTTTTATTTCTCCTGATGAGAATCTCTGTGAGTCAAGATTTCCTTTGCAAGCCAATATGGAAACTTTAATGCCTGACATTAAATATTCTTTTTAAAGCTGTGCTGAACTGAGGGAAAGAAAAAAAAAAGTTAATTAGAGCTTCTCGCAAAGGAAATAAAAATGTATATTAGTTAAAGTAGTGACATTTCCTTTTGATAGAAAGCTGGTGTTTCCAAGAGTCTGAGATAAAGGCTAATAGGCAGGCTAATCAAAGAACACAGGAACAAGTCCTTATGCAATACCTCTCCCTTCTGTTCAGTACAAATCCATCTGATCTTTAGCATTAAGCAAGGGAATTTAGCTTCATGTCACAAAAAAAAAGAGAATATCTGAGAGTACAAGAGAAGAACTGTGTCCAGGCCACGAGCTTTTTGGCTGGGCTCACAGGCATCTTTCTCCACAGTCAAGTTGCAGTGAGATGTGGAGCTTGTCTTGGCCTGCTGTAAAACCAGTCACCAGCCATAAATGTAGGTAGGTCTCAGGTCTTGAGGATGTCTCAGAACTCAAGGAAGTACTACAGCCTGAGCCCCAGACTCAAATTTATTTCTAGGATGTGGGGAAGTGCTACTCTGCAGCCCAGCCCTGGATCTTAACACTGTCCTTCATAGTTCTCTTTTTTCTGTGTTTCTCTTCTGCTCCTTTTCACCCTCCTCCTATTTATCATCCTCCTTCTCTGCTGCTATGTTTCTCTGCAGTATCTTGCTCTTCATATTGCCAACACCAAAACCCCTACTTCTAAAAGCCAGGGATGATAATTTCTTACTCCCAAAAGCGTTCATCTAACATAGGAGGAATGCTGTACTAGAACTCAGTTTTGTGGACAAGATTCACCAGCTGGAGAAGTAGGAGTTCTTGTTTTGATGCAACCAGTGGTGCTTGCATTACCCCCAGAGCACAGCATCCACAGGTAGAGTGTAAAAAATGTGTATTTTATGATTGGCTTTTTGCAAATATTAAAATGAATATTATAAGTGTTATGTTAGAAAGTTATGCCGTATTAATTTTCTTAAGTAGTGTGTTAAATATAGCTTTAGGTTATAACATAATGTTAAAATATAAACTATGCTGTGTAAGATACTTTTTAACTAGCTCAAGAAAGAGATGAGATAATCAAGAAATTCTTTGCACGGAGATAACAGCAACAAGACACTGAGATCCCAAAGAGAAGAATTATTGCCTCCTTATCAGGAAGAACTAGTCTGCTTGCAGAGTCCATGGAGTCTGACCATGATTTACAAGATGAAGGGGGGAGTTGACAATAACCTTTGCTTGAAAAGAACTTTTGAATCATGTATGAGATATATGAATATGCAACAGGCTATTGCTTTAAGAGTTAATCCTTTGCTAGTGACCCATGCTTTCAAGAGGAGAGCATCCAAACATTTGTAATTCTTTGCTTTTTTATTGTCCTTTATTGTCCTAACTCTGATTGTCCAAATTCTTATTGCTCTAATTTGTATTACTATTTTTATAACTATTTTATTACTATTAAACTTTTAAAATTTTAAAGCAAGGCATTTTTCACATGATCATCAGGGTAGGGGTCAGGCTCAGAAGGGCAGAACCATGCTTTCTGCAAGTGTGGGGATTTTTTTGAAAGTTCTTAAAAGATTAGAGTTCTGCTGCTTGTAAAGCAAGCTGAGGAAGCTGCTTTCAATGAATGGCCTTTCCTCCTCACCCAAGAATGAGAGGTCCAAAGAAGCATTTGGAAATTTCTGGGGTTGTATCAGGCAGTCCAGCTCCTTCACGGAATGCTGCTCTGATTCTGAGTTCAGGCAATTTCTGTTTCAAATACCCGGTGGATTTTCTTTTCTAATTACACTAATTAGCCTCAATTGAGAATAAAGAATCTGATGCTTCACGTCTGGCACTGCATGTTCCTTGGCAGAAAAGAGACAAGCTGGTGTTTGTGTCTTTCCCCACGAAGAAGAAAAGTTTGAGCAGGTTTTGAAGGCCAGAGTGAAAATTGGAAGTCAGAAAGCCATCCAGAACAGCTGAGGCCACCAGGGAGGGAAGTGAAAGGAAATGGTTGCAAGTTCAGCTTCCCTTCAGGAAGCCACAGTGCCACCTTTGTGCAAGGGCTTTCTGGTTTTAGCGACAAAAAGGGATGGGGTGAAGCACTTTGCACACATCTTTGTCAGACTCCACCACGATGCGTGTGCTGAGCTTGAAAACTGAGGCATCCACCCCTGCTTGCATTCACTGAGCCTGCTGGACACCTTGCCATGCACATTAGTGTGAAGAGGATCTCATGTTGGTTCTCTTTCTTAAAAACTGATATTACAAAATCATGGACAGCCTCAAATTCTACTGAGCTCAATGCATGTGCTCAGCTACTGATAGGATTTGATCTCTAGGCTTATATGTAGTTTATGTCTCTTTCTCCTTGGTGGCATATCAAATGCCATATTACCCCCTCAGTTCTTCACCAGGAACACAAGAATTGCTGTTCCATTAAAAAAAAAAAAAAAAAAAAAAAAGAAAGTGGAACCTATTACATTTTTTTTTCCATGTGCTGCTAACAGGCTTCATAACAGAGTCACAGGCTGGGGTGAATGGAAAGGGACCACTGCTGGCCTCTGCTCAAATCTAGTCCAGCAACAGCAGGATGCTTAGGGCCTCATTCAGCTGAATTTTGAATTGTCTCCAAGGATGGAGATCCCACAGCCTCTCTGTTCAATTACTTCATCACACTCATGATAATCCTTTTTTTCCTCCTATCAAAACCACAACCTCTCTTTTGTTTCAAATCTATCACCATTCATCCTTCTGCTCTACACCTCTCCAAAGGGTCTGGCTCCATCTTCTCTAAACCCTCCCAATTAACAGAGTTTGTGTCACATGAAAAAAAGATGGGCAGAGTTGCAGAATGCATATCCAGGCTGAGACTTCAGATATTATGGCCCCAGCTGAGTGAGTCTGAGCTACTGGCTTAGATCATTGGTTCACTGAGGATCAAAAATGTACAGAAATCATGTTTGATCTGAGAGTTAAACATGGCTCACAGCTTTGCACAGATCAACGAATTCAGACCAGATTTGTCACTGGGAGGAGCCAAAGGGAAACCTCTCCAAACAGGTTTCCAAATCAATTGTCCAAATTTCTTTCGAAAAACCCTGTAAGTGCCCCAACACTTTGTGGTGGTCATGACTGAGATGCTCCTTTGTCCTTCCAGGTGGCTTTGATGTGTGATGTTAAGTGCTGATCCCCTGAGGAATGCAGCTCCCCTTTAGAACTGGCAGGTGAGATAAGTCAAAGGCAAATCCAGAGTAAAAGGCTGCAATTCTGTCACTGTGCTCAGACTTCAAGGGCAGCTCTGAATTTGGCTGCCTGCACTGGTCACCTGCTGGCAAGGGCAGCAACGTGGGATCATGAGATCCATGTTTCACGATGTCCATGAAACAGGAAACCTTGAGGAACTGTGAGTAAGGGGTCTCTTGGGAGCTGTACTCTCAAGTACCTGAAGAGCTGCAGCCAGTCTGTTCTCCTGCTGAAGCTCACACTTTTGGGTGCTGGAGTTACCTTGATAAATAGTGTGTAATGCACAGTTAGGAAGTAAGTGCTGGGTGTCAGGTTTAAGGATCCTACAGACTTGTTAAGTGTATGTTTGACTCTGGACAGGCATAGCAGACTCGTGCACTTGGGCAAGCTCAGAAACATTGCTGCATCAGAACTAGAGTGGGCCTGTTTCAGCAGCTGAAAGTTCAGTCAGAGCTTTCCTGACCCCTCAGAAGCTCTGATCTCTGAGATGTCAGGAGGCCAAAAATTGAGAAGCAGTATGAAAGCTATGCCATATGAAAGCTGGTAGGAACCAAAGTGCTGCTGTATGTTTATTTTCCTTTTTTCTGCTTTGTCCTGAGAAGCATACAGTGTCACACTCTGGCCTATTTTGATTCCTGGGGATGTAAATAAAAATATGATTCATGATAACTCCTGAACACTAGTTGTAGAACAATTAAGCTAAACAGTATTTTCCTTTGGGAGAACCACAACTATTTCATGCCCTAGTTAATTGATTTTGATATGCTTTCCCTTGGCTAGGAAATGCAAGTTCCTTGATCCACATTCCCTGCTGGTTTTGGTCACTGAATTGTTGATGTTTGAAAAGGAGATACTGAAAGATATCATATCCCATTTATTCCTAGAGACTCCTAGTTCAGTGGGGGGTCTGAGCATTTCTTGCCATCTGCAGTAACGATGATGGGTCTCACTTAATGAGCAGCCACTGAGATAGGCATGCACAGAACAACGAATTAGCAGCTACACTTGCAGCCTTGATAGAAGGAGAACCACAGGACTCGAGGGTCTGTCCCAGAGGTTGTTGATTTGCTGGTTCTTCGGTGAAATTGATGATTGCTGGTCCCTGCAGTTAGCTGACACTGTAAAGGAGGACAGCTCTTTCCAAAGGCGGTTTGTGAAATGTAACTGTAGACCGCGGGATCAGCAGAGGAGGCTGAGAATAGCAACGAGGCCTCTGCCAAAGCTGACCCTGGGGCAGGTGAGAACAGCTCCCGTATTCAGGCAGAGCTAAAGCGGGGATGAGACAGTACCTGTAGACAAGACCTGCTGAGCAAACTTTGGGAAATGCCAAAGGCAGTTTCTCTGCAGCAGCAGCAGCCAGTGCATCAAGGAGGGCAAGAGCTGCTTGTCCCCTACGTCACCCTCCACAGCACTGGACCATAGCCAGCAGTGCTGGGGGAAGTCAGGGGCATTTAAGCTCCCTGTAGGTAATTGAAAGTTGATTGTATCTAAAATTAGCTGCCAGCAGCTGAATGTGTGCCAGGCCCTCCCCAGGTAGGTGCCAGGTCTCAGCTCTCCCACAGGCAGGGGCATTCTCCCTCTCAGCTCCCCCAGCTCTGCCTGCCTGTGACCTCAGCCAAGAGGTGCATCCCCTCCTACCCCCACCAAGAGGTCAGTGTGCCCAGAAATAGGATGTATTAGTGGCAATACTGGCCTTGTACTGCCCTTGTGCAGTTTTTCTAGGGGTGAAAAAAGGACTCCGGTTTCCAGCACTGCTAATCCTCTGTAAAGTTCACTTGGTAGCTGGAGAGATTGCTGCAGCTTTACTGAAAACAAACATCTTCCCCTGAAATGTGTTGCCTTTGGCCAGGCTGATGTGTTTATCAAGCAGCCACTTTTATCATTGCTTGCTTTATTTTGTGCCACCTATCACCAGTGCCCTGTGTGCTTTTGCTCTGAGGTGTGTTTTAGGTGTAGTTTGTCTACAAACAGTGCAAATAAACTTCATCTGATGGTAGCTGGCTTGCTCTGATTAGAGCAACATTGGAGCATGGGTCCTCAGAGTTGACATTGCTCTCCAGGACGAGGAGAGCAGACTCAGGGCTCCTGGGCTGCCAGCCTTCCCTCTCTGTGCCATCCATTGTGTAAACAGGGTCCTCAGAATTAGAAACCTGAACAAATGAGAGCTACCTGGATTAGGGACTGAACATTTTGCCTATTTGTGAATGCATCAGATGCCCTTAGAAAGTGTATTTTTATTAGGACAAAGAAACCAATTATTGTTTAATCAGGATATCCCCTAGCAGTAATTAGTCACACAGGAGAACTAAGTTTCCCCATCATGAATATACAATTCAAAAGATGACTGCCAATATCAAATCCACACTCAGAGATATTGTCACGGAGTTGTGTGATTGTAATAGAGCTGAGAAATACTTCAGAAAGCAAATTTTATTAGATAAGTGGTCAGTGCTCCTCATTATGGCATTTACAAGCAGTTCAGAGTTTTCTGAAAGCAATGGGTTGCAGAGGAGCTGGATTGACTTTTTGCAAGTTATGACTCAGAAATATTTAACACTTCCAAACAGTGTAACCACTGCTGAGCTCTTAGCTAAACCCTGGCGTCTATAGGCAAGTAGTACCATGCAGATTTTTGGCAATTGAGGAAAGAGGGCATTCACAGCTTCTGGGACTGGACACATTTCTGTCTGAAGGCAGCTGAGAATGAGAGAGAACCTCTAAGGAGAGTGATGATGACAGCTCTGCCTGGTGTAACAGGAAACCTTCTCAGCAAGAGGCAAGGGAGGTGAATTATGGGGTAGTGTAGCCTCCACTGTCACCACTCATTTGTTGCACTTAATGAATTACTGGAATCAGTCACATAATGGATGCTCAAAGACCAGAAAAAAAACATCCTGCTGCTCACCTGGGCAGAGCTGCAGAGGACCCAAACAAATGCCTCCGGGCCTTTGCCTGACAAAAGGAGCCATTGAGGGTACAAGCAAAGTCTGTTTTCAGCTGCACTGGGAAAGCAAAGTTTCAGCTGTCTGTCTCCATCAAAATCAGATGGGATTTAGATTTTGGATAAATTATGGGGACTAGTGGGTCACTAATTGGAGATGTTTCAATTCCCTGTGCAGTTTCACTGCTCTTTAACAGAATGCTGTAAGAAATCCCCATTTCAAAGGTGGATTTGTTTCAGAGGCTGTATCTCTGCAAAGAGCCTGTGCAGCCTCAATCTACCACAGAGCACCCACGGGACTGCAGAAATGTCATTTTCTTCTTTACCCCAATAGCACAATGCTATTGAGAGTTTCATGGCTACTCTGTCCCTTTTAGTCCTCTGGCTCTTCTGTTTTGCTTTTCTTTGTTCATTTTCAAGGACCCAAACTGGAAACCATGCTCAGACTCTCCAGGTGATATCTTGTGCTGCCCAATATGTATTTTGGCAGCTCTTCTGAGCCAGGGGATACCCAGACTGATGGCACAGGTAGGGCAGGTATCTGCCACCCCAGGCAGATACAGGGCCATCTGCCCTGGGGTGCTCCAGGCAGGAGTCACAGCTTGGCTTTGAGCCTGCGTGGAGACAACATGTATTTGGGATTACAACCTCAGATGGGGAAGCTGCCATCCTTAATTAAACTCCTCCATAAGGCTGTAGCTTGGGATTGGCACACCCAGATCTCTGAGCATGACCTTTCCAAATCTCTCTCCTTGTTTGTGCTCTTGAACATTTTCAGTGCTGCAGCTGGTGCCTCCCTCCTTCGGCAGCAGAGCCTTTTACACGTGGCATGCACACGGGCAGGATGGTTAACAGCCCCACTGCACTACAAAGGGGAAAGATGGTGCTTGGGAACACGGTGGGAGAACAAGCTAATGGGCAGCATCCACACAAAAAAGGTAGCCAGGTAGCCCACGAGGGAGTTTGCCATCATTTCAAACTCTGCCAAAGGCTGACTGAATGGCTGTGGGATTAGCTCAGGGTTCTGGAGACTCTGCTTTTTCCTTGGGTGTGATTTCTTATCCTTGTTGGCAGGTAGCAGAGATCAAGAATGGACTGCTGCTGCCCATGCAGCAAGTGCTCCTCTGTCTCCAGCTCACTGGGCTGAGCATTTCAAGTGAAGGAGCCATGGTGAGACTGAAGATCATCTCTTCCCCAAGTCATGTCTCCTCACTGTCATCATAAATTAGGTATGGACTTTATCTCCAAAGCTCACTGTTTTATGTCCCTTTTAACATTTGCAATTAGGAGAACTCTAAACAATTCCTTTCAGCATTACTTTGCCACAACATCTGCCTTTGGCTGTAAGCTCTAGTTTAATTAACTTGCCACGAGAACAAATCTCCTTTTTACCCTTTTTTAATTTCCCACTCTCTAATTTCATCGCATAGTGATTTGTGTCTCGGTTGCCACATGGGGACACTAAAACAGGGATAATGGCACAGTCTTTCCTATGTGGGGATAATGTCAGGGTGAATAACCTCAAAGCCTGGCAAGCACCCAGGTGCTAACTGTGGTAAGTACTGTGGCTGCACTTGGCTCTGCCACTGGCTTTGGAATATTATCCTCCCCAGACTCAGGATATGTAGTCACACCACTGAATTTACTGAAAGAAAGCTACTCAATCATGTTCCCAGGCAATCTGAAATGCTGTTTCTCCTCTATCAACCCCTCCTCTTCCTACACCTACTTTCCTGGGCATCTGAAAAGCTGAAAAAGCAGGTTTACTTAAGGGATCTTTCTAAAGAACAGAGGAACCACCAGAGCTGCTTCACACAGACCTCTGTGCTGGTCTGCAATGCAAAATTATTTAGAGGGACTGAGAAGGAGGCCAGCTCTGGGCACCTCTGCCCTGCAGGAGGAACACTCTAAATTCAGCCAAAGAGATTGCATATGTTAATGATCATCCAGGAGAGAGGAACCAGGGGAAGTTATTAAGCCATTCAAAACATGTTTTAGAACCCCCAGACAGGATGATAAGCCCTCTGATTTATTCCATGGAAAGAAAAGGCAGTAGGATGCTCAGTTAGACGGGGAGTGCACGATCTCACATCCCTTTCCCACTGGTGTAGTCTCAGGGATGCCAATGGGATGGTCACTTACATAAGCAAGAAGGCACAGCTGAGCCACAGCAGTGGTTGCCTGTAGCCTCCTGCCTGGATGCAAACAGGGCCATCCCAGCCACACTGATTATGTGCAGTGGCATGAAAAAGTGGGTCATCAATACAGACAGGATAACCTAGCACTGAAGGGGTTTTTGTTACAAAACTCTCGAGCTATCAGATATCAAAGTCCAGATAATATAAAGTCTACTGCAGCAACAAATCCAGGCTTGAGGAAGAACAGATCTGACTCCCCCACAGGCTGTAAGAGATCGTGTTCCCTGTATATGTCCAACATTTTCTCACCCCTTGTGAGATGCTTAGCAGGGTGGAAATCTTGCAGGGAGAACTCTCAAGCATGTGGCAGAAATGGAGCCCAAAGCAAGGCAGTCTGGAAGATTTAGTGCTCAGGGTTCTGTCAGCACAATCTGAGGGGAAGCACTTGGTCCTGTGACACTGAAGAGATAACTTATGTCTCCCTGGTACCAGAGTTTGACCTACTTCCCTCTGCCTTTCAGAGGAATCTAATGCAAAATGGCCCAGAAAAGGAAATGTAATTCTTTGTGGTGCCCTGAAGTCACAAGCCAGGGACCTGAATGCTTGGCACTGAATTTCACAGTGTGAGACACTCAAAACTGCCAGAGCTGGGGTTTCTTGGGCCATTCTTTTCTTCTTTACCATTTCTGTGCAGTTTGCCTCTGGAGAACAGGAAGTGCTGGGGGCATCCTGGAGGTGAGATTGCAGAAACTGAGTCTGTAAGAAAATTCCAAATATCCTGACATTTATGATGAAGCCTGCAGAGCAGACCTTTTGATTACACCCCCTTCCTCACCTACGCTCCTGTCCGCAGTACGGCGAGCTGTGGGAGCCCATGGGCATGTGTGAGATAAGGGTTGGTTTTCCTGGGAAGTGTAGCTCTGTGAGCACCAGCAGCCAGTTTGGCATCTCAGTGTCAGTATATGGAGATAACCAAAACACCTCTGAGGATAACTGTGGCATTCACATTCTCTGAAAAAACCCCTTCGCCCCGGATTTTTCTCCTGGGAAGCTGAGAAGCAGCGAGAGAAAAGGAAAACAGTTCTTATTTCATTTGCTTCTCCTCTGTTTTGCTCCTTTGAATGTGTTTGGAGCTTGTTTACCCACAGGTGATTGTTTCGTTGGATTCTGGTTGAGTTGTTTTGACTCTTTGGCCAATTGGGGCCAAGCTGTGTCGGGACTCTGGAAAGAGTCACGAGTTTCCATTATTAGCTTTTCAGCCTTCTGTAAGTATCCTTTCTGTATTCTATAGTATAGTATAGTATTTTTTAATATAATATAGTATCATAAAGTAATACATTAGCCTGCTGAGAACATGGAGTC
Source organism: Motacilla alba alba (assembly GCF_015832195.1). NCBI lineage: Eukaryota > Metazoa > Chordata > Aves > Passeriformes > Motacillidae > Motacilla > Motacilla alba. Next base: position 105,892,646 of record NC_052018.1, read on the forward strand.
AGATGCATCATTCCTGCCTTTGTCAGGACATTCCCAGCAAATACAATAGATAAAACCACGAGTTCTACTTGGGTAACAGAGAGGAAAAAAAAACCATTGGTCTCACACGTTGGTGCAGCACTTGTCATCCAACAGGATCCCAGAAGTCATCAGTCCACTGAGATGGGAATATTGTTAGAAAGGGACGTGAGGGATCACAAAGATCTTTCTCTCTTTAACTGCCCTTGCTCTTGCTGCATGCAGGCTCTGGTAAAACCCAGCAGCTAAATATGAGGGCTCTGGAAGAACTGGATTTACTGAAAGGGACGATGATTCCCCAGAAAAGTGGCCTTGCAGATGCCACTTCTCTCCAGAGCTGCTGCCAAAGCATTCCCTGTTTTGTAACAAAACTTGGTATCTATTTGTGTTAGCACTGACTCACTGGTGCCCCACTGCCCCGGGATAGAGGAAGGGATGTGCTGTGACCTACGTGTCACATTTGGAAAGACAGAGAGCAAGGCAGCTCTGTTGAGATCAATAGATTTATGGAAGGAACTAACATGATTTGGCAACTCTTGACACCACAAATCAGGATGACAGCCTACAGAGCAAATTACACTGCAATAAGAAGAACCATAACAATGTAATTCCTGCTATTTAGATGTTCCTCTTTCAAAGCAACACACTGCTTGTAGCCAGACAAACTCCTGTGGAATTCTCCAAGTAAGGCTGAAAGGGTTAAATGCCCAGAGCTTTGAGCCTGATCCTTTCAAGCAGAACCACCTACCCCCTTCAAAGAAAATCCACTAAACCCCATTTGGACTAGTGTTAATGTAGTATGCATTCATAACTGGGAAAAAAAAAAAAAAAAGGTTAAGCTTAGAAAAGCCATTTGTTACGGTCACTTTTTCATGCTTGCAAGCCTGTGAATGTCTGTGCACAGCTCTTCATGACATCTTACAGATCCTCTGCAAGTGTCTAGGCTGCAAGATGCAGAGCAGCAGTTTGGTGTTTGGGCTGCCTTCCTTAGGAGTGAAAGTGGCCCCAGCCAGAGGAAACACCAACAAGCACTCATTGCTCTTTTGCTCAAACACTATAAATAAATAACATATAAACAAAAGAGGTTTTTTTTCAGATAAATTGGACAAATCTTTGGAATAAAAATTCCCCCCAGGATAATGGCATGCAGGAAATCCCTGAGCCACAAATCTCATGAGGCTGGGAAATATTTGGAAGATCAAGTAGTGGTTGTTTGGCCTTTCTTATGTCAGCTCCTCACAGAGGCAGGATCAGGGTTAAACAGTCCATTGGCTTCACTTAGGATCACTCTTCCCAGCCAACCCTTAATTGTTGATTTGTTTTCCTCCTGGATGCCCTTGGATGGAGCAGGGTGGCAGCAGTTCTGCTGAACGGGTTGAATGCCACTCCACACCTCTCTGCTGGTCACCTTCAAACAGGGCAAACCCCTTGGCAGACATGCCAGGCAACCCACCAGGTCATGCAGATGAACTGTCCAGATGAATGGTACAGTAGAAGCAGGCACTGGGAATAATGTGCTCCGACTCCATGACTCAGAAGGCTGAACAATTCCTTTACTAAGCTATGTTATATTACACTAATACTTTATTAAATTACATACTGAAGAGGTAACTATATTAAAGAATGCTATACTAAAGAAAAACCCATGACTGTCTGAGACAGCCAGGACACAGCTCTGAGTGATTGGCTAATCACTCAAAACAACTTTCACCAATTACCAATCCACTTTGGGTAAACAATCTCCAAAACTCATTCCACAGGTGCAAAGCAACAGGAGCAGTGAATAGAGATAGGAATTGTTTTCTCTTCTTCTCTCTGTACTTCTCCAGGAAAAAAATCATTTGTGAGAGAGAGAATTATGTCTCTCTCTGTTCAGAGAATGTGAATGGCACAGAATGGGGTTTCCTCCCCATTTTTTCCCCAGGGTGGGACCAAACGCACTGATCTGCCTCTGAACTGCTGGTGTCTGGGCCAGGAGCTCCTGGAAGGAGTGGCCAGCAAGAGCAAAGCCTCCGCTGCGTGGAGCACCCGGCTGTCTGTGTGTTCGCAGCACCATCTAGTGCTTCGCAGAGATTTCTTTTCCTCCTTCCCCAAATCCTCAGTGATGTATACAGCGAGGTATCCAGTCCTCCCGGGCACGCCGATGGTCTCAGGCTGGTGGGGGGCTCGCTGTGAAGGCAAACCCCGCACAGCACACGTGTGACAGCCCGAAGAAGGGCAGCACAGGACAAAAGGTGTGCCAGCAGCTGAGGTTTGCTGAGATGCTGGTGTAACACTCCGAGTAATACTTGCGAGCTGCCTCAAGCCCATCCTGCCTTAGTTGAGCCCTAATTTCAGAATCTCTATAAAATAAAATTAATGACAAATACTTGGCAAGGGTTTGGAGTAACTTCAGTGCTCTCCTCTTTCTTTTTCCAGGGAAGCTGCAGAGCCAATGCCCTCTGCTGATAGTAGAGGATAATGATCCACTATGAGTAGGGGAAAAAAAATAATCCAGATTTAATTTATCAAATCGCTCTTTGATTTTGTCAGCAGCCCCACTGTTACCCCCAGGGGCTGGAGGAAACACAATGACAGAAGTGACAAGGCTGGAAGGGACCTCCGGAGATCAGCAGTCCAACCCCCTGCCCAGGCAGGGTCACCTGGAGCAGGTGACACAGGAGTGGGTTTTGGTCCAGAGAGGGACCCCACGACCTCCCAGTCCCTCGCAGCTGTTCCAGCGCTCTTCCACCCTCATGTGGAGAAGTTCTTCCTCACGTCGGCGTGGAAATTCTCGCGGTTTAGAAATTCTCGTGGTTTACTCCACGGCCATCGCTCCTCGTCCTGGAGCACCACCGGAACGCCCGCCTGGAAGCGGCATCACGAGGCCAGTATTTGTGTGCCGGAGAGCCGCTGAGCTCAGCGTCTCCCAAGGCGCGGGAGCCCGCTCTGTGTCCCTGGGGTGCGGGACAGGGACGCGGGGGGGGGTGGTGGCGGCGGGACCCGAACCCGCGACCCTCGGGGCGCAGCACGAGACGCGCCGCCGCGCCCGCCTCCCATTGATACACAGGAGGAACCTCCAGGCGCGGGCAATCGATGCCCGAGAGGCGGATCCGCCCGGCCGGCGAGGCGGGGGCGCGCGCTCGGCGCTCGGCTGGCGCTGCCGCGGGCGGGGCGGCGGCGGGCGCGCGGCGCGGGGCGGGGTGGCGGCGGCGGGCGCGGGAGCGGCGGCGATGGCGGAGCCGGCGGAGAAGCTGTACCGGGCCGAGTATGCCAAGAGCGGCCGCGCCTCCTGCAAGAAGTGCGGCGAGAGCATCGCCAAGGACTCGCTGCGCCTGGCGCTCATGGTGCAGGTACCTCGTGGCGGGGCCGCCGCGGGCGGGGGGTGGGGGCGGGCTGATCGGCCGCTCCGCTCGGTACCGCCGCCGGCGGGGCCAGCCCGGGGCTCCGCTCCCTCCGCGGTGCTCCGGAGCCGCTCGGCCGCGCCTTTCGCCGCAGCGGGGGCGAGCGCAGCCTATTTTTAGCAGAGGCGCCTTCGCTCGCTGCTGTGTCTGCAGAAGCTTCGGTGCCCGGGGCAGCCGTGCCCGCAGCGCTCCCGGGCGGGGGGAGCCGCTTGCCCCGCTCCCCCGGGCTGCAGGGGCGGCTGGAGCCCGAGCGGTGCAAAGTTCACCGGTCGGGGCCGGGGGGCGGCCCGCGGGCGCGCACGGAGGCGCTTTGTTGCCGTCCCGGGGGGCGAGGCGAGCTCGGCTGCTCCGTGCCGCGGGAAGCGGCTGCCGCTCGCAGCGCTCGGGGTCCGGGCCGGGGAATCCCCGCTCGCTTTGCATACGAGGCGGAGGAACTGCGGCCCGAAGGCTGTGAGAGGGCTGGGGCAGGCCCGGGTGAGATGAGCGGCCGGGCCCGGTGGTCTCGCTGGGCTGAAGCAGCTGCGTCGCAATCGGCGAACGGGCCGCGAAGGCACGGTGTGCTCTCCGCCGCCCTCATGCTATTATCTGCCTTTTGGGGAAGAGACTGCTCGGCTTGCTTCTGGAAGGAAGGAAAGAGCCCCGTCGTGTGTTGGGGGCTGGGAGCTGTGCGCGGACCCGGCGTCGCTGCCTGCTGCGGGAGGATGCGGAGGGAATCGCCGCTCTCCTGGCAGGGCGGACTCTGTCCCCGCTGGCTGCAGCAGGGCACAGGGGACGGGGCGCCTGCAGCGTGCTGGGGGCGGGCTGAGCTCGGGGGTGTTGCTGTGGAAGGCAAGCAAAGGCGTACGGAAGGCGAGCAAGGACGTGGCAGCGCGAAGCCCTGCGGATAGATGGAGGGATGGGTGGGTGGATGCTGTGGGTCCCGGCCGCCCGAGGAGCCGGGTCTGGAGGACGTAGCTCCAGATAGGGTTATTTGTAGCTCGCTTGTGCCCCTGGGAGAGGCTCCGCTTGTACGGGGCGGGGAGGAAGGGCACGGTCCCCCCTCGGCCGAGCTGCTGGCTGCAGCTCTGCCGGGGTTGGAAGCAAAGCTGCTGTCCCGGAGGGGAAATACCTGCCTGTGCCTTTGTTCCCCGGAGCCTCCTCCCCCCGGGGAGGGTGCGGGACCGTGCGGTGCCGAGCTGCAGCGTTTGCTCGCACGTGTTCCGGCTGCCTCTCCTTTTGTCTCCCCCGCTGCCCTCAGCCGCTCGCTGGAGCTGCTCCTCCTCCCCTGCTCCGGCTGCGGCTTCCTCACGTTTGTTGCCCCTTCCTGTCTTGCCCAGCACTTGGGGCTGATGCGGGGTGGGCTGCCCTTCGTCGGTACGGGGGGCAGGAGTTGTGTTCAGGTTCGCTAGGGTTTGGTTAATGGGGTGAGCTCCTGGGGACCGTGACATTCCTCACAGAGCCACTGCCTTTCGTTGCCAGACATCTCCCCAAAACTGCCGGTCTTCCACTTGTGTTTTTATTTATTTTCCCCACAACCTCTTGAATTTGCTTGCTGTGCCCTCTGTTAGTTTTTGTACCAGCAGAGCATCCCGCTGTAAATGCCTGAATTTCTTCCTGGGGAAATCCCCTGCAGAGCAGCCTCTGTGCCAGAGTCAGTGCATCGAGCTCTTCTGCAAGCTGTGCTGAAGAAATTAAAGGGAGATACAGACCGAGGTCGTAGTTATGTCTGCTGTAACCTCCCTTTTGTTTTGGTTCCTCAAGTGAAGGGCTCTGAATGACAGTGGGATTCTGGGTGCTTGGCACAGGGCAGGCACCCAGCCCCTGCAGGACCAGCACAGCTTTGTCTTTTGCTTCCAGCTGGAACTGAGCGGTTTCTGTTATCTGAACGCGCACTGTGAAAGTGAATCGGTCTCTTTTTTCCTTAGTTTGTTTAGGAAACTATGGTCTAGAGATAGGTGAGCTGAGAGAAGTTGTGTAAACAAGGCCCAGCTTGCCTAGAGGTTTTATTTTCCACACAGAGAAGAGTCTGAAACTCCATGTTGAGGAGATTACTCGCTGCTTGTATGGTTGTCTCAAAGATTGAGCCGGCTCTGCTCTCTTTTGTACTCCCCAGTGCCTTGTGCCCTCAAAGCCTCTGTGTTGGGAGCAGCCCCGAGTTGGGAGCTTCCTGCACAACTCTAGACATAAGCCCAGAGTCCATGTTGCAGGGCCAAAATTGCATGTGACTTACAGACACATTGAGAGCAACCGCAGGGTGGCTGCTGTGATGCTGTGAGGGGGACTGGGTGTGCAATCCTGGCTTGTGGGAAGAGCCCATCTGGAAATAAAAATGTCCTGTTAGAGTTTGGCTAGATGGTTTGTTCTTGTTTGGACTCTCAGCTCTGGTTCCGTGCTGTGGTCTTCGAAGCCTTTTTCTTCCTGCTCATGCACAAAGCTCTGCTGTTGGTTTTGGCTTGGAGATCTCCCTCCTGTTAGTGAGTGACACATGGAAGGCTTTCCTAGGTCGTTAGTTCTGTATCATCAGTAATTATAATTACACAGCACTGAGTATTATTAGTACAGCAGCTGTTTGTGTGTGTTATTTGGAGACAAACCACTGCAAGGTTACTTTGCCTGGTGGGTAACTGGAGTGATGCCAGGATGGTACCCACTGTGTCTAAGTTTTAAACAAGTGGGGTACTTGCAAAACAAGTGCTTGGTGTGGGGCAGGGCACTCTGGAGCTGCACTTCAAGGAGGACTTGGGTGATGCTTCTGATCACAGGATCATGGAATAGTTTGGTCTGAAAGGGGCCCTGAAGATCATCCGATTCCAACCCCCTGCAGTGGGCAGGGATGCCCCCACTAGACCAGGTTGTTCAGACCCCCATCCAACCTGGCCTTGAACACTCCCAGGGATGGGGCAGCCACAGCTTCTCTGGGCAGCCTTTCCCAGTGCCTCACTACCCTATCACTACGAGCCCTTGTGAAAACGCCCTCTCCAGCTTTCTTGTAGGCCCACTTCAGGTATTGGAAAGTGCTGTAAGAGAGCCCTGGAGCCTTCTGCAGGCTGAGCACCCCAAACTCTCTCAGCCTGTCTTCACAGGAGAGGTTCTTCCACCTTCTGATCATCTTTGTGGCCTGCTGTCAACCTCTGATGCAGAACTTTAACTGGGCTCTGGTGTTTCCATTGAATTTTGTCTCTACCTCCTGCAGGCCACTCAGGAGTTTCCTCGGGCCACAATCCTTGGAGCTGCCCTTCTTATCTTGTGCCCACCATGGGTTCTCCAGTATAAAGACTGTTTACTTGAGAAATGCCTCTCAGAGGGATTGTGGAGTGAGGTCAGCAGCCTCTTGTGCTGCCCAGTCTCACAGGGGCTGGTGCAGCCATGCTGAGGGTGTGACTTTTTTTTTTTTTCTTTCAGTGAAACAGATGGGCTGAGCAGCAGGGTGATGAACTGGTTAAGCTAGCTTAATGCTCCTTCCATGTCTTTCCGCTTCGTGAACATCTCTCCAGTAGCTTGTCTGTCTTATTAGATTTTCTTCTTCGACTTTGTCCTAAATAGTATCCATCTCTTGATTTAAAGAAAAATAAAAGGAAGAAATTGTGTATGTTTACCCAGATACTCCTTTTTATTTTGGGCTTTGTTTTGGTTTTCCCCTTGATTCTGCTTGAATTGTTTCATCTTGGCCTAATGTGCTTTTTTGCCAGTCACCCATGTTTGATGGCAAAGTCCCTCACTGGCACCACTACAGCTGCTTCTGGAAGCGGGCTCGAATTGTGTCCCACGCAGACATTGACGGCTTCCCCGAGCTTCGGTGGGAAGATCAGGAGAAAATCAAGAAAGCCATTGAAACTGGAGGCCCTGGAGGAGGTAGGCAGGAGCCTCATGGTGTTTGGAGGTTCATCTGGAGCTGTGCTCTCTTGTTGTGCTGTTATTATGGTGATTTGATGTCCATGTTGCTTCAGCGAGTGAGTGACGTCGGAAGAATTGCTGAGATGTCTCCGCACTCCAGGGCTGGGATGCTGGCAGTATCATCCAGCATGTTAAATCAGTGAGGAGAAAGAGCCAAGTCAGTTGGCAGATACACTGAAAAACATTTCTTGTTATTGTGATTGGTGTATTTAGTTTTCAGTTCTTTAATGTTAACAGTTCAGTGCACAGTTATGGTGGCTCTTTGGTGCTTTTGAGCATGGACTGCTTGTCTTGCTCTCAGTTCAGATTCTGGCCAAATGAGTGGCTGGAACCCAAGAGATTTATTAATGCAGACTGCTAACAATCTGGGACAGAGAATAAGAAAATAAGGGAATGCATATTAAAGCTGAATTCTGTATTTGCTTTGTTCTCCAGGAAAAGGAGGGGAACAGGAAGGAGGTGGTAAGGCTGAGAAGAGCCTAACTGACTTTGCTGCAGAATATGCCAAGTCTAACAGAAGTACTTGCAAAGGTTGTGAGCAGAAAATAGAAAAGGTAAAAAATTTATCCATTTCATCTTTTCTCTCACCCGTTTTAATTCAAACAGTGGCTTTTATAATTGCTTCCTGTCTGCCCTGCATATGGAAAGCACTTGCAGAGCTGCATTTCTATGTCTGAGCAGCAGCTGTGTCCTGGACAGCTGACAGTAAAGGCATCCCTCAGGCATGGTAGCCTGAGCTTCAAGCCTGGTGATCCCTCCTTTCACTTGGGTCTTAGAGCAGGCTGGGAATGCTGCTCACCAACATTTTGGTGGCAAGACAGCCACCACTAACTTCAGCTTTTCCTGCTTGTTGCTGCACTGCAAACCATCTACTTATTGGACATCTGAAAAGTAATTTGCAGTCAAACAGCATAAGATCATATTAGCATTGATGTTTGAGTGATAGAGACATGAAGTTAATTTTGGGATGTGCCTTTATGAGGCTTGTTCATGTGAGTTTTATTTGCCAAGCTTACTGGAAGTTGGAATAAAAACAACATGATTACCCACTTTGAGTGGATTTTTGATGCAGTGGTTTTTAGGGTAGTGAAGGGAAGGAGAGATCTTGATTCCATTTCAGAAAGCTGGTTTATTATATTATGATATATATTACAGTAAAAAAGACCACACTATAACTATACTACAAAGAACAGAGAGAAAGATTCATCAGAAGGCGAGACAGGAATAGAAAGGAATGAATAACAAAGTTCTGTGACTCCCAGAAAGTCCGAGAGCTGCTGCCTCCTCGATTGGCCCCCAAGTAGAAACATCCCACATAGACAATCGAGAAAGCACCTGCTGCATTCCACAGTAGCAGATAACAAATTGTTTACACTTGAAGCTGAGGCCCTTCAGCTTCTCAGGAGAAGAAAATCCTAGCAAAGGGATTTTCATAAAATATCATAACTACAGATTTTGAACAGAAAACCGCCTTAAAAGGTGACTTTTTCAACCTAGCAAGAGTACGTGAAAATGGTAGAGAAACTGTAGTGAAAGGGTTTCAGCAAAAAGTTACAGGCTTTGATAGAGGAACTGTTACTGCTTCACAGGTTTTTAGGAAGCATCATGTTGGTAACTTGTTAACATCCTGCCCCTTCCAGAATGGCCTAACAATTGCTCTTGGGTCACTTTCATCTCCCTCAGGGCCAGATCCGGATTTCCAAGAAGATGGTGCATCCTGAGAAGCCGCAGCTGGGAATGATCGATAACTGGTACCACCCCGACTGCTTCGTGAGCCGCCGGGCAGAGCTGGGCTTCCTCCCGGCCTACGGGGCCACCCAGCTCCTGGGCTTCAGCATCTTGAAAGCTGAAGATAAAGAAACTCTGAAGAAGCAGCTCCCAGCTACCAAGAGTGAAGGGTAGGTGCTTAGTGTAAGAAATTGTGTTGTCTGGAGGAGCCGTTGCCTTTAAATACATCTGTGTATTGAAATGCTGTGGGACGTTGTTGTCTCTGTTCGAAGAATATTGGTCATGGGAAGGTTTGGTCCTTCCTGTGACCTCAGAAATTCCCTGTCCCCGGGAACCTGCAGTCCAGTTGTCCCCTGTGACTGCCTTGAGGAAATGCAGAGACCTGCGGCTGTCAGACTTGAAAGGCTGATTCAGGGCTTTCAACCATAAAATAATGCTTGCATAGTACAAATGGATACTGGGCTCTGTGTCTCCTTGTGTGATACTGTTATCAGCAATGGTTTCTCTGCTCAAACCACTTGTTAGAGAATTGATTTGACATCTTCTATCTATGAGCTGCTGAACTGTGACAGGCACTGAATCTGATAATGGTGTTTATTGGCCATGTAGTGCTTACACTTGGATGCTTTTGTTTGCTGAATCTTTTATAGTATGTCTGAAATTTCATTGCCTTGCATTGAGATTTTCAGTGGAGGCTCTTGACAGAACTTGCACTGACAAAGAAGTGTTTCCAGGTGACTTGCTCGCTTTGTGGATCTTTTTTTTTTTAATGAAGGCTTTTGTTACTTGTTCTTGAAATGACTTTGCCTGGAGTCATGCTTCATAACGCAAACCAGTGTTGTATTGTCCCCTTGAAGGAAGGAACATTAGTTATTTCTGGACCTACAAATAAGGAAGATTTTGTCACTGGAAAACATTGGGCTTCTCTGTGTGCATTTTAGACTGAATTAAGCTTTGCTTTTGCAAAGATTCACCATGAAAATGTCCAGTGAGGCTGATGTCTGTTCTGAGAAGCTATGGCCATGTCACAGCTGTGCAGCCTTTGTCAGTATTGGTCCTTCAGGTATGCAGCTGATGTGTGTGGTGTGCAGTTCCTCGGCAAACCTGCTCCAGAAGCATTTGGCAGTGGTGTGGGTGCTGTGGGGAGAGTCCTGTAGCACCCCAGGAGGGAGGCTCTGGCCAGAGCCCTGTCAGGTTCTGTTCTGTTCACCTCGCTCAGCTGAACTGGCAGAGACCAAGAGGAGATGTGTGCATCTGTTGGGCAGCCTGCTGTCTTTCCATGCAGGGATTTTCCCTCTGTGTGCATTGCTTAGTGTAAGCAGAAGTGCAGTATTTTAATGCACTTAGAGGTTTTCAAGTAGTCCTTTGCTTTTTGTGCTGAGATGCAAGTTCTGCTTTGTCCTAGAACAGTGAGTTTAATAGGGTTATTTGTAGTTTTCTCCCATCTCCTCAGCAAAGCTCTAGAGATGTGACCGTATAAGTGCTTCTCTTGTCTGCCCTGACTCTGCTTTTCTGGGCCACTTCTGGGATGCTATGCAAAATATGAAGGCTTTGTAAAGAAAGGCCACAAAGCAGTTTGCCAAGTCACTGCATAAATAAAAGCCTAGAATTGCAGTGGAAAAAAGCTTGCACTGGTGATGGAGGGTAATGTGAACCAGGACCTCATGCCAGAAAAGCAGCAGGATGTCTCATCTTTCCTGCTTTCTAAGCACTTCCTGAACAAGCCTTGAAGTTGCTGGCTGGCTCTTCTGCTCCATTACCTTCTGCTCTTTGGGCTGTGCTTGAGCCAAGGGTGGTAAGGGTCAGTTGGAAAAATCGTTGCCTGTCAAACAAACAGAATGGGTGAGAGTGTAAATAAACAGCATGAGTGGTGGAGTGTGGTGTGCTAACTAGCTGGTGGTTTTGCTGCCAAGAAAGCACAGGAGTTATGGAGAAGCCAAAGGAAGAACACTCCAGAAACCTGAATTAGATGCAGTTACCTCAGATAATTCACCTTGTGCATTCGATCAGATAACAGAAATTACCAGCAGAAATTACAGCTTTTTGCAGAAATGATATTAAAGTGTCTGTTGCAAGTGAGATTCTCAAAATTATCTTTAAAGATATTCTAAATATGCTGCATTCTAATTGTATCTTGGCTCAGAAGTTTGTGCAATTCAGATGTGACACATCCAAATTTCAGGTGCTGCTGCTGCATGTCCGGCCCATGCTTCAAGGAGAATCTCAGACTTGGGGACTGCCCTGTCAGCCCTCTGTATAAAAGTGGCATTGAGACGTGCCTTTCTCAGATGGGAGAGGTGAGGTGTGGAGCAGGGCTACCCAGAATAAGTTGGAAAATCCTTTCTTTGTGAAGACCAAATATGGGAGGATTTACTGCAAGAACCTTGGCTCCTTTCCTCAGCCAGTTCTGGGTGAGACATGCAACCCTCCCTTGGGCTATGGGCCGTCCTGCCTAAGCACAACACTTGGCAGACCTGGGAAAGGAGGATCTTGTGTCCTTGCCTGCAGCTTCTCTGTGGAAAGAATGCCTGTATGCTGGTGTAGGAAATGCAGTAGCAGCTTGCGAGCTCCTTTTTACAGTATTTCTTTGGTAGTGTCTGTTTTGTCCTCCTGCTCTGAGCTGTAATACTTCCTGTATTTTCTGCCTCGCTTGTTTAGATGGAATTGCTGGCCAGGTCAGGAGTAAAGTGTCACTCTAGGGATGTCATGCAGCACTGGATTAGCTGCAGAGGTGACCTGAGGCAAATGCTAAGTGCTCAGGTCACCCAGCAGTCTAGCAGTGCTTTACAGAGAGGAGGTGAAAAAAAGAGTTCTTGTTCCTCCCTGCTGGGCTGCTTGCTTTATCCAGGGTTGTTGTGACTGTCCTTTCCACCTTTTCATTGTAGGGAGGGGAAGAGGCGAATGTGAAAAATAGAGTAGATGGTCAGGAAGGGCCAGGCCACAGTGGGACAGCTCACTTCCCTCTTCATCTCCTCTGAAGTTGGAATAAATCTTGTGTGGCCTTGTGAAAGTGAGGAGTGGTTTGCATTGCCTGGGAAATGCCAGTCCTTCCAGGCAAGCTATTGGGCTGTATCTGTCGGAGGTGGAAGGCTGTCCCTTCCCCAGCAGGAGAAAGGGTGTACACAGTAGCACCCCACTGCTGTGGGCAGCACACGGTTTTGTGGCTCGAGGATGGAAGATCCTTGTGTGTGTGTCCTTGAGTCAGTGAGGGTGTAGTTTACAGATTGTTCTAAAATGTGCTGCTTTGGGAAGCTGCAAGATGAAGTCAGCTTTGCCATTCCCTTCTCCAGGCTGTATAAAATGATCAGTGTTTGCCTTAGCCTTGGGCACGAAAGAGAAGGTGGTGACCCATAGCTTTATGCCTCCCTGCAGTTGGGATGATCCCTCCCACTCCATGGTTTGTTCCAGTGGCTGGAGCAGGTACTGTAACCGCTCTGTACAGCACTGCTGTTCCCTTGACTGTGAGGAGAAGCTGCCAAAGGAGTCAGTCGCTGCTGGAATTGGGACGCATTCCCTGGGTCACAGGGTCTCTCAGCAGTGATCGCCCTCCAGCGCTGCTGTGCTGGATTGGCTCCCTTAGGAGATGAGTTTCACTGTGGGAGTGAGTGCTGGCTTGCTGGAGGCAGCCTGGCTGTCAGCAGGCACTGCAGATACCCAGGGCTGGGCACCCCTCCTAAGCACTGACATCATGAATCCCTAGTTTGGGAAGGTGCAGAACGCTTTGCACTCAGGCTGGTAGGTTTTTCCCAGATTCTGTTGTGTACTCCTGACTCTGTCAAAACATAGGGAAGTCATTGTCCTCTTGACAGGGCTCAGTGGATGCTGTGGTCTTGCTCCCAGCAGGGCCTGCAGCCGAGGAGGAGAGAGGACTTGCTTGGCCTGGGAATTTTGGAGGCACTGCTGTGTGTGTGTGCTGGAGCCAGTCCTGCCACACTGGTTGCCACTTGCCTGATTCAGAACACAGGGTGAAGTTTTCCTCAAGCAGTTGCTGGCGGCACAGTGTGGCTGTTTCCCTCCCACCACGAGGCAGGGAGATGTACAGCACAGCCCCTGCTCACTGATGGCACCTGGCAGGAGCACAGCTGGAAGATGAGACCTTCTGCCAAACCAGTCCCTCAAAGTGCTCTGAACTGTGGTTTGGTCAGAGGTGCTAATGGTGGGCTGCTGTGGCCACTGCAAATAAAGTGAGCACAATTTTAGGGCCAGGCAGGTTACTGGAACATACAGGTCTCCTGCAGGAATCTCTGGGAGGAGAGTACCTACTGATATTCTTAGTCTTAATGGGAGCAAAGTCCTAGAAAGACAACAGTTGAAAATTGTAAGTTGGAGAGCAATCAGAAATGTCAACTTCATGACTTAGCCCTCAGCCACAGCTTACAAAATTGAGAGAGGCTTTCTTTAAAAGAGAACTGGCTGATGTTTTGTAACAGAAAGCATCTCTGTCAAAATGGAGTGTGTGATCCAGGCTGTGTTCGTGCTCTGCCTCGAGTTGCAGGCCTGTCCTGTCTCAGCTGGGATAGAATTTCCCTTGGCATCCTCACAAGGAGAACACACACTCCAGGCAGATGAAGGGGGTGGCATAACTCTGGAAACATAAATGATCTTCTGAGGTCCCTTGTCACTCTGAAGTCTGCCAAAATCCCCCAGCTTTCATTTGGGTTTCTTTTTCTAGTCTTTCTGGAGCAGTGTTTTCTGTAACTTCTCCCTTCAGCTCTAAGGCCTAGCAAATAGCAATAAATGTCCACACATGCAACTCTCAACACAAAAGCACTGTGAGCCTGGAAGCATTTTCCAATGCTTGCACCTGAAACTTGTGCAACAGTGCTTGCACTGAAATTTTCCAGAAACTTGCACCTGTTTGGTTTCAGATGCCTGACTTAATTCCAGTCTGAAGAGGAACTAGGTGGGAAATACCTATTTTCCCAGTGTGTTAACTCATTAAAGTTCCTGTGTTTGCTCTCCTTTATTTCAGTATAGGCTGCCTAAGCTGATCAAGCTGTTGATTCAGCTGATAGACACCGTGGTCTTTTAACTTGCATTGCTACACCTCCCCAGATTTGGAGAGCTGTTCAGTGATCCTTAGGTATGCCTTTGGTGTATAGAGGAATAGAGATGAATATAGATGCAGATGAATATGCCAGCGAATGTTGCAGTCTTTCACGTGCTCTTCTCCCACACCACACAGTTACCCTGTGGAAAACCTCTAAGTGTACCTGACCTGATTGAGGCAGCTCACATTGCAGAGCCAAGTGCAGGTCTATAATCTAGCACTGAGGAATTTGAAAAATTGATTTGCCTGCCAAAACGGAGGATATTCAAGCCTCTGCAGATATCGGCAGTCAGTAATCTGAGCTCTGGTAACTGCTGGACAGCCATTTCAACAGCTTCCTTTCATGTGTGTGTGGTTTTGTTTTGTTTTTCTCTATTAGAAAGAGAAAAGGAGAAGAGGTAGATGGAAACGCGACTGCAAAAAAGAAGCAGAAAAAAGAAAAAGAGAAAGAATCAAAGCAGCAGAAGCAGCTGAAGGTGAGTTTTAGCTGCTCACAACCTGAGAACTGCTTTGTTGGAAGAGTGCAGTGTCAGGCACTGACACTGAAGAGGCTCTAGAGAAGGCAGTACCTTGTCCCCAGAGAGAGCAGTGGCAGCACAGACCATCCTTGTGTCCTGGTGCTGGAGCTGCCCTGTCCCTGAGGCTTTGCTGAAGGGAATTCACCCTGCCCTTTCTCTTGAAAGACATAAAGGATGTTCTCTAGGACTTGGGCTTATTGGATTTAAAGAGATTAGGTTAAATGCCTTTTTTCTGAGAGGCTGGTTCTGGGCTCCTTGCTGTGTCATCTGGCTGTGGTGGCTGGAGCTTGGAGCCTGAGCACTATTGCAGAAAAGCTTGGAAAACAATAAATAGCTCATTGTAAAAATTAAACAGCAATAAAGTGTGCGACTAGCTTAATGAAAAATCAAATCTTTTTCACCCTCTGGGAAGATGTGTTCAGTTTGTGGGTACAAATTGTGATAGATCACAGCTTTCTACCTGTCACTTTTTAGAATATTGTGGGAAGAATCCCCAGTAGAGCTTCAGGAATTTTTTATTTAGTAAAAGTTCCCAAGGGAAAAAAAAAACCAATACCAAACAACAAAAAAACCAAAAAAAAACCACCTAACAATCTGTCTGTGCTGTAACTGAGGTCTTAATGGAACTGTAGAAAAATGCTGGCTCTGGCTTTGTACAAAAGTTGTTTTTTTTTTGTTGTGTGGCAGCACCATAACTTTCAAAAAATATATTTTTAAGGTTTTGCCGCTGCAGTGTAGATGTTTAGGACAAATGGAGGCACTTTGTGGACGAGGATTAACTTTGGGTTCACTTTTTTTACAGCATTTCATTAAGCATGATCATTGACACTGAATATTACACCACTTAACCCAGTAAACCACTTCTTCCAGGGCTGATTACATTTTTGACTGTAGCCAGTGGATTACATTCAGAAACTAGTTAAAATATTTTAGGATGCTTCTTTGCTTCTCAACCCTTTCAAGTGCTGTAGAAAAGCCCAAAAGAATATGCATGCTCCTCCACACTGCTGCAGGTGTCTGATCTGGTAGAAATTCCTCTAATGCTTAGTTATCTTAAAAAAAGAACAGTGGCAATCAGCATTTGTGATCTTTTTTTTTTCTGGAAGGCTCAAATGCAGCTGCATCCCCACTGTTCTCAGTGTCAGCTAGGTAGGTAAAATTTGTAAAGAACGTTGAGACCTTTCTAAGTAAGGGCACTGACAGATGAAGGATATGACTTTAAGGGTCTGTTTTACGTAATTGGTAGTAGGTGTGACTCTCCCTTTTGGTAAAGTTACTGGTTCTTGGAGCTCTTAATCTCACAATCTGTGTGTAAGATAACAGTGTCTTACTAAGACCTTGTGCCCATACTGCAGTTTGAGGAGTGTTCTTGGCTACTTGCAGTCGATTGCTTTCTAAGCTGCTGGGTTTTGTCCACAGGAGCAGACAGAGCTGATCTGGGGCATCAAGGATGAGCTGAGGAAGGTCTGCTCCACCAATGACCTGAAGGAGCTGCTGATTGCCAACAAGCAGGAGGTCCCCTCAGGGGAGAATGCCGTGAGTTTGGCTGGAGTTGCTCTGCGTGTGTGCGGGGTCTTGGAACTGGTGAGGTTGACCTGATCCAGTATTACTGCAAGGTCCACAACGTTGAAGAATGTTCCTAATGTAACACTTAAGAAAAGAAATTTGGTGCAAATCCCAGTCCTTCTGTCCCAGGACTCTGGTATTGCTGTTACACTTGCTTGTGAAGGGTGATGTGGTGGTGAGTGATGCTGAATTCAGCATCTTTGTCCTGGTGTCATGCCTTTATTCTGCTATGCTCAAAGTTTGGTTTTTTTTTGTGCTGGCTCTTCATGAGCAGGTTAGTTAAGGCGCTTCACCTGGCCTCCCTCTACTGTTAAATTATGCATAATGATGCAAAAATTGTACAAATTCTTTCCCAGTCTCTTTTCTAAAAACAGTCCATTTTGGTCTATGTAATTTGTGAAAGTCTGCTCTCTTTCAGAGCCACATACTGCTTTAAGTATTTGTATTTATCAGGACTCTTTATAAGGAGTGTGGGCTGGTGTGTGGGAAGTGTCTAGACTCAAAATGATCATGGAATACTCTTAGGCAGGAAAACCTGGACTTATCTGAGCCTACAATCCCACCTACCTCCTCATGTGCTCAGATGCAGTAGCTCGTCTTCTCCCTGGCTCTTCTGGCACAGCAGCCTGCTCAGGTGCTGTGTGGTAGGTGTGTTCTCCTGAACCACAGGATTATAGAATGGGATTGGAAGATCAAAAGATGATCTCTTTGAAGCCCCTCCTAAATCAGGTTGCTCAAAGCCCCATCCAACCCAATCTTGAACACTTCTAAGGATGGAGAATCCACAGCCCCTCTGGGCAACCTGTTCCAGTGCCTCACCACCCTCAAGAGTGAAGGATTTATTCCTAATATCCAATCTAAACATACCCTCTTTCAGTTTAAAGTCACTACAGGGCCTTGTAAAGTGCCTCACTGCTCTCTTGCAGACCCTGTTTAGGTTCTGGAAGGTCTTACAAGGAGACCTGGAGACCTTTTCTCTAGGCTGCACAATCCCATGTCTCAGCTTGTCTTCACAGGAGAGATGCTCAAACCCTCTGGTCATTTTTGTGGCCCTCCTTTGGCCTCTCTTCTGCAGGTCTCTGGTGGGAGCCCCAGATCTGAGTGCAGCTCTTCAAGTGGTGTCTCTTGAGAGCGGAGCAGAGGGGGAGAATCCCCTCCCTCTTCCTGGAGAGGAGAGACTGAGCCAGGGGTGTGAGCAGGAGGAGCCTTGTGCCATGCCTCTGAGGCATCCTATCTCCATCAGTGCAGCTGAGAGGCTTGCTTTGTGTTCAGAGTGTGTGTGACCTGCTGGAAATGGCTGTGCCAGCAGCCTGGCAGTTGTGTTCTTGTGCAGCCCAGGGTTACACTGTGTGTGTGTGTGTGTGTGTGTGCTTCCAGTCTCCTCCTGCCATGACCTGCTCTGTGTTCCTTGTTGCTGCAGATCTTGGACCGAGTGGCAGATGGGATGGCCTTTGGAGCTCTGCTGCCCTGTGAGCAGTGCAAGGGGCAGTTTGTGTTCAAGAGTGACGCTTATTACTGTTCAGGGGACATCACTGCCTGGACCAAGTGCGTGGCTAAAACACAGACTCCCAACAGGAAAGACTGGGTGATCCCAAAGGTGAGTGTTTGCTGCATATCTGATGCTCTGAAGCACATTTCTGAGCTGAATGAACAAGCAGCACTCAGTGCAGGATGCCAAAGAGCAGTGTGCTGCAGCACTGAGCAGCTATGACAGTGGGCAAGTCCCTCCAGGAGCAGGCAGCTAATGCATAAATAAATCATATTTTTCCCAGTAACATTAAATTGAAAGAAATTTTATTGATTTGATTTGAAACTCATAATTTACTCTCTTCCAGCTTTGTTTTTTCAGTCAGTAAAGTGGAGTTATGTCCACCTTAGTGTGAATCAAAATAATTTCCAAGATGTTGGCAATAAATGCCAACATCTGGCTAGCATTCAATTTATCCTTTAAATCCTATAATAATATTTGTTGGTTTTAAATTGTTTATGCTTCCATCCCACAGGAGTTCCGGGAAATTCCTTACCTGAAGAAATTTAAGTGTAAGAAGCAGGACAGGGTGTTCCCTCCAGATGCTGCAACTGTGAACTCAGCACCTCCTCCCTCTGCTTCTGCTCCTTTGTCAGAGACTGTGTCTGCACCCAGAGGTAAGTGTCTGGCTGGGCATGGATTGGTGGAGCTCAGGATGATGTTCAGGCTGGCATCCCTAGCCAGATAAACATGCCACCCTGAACAGTCCCACTGTTCTCCTGCTCCCGAGCAGGCAGAGCTCTCCTGATAAAAAAAGTGTCTCATGTGCTTCATCTTCCCAGCACAGATAGGTCATGGGCTTGAGGTTCTGTTGTTTTTCTCGCAGATGATTTTGAGTGTTTCTTGATTGTGAGGAGGTGATGTGTATGCAGTGAATCAGAAATGAAAAGGCTGATGTTGCAAATTGTGTCTTGGGGAGACCTGCTTCAAAATGCCGCCTCACTTGGTTTGCTAGGGACCATCCAGGGATGTCCATAATGCCAAATATTCCACATAAATTTAGGTTTTGAAGGCAAGAGAGTTTTTCAGGGGTTTGTTTTGTTTCTAAATCATCTACTGAGATTTGGCTTTACTGATCACTGACTCCCCTTATTCAAAATAGATGTGCTGTCTCCAACTGACGTAAGGTTGGACTTAAGAAACTTCCTATAGGTTGCTGTTATGAGTTGCATGCTTTGGTGGTAAAGCCTGTCTGTTAAGTACTATGCTGACTTCTTTCTTATTCAGCTTTTCTAGTTCTGGCCATAATTTTGATTGCAGGGCATTATTGTAACTTGGTTAAAAAGGTGGGAGTAATTCTGCACAGTTAACTTCAGCCAGATCACGTTATTTTAGCAATGAAGACAAAGTAACCCAGGTCTTATTTCTGATCAGCAAATTGATTCCAGCCCCAGTGTCCCCTGAAAGTAAACTCAAAAGGTTCGCCAGATTTAAAGCCAGGTTGCTTTGTTTGCTAACAACCAAACTAATTGAGTTGAGGGGAGAAGAGGAAGCACAACCCTCAGCTGGTCAATTAGAGTTGGTAGCATTTATCTTATAGCAGTGCAAATATGCTCTTGGGCACTTGGCCATGTCCTGGACCAGCCTGAATTGCAGTGTTAACACAATGGTTACCAGTTTGCTCCTGACTTCTTATGGGGTTTGCATGGTAGAATCTTGTACTTTCTATAAGATCAAGACTGGAACAGTGTTGCTTGAGAGAGAATTCTCTCTGCAGCCCCTCAAAAAAAGATCTCCTTTTGAAAAGGCAGGAGCTTTCATGTGACAGTGAATTTCTCCCATGCTATCCAGGCATCAAAAGAAAAGGGAAGCAGAGCACAGTCCCTAGTAGCACAGTGCTGAAAGAAGACTGATTCTTTTGACTTAACAAAACAAACCAAGAAAAGGGCAAATATGCCTACATACCATTTCCCTGTCTTCCATCCCTTCTGTTTGTTGGCAGCTGCTGAGCTTTGTTCCCTTTCCTCTGGGAAGGGGAATCCCTCCTGCTTGCTTAGCACAGGTCAGACCTGCTTGGTCCCTGGTCTCCCTGCCAGCTGAGCTGATTGTAGAGAGGGGGGAATGCTGTCCCTTTGTGCTTGTTGTTTGTTTAGGGACTCTCTGCCTGTGGCTGACGTGTCATTTCCAAACCTTTAGACAAACCACTGACCAACATGAAGATCCTGGTTGTTGGGAAGATGTCAAAGAACAAAGAGGAGGTGAAAAACATTGTGGAGGACCTGGGAGGAAAGATGACCACAACAGCTAACAAGGCCACCCTGTGCATCAGCACCCAGAGTGAGCAGCCATGCTGTGGTTCCTGGTAGCAGTGGTAACGAGCTGAGCAGATTACAGAGGACAATTGTCCTTAGAGCTGTCTGGGGATCAGTGTTTGGATTAGGGGGAGTGTTTTGTGTGCACACATGGCCTGAGTGTGCTTGGAAAAGTAGACAGATGTGTGCTGTTTGGGTTTTGCTTACCCAGCAAGTTAACCTGGCAGGCTGTGCCTTAAGGCTCCCGTGGGTCAGTGGCAGCTGGGGTTTGTGTGCAGACCATGGTGGTGTGCAAGCCACCTTTCTTGGGATGAGGGGTGCTCAGGGCTTGTCTTGGAGAATCCCCAGAGCTGACTGTGGGTGCTTGAGGGCGCTTGTTTGCTCTGCTGGCAGCTTAGTGTCTGCTCTTGCTCTGTGTTAGAGCTGTGCAAACTGACTGCTGAGGTGGGAGATCTGCTCCCATCCATCAGAAAGTCCAGCTCCAGCTGAGATCTGGGAAAGGGAGAACTGGACCAGCCAGGTAGAACAGGGGTGTTCCTGCTCTAGCCCAAGATGTATCTTTGAACCAAGGAGGAACTTGGCTCTCCAAAGAACATGGTGAATCCAAAACATAGTGGAATTGTGTTTTAGTGTTACAGAGCCCTGAATCATGGCCAGAGGGAGAGGCTGAGATTTAAAACCTCACGGATGCATTTTTTTCTCCCCTTCCTATCCTGCCTCTGCAGAGGATGTGGAGAAAATGAGCAAGAAGATGGAAGAAGTGAAGGAGGCCAAAGTGCGTGTGGTCTCAGAGGCATTTCTTCAGGAGGTGAAATCTTCCAGCAAGGATTTCCAGGAGCTCGTGTCTCTCCATGCCCTTTCACCCTGGGGTGCAGAAGTGAAAATGGAGCATGAGGAAATGGCTGTGGATGGGAAGAGCAGCAAGCCCCCAAGTACAAAGAGTGCTGGGAAGGTCAAAGAAGAGCAAGGTGAGGAACAAAGCGGTTGTTTCTCCACAGGCCTGTTCAGTACTGTGCATGCACAAAGCAAACCTGGGGATGGTCTGTCCTTACCCTTCCCTGGAATTTACTGCTTTTTTTTTTTCTTATGATAAGTTTATATAATGGACCTCAGGACAAGACTAGCTTTAAGTAAACGTGAAACTGTCTCCTGAGCTGGCTCTTGTTTCCCCTACTTCAGTCTGCCCATGCTCCCTACCATCAATCCTGTCTCTTCCTCATAAAACATCAGCTTCACTGCCAGTTTGTGTTAGTGTTGCAGCTCCAAGGAGGTCCTAGCACACCAAAATGACAGACACTACTCAGGGAGTGTTGGCACGTGAGAAAATACTGAGGTCCAGAGCACTGAGTCTCTATGCTACTTGATTTAGAAATAATATTATTTTTGTAGCAGTGTGAAAATATTGATGGCATTGCTTACCAATGCCATTATTAATCCTGGATGATGAACAAAACCATTGCATTTGCTCACTTCTCTTCAGAACCTGTTCTTTGTGTCCTCCAAGTGGAGGTTTCTGTCATACAACTGCGTGTGCTGTTGCCAGACTGTCTCACCACAGTAGCATCCCCAGGGAATCCAAACCCATGCCCTGTGAGGTTTTTAAATCCCACTTCCACATTTGTGGTTGTGTTTATCTTCAGTGCAGGTAAAAAAAATGACATGGTCCACCCCTTGGGGCCAGGAGAAAAAAAAATAGATAGAATCTGGGGAAATGTAATTTCTCATTTAGTTGTGATTTGGCTGCTAGAGCTAGGTTAAAAAAAAGTCACTGAAGTCAGTGTGCTCATATACTGGGAATCTGCTTCACCTTAGGGTGATAATTATGCAAACTGAGAATTTTAAGGTTGATTCAAGTCAGACTGTGTTGCTCACCTATGAAAAAAATTAACTGTCTTTCACTGCAGGACCTAGCAAGTCTGAAAAGAAAATGAAGTTAACAGTGAAGGGTGGAGCAGCAGTAGATCCTGATTCTGGTGAGTGATAACAGTGCCTGTGCCTGCACCACCCACAGTCTTCAGAATGCCTGGTGGTTTGCAAAAGGGTTTTTCTGTTGAAAGGATGAGGGTTCCATAAAGGAGCATGAATTTTTAAACCTTTAACATTGCTATCAGAGGAAGCATATTGATTGACATCCAAGGCTGAATATTTCAGGATTTTCTAGAGCAGCTTTCTTCAGAAGGACCACTTAAACTAAGGCATGCACCTTGTTCAGCTTTAGAATCTCCTATCGGTGGAGTGGGTAAAGGCCCAGCCAGCAGAGGACACAGGTATGGCATAAGCATCTACTGATGCTACTCTCCAAACCTGTGGTGCATGGATGTTCTGACAATTTGTACTGCATCCAAGGCCAGCCTTTGGTTTCCAGTCTAATGTGACACCTGCAGAGCAGCATTTCTCCTGGGGATTCCTTCAGCTGCTCACACAGTATTAGATCTTGGATTTTTAGATCATCCTCTATCAAAGGTTACAGGGTTTTTTCCTCTAGTTAGGATACTAACTGGATACTAAATACTAACTCTAGTTTCTCCAGATACTGGGTGTTCTGATCCTGGGTTTTTCTGAAGTTTATCTAAAGGTGTATGTTCACAATTCATTAATTGATTCATTATGCTCCAAGTAGTTTTGAATGAGCAGTGTGGTCAGTGTTTTTGCAGTATTTCTGTTGAATCACTGCTGCAGGAAACATTTGGATGAGTGCAAATGCAGGAAGGAGAGCTAAAACAGTAACCTCCTCCTCTGTGTTCTAATTTTTTCTTCTCTGCAGGTTTGGAGGATTCTGCTCATGTCTTTGAAAAAGGTGGGAAAATTTTCAGTGCAACCCTGGGACTAGTAGATATTGTGAAAGGAACAAATTCCTATTATAAGCTGCAGCTGCTAGAGGATGACAGAGAGAACAGGTGAGTTAAGTTTTCCCTTTAAATACTTCCATTCACTTTTTTTTCCTAATAAATACTGGATTTTTGACACTCCAAAAGCAAAGTGTGAGTAAAATGTCTTTGAGGAGATAACAGATTGGTGTAGTTACTTGAAGAAAAAACCACAACAACACAAATGAAAAAAAAAACAAACCAAAACTAAAGTAACTCTTCCAAACCTACCAAACAAGCCACTCATGGAGAAATCTCTGCTCTGCATGGAGACATTCCTTGTGGGTGTTGACAGAACCTAAGGTGGGTTTTTTCTCCTCATAATCTCTTACTTAATTTTGTGTTCTAATCGCAGAGCTGTCACACTGGGAAACAAAACCAGATTCTGGCTGTTCTGCCACACTGTTAGCCTGAAGTGTGTGCCCTGAAGTATAACAAAATGCATTAAATAGTCATGCAATAGGAGCTGATCATGTGTTTAGCTTTCCAGTCTCACTGGGTGCATGGCAGAGCTGTTCATTGGTTGCATTGCTGATTAGATGGATAGATTGAGAAGGTGCTTTAAAATAAAACTGCCCCTGCCAAACACAGAAGACACATAAAAACCCAGGGTAGCAACGACTGTGGTTCAGCTCCAGATTTATTGCACTTTACCATGTTTTTAATAAGCTATTGTTCCTGTCTCATTTGTGTGAAGTTGTATCAAGTCTGGGATTCAGTACGTGGAGGGATTTCAGTGCCTGCATTTCATACCTGACATATTGGAAAGGTTGATTGATTGTATCCCCATAAATACTACAGAAGCTCACCCAAGGTGCTGTCAGCAGTACAAACAAATATTTGATTTACTTCTGGTTTCTCTAAACTACTGAACTCTGGGGCCTGGGGCTTTGTCTTTGTTTTTCGAATATATGACCCCAATAGTCTGAGGATTTGTATTTGCAATACATGAACACTGAAGAGATGTTAGCCTCTCTTTTCCTGCTGTGCACCCATTTATCCTCAGGGCTGTAGTTCTGGTGTGTTAACACTGGGCATTTTTTACACCAGTTCTTGGCCATACAGTGATTCCTCCGTTGATTTCCCACAATGAAAAAATTGTAGAAATTCTTTTCACACTCTCTCTGATGGAGAGTGTGTTCCATAAAGTTAATGGTATGCAAATAGCACTGGAGTGGCTGATGCCTGTTCTTTTGTCCCGTTCCATTTCTCCAGGTACTGGGTGTTCCGATCCTGGGGCCGTGTGGGCACTGTCATCGGCAGTAACAAGCTGGAGCAGATGCCATCAAAAGAAGATGCCATTGAACACTTCCTGAATTTGTATGAAGAGAAAACTGGCAATTCTTGGCATTCTAAGAACTTCACTAAATATCCCAAGAAGTTCTACCCACTGGAAATAGATTATGGACAGGTAACCCTGAAATGTCCCTGTCGCAGGTGGAGCATTGCTGAGGTTCCCTGTGTCACTGTTCTGTTCTGTGCTTGCTCTTGGATCACTTGCACTTAACAAACCAGGGGAATTAAAATGCAGCTGTTGCATCTTCTCTCTGCTACAGGGGAAAGCTGTACATCAAGGAGTACCATCCATTAAAACAGACCTGCTGGGAAACTAAAGAGTTTTCTGTTATCAAATCCCTTGAATGCTTGTTCCTGTTTACTCTGTAACTTTTAAGGATATTAATTTGCACTTCATCCTACAGTCAGTTCACATACATCCTGTCTGAAAACTCAATTTTTTAAAATTTAAAATAGGTGCTTTTCATCTGTCTGCTGCCTCCAAAATCCTCCCAAATGCTGTAGCAACTCCAATGCAGTATTCCACTCAGTGCACATACTGAGCAGGCTAAGAAATTATTCACTGCCAGGAAGATTTGCCTTTTTAGACAGCTATGATAAATAAGAATTCTCTTCCTTCTTTCCAGTGGGGGTTTGTGTGTTTATTTAAGGGCATACCTGTTACCTGAACTATTTTCAGACTAAATAGTTGAATGCTATAAAGTTGCCAGAGCACATATTTTCAAGACATTGTGTTTTTCCAGGGCCAAATTAATGGATGTCATCTTTCAATGCGAAGCACTCGAAGCTTGGCTTTAATTCTGGAAATTTGAATATTTCAGTGGCAAAGTGTCTGCCTCAGTGTAATGTACAGTGTTACTCAAAGCACCTGGCTGATGATTTATTCGTGTAATGCTCTCTCCATGAAGGCATTGAGATGGTGTTATGGCTAATTGATGATTCCTGTACACATCTGTGGCAGTTTTTATTACAAAAACTTGGTGAAACTAGTTATTACATCTGTTTTGTCACAAAAGCAGCAAAGTAAACAGTCATTTTTTCATGTGAAAGTCTCTATGCAGCAGAAAGCTTGCAGAAAAAGTAATTAATACTTGCTTGAAGTGAAGCAGCAATGCAAAGAGAATTCCTAGCCTCTTAATTCTACTTTCTGCTTGTTTTTTACAGTGCCATCTCTTGAAATAGTATCTGCCAAATTACTGAACAGGTGTTTTTTTAAGACCATTTTGTTCCATAATGTCAGAGCAATGTCCCACGCTCCCCATGAACTTCAGGCTAGTCATAGTATGCACACACTAAATTGGTTTTGAGTTGTTGCCATGGCAGCCAGCCTGTTACTTTTTAATCCTTTGTGATTTTGCTAATTCTGATACTATTTTTACCTTTCAGGATGAAGAAGCTGTCAGGAAACTGACAGTAGGTGCCGGGACAAAATCAAAACTCGCTAAACCAATCCAGGATCTGATTAAGATGATCTTTGATGTGGAGAGCATGAAGAAAGCAATGGTGGAATTTGAGGTGACTACACACATTCATATTTCTCCCTGACCTACCAGCATGCTTGCACAAACAGAAGCAAGTTCTTTGCAATCCAGAGTACTTCATAACTTCCCAAAAGCCAAGTGTGAGTTTTAGATCTGTCTTAAAATAAGGGCAAGAGTCTGACTGATGTTTGCCAAGCCCTGGAAGTTGTAACTTAGTTATGATACATGCAGCTCTTAAAACACAGGTGCATTTTTTTGTCTATCAATGTCTTCAGTTTAACAAGCCTATGAGAGAATTGTCTGCCAGTCCTGGAAGCAGAGATCATTCTGTGGTTTTGTTTGTTTGTGGTTTTTCCCAGTCACACCTGCATAGTGACTGCTGAATGCTCTTGAAGTATTAACACAGATAACCAATCTGCTGGTCATGTGACACTGGTGGCACTCCTTTTTTTTCTAAGCAGGGAACCACATTTGGGGATTGGAGTACCATGGATTTTAGGTAGCAAATGAGATGCACCGCTGACTAGAGAAATGCTGCCAGTAGATACATACACTAATTGAAGTATCTTGTCAGAGTCCAGATCTTCTTCTGCACAGAGTGGACTTGGGATTGTTTTGGTTGTATTTCTCATTTGTTCTAATAAAACTCCTCTCTTCATCCATTCTTCTTTCCTCGATACTTCTTGATCCATCCTTCTGGCAAGCTTTCAGAGAGTGGTTTGGTAGAATGATGTCTCTCCTTGCACTGTTTTACTGGTGTGCAGAGATCCTGCTGTTTGTTTTAATGCAGTCATTTGAACTAATTCTAAATAACAAATTCCAGTTTTCTTCAGCCAGCTTAGTTATCCTGCCTAAGACTTGACATTTAAGCAGCTGTTCTTTGCCCTCTGTATCATTATTTGGAGTGCCTGCCTTTCAGAATAGGCTTTGTACCATTTTACCTGAAAGCTTTCAGATGGCTTGCCCAACATTTTGTAGTACCTTGGGTTAATTATGTTTTCCTATATCTCCGGTGGTACTTTACATCAAAGTCTAGTAAAATGAATAATTTTTTGTAACTGTAACTGGCTAAAGACTCTGAACTGATCAACATCTCGTGTCATTTGGTTTTGTAGAACTCTCTTGCAAATATGTAAATTCACATCATCTGCAGATCTATAGCAGAACTGAGACTCCAGATGGGCCAGTCTTCCTATTAGAGTTATCTTCCTGTACTGATGCTGCTGAACAGCTGCTTTCTGTTAGAGGAAATAATATTTTTCCTGATTAGAGGATTCTATGTGTCCTCCAGAAACAACTGCTTAGTTCCTTTAATTCGCCTCATCTTTAGTATTTTGTTCCATCCAGACACCTCTTGCTTTGCCAACAGTGTAGCAAATTCTTGGTCTTTCCATTGCATGACAGTAGATTTATCTGATGCATTTATCCTCCTGCTTCTGGCTTAGCTTTCAAGAATTTCACCTCACCAAGCATACAGGAGTTTATTACCATTATCTTTGTCATTGTTTTACATGAAGTGGATTGTTGGAGGACTGAGTTGACTCTAGTGCTGTGTCCTGCCTTGCCTGGGTGTAAGACAAACATCTCCCTTGTCTCTTGTGACAATCCTGGTTCACACATCTGTGTTGTGGAGCTAATTCTTCCCTCTGTACTCAGTGCACCTGGTGGTAATTTCAGTGCTGTTGTTTTAGGCCCAGACCATTGGCTGCTGTGCTCTTTTGGCACATCTAATGATCAAGTCTTAGATTCAGTTTAGCTTTAAACCAGAGTGTAGCTCTGCAGGATTCTGTCTACCTCCCATGGGTCATAGGAGACACAAATTCCAGCCAGTTGGCTGTTTGTGGGCTCTGTTGGAATTGTGCTCCTAAATCACATGACTGGGGGATGTTTTATTTTATAGGTGTTAGTGATTATGTGTGCTACTTTACATGTTTATATAACTTAATATAGGTGTCTGCAACTAATCTGCACATCCAAGTGGCCTATTTAACTTTTACATAGCCTGCATGATTCATAATTACCTGAAAAATCATAATTATGACATAACTCAGGTTGGTGCAGGTGGTACTCAGCAAGAGAGCATTGGCCCCAAAAGTTTGCGAGCTACAAATCAGTTGCAGACTGGTTTTCATTAGATTATTAGTGTTGTCTTTGTGCCTCTCATGTCCCCAAGACATGATCAATTTTGAAGCCTGGCTTCCCTCTTGCAACCCATCTTGGCTTTTCTTGGTATCTGGCTTTATCTAAACTTAGCTGTCACTCAAGGTTGAAGTTCTCCTAAGCCCAGTACAGGCCCGGTACATGCAAAATCACTCCAGGGCTTTCACACCAGCCTGTGTGGCTTGGAAGAGCCTTGTGAGTTCATCTTGCAGAGAAGATTTGCATACAGCTGGGTTTCCTAGCTCCATAGTGGATACATAATGTGGGACTTAGCCAGACAGTATGTGATAGTCATGGTTTCAGAGGATCTTCTGTCCATGAGCTGAACCTTAAATCCATCAACTTCAATAAAAACTGGTTTACCCTGCAGAGTGTATGGTGAGTACTGTCAAGAGTCTAGAGGGTGTATGTATGATCTTTCTAAAAGACTCCAGTGGGTTTGATTTTTGTTGAATTTTTTGTTGAATTTTTGCACTTAGGGGGTCCTTTAACAATATAGCATTTTCCAGTACTCTCCCAAGATCCATCAATACACAAAGAAAACCAACATTAAATTAAATCAGTGGATAAGTGCAGGCAGCCAAGACATTGCTTTTAACTTAGTTGAGGGGTTTTGGCTCATTTTTCATGAATATGAAGCACCTCCTAGCATCTTTGCATTTGACCCTTGATAATTTTAGGGTAAAGTTGGAAGAGGGTGTCTGGATTGTACCGAGACACAGATGATCTTGTGAACAAGAGTTACTTAATTCAGTTTGCTTCTTTGCCAGCCTTAAGTAGATGGTTACTTGACTGATTATGGAATGCATCTGACACCAGGTTAATAATAAACTTCATGCCAAATAATTAATATCCTATTTTTGTGTTGCCCTAGCATGTGTGCTTAGCTTCCTATTGCAGTATTCCTTTGGTTATAGGATGTCCTCTCAATGGTGTGTCCTTCTGACATAATTTCTCAATCCTCAGAGTCTAAAATGTTTCTGTTCTTTGTTGGTCAGTCCTATTAGCGTGGAGAAATTAGTTCTCTAGAAACCAGAGAGGGAATGCTGCAGTGGTTTAAATGTAGTGAAAGTTGGGTTTAATACTTAAATCTTTATCAGATTGACTTGCAGAAGATGCCATTGGGAAAACTGAGCAAGCGACAGATCCAGAGTGCGTACTCCATCCTGAATGAGGTTCAGCAGGTGAGCATAAAATAGATGTTAGAGCAAAAAGGGAACTCAAAAGTTGTTCTGGGCTCAGTGGGGTGAATGCTGAGCTGTGCTTTCTCTCTCTCTGGGGAAGAGGATGTGGCTTCCATGGGTAACCAGTTAGTAGCACAAACTTTAGGCTGTGCCAAACATAAATGGCAGCTGAGCAAATGAAGCTGGTGCCTTGATCTAGTAGTGAGCTGGTGTTTCCACCCCAGAGAAGTCTGTCAGAGGATGAGAATAAAGGTTAAGTTGACACATGAAAAAGTCTGGTTTGATAACGTTGCTGTATTTACACATCGTGATCTGAACCATTCCAGAACCACTACGTAGTATTGCCTTTACAGATTGCAAAAATGTACCAGCATAACCCATGGGGTTTTTTTTTTGTCACAGGCTCCTTGGCAAAGCATAGATACAGGAATTTCTTCAGTTGCTAGAATAGACCAGAACCTTGACAAGTATATGCACTACTTAAATGTCCGAAGACTTTATTTTGCCCTCTGGAAACATAATCCCCATTGAATTTTTCTCATACACAATTCCATGGTATTTCTGTGCAAATACTGTGACTTGTTGCACGCAAGACACTTTAATAGAATTGTTCTTTTGAGTCCTGTGAGACTAAAGCATAAGCACTATTTGCATTGGTGCTCCTGTGTTAGTCCCTTAGTATCTTGTGTGTTTTTATTGCAGTGGAGATTTAGTCTTACTCAGTAATTTTCTTTGGTGCTTGTTGTCTTGTCTAGGCAGTTTCTGACAGTGGTTCAGAATCCCAGATTTTGGACCTCTCCAATCGCTTCTATACACTGATTCCTCACGACTTTGGGATGAAGAAACCTCCTCTCCTAAATAACTTGGAATACATTCAGGTATTGACTAGAAACTGGTTTTTTGCAAATGTTGGAAAGTGTTGTTTGCAGACAACAGGTCTTGATGTCAGACATCTAACGTAGAGAATATGTGAGGTTTAACACTTACTTAACCTCATAAAAGTAGAGATTAAGCATTAAAGCCTCACAAGCCAAAAGATAATCTGTGAAGAAAAACAAGTTTAACCTCATGCTTTCATGAGGTTAGACTTGTTTTTCTTCAGAATATCTTCTTGTTTGTTTAGGTGCATGTGTATGTGTAAATACATATATGCATGAGGTATTAGAAGATAGAGATGTCATGCACATATATGTGTCTATATTTTAATATATTTGGGTGTGTATATATATTTAAAGGCAGTGTTGTTTTGTTATTAATGGCACCGTGTGGCCAGTGGTTGTCAGGCACTTTTTTGATTTTGGGTATCCCAGACTTATTCTGAACATGTCAAAGGCCTAAGTAACATAACATTACCTGTTTCAATTCTTCAGGCTAAAGTGCAGATGTTGGACAATTTGCTTGATATTGAGGTTGCTTACAGCCTTCTCAGAGGTGGAAATGAAGATGGAGATAAAGACCCAATTGACATCAACTATGAAAAACTTAAAACAGATATTAAGGTAAAGGAAATAAAAGGCAATGAGTGGCTGGGAATACAAGCTGATGTCCTGTTAGTTTGGAGTAAAATAAAACTGTAACTGGACAGATATATGGAGCTGAGGTGGGTTTCGGAACTGGAGCATGTGTTCAGAGAGATGCAGAAGGAGCTGAGCTGTTTTGACCTGGAGAAAAGAAAGTTCAAGGGATAATGTATCAATATCTAGGAATAGGTGATGGGAGAAAGAAGGAAAGAGGACAGAGGAAGGCTTTCCTCGGTGGTTTCCAGTGACAAGAGGCAGTGGGCACAAATTGAAATACAGCAAATTGTGTTTAAACAAAAGAAAAAGCTATTGCTGTTGATGTTGTTTGCTTTGGTTTTTTTAATTTGTTTGCTCTGACAGTGGTCAAACACTGGAAAAGGTTGCCCAGAGAGGCCATGAGGGCTCTCTTCTTGGAGGTGTTGAAAGCTGGACTGGACTCAGTCCTTGGCTGACCCTTCTTTGAGTGGGATTGAAAATCATCTCAGTTTCCAGCATAGTCTCAGACATTCTGTGGCTGTCTGTATATCTGTGCATCTTCTCTAGCTAGGAAGGTATTTCCACTTAAATGGTTGAGGAGGTTTAAAGGGTGCAGTTGCAGGCATAGGGTGGATGTTTTCATGTTATAAGATGGCTGCTAGTTTGTTTGCTGAGGAAACTTCTCATTTGCCTCTTTGCAGGTGGTTGACAAAGATTCAGAAGAAGCCAAGATTATCAAACAATATGTGAAGAACACTCACGCTGCTACGCACAATGCATATGACCTCAAAGTTGTGGACGTAAGCTGGGCAATAATGGGGTTTATCCTTGGGAAGATGGACTCTCCTAAGATGACTTGCTTGTTTGCAATTGCCTTATGTTTTTGAATAGCTTACCCAGTTTCCTCTGTTGAACTGATGATTTGATAGAACATTTTCTTTTAATTGGAATAGCAAAAGTCTAGGCAGAGATGAATCTAATGAGATGTTTTTGCTTTGGTTTTTTTTTATTTTAATTTAATTTGCCTCAAAGGGAAGGTGGAGGAGTAATCATCTGAAATTGAGCCTTAGTTCATTGAATGATTTTTTCAGAAAAATAGAGCCTCATGAAAATGCAGAAGAAAAGGTGGAGAAGTAATCAATAACAAGTACTGCATGATTGCTGCTACCTCTTTTTTGCTAACCTGGCACAGCCAATTACAAACACTAAAACCCATCCTGATCAATTTCCCTAGCTGATCAATGTACATTGCAAATCGGATGATTTTTTTTCTTCTCCCCTCTGATGAGTTGCATGAAGTTAATGGTTTATTTGCTTGGTTCTTCTTTTCCTCCTATCCTCTTCTGAACTGAAGATCTTCAGGATTGAGCGTGAGGGGGAGAGCCAGCGTTACAAGCCCTTCAGGCAGCTCCACAACCGCCAGCTGCTGTGGCACGGCTCCCGCACCACCAACTTCGCCGGCATCCTCTCGCAGGGCCTGCGGATAGCTCCGCCTGAAGCTCCTGTGGTGGGTGAAACAGCTTCTCTGGCTGCCTGCATCCCTGTGCCCAGAGATGGCCACAGGCAGGGACAAGCTAAAGAAGGGAATTTCTGTGTGGGGAGGGCCCTGTGTTATGTGCCACTATTTAGACAATATCATGTTCCCCGAGTGGGTTGCGCGTTGGTGTCCACAAGAGCTTGAGTTGCAGCTTTGCTCTCCTGGGAGCCCAGCCAGGTGGATTCAGTGCTGCCTTTGGGTTATTTTATTTCCCCAATTTTATTAATTTATTTATTTCCTTCTTGCAGACCGGCTACATGTTTGGGAAGGGCATCTATTTTGCAGACATGGTATCCAAGAGTGCAAACTACTGTCACACATCTCAAGCTGATCCCATAGGTTTAGTGCTACTGGGAGAAGTCGCCCTTGGAAATATGTACGTAACTTACAAAGAGAATTTGCCAAATGTGCTAAATACATCCTCATAGAAGGTGATGCTAAGATTGCAAGCCTTCTCTTCAGTGTGAAGGAGAAGTATGTGTTTCTTCTTCAGAAACGAGATCTGTTTTTTTCTTAAAATAAGAGCTGTTGTTTCAGGTTTAGCTGAATCTTGTACAAAATGCTAACATCATTAAAATTAGTAACCCAGACAAAGTTTGAGTTCCAGAAGTTCTAGAATTTAGATTAACTTTACATTAACTCATCACAAACTAAAGCCTGAAAAATTTGTGATTTTTTTTTTCCACTAAGATAGTTTAAGACGAATGTAAAGTGCTATTGTGTGTTCTTTGTGCTGTCCAGGTACGAGCTAAAGAATGCTTCCCACATCACAAAACTGCCCAAGGGAAAACACAGTGTCAAAGGTAAGCATTAGTAGTTGTCATTAGTAATCAGTAATTGATGGCAGACTTGGTTGTGGTGCTTAGCAAAGAGAGCTATAGTCACTTCTTAGCTATACTTCCTTTAAGAAGTTGCATAATGTTGCTCTTTAGTTGCATCAGAATGTGCATGGGGTGTTTTAAGATGCAAGTTAATGCACTCTGAGTGTTAAGACTGAAGGTGCTGAAGTTCAGGAGGAAACTTCTATTTGATGTTACACAGGAGAAAATATAAAGTGCATTCTCCAACTTCTTACTTGCTTTGATTGTAACAATACTGTGTATTTTAGAAGAGAGATTAATAGATCAGAAGAGTCAGTTTTTAACTTTTAAAGTGGCTTGGAAGCTTGGGCAGAAGGGAAGAGCTAGGAATAAAAGTTCAGATGGAACAACTGCCCTCATTACACTTCTAAATGCAAAAAGTGTCATGTATTGAAAACGAAGATGAGAGAAAAGATTTAGCTGTCTAACTCAAGCAAAAGAGATGGTAATCATGACTGTCTTCTGTACCAAGATGGGAGATTGAAGAAAAGTATCTTCAGTAATGAGTGGCTTATCTTAAACTATTCATTTTGAGAGGCTTAAAAAATAGGTTGCCTAAAAAAGAATAAAAAGTGATTTTGCACCTTTTTCTGTACATGCTACTCACATTCTTATGGATGTCAAATCAGATTTATATTGAAAATTTTAATGAGAATAAGAATTGGTTTGTTGTACTTGTCTGAAAATGCTGCAATATGCATGTTTTCATTAATGGAGTTAGGATATGAGAGCTACAAATCTGGTTTAGCTTTGAACATACAAATTAGACAATTAATAGTTGAAAGTCTAAAATTCTCATTTTTAATGTAGCAGAGTACAACTGCCATAAATATGGTGATGCTGAATTGAATAAACAGTATTTTTCATGTTCTGTTGAAGATACTTCTACGCTTGATTGGAAAGCATATGTGAAGTATTATTTGGCTGGCTGGATCATTTTCTTTTTGTGCAAAATCTGTATTTGCCTCCTAGGTTTGTAACTAATACTGTTTTTCCTTTCTAGGCTTGGGCAAAACTGCTCCTGATCCCACAGCCACAACCACCCTTGGTGGTGTAGAGGTTCCCTTAGGGAATGGGATCTCCACAGGAATTAATGATACCTGTCTTCTGTATAATGAGTATCCTTTGCTGTTGCATTGGCTGTACACAGTGTTTGAATGTCACTGCATTTGCAGGACCTCACTAAGGCCAGTGAGGAGTTTTGCCTCACTGTGTTTTGTTTGGTTTTGTTTAGATCTGCTTTGGGGAGTATTTGCAGAAAATCTCTTCTGCAAGGGAGATGATTTTTACAGTTGCTGCACTTAAATTGTCAAAATTTGCACTTAAATTCTGCAAAAAAAAGGAAACAACACACACACCAATAGCTGTTCCCCAATAGGAACAAAAGTTATTTGAGTTACTGGAGTGATCAGACAAAACTGCTGTAGTGTCTTGCCCAGAGGTGTGCCAGGACAAGGGGAGGGGGATGCAGCCTGTGGTATCTCATGGCTCCGGTCTGGTTTCTCCCTCATGGTGCTGTGGTATGCCAGCTTGGCCAGGAGGAGGTGGGGGAGCCAGCTCTGTGCTCTGGCGCTCTCTCAGCACATCTTTTGTGTTCCCCAGACCTCTGCAAGTGTTGAGGTATGCCCCAAATCCCAGCAGAGATGTAGCCATTAAGTCTCTTTCCAGGCAGAAGTGCCTCCAAATCAGTTAGTGCTTTAAATCCACAAGAGGTCCTAAGAATGCAGATCAGTGATGTCTGAGGTCCAGCTGTCTCTCTTCACTACCAGTGAAGCAGGTAACCCAGTAATGCAAACTTGGGGTTTGTAGAAACTGCCTTTGGCCTTGGTGAGCTGTTTTCCTCCTACAAGGAGTCTGGGCAACACAACTCATGGCAATACTGGTTTTGTCTTGAGTTTTCTTAGATACACCATCTGTCAGATGATGAGCTATAGTACAGTTGATATTAGCTAGTTGAGATAACATGATGGGTATTTATTTTATTTTACACTTTGGAATTAGAGGTAAGTTTGAGGCCTAAAACATTGTGAAACAAATAGATGAGCTGGGACTGTCTCTGGAAAAATAAGAATCTGCAAACACTGACAATCGTTGTTGAGCTCTTCTCTGTGATTCCAGTTTGGGTTTTTTAGTGGGAAATTAAGAGGGCATTAATGACTGTGCTGGAAGGTAGCAATAGAACTGCAATTACAATTGTAGATGCTGGGTTTGAATCTGTAGCTCTCATTTAAGCTATATGGCTCTTCTGCCTAGATATCAAGAGAGATGTGTGTTCCTCTGACAAAAAGTAATTTTCAGGAGCCACAGCCCTGTATCTAAGTCAGTTCACCTGCCCGTCACTCAGGATTCCTGCTGCACTATTCTCCACAGAACTTAATTGCTTGTTCCTAACTATTGTATAAAACATTTTCAGATTCATGGAAAAGTCAGATTTAAAGCTTTGTGGTTTGAGCTCTTAAAATTGGTTAATCACACAGACATCTGTATGGCAACTTAAGTTCAAAGGTAAAGTTCATTGTGTTTTGAGTTTTTTCTGTGTCATTAATAGCAACTACTGTAATTATTCCTTAACATTCTTCCCAGATATATTGTGTATGATGTTGCTCAGGTAAATCTGAAGTACCTGTTGAAACTGAAATTCAACTATAAGACATCACTCTGGTGAACAGTATTTAGAAGCCCTGTTAGAGTTATACTGTAGTTACACTATAGCGTTGACTTCTGACATGCTTATGCATTGACTTCTCTTACCAAGATATCAAGAGCTAAACTGCAGAAGAAATTACTAAATCCTATTTAGTACAACACTTAGTGAAAGTTTTATATCAAAAGTGTGGCAATACACGGACCTGAATTCTGATGAGAACGAGTACCTGGTTTTGTTTTATACCACTTCTTATTCTGGTGCTTTAAGTGTTTCTTTTAATTGACCAAACTGACAAGAAAGAAAAAAAGGAAATTATTCTGGTGTTTTTAGTGAAACAGAGCTGAGCAAGAGCAGGAGAAGGAACTTGAGCACATTTGTGGTACTTGCTCTGTTAAGGTTCCCCCCTTGTTTAAGATACTCTTTTTCAGTTTTCACTTGACTAAATGATAAATGTGCATTTATTTTGAGGTAAAAAAATAAAAGCTAATTTCATACTAACAGTTTTATGTTTCAAAACTTCCAAATTGTTTTGGTTTAGACTCATAATTTAAATGTATTTGGTAGAATGTTCTTAAACATGGTATCTCTCTGGAGGATCGAATGCCAAATATTGAAATATGTAGTCATGTTTCAGGAAGTTATGGTGAAATTAAAATTTGGACTTTCCACTGAGACTTCATCTGTCAACAGTTGGTGTGGTAAACATGGAAAATGAGCTTGTGGCTGTTTGAATTTAGTATTAGCCCAAATAAACCTCCTTTAAATACCTACTTTCAACATGATGTAAGTTGGTTGTTGTAGACTCACGTCCTGACAAAGCTGCAAGTTGAGTTTGGGCTCAAGCTTCGTTCATCAAGACCTGGAGTGACGTCTGTTGCTACTCTCTTGGTGGTCTTGAAATGCCTGTCTCAAAACAGCAATACAAACTGATAATTTCAATGTTTCATGATGTTTGTTACTTCTCACTCTTAGTCATTGAGCAATATGGGAGCACTTAACCATAGAGCAACATCAGATCGTTCTCTTCAAAAATTACTGTTTTCTCTGAGGCATTATGGAAAGTGATGGCTAATTCCCAAGATGGGGACAGTTCAAGCTCATTCTGACAGTTGTGGCTTCAGTCTTTAGTAACCTGTGTGGAAACAGCAGATCTATTTGTTGTTGTTGTAAACGTTGTTGTGTAAAAGGAGGTAAAGCCAAAGTGGTTGCTAATGATGCAGGTCTTCCCAGGACCCCTGAATGAAAAGAGGATGAAGAGTGATAGATGAAAAATAAAGCTGCTTTCAGGGAGAGAAGGAAATGTAGAAGGACTGGGTAAGTTGTGTGGCTTGAGGAAAGCTCAACAGAAAAAATTGATTGAGGTTGGTGGTGATGGATTTTGAGAGACAGTAGCCTGTTTTCTGCCTCTTAAGTAGCTTAACTGGTGGCTAATCATTGTTCTGCTTCCAAAAAACCCTTTTGGTAAGTCACTTAAGTATGATCTTGTCAGTGTCTGAAAGAGAACATGAGAACCTGTTGAATTTAGTTATAAGATAGATTATTTTTTTCCTCATCTTAAATAAGCAGTTTACAGTTGTTTGGGACCAGGAGTTGAAGGCAGCTGCTTTTGATGCTCCCTCAGAGGTGACTGAAAGTTCCCCATTGCTCCAACCCAGGCAGCACAAGGAGTGCTTTGTGCTGTGTACGTAGCGCTCAGTTATAATTGCAGCACAAGGAACTACATCCCAAGCTGTCCCTAAGTGCACAAATACACCAGGAAAAGGTACAGGACTTGCTGAACAGACAGCAGGTACCCTTTGGGGACTGTAGGACAGCCCTGTCACTGTCCTGCAGTGAAATCTGATGTCAGTCCAGGCGCTGCTTCTGCTGCCAGCTTGTGGGAGCGGAGCAGATCCGCTCTCCGGGAAGCAGGCGCTGGTGCCACCAGACCCAGCGGATGAGCAGCCTCTCCCCGGGGCCAGGCTGGCAAGAGCAGCGTGGTGACAGTCACTGCAACCCTGCTTTGGCAGTAGGAGCACAGAGCAGAGCTGGGTGAACAGGCAGTCCCATTTCTGTCAAAAGCACTTGAAAGGAACGAGTTTTCGAGACATTAGGTCCCATGACATCCTGTGCTTTTTTTCAGGGGAGACATGTTGAGGAATGGCTTCTGATCTAAGTGTTAAACTACCAAAAGCAGCAATTTATAAATATTTAACCATTTTATCTTTATTTAGCATGGCTGCAGGCTCTGTTGTACAACGGCTCACAGACATTAAGATAGTCTGTGCAGTTAATTGAAGGAAGCCAGCCTAGGCTTACTGATTGGCAGTCAGTGTAAATTTTTTGTGACTCGCCCGAGTTCATGCAGGAAAAAAATGTCTGAGGAAAAAAAAAAATTAAAGCACAAGTTGCCCATCCTGGTACTTTAGCCATAAAACAATGACATTCTGCCCCTGCCCCCCTTCAGCTTCTAATCAGAGGAAGGGGGAATCCCAAACCAAATAATTTCTATATGAAAAAGACCTGTGGACACATGAAACTTTGTCAATGCCATAAATAATTGTACTCCTGTTCTTAAATGAGGTGTGAAATGTTTGTAGCTACTGAAGTCTCTGCTTCAGCTTGCTCTCTGGGAGACTGTTACAGACCTCACTCTGTGAATTCTGGGGACATAATGATGTAATTGTCTGCTGAAGGGTTATTGCAGCCAATTTTTATCCCACGTAGTTTTTTGCCTGAACTGCTTTTATGTACGTGTTGAGGCCCCTAACTTAGTCCATTGTACTCACGCTCCTGTTATGCCCATAAAAATAGTTTCCACTGTTGTGGAGTACATGCATCTCAACGAGAGCTTGTGTGTGCTTTCACTTTAAAATTAATGCCAGGCTGCTTCTCCAGAAATGGTCATTTTGGAGATGAAGTGGCACCTGTGAGAAGAAAAGCAGATGTAGGTTCCAGCCAAGATGAGTTGCTGTGATGATTTTAATTTGTTCTGGTGTGAAGGCAGCATGTGGGCCTGTTGTGGGCATGGCAGATCACTTCTACAGAAGTGAGATATACAGGGACAGGCAAGGTGAGAAGAAGAAATGACTTCCCAACAACCCAAAGGCGAAACTACTGCTTCCTCCACCCCCTCGTTAAAGGGTATGTGATTAATGCAGCAGGACTCAGACTTCACAAGAAGGTGCTTCAGCGACTAAAGAGCACTCTCTTCTGCCAGCTATCTGTGCTTCTCTTCCTACCGCCAGGGCCTGCCTAGGGGAGATGAGAAAATGACAGCGTAGCTGTCCCCTGGACGCAGCACTACCTGCTCTGTGCTGACAGGACTCTGAATGCGTTGGTCAGTAGGTGGTGTAACCCACGTCTGACTATCATCTGCAGCAAATGAGCAGCAGTGGGAGCGTGGCAGCGCTCCCTGCAGCATTTCAGCACTCACCATTAGGAGCAGTTGCCTGACGTGACCCTGGCGAGAGCGAATGGCAGCAGTGCAGCCGTTCAGAGGCCTCCCCGCAGCTGTGCCCAGCAGGTGAGTCAGCAGCACCTCAGGCAGGTCGTTGGCAGGGATGTTTTCACTCACCCTGCCTGTTGGAAGAGTGGTGTCATTTCCACGTCACCCAAGTGTGAACTGCAAATGTAAGAAAAAGAATGCGCTGAAAATTCACGTTGTGTGTTTGTGTGCACGCTGGCAAATGGCCCTGGCTGGGGCTTTGTCAACGGGGTCGCGTTTGTGTGACTTGGAAACAGCGAGCACAGGACAAACGAAAAACCAGAACACGGAGATACTGCAGCATTCATTAAAGGCCAAGATGTAAAAGGTTCTTCATCCAGGAATCATAACACAGTGTTGATTGTTACCCTGTCAACATAGTGAATGGTAATGGCTTCTGATAAATATTTTCTAAGTGCAGCTGTTGGAATGAAATGCAGGAATAATCATCGTTGTGCTGTTGGGAGCAGAATTCTACCTTCCCACCTGTTAATTTGTGAGATAATTGGCAGGAGACGTTTGGGGAGGGGGAAAATCTCTCTCACCTTTTTCATCTAGTTTTGTTGCATTCTACAAAGACTCCCTGCAAGGCACTGAGTTTGATTCCTTTTTCCCTTGTAGAAATTCACACTCTTGAGGACTGTTTCGAAATGTGATTGTGTTGTGGAACACTTTTCACCTCTCCCTTGCAAAGCCCTTGCTCAGGGAAAGCTGTAGCACCAGGGTGGCTCTGGGCAATGCTGCAGCCAGACCTGATGACAAGGTTTACAAAGCACAGCAGTAAAAAACTTGCTGGTGATAGGAGTGTGGAAGTCCCAGAGTCTCCAGACTTAGCTGAGCATTACCATGCAGCCCTTGGAACAAGGGGAGCACAGCTGAAACACAGAGGAATATCGGTGGTGTTAACACGTTAACTGAGCCTGGAAGGTCTGGTCCATGTCAGGCGTTTTGGGTGGTGGAAGTGTTTTATTAAAAGGGGAAAACTGTGCAGGATTTAATATTTGGGGTGGCGTTGGTGTTTGGAATATCACAGATTACTATTTAGTTGTGTTTTGTTACTAGTTTCTTTAGTTTTGTGCCTACAGTGCTTTGCAAGTGTCTACTGTAGCAGCTTTCTTTGGAGCTGTGCAGTATAGGAGCTCTGACTGAAGTGTCTTAGGCCCTTTGGGGGCTAAGGGGGGGGAAGCTAGGCTTTGTATTTTCTTTTCCTTTTTTTTTTTTTTTTTTGGTTTTTTTTGGGGGGGGGTTTTGGTTTTTTGTTTTGGTTTTTTGGGGTTTTTTTGGTTGTTGTTTTTTGTTTGTTTGTTTTTGGAGTTTTTTGTTTGGTTTTTTTGTTTTTTTTCTTTTTTTAGCTCTGCTACAATGTACATAGAAAGCCCTGGGGGGAATTTCTAAAGCATTTCACTCAGTTTGCTTCTTCCCTTTAAAACTGGCCCTTTTCCCCTTGAGCACGAGGGCAGCATTTATTTTATTTTATTTATGTATTAAAATTGTTTAATAACATGACCTATATCCTGCCCCTCTCAACCTGCTAGAGGGCCTAGTCATCTGAGTTCATCAGCAAATTAGGAACACAAATTAAATTCTATTCCGTGTCCCAAGATACACATTTTCTGTATTGTGTAGAATCTTTGGTTTCACCTAGGTGCTTTCAAAGAGCTGCATACAACCTGGCATGGCATCCATTTTGCATTACACCAGTGTGCTCTTGGCAGTATGTTTAACATGTGACACAGGCTTCTTAGCCTTGACTAAGATATACTGTTTATTTATTTTGAGGCTCAATTTGCATTTTCATATTTATTCTTATATCTTAAAAAAAATGAATTTTGGTTGGTATAATAGCAGTAGATACTCAAAGCCAAACCTGTGTGTAGAGAGTCTGCTCCATCAGCAATTAAGGTGCTTGTGGCTGATGGAGGTATTTCTATGCTTGTATTTCTTGCTGCAGAAGCTTTAGAATTCACTGTGGTGCAGAGATCTAAG
This sequence comes from Motacilla alba alba, assembly GCF_015832195.1. Classification (NCBI taxonomy): domain Eukaryota; kingdom Metazoa; phylum Chordata; class Aves; order Passeriformes; family Motacillidae; genus Motacilla; species Motacilla alba. The sequence continues at coordinate 105,933,542 of NC_052018.1, forward strand.
AAAACTACATAAAACCCCACTTCTGCTGCTTGAAGAAAGCATTCAGGGGTGAGATGGTAGAGGCCAGGCCAAGACAAGGAGCTTGTTAGGCAACAGTCACCCACTTTTGGGGTTTGTTGGCTTTCCCTGGCACTGGGTGAGAGCAAGTGAGACCTTGACCTTCAGGCCTTGGGCTGGCTGAGCATTTCAGCCGCCTCTTGGGCGGAGTGCCATGGACAGTGACAGCAGGGCCAGGGCTGGCTGGGCCGGGATTGTTGTGATCCCTTACTCCTCCTGGAGCCTCACCTCTGAAAAGTGACAAGGAAAATAGGCACAGTTTAGCAAAAAGTTATTACTCAGTGAAGGAGGGTGGATATAATGTAACAGGATTGTTTAAAGACTAGCACTGCTACTTTGGGGTGACCCTTTGTGACAGCCACCACCTCCACCCCCTTTCCCGCAATCCTGAATCTGCCAATGGCCTGTTCCCCTCATCCCACATGGTAAGAATGACAGGGCACTGTTGGAGCAAGTCCAGAGGAAGGCCATGGTGGTGATAAGAGGACTGGAACACCTACCCTATGACAACAGGCTGAGAAAGCTGGGGCCCTTCAGGCCTGGAGGCCTTAATTTGTGTGAAGACCCCATGGCAGCCTTCCTGTATCTGAAGGGGAGCTCTAAGGAAGCCGGGGTGGGACTCTGTCAGGAACTGCAGCAGTGACAGGACAAGGAGTAATGGGTACAAACTGAAAGAGGAGAAAATGAGGTTCGATATTAGGAACAAAGCCTTTACTGGAACAGGCTACCCGGAGCAGCTCTGGCTAGCCCAGCCCTGGAGGCGTTCAGAGCCAGTTTCGATGTGGCTCTGAGCAGCCTGGTCTAGGGGCAGGGAATTGGAACTAGACTGGAAGTAGCGTAACGTGCACTCCGACTCCTTAAGGCTGTTCCTGCGGTCCCGGCGGGCTCCGGACGGCGCTGTTCCCTCCGCTCCCTGCCGAGCCCGTTCCTGCCCCGGCCCCTCACGGCCCGCGGGCGGAGGCCCCGCCCCGCGCGCGCGCCCGCCGCGCGCCCGGCCCCGTCTCCTCCCCCAGAATGCCCCGCGCCAGGCAGCCTTTGAAAAAGCGGCGCGGCTCGTTCAAGATGGCGGAGCTGGATCAGCTGCCTGACGAGAGTGAGTAGGGACCGGTGCCCCCGCTCCCGCCGCCCCCTCGTCCCGGCGGGACGCCCGCGCCGCGCCCCGCCGCCCTCCCGCCTCCTTTCTTCGCTCCTTCCCTCCCGCCGCGGGCGCTGTGCGGGGCCGGAGCCCGAGCCTCCTCCCTGGCAACCGGGCCGGCCCGGCCCCCCCCCTTCCACCCCCCCGCCGCCGCCCCTCCCGGGCGAGGCCCCGGCCCGAGCGGCGGGCGGGGAGCTCCGTCCCGGGGGTGCGACCCCCGCTGCCCTCGGGGGTGCCGGGGCCGGGCCCCCCGCCCCGCCCGGGCGGCACCTGCCGGGCGGGCGGGGCGGGAAGCGGGAGGCGGGCGGGGCGCGGTGACAGCCCGCCCTGCCCGCGGGGGTCGGGGCAGTGCGGGGGAAGGAGCGTCCCGGCCCGGGGAAGGGGTGAGCTGCCCGGCGCTCCGGACCTGGCTGTCGCCCGTGGGGGGGAAGAAGGGCTTGTGTGTTCGTAGCCCGTGCCGTGCACGGTGCGAGCAGCTCCGCGGGGCTGGGGGTCAGGGCGTGCACACGCTGTGTCTCGGGGGCACTGATGAATGCGCAGGGAAGAGCTCAGAGACCTTGTGTTGTGTGTCAGCAGCAGAAACCTGGCTGTACAGGAAGACAGCATGTAAACATGTGTTTTCATGCATACAGTTCTGTGTATCTGCTCCTCGAGTGCCGTGTCCAGTTCTGGGCCCCTCACTGCTAGAAAGACATTGAGGTGCTGGAGTGAGTCCAGAGCAGGGGAATGGAGCTGGGGAAGGGGCTGGAGTGTGAGGCTTTTGAAGAGCAACTGAGGGGGCTGCAGGTGTTTAGCCCAGAGGAGACTCAGGAGTGGCCTTATCACACTCTCCAGCTCCTGAGAGTGTAGCCGGGTGGGGATTGGCCTCTTGTCCCAGGCATAATCTCAAGCTTCAGCAGGGGAAGTTTAGATTGAATGTTAGGAGGAATTTCTTCACTGAAAAGGTGATTGGACATTGGAACGGACTGCCCAGGGAGGTGGTGGAGTCACTGTCCCTGGAGGTGTTTAAGGAAAGACTGGATGTGCCAGTCAGTACCGTGGTCTAGTTGACATGATGGTGTTTGGCTAAAAGCTGGACTCGGTGGTCTCAGAGGTCTTTTTTAACCTCATTGATTATGTGATGTCCATAGGGTTTGTGTGGATGTTGTTTTCAAAGAGCACAAGGATTTGATAAAAACTTAGTGTAGCCAGAAACCTGACATGTGTTGCTGTATATGTGGATCCATGCACAAAGTACTTGAGTGTTACAGAAGAGGAAATTATTCAATGTAAAATGCATCTGGATGCCATCTTGATGTGTCCTTTTACAAACACCTGCCAAGCTAAAACTAGGGCATTTCCTAGTTTCAATAGATGTGCCCAGAACAGGGAAGACATCTTTTGGTGACACTGTTTTGTTCAGCACCACACAAGTTCATCAAGATACCAACTCTTTCCATATCCAAAGACTCTCAGAGAGAGGTGACTCAGAGTGGAAATTTTGCTTCTCGCTGCTCCATGTGGGTCTTTACAGCTTCAGCAACTGTCAGGAGAAAAATTGGTTAATGTGCCCACATGGCCGGTGTCATTGTGTTAACTGAACAGATTTATGGAGGATAGTCATAAATTATGGATGGAGCTGACACTCTCAACTTGGTGCAGCTCAGTCATGGCTGCTGTGCTGCATTTAGAGACTGATTAATACAAGTCATGGCCCAGCTGATACGACTGTAATTAATAATTAGCAGTGGTTTATTGCTTATTAAATGAACTTTCCCTGTTCACTAGAATAGGCAATGTTTAAGTTACTGTTCCTCCATTTGCCTTGCCCATTTTCCAGAGAAAGCACTGTGTGTTTCAAGAGGTTAACGTGAAGTATGAAAAATAATTTTTTTCTTCTTTGTCACTTTAAATTGCCTGCAGTGACGTTGGGAAGGTTTGACAGGTCTGTCACTTCACCTGTGGCAGATACTGTAGTAGAGTGTGTGACTCAGTTTCCCTCAGGATTGGGCTATGCTGGCCACGCTTGCCAGCAGTGTCAGTGTTACAGTCTGTGCTTGGCAGGTGAAGCAGACACCGGGTGGTTGTTTGTAAAAGCAGTAAACTTCTGCTCTGCTGACCTTGACCTTAAGGTTTGTATTTACCTAAGTTTGGTGCAAGTCAGGGATGTTTTCCATCAGACAGGGAGCTTCATGTTGTCTGTAGCATTGCTGAACTGCTGGAACTGTGAAAGTTTCAAGGAGTGGCTGCCTTGTGCTTCCATTCCTATTCTATCCAGTTTTAGTGATCTGGATGTTTTCAAATTACACTAGTTCCTGACACACATGGTTCTTTCATTTCCAGTCCTATACTTAAAAGGAAGATGTAAACTTAGTCCTGACTAATTTAGCACTGACTTCATGCAGCCCTCAGTCTGCAGCTTAATATATAAAGGACAATAACAGCAAGCATTGCAAAATTGTTTTTGGAATATTGTTATGGTATAAAAAGAAGTTCCAAAAAAAGTTGGAATAGTTCATTACTAAGAGACTTTGAGATTTATGCATCACCCCTGTGAATTTTCTCCAACATAGTTTATAGTAACTGAGCTTTCACATAAAAATAATTACAGGTAAACATGGTGTACTTGGTGACAAGAAAACTGACACTTTGCTGTATGGTAAGAACCACACAGTTTTACTTTCAGATTGGAAGTCTGATGAAGTGGAATTTGTCCCAGAGTATTCTGATAGCACCTGCTTGCCCTCTGGCAGGTTCTGGAATGCAGCTGGGCCATGCCTGCTCCTTAACCCAGGAGTGAGATGAACGTAATGCACACAGTTGTCTCTCATGATATGCGCTTGTTTTATGTGCTAAAGTTACTGTTCTCTTCTTCTCTAAAGCTGCTCTTCTGTCCATATGAAACAGTGAGAGGCTTCATGCTGACAGCCTGAAATGGTGTGTAATTTTACATGCATTTCTTGTCGTTTGAGGCCTTTCCTGTGCTGCCAGGGAAGAGCCATGCAGTAATTTGGGATGCAGGTGAAGAAAGAACAAATCTGTGGCAAATCCTCTAGCTGAGAACATCCAGAGTATTAAAGATCCCAATTGCAGAAATACTTCAAATACTAATAATTTGATTTCTATTTTGAAGACAAAAAAATTGTTTCTGCAGGCTGTTGGGTCGGTGCCCAATGAGTGACTAATTTTAGTCAATGCCTTTTTTTCCTTCTTCTTATCTCCTGGTAACTTTGCAGTGGAGGTAAATGGTGGGCAGCCTTGGTGCTGCATACCAGATGGCTTTTTCTCTGTGTCTCAAAAGAGGGAATCGGTGCATTGTATTGGAGCATACATAATGCTGCCGTGTCTCCTGCCGCTGGTAGTAGCGATCTGATTTGTGGGCTGTGTGGTTCTAAAGCTTGTGCAGTGAACCTGAGGGGAGGCTCTGATGTGAAATGAACTTTCTGCTGAGGTGAGGCTCTGCTAAAACAAGCAGCACGTGCAGATGGGACTGAAGATTGTCCTGGTCCCGCTGGAGGCAGAGCTCTGCCCAGAGCAGCTCAGGCAAAGCCACCTCTTGGTGCATCCTTTGGCACAAGCTGCTCTGAGGGAGGAGGGTGCTGGGACCTGCTCTGTAAGAGGGAGAGGGAGGTGCCATTTCTGACAGGAGGGTGATCCTCAGGGATCAGGGGCACGGGGCCAGCAGGGAAGCACCGGAGTGCAGCATTCCCGTGCTGCAAACTCCAGCCAGCAGCAGGAGAATCAGAGAAAGAAGGCAGACTCCAGGGGTGGTGGGTGTCAGGGTTCAGCTTTTACAGTGCACATTCTGAAGTCAGTGTTTTGCCAAGTAGCATGTATTGATAGGCGTGGTTGGTGCTGTTCATAGGGGCTTGTGTTTTAGGACAGGCAGAAAGATCCGTATCCCATTTCCTTTCTGTGTGGGTTTTTATCACATGGGGGGAGGCTGCAGCATAAGGGCAGCACTTCAAGCAGAAATTGTTGTCTTTACCCCCAGCATGACCTTTTGCTGTGGTTCATGGGTCCTCTGCTCTGCTGCTTTCCTAGACAGCTGCAGGAGGTTGTGGCACACCTCTGGCACTTCCATTTTTCAGCCCCAAGGGGCCGTGAGCCCATCACTGCTGTGGCCTGGATGTTTGAGACAAAAAAAATCAGCAGAACTGTGCGAGATTGCAGTATTTGGGAGAAGGCTCAAGCTTTGTGGCTGCTATACAGTACTCACAACTAATAGTTTTTGGGATTATTTGTGCTGGCTACCTTTAAAATTGTATGTTACCATGGTATCAGTGTATTGTCCATTATGAGAACACAGTTTCAAAAAGAGGGCTTTGTTACTGTGGTTATTGTCTGCAGAAGTCCTGTAGAAGGGTTCACATGGCTGGAAAACCTACTTGCATCCAGTAGTTAAAGCAGGATTTGGAAATATACATCTGTCAATTTATTAGTGGGCTCATAACATGAGGAAAATACTGACTCATCTTGAAGTGAAGAGTTAGTGTTCATTTATTTATTTATTTATTTATTTAACTCTTCAATCAGCCCAAAGTTTAGGGGAAGCTTTAAAAAATCCCCAAAGCCACTTTTCCCTCTTATGTGTGTTTTTTACTTTCAGAGTTTTCCTGACTAAGCTTTCCTTGAAGTGGCCAATTGTTTGAGATGCTTCCTCTGCTGAAACAACTTGTGCCATGCTTGTGTAGATGAATGATCTCTTGGAGGATTAATGACTCAGTCTATAATAAAGGCTCATGGTTTTCCCTTCTTCTCCGGGAGTTTCTTCTGTCACACCATTTTTAGTGCTGGCAATGCAGATTAATTACATATGTTTTTGAGGTAGTCACGCAACCAGTGTTAAAATAACTGCTCACCTGTGCAAATTTAGACAAAACAGTCTAACGATCTGGAGAGGAAAGGCTTTGCATAATGTAATTGCTGATCTGGATCCTAGAATTTTCTATATTGATTTAGAAATGCCCCTGTGTGCTCACCCATTAGTGAAATCAGTAGCTATAGAACATCCCTGTGGTTGCTTGTAACATTTATTTTCAAAATTATCAGCTGTTACAAATTTATTATTAAATTGAAAACAGTTTCACAAACCTAATATGCTTGTGTGTGTGTTCCTATTTAGATTTTCAAATCAGCAGTTGAGAAGCCACGTTTAAACTGCTTTACTCCATCTTAGTACTGAGGATGTTCATCAAGGCCTTCACAGCTGCCCATATTGAATTGTGGTCAAACTCCTCCTCTTTTGTTCAGTTACCATGCTTTCCAGTGAGGGGAGGCTTGGTTTTCAACTTAAACCTGTCTTTTATTTTTGAAAAGAGTAAAAGCTTTTGCATTTTTTTCTCCCACTCCTCAAAGGCGATCTCCACATCAGAAATATTTTCAGAGAGTTCGTATGGCCCCTAGAGCACATAGAGGAGGTTTTTAAGCTCTCTTTATTGCAGTGCTCTGTGTGTGCTCCCTCCCTGGGAGCAGGAGGGGCTGGAGGAAGGATTGCTGGGGACTGTGCGCTCAGAGGGAGCAGCAGTTCAGGACTGGAGGAGCTGTCCATGCACAGGGACCCGCTGCAGCCAGCCAGACATGAAAACATCAGGGCCCTTGTCGTGCCGGGCTTGGCACACCTGGCATGGTTTTAACCGTGGTGACTTTTTATCAATTTGGTTTTATCTGGACTTGCTGAAAATGATTTCTTGCGAGTGTTATAAAACACATAAATACACTTATTCCTGACTCTCAGTTACTGATGAGCTTCCTGTTATGATGCTATTTAATACCTCATAATCTAGAATAGGGTTATTTTTATTGCACATCTGTGGTGCACATATTTTACAGAATCATTGGGGGCTTTTTTCAGAGCCAGGAAAGGCCATTATAATCATCCTAGATTCTTCATTAAACATGCTGGGTATACTTGTATTTGGAATTTCTGTGCATCAGTTTCAAGCTTCCTTTTTAGCTACAGTTCTCTCTTTAAAAATGTATTGAACTTGGTTTAAGATTTTGAGTTACAGGGAGCTCAACATGCTTTTTCTTGGTATAGTTACCTAAAATCTGTTAAACTTTGTATTCATTTTTAATCTAAGTTACCCAATGTAATCTTTCACAAAATAGGTCTAGTTATGCCTTTCCATAGAAAAGAAAGTGCTGCAGAGCTATTTACCCATCTGAATTATCCTCCTTTGTAGATACTTATGAACAGTGCAGATCTTGACCTTCTTTGGGAAGAAGATTAGAGTGTCTTAACTTTCTCACAATAAGACATGTCTTTAGATCTTGAAATTTATCTCCTAGATCTCTGCTGAATCTTTTCCTAATTTTACAGACTTAGACAAGTGTGAACACTGTGTTCAGGTAGTTAATTCACTAACGGCATATGCAGAGCACCACTCGGTAGGATAGTAAGACCAAGCTAAGGTAATTCACAGTTTGCACTGGAGCCGTGTGCCAGTGCCACCGCTGTGCTGAGCTGCCTGTGCTGCCTCCCTAGGTTAAGGGTTTTTTACTCTCAATATTAAGAAAGTCACCTTTGAGATCCTCTGAACCTAGAGGAGCTGGAAGTAGATTTTAGTTGTAATAACCTGTATGATTCACAGGCCTTATTTCTTGCTTTCCACCCATTTGTTTTTTAAGTGTTTCTGGAAATGAAGTCTGTGTCATTGTCATAATAGACATTTACATTCAAGAGAGTGTGTGTATTCAACTTTAATCTCTGTTTATAATTAAAATGCGGGTTAAAAAGACTGCCTGTGATTATATAATTGTTATTCAGAACAGGAGTATACAAGATTACTGGCATTTTGTGTGAGGCTAGTATATTATAAATCTAATAATTATTGTAAGTATAGTTTAAACAAGCTTGATGTATCCTGCATCACTTGGCAGTTTTTATAGTTCTTGAAATGCTTCTATCTGTATTAAGTGTTGGTTGGTTTTTATTGTAACACAGTATTGCTTAGATCATCATCCTAGTTTCTGGTTTTGTGGCCCTGGTGGTATTGACAGTACTGCCCAACTAAAAGGAAAAAGTAGGGAGATGTACCATATTCCTTGGAGTTTGGTGGTGCTGCAGGTAGCCCTAAAATCAATATAGAAGAACTTGACAAGAAAAGCCTTGTTGTGTCATATTGTTTACCTTTGAGGTAAAATGAAGCTTATGGACATCTCCATTGTCACCTTAGTATCCTACATGTATTCTAAAGCTTTAAGCTACGGAAGTGTTGGTGTTAATTTTCTGTACTTTGTTACAGTAAAATAGTTTCATTTAACTTTTGAACTTCCATAGGTCAGGAGTATTTGATTTGGACACTTGTATTGCTAAATAAAGATGCCCTGGATACATTAATTACAGGTCAAGTGAAAACAAATGAGCAGCCCTCTTCTAACATGCATTTATGGAAGATTAACTATCCCATGTGGAAAACTCCTTGGCAACTAATGCTGTTTTGGAGTGCTAATCTTGTAAAGCTAGGAAGTAGCACAGTAACCTTCTGCTGGCCCATCATCACCCTCACAGGTGAAGCATCTCAGGCACTTCAGCTGTGAGTTGACATTGCCCCAGATAAAGCTTTGCTGCCTCTTGCTGAGTGTTTCTGTTCCGTTGTTGACAGCGTTCATACTCACCCCGGACTTGGATTGATTGAACTCGATTCATATCAACAAGATAACAAGAAAAAGAGGAAAATGCTTGTGTGTTGAGACTGAGTGCCTGAGCTTGCTCAGAATAGTGATCTGTTCTGCAAAGGCAGCATCTCCTCCATTTGACAATCCTGGTGACCCTGCTCCTGTGTCCCCATCCCCGGTGATGTGTTCTTAAGCTGTGTGCACTTAGCCCTGCACACATTTCCCACCATCCCTTATGTAAATTTGGGACACAGTAGTTCTTCACTGTTCTTCGTGTTACCTTTCAGAGCTGTTCATTCTTGGTTGATAGCACACTACCTGTGTATTTATGCAAGCACAGTGTGTGGTGTTGGATTTTTAGCATTAAATGTAAAAAAAAAAAAAAAAGTGAAACCTTGAACATACAGCTTTGTTTCAAAAGCTGAACTCCCTGTGACTCAGATCATCACAGAATCGTGTTCCTGTACCAGTCACTGGTAGGGCTTCAACCCAACAAAGGTGATACATCAGAAAAGAAATGTGCAGGAGGTGTGACAGTACATCCCAGTGTGTCACCCTGGTTCTGACATGTAATCCCAGATGTGGTTGCTGTTGTAGATTTTAACAGTTTGGGAGATAGTGGGGTGGAAGCTCTCTAAACCCTCTGTGATTCCAAGTTCTGTTTGGTATCTTAATCTCTTTTTTTTAAGCTTTTGGGGAAAAAGAAATAGAAACTTCATTTGCTTTTCCTTTCTTTTTTGTATTGAAATTTTGTTTTTTAGCAGATGGCAGCAAACAAAATACTATGATGACAACATCAGGGGTTAGAGGTTTTTTGGTTTTTTTTGCTGTTGCTGCACCTGTATTCTCTGTGATACCGCCTGGAATGTATTCTCTTAGAGGCAAGTATCTGTGAGGTTAGTGAGGTAAGGAGCTTGATAAATGGCAGCTGCAAGGAATTTCTGGAGCTTTGGAGTCAGAAAGTTCTTGGAGCAGCAGTTTCAAAGAGAATATGAAGGAGAGAGCAGAGAGAAGTGATTGTCACACAGGAACATAACTGGAAAGATAAAATTGATTTGAGAGAAAAGCATGAATCTGGGAGGCATTGTCGTGCAGAAATATCTTTCCCTGTGCTGATGCAATTGCCTCAAGCAGCTCATTCTTAGACATTTGAGTATTTCTGAGCATGAAGGCCCACTGTACTCAGGCCCAGGAGCATTGCAGAGGTTCTAGAGATGCAGTGGAAGGGGAGCAGTGAAATTTTCATGCGTTTATTGCACTGTTTGGACAGTTTGAGCAAAGTATCAATCCTGTCTGCATTTCAGATCTGAATCTGCTCCCTTTCTGAACAAAGAGGTACCACCAGGGGGCTACAAGCTATCCAACTTCTTCCTTTTGAGCATGAGCCACTCCTTTCCTGGAAATCTTGGGCACTGAAGAATTTTAAATAATAAAGAAAAAAAAAGAAGTTCTCTTTAGTTTTCTTGTCAGTTGTAAAATACATTTGCAACTGCATCGAACAAGCAGCCACGTGGGAGAACGTAGTTTGGACATAAAGCCTGTTGAGAATTTGCTGTGTTAAAACCAACTGTTTAACATCTAAAGTTGTTTTGTAGGCCTGAAACTAAAGGAAAAAAACCAAAATGTGAATATGCTTTCAGGATTTATTGGAAATAAATGTATAATTCTACGCTTAGTGCCATGGAAGGTGTGCTGGGTTTGCTCATTCAGCTGTGAAAGATTTTAATATTAAATTCCACTTTCTGCCCGAGAATTAATTAAGAATGAGTAGACTCTGTATAGGTTGTAGGGTTTGAATTGGCTTGTGATTTATGTGGACTTTTTTGCTATATTGCAGGTTCTTCAGCAAAAGCACTTGTGAGCTTAAAAGGTAAGAAATTAATATGCTATTTACTTGTACCCAATCTGACATTCAGGTGTATTCAGTTTCTGTCTTCAGAGAGTTCAAGAAAATCACAGGCTTTTTTGTTGAAATATGGTGGGGTTTATTGTAGGTATTTGTAGTTCTATAGAATAATAATCCTTGGCAGTTGAAACTGCATATATTGTGGTGTATTTAGACACTGCTCTTCTGGGTGAAATTCCTGAAATGTGTTTTTTCTTCAAAAGTACTGCTTAGGCATCAAGTTTGACGAGAAGATTGGGGTAATCTTTCATCTCTTGAGCAGGAGATACAGGAAGGATTCTTAGTGAGACCTGTACGTGTGACACAATTTACATTAAGAAGGCATTTCACAATTTTTTGGTGTTCTCTGTCAGCAAATTGTGTGTTAAATCAAAAACCTGCTGGTTATATTTTTTTCTTTGACATTGTCTTTGTGAACATTCATAAAAAATTTGAATACTTCTAATTTTCCCAATAATTAAAACTTCTTTATGTATTACAAGGCTTTTGTTACACAAAGAAGAAGTCATGGTCTGTTGAATATGTTCAGACCATATGAACCATATGTTCTAATGCAGATTTGTTGCAATAAGATTTTATTTACTTGTTGGTGTACACCCACTTAATAATTTTCTAGAATTAGAAGGTGTCTGTGTCTTGTAGATCTTTGCTTTGTCCAGGTTTCAGTTACAGACACAGTTCAACTGTTGATTTGTGTCAACCTGACAGTGGAAGTAACTGATTCCAGCAAAGGAGGTTTCAAGAAACCTAAATGTTGTCATAAATAAAAAATACTTGTTTATGTTTCTCCTTGTAGTGAAAATCCCCTTCAGTTTTTTTAATTAATGTTAAGAATTATTTAATAAAAATACTGAAATCTAAAATCTGTTTGTTACTGAATTCAAAGATGTTGCAAGTAAATATTTTAGTAGTTGATGATGTTATACTTGGTTTTGGACAGTAGTTACATTAAGACATACACACACATATATATATAAATTATTTACTTTCTTCACAACAGAGGGAAGTTTGTCCAGTTCGTGGAATGAAAAGTACAATTCTCTGCAGAAAACACACATTTGGAAAAGCAAGAATGCTGGTTCTGCAGTGGAAATGGTAAGCAGCAGTAAAAAGCTTCAGGATTAGTAAAATTCCATACAGGGAATCAAATGTAAGGATCACAAAAAAAGGCTGAGATTTATAGCTTTGTAGTGTCCAAAGGTGAAACTATATCCTTCACAAGCATTTTGCACAGTTTGCATAAGAGATGAAAACATATTTTAAAAATGAATAATCAAACACATTAAATTGCTGACCTCATTCAAGATAGGTCAAAATAATTTCCTCTCTGTTTTTTTTTTTTTTTAAAGTAAGTGCTGTGTGAAGTAATTGTACTGTACTACCACCTTGAGCTCAGGAATCACCAATTCTGATCAACTGTTTTGTATCTCATGAAATATCTCACTTCTAATTATGGCTGAGAACTGAAGCATAAAGGAAAGGAAGGGAAGATATCATAATGCACTTCTATCTTTGGGCCTTCTGGGAGGCTGGTTTTAATAAAAGTGAAGGACTGTCAGTGAAATTTGTGTATTCTGAGAACTTTCATAGGAGGCCTTACATTAAAGAAGAACAGCCTTGGGATGGGGATATGAAATGAGCCTGCAGCTTCCAATGGGATGTTTGGTATTTGGGTTAACCATTTCAGCCTTGTGGTTTGTTTTTGCTTCACTGTTTGTTTCTTTCCTGTGATCTTCTCCCTGGTATTTATTTTGGTAGGATTCATACAGATGCATGTATACAGACATGCTGCTGTGTGTTTATACTAGAGAACATAAGGTCTACAAAATGCAGTTCCAGACAGAGACCAGAACTTTGTGAAGACCCTTAGCTCCTGCAGTTCATGTCACAGTTTTCAGCTGCTTCCCAGGAATGCCCATCCTCTCACAGAAACAAGCCCTACTGGTAACTTAGAAGACCACATGTGCTAAAGACCCAAAGTGACTGACTGTAATATCTGCATAAAAACCTTGTCAGTCTTTAGGTATGGTGGCTGTGGGTGGTAAAAACACAGAGTCAAACTTGGAGTGTGGCTCAGTGTTCTGTAGAAAGCTGGGGGAAAGATCAGAGCATAGTCTGCCGTGTTGGCGGTGACCCCTGTTGCTAAGATGTCATGGAGTAGTTTGAGTTTACTGAATGCTGAAAGTTTTGAAGACATGTTTTACTGTTGGTTGAAAAATCTCTCCAAAAATGCCTGACCTATTTAGCCACTGTGGATGATACCTCTTTGCAACACTTGTTATTTCGCTCTGGTGTGAGGCACAGACAGTCCAGAGTGATGAAACACTCTTCTCATTTCAGGTAGTTCTTTGGGTAGAGTTTGGCAGTTTCTCTTGAGGGTTGTAAACAGTTTTCTTGGTCTGGCTCGTGATGATTTGGTTACCTTGTCAATATACAGTTCCTCTGTCCAGTGTGTGTCTTTCCTGGTTTGTACTGTCTATCAGGAATTAACGTTTTCTTCTGTGTGCTGCATGTGGTTAGGTGTCTATCACATACAGAGCACTTCTGTTACTTAAATACACTTGTGTAATTCTTTTTATAAAATATATCTAATTTAGAGTAAGAGAGACATTTCCTGGGAAAGCCCCCTGTTCAGATGGCATGGGATGGACAGATTTTTAGCTACCACTGGTTAATTTAATAGAAAATATCTCTTTTCAAGCAGTTCACCAGACACAAATGTATTAAATGTCTTTCTAAAGTGCAAATGCTTGTAAATGAACTTTTATTTAACTGTGTTGATTTATTTTGTCTCTGGTTCTTGTGCTGGGCCACAGAACCTTCATGGAAGGAAAAGGAAAAGCTGCTTCCCCTCAATGCTAACAGCCAGTCACAGGTTGCTCTTTTGTCCTCAGTGAAAGCAGGAGTCTTTTTCGTAGGGTCAGATATTGAGGAATAACTAAATGAGATTTTTTTCATGACACATTTGCAATATCATTTCTTGTTTTCAGTCAGCCTTCCAATTCTTTCTGAGCTATAGCAGTACACAAGTAAATTTCACTTAGCATGAATTCTAAATTCCTTTTTCTGAGATTGTCACATAACTCTTCAAGATGTGTTTTCTTCACTCAATCTTCCTAGCATTTTGCTATGCAGATACTGTTAAAAAACCAACAAACACATGTCACTTTATTAGAAAACTCTTGCTAAAATTCTGTGTAGCTGAGAACATACAAAACAAATACAGTGTTTGAATAAACCTTTTTTTAAATCCAAAATTCAAAACAAATTATTTAACAGATGTACTACTTATAACCAAGGCAAGCTAAGATACACAAGTGTTTAGACACCTAACTCTAATGGAAACAAGTGGGAGTTAGGCTCTAAATACTTCTGGGAAACTGGGCCAGCAGTGTAGTAATGGTTATAGTTAGCACTGGAAAAGCCTGGAATCTTGAACTCCTTCTTCTCTCAGTCCTTAGATTTCTGAGTGTGAGGAGACACTATTTATTGTGCCTGAAACCAACAGGTGACAAGACAAGAGGCATTTCATTTCTCTCACTGTGAATTCTCTGCATGAACAGAGAAATCAGGTTTCTTGCTTGTAATTCTTAATTTTGTTCCCTACAGCCCTTCAGAAATTCAAAACGGAGTCGACTCTTCAGTGAAGATGATGACAGACAAATAAACACGAGGTCCCCCAAAAGAAATCAGAAGGTTGCAATGGTTCCACAGGTACCTACATACATGTATGGAGATATTTTTACCAAAAAGGGGAACAAGCTATCTGTTCTAGTTGAAAATTTGAATATATTTGCTTTTCAAGTCGCATTTTTGGTTTGTGAATCTTCTTGTGAGGAAAACTGTTGTTAGAAGGAAGCCACAATTCAAAACAGATTAATATTTTTCTTTCTTACCACTGGTTTTGTTTATGGGAGTACCTGTTCTTTGTGATATGGAACACAAACACACAGAGCTAGAAAGGATTCCAGACTCACTGCCCATCATTCTCCTGCAAACAGTCATCTCCTGTAGTCAGCATAAATTTATTCAGCTTCAGTTTAAGACTGCCTAAGTTTTTTGCACTGATTATGTAACTGAGAAGGTTGCTATAGAATTTAGTGTATCCCGGCAAGTTAGGGACTTGCTCTAGATTTGCAGCCTAACTGTGTTCATGGCCAGCTTTACCTTCTTGATCCTGTAATGCTAAAGTCCTCAGTTCAAAGAGCTTGTTTTTCCATCCTCCACTTGTTTGTCCACTCCTTGATACAGCACAAAAAAACAGCTGTAATTTGTCAGCCTTTATTTGTTATGATAGGAAGGGGAACATCTCTTTGTCTCAGTGAGTTGGCTCTGTAGTACCTTTGTCATCCACATCACTTCTCTGTGCCCTCACCTTATGAGGCTGAATTTACCTCACTGAAAAAGTGCTATTTGGATACTGCTCTGATTTGCCTTCTGAGCTGTGCTGTGCAGTGTCTGATGTGAAAAGCCTGGCACTCGCCATTTAGCTGGGTCTGTTCTGCCAGAGGTGAGAACCATGACATTCTTCTTCACTACCATGATTTCTGAAGTGTAGAAAGACTTGGTAATGTTCTAAACCCAGTTGTTTTTTCCTTAAATGTCTGATTCAGGAGGTCCAGTGATTGCCAGATAAATATTTGCTGCGGGGACTGCAGCTGTTGTAGTTCACAGATCTTGCTGTCCCACCAGGCTTTGTTTCCTGGAGTTCCTGTGGGAGAAAGGTGCTTGTATCTAGGGCAGCAGCAGCCAACAAGGTCCCTGCCTTATGCTTTATCCTGTTATTGCTGCTACTAAAGTCCAAAATACTTTGAATGTTTGGGGAAGGATAACAACTGATGATGGCATGGGGACCCTGTTAAACCTATAGTCTCAAAAAGCTGTTATTTTTTACAGAAAAGTTGTTCTTTCTGTCAGCTAAGACAGCCATCCTTGCAACAAAATTACAGGGTTTTTTTTTATGGTATTGTTTAAACATGGGTCTATCTATTATGCAAGCAATGTAAGACAGTGCTTTCCATGATTTATCAAATAGCTTTCAAATGTAGTTAACACTTGATTGCTCGTTTCACTTGCAATTTTCTAAGCAGACGCTCTGCTCAAGGCTTTGCCTGTGTTACATTCCTGTCCTAGCTTCATCCTCAGCTTAAGAAGAGTGGGCAAGAGTGGATGTTCTAGTGCAAATCAGGCAGGTGCTGCTGCTGGATCTGAGCTGCAACACCAGTTATGCTCACCTGAGACAGTCGGTGGGGCCTCAGAGTTTTGAAGTCTGTATATTTTGGTGCCATGCTGTTGTTACCGATAATGTAGTTTTCAGTGCTGGAAAATGTTTCTCTTAGAAGAGTTTTGTATGGAGATAATGGTATTGATCCTGTTAAAATTTGCTGTCTGTTCTGCTTGATTGCATTGCTGATATAATGCAGTAAGGGTTGTTCTAGATCTGCAAGAAAAACATTGCTATGTAACAATATGTGCAGACTTTTATCAGGAAAATCGGGTTTATTTGAATACTGAAAAATATTAGATTCTGTTTAACTGTTTGTTGTTTTTGTTTTGTTTTGTTTTTACTATATAGAAGTTTAGTACAACAATGTCCACACCAGAAAAGAAAGTGTCACAGAAGATTGGTTTACGGCTTCGGAACCTGCTCAAACTGCCCAAAGCTCACAAGTGGTGCATATATGAATGGTTCTATTCAAATATAGATAAGTATGTTTGGTTTGTATAATTATCTCTTATTAGTGTAGAAACAAGTAATTTTCTTAAATTCAGCTGCATAGTTCCATATATTGGTTAGATACTCCAGTTTATTCTTAAATTACTAGTTATGGAAAACTATTTTGTTTGGTGGTGGTGGTGGTGGGTGTTTTTCTTTTTTCTAATGAGCAATGTATATGCTCTTGGTTCTTTCCAACTACCAACTTTAGAAAGTCTTCTACAGAAAGCCTGCCTTCATGGATGTAATTTTCTTCTTATCACCTCTGCCTCTACCAGATACCAGATTTTTTTCATAATGCTTTTAGCATCTGAAACAAGAAGATATCAGAACACTTAGGCTTTTCTGAGCCCTTGCATCAGTGCTATACAGAGGAGATAGGAAGGACACTGCTTCTTCATAAAGTGCTGCTTTCCTAAAAGGTGTAAATGTTGGTATTAAGTATTTTTTCCCATCATCCTGTTTTTATTGTGATCACTAACAGAGCTTCAGGCTGTGACTGCTCAACTCTTGTGCAGATATCAACATCCTGCTTGGATCTCATAATGTATTTCCTGGACTATCTCATAATGTATTTCCTGCAGTTTGTGCCTCTGAGGTTTTGGCACTTGTTCTCTTAATGCCAGTATCACAGTGGTGTGAGTTGTTTAAAATAAACAATTTAATTTCTAAAATGTAAAAAACATTCTTGATCAATGGAATATTAAAATCTACACTGTTTGACTAATAGATGAAACACGAGTATTTAATATTCTAAAGAATGGCTTTAGAATTAAGCATTATTTTCCAGAATGTACAAACAAAATAATTACTGTTTTGCCTTCCTATTTTAATCACAATTGCTGTAGCTCTTTTTCCTTAACTGAGAAGGCAGTCATAGCAACAGAAAAACATTTTGGCATATATTCATCAAAAGTGGAAAAATTTCATGTCCATTTTAGTTAGTTTTAAATTCATCATCTCTAGGATTTAATTCCTTTGAAAGAATTTGTCTTTTCATGCTTCTTCCCCAATTACATGAAAAAAAAAAGAATAAAACAAAAAACCCCAACCCTGCTTATTTCTAGGAGTAATTTTAATATGTGACATTTTTAATAATGATTTTTGCAACAGACCAAGAACTTTTAGTATATTCTTAAAGAATTGTCTACAAAACTGTAGGTCTATCAGTAGGCTAGAATTTGAATTTAGCAGGTAATTCTGAAATCCTCCTTGATAGTTATCCATGTATGCAGGTGTGGTGGGTTCTCCTTGGCTAGACCAGGTTCTCATCAAAGCTGCTCTATCACTCCTCAGTTGAACACAGGAGACAAAATGTAACAAAAGGGTCAAAGGATGAGATTCAAGCACAGGGAGAGACCACACCACTTACTGTCATGGGCAAAACAGACTCGGCTTTGGGAAATTAATTTAATTTATTGCCAATCAAATCAAAGTAGGATAATAAGAAATAAAACTAAACCTCCCTTCTTCTTGAGCTTTATTCCCAGTTTTCTCTTCTCTATAATCCCCCATAAGCACAGGGGGACAGGGAAGGGGGGTTGTGGTCAGTTCATCACCTGTTGTCTCTCTCTGCTGCTCCTTCCTCCAGGGAAGGAATCCTGCCTCTCCCTTGGGAGCCAGTCCTTTGCAAAGTTCTCCAAAGTGAGTCCTTCCCACGGGCTGCAGTTTTTCACAAACTGCTCCAGTGTGGGCCCCTTCCATGAGATGTACTCCTTCAGGAATAGACTGCTCCAGTGTGGGAGCACACTTGGGACCCCCGTGAGGTCACAAGTCCTGGCAGAAAACCTGCTCCAGTATGGACTCTTCTCCACGGCTCCACAATCCTGCCAGGAGCGTGCCCCAGCAGGGGCTTCCCATGGGCTCACAGCCTCCTTTGTGCAGCCACCTGCTCCAGCGAGGGGCCCTCCATGGGCTGTCGGGACACTGCTGCTTCACCGTGCTCTGGTGCCTGGAGCACCTCCTTCCCTGACCTCTGCTGGGTGTCTGCAGAGCTGTTTCTCTCTGATACTCTTGCAGCTCTGTCCTGCTGCAGTTGCACAGGGGCTTTTCCCCCTTCCTAACTACGTTATTTCATGGGCACGACCGTGATCGCCGATGGCTTCAGCCTTGGCCAAGGGGTCCACCTTGGAACCAACTGGTGTTGGTTCTGTGGGATATGGGAGAAGCTTCCAGCAGCTTCTCAAAGAAGCCACCCTTGCAGCCCCCTATGCCAAAACCTTTCCTTGCAAATCAAATACAGCTTGTACTGCTCGTAAGATATTGAAATATTATAGCATAGTTTACTAAAAGACTGCATATCTTTGGAAGGAAAACTTTGATACATCTTGTTTGGAGTGATATGATCCAGGCTTAATAAGAAGCTCAAAAAAGTTTAAATCATATTGCTATCAACTGACAAAATATGGCTCACTTTACAAATCTCTGAATATTTTAATCAAATTATTGCATCCAAAATTCAAAATAAGTAATATGCCATGTCTGCTGTAAGTTTTTGAAATATTTTTATTTCTACAGCTGTCATCTATGGTTATTAGATTATTGAAGCTGATTCAGTTGAATTCTCTGTATACTACTGCAGTGGACTCTTTTCTGTAGAGTCCCATTGATTTTCCCAGGTGTCTGGGCCTCCAGAGACTTCTGAAGTGCTACTTACTGCTATGGTGTTCACAGGCCCTCAGAAGCAATGCACCTGTAACTTGCTTCCACCATTTTCTAGAGCTTCCAATCTTGTGGATGCTGTGGATTTAGAGTTTGCCTGCTTAAGGACAAGAGTTAGTAAGAGCAATCAAATACAGATTATCTTTCTCAAAACAAAAACAAAACCCAAGCTAAATAGTTATTCTTTATATAGATATGTTAAATATGGATAAAATGATAGTGTTGTATGCTCTTCTGTGTCTGTTTCCTGAGCCTCATTGCTCATTCTTTTTGTCTTCCTTTTCACTTCGTGCCACAGCTGCAGATCCTCCTACTGCAAAACTGTTCTATTCTATTCTTGCCTGGGTTTCCTTATATCTGTGCACCTTTCCTCTCTCCTGCCCCCCCAGACACTCAGTTGAAAGCAGTGTTGCTGCCAAGGTTCTCTTTGTTCTGTGCTGGGATACGTTCCACTCCAAACCCCAGTGCCCTGCACAGAGTGGAGAAAAGCAGCTTTCTCTAGGATGCAGTTATCCTTTTGTTCTTGCCGGGAGGGATCTATTTCAGTTGGACAAAGTCTTTTATTATTAACCTTCTATTAGATGGGCATATCTGCTGGTGCTCCCTTGTCTCCTCAGCCTAAGAAGGATGTGGTATTACAAAGAAAAAAGGCAGTCATAAAACAGAGCTAGAGATGGGTCATAGCATCAGAGAGAAATTCCTGAGTTGTGCAGGTCTGTTCTCTGAACTGTCACTTCTCTCATACTGATCCTGTGCTTCACCATGGAGTCATGGGATGATACAATAGAAGTCTCACCTGCACAGCGGTAGGGAATGATGAGTTGGTTCAATTTACTGTATTTTGGAAACTTCTGTTGAGAATCTGAGTTACAATTGAATGAATTGATGAAAAAGGGTACTGTCTGTCTGTTTCTCAGTACCATATTTTCCTTCCTTTTATTGTCAATATTTCATTCTGTGGTTTCCTTCAGTGTGTTGCAGTATCCTCATGACACTGAGCTGACTCTGCTGAAGTTTCATTTGGTGCCTTTTTATCCATTATAGAGCAGGATGAATTATGTGTATTTCTCTGTAGAAACTAGAGAAAGGAGCATTTTTAAATGTCAATAGTAAAAGCTAAACAATAGTCCTGGAAACATCTTGATTTTTGTTTTGGCTGAATTACAATTTTTTTTTGTTGTTCTTTGAATAGAAGTGTCTTAATCATGTGACTAATTTATATTAATATTTTTAATGTGTTTCTGATGATGGATGTTTTTTGCAATCTTGTGACAAAAGTTTACTTAGTGTGGTTAACACAGGACGACTCTTATGTTTCAACAGGCCACTATTTGAAGGAGATAATGATTTCTGTATATGCCTGAAAGAATCTTTTCCAACTTTGAAAACCAGAAAATTGACAAGAGTAGAATGGGGGAAGATCAGGCGATTAATGGGAAAACCACGGAGGTAAATTTTTCTTTCTTTTCTTTCAGCTATTACTTACATGTAATTTTGATGTTACTGAAATTATTCCTTTTAAAAAATTTTGCATTCATATAGTAGAACAAAACAATATCTTTAAAGTAGTAAA
The DNA here is from genome assembly GCF_015832195.1 of Motacilla alba alba. Lineage (NCBI taxonomy): Eukaryota > Metazoa > Chordata > Aves > Passeriformes > Motacillidae > Motacilla > Motacilla alba. Next base: position 105,954,189 of record NC_052018.1, read on the forward strand.
ATTCATTGTATTGAGGTGTTCTCTGAGCACCTCTCTCCTCCACACACCCTATTCCTTAAATGCATATGTCCATGTAGCTTTCATGAGCCTATGCTTGAAATGTTCTCTTCCCACTCCAGATAACTAAATGTCCAAGCTAGGTTGTGTTAAAGTTGTTTTGTATCTTCTATACTGCAGTGCTTCCTGGCCTGGAAGAGCTGACCAATTTTTCACTAATGGGGTTTTTTTTTCTGTCTATAACCAGCTCTTCTTGAGGAAAACAAGTGTACATTCTCACCTCATTTATTTTATTATTGTTTCTAAACCATTTTAAAGATCCTCAACTTTTCTTAAATAGGCTATCAAGACAGAGAAAATATGAAGTCACCCATAAAGTATTGTCCATTGTAGAGAAGAAGCTAGAATTTAATGAAGGACATGGTGTTCTTTTTCTATTTTAGAATTTTTCATTCTTAAACTCTCTGATTAAGCTCAGCCTTTTCACAAAACCTACACAATTTAGCCAAGAGAAGGCTAAGGGAGGATCTCCTTTTTTTACATAAATATTTGAAAGGAAGGTATGGAGAAGACAGGGCCAGACTTTTTTTCCAGCATTATCTGGAGACAGGACAAGAGGAAATAGGCACAAGTGAGGTGGTAGAATCTCCATCCTAAGATGTACTCAAAGGCCCTCTGGATGTGATCCTGGGAAGCCTCCTGGAGGTCATTCTGCTGGAGGGGTTGGAGAAGGTAACCTCCAGAGGTCCTTCCAAACTTGACCACCCTGTCATTGTGTAAGTAGTATTTCATAAATTCATCAGCCTTTTATTTCTGTCATGCAAACACTGAGGCACTGAATCCATTTCTTCATATGGAAGATATGGAATATATTTCTGAATATATTCACTGAATATATTTCTTCATGGATCACTGAGTCAGGTTGTATTTTGCATGATGGAGACCATTTCATCTTCTGTACCTGCAAACAACATAAGTAAAAATTGTCCGTCAAGGGAAGGCAGCAGAACCAGCTTGAAAATAGCTCCTCTTGGAAAGATATTCATGTAATTTGAGCTTAGCTTAGATAGTTTTTCTTTTGTTGTCATGCTTCCTACTGGGAGAGAAATGGTATCTTTGAAGGTTATGTTATCAATTTCTCATTTGACTTTTGGCAAAAGTGGTTACCTTTCTGAAAGATCAGCTTGCCTCATTCAGCAGTCTGGTGGACCATTGGTAAAACTTCAGAGTCTTGGAATGGTTTGGGTTGGAAGGGACCTTAAAGATTGTCTGGTTCCAACAGGGACTGGAGTCAAGGGATGCCCTGGGTAGGAACCTTGACTACATCAGGTTGAAAACCCCATCCAACCTGGTGGGTTGCAAATTTCCTTTTGTTTTTCAGGGGCTCTTTGGGTTGGTTTTTTGATTTTATTTTTTAAACCAGGTGGAGAGTGATTTTGGGTTTGATTTGGGGGTTTTTTGTTCAGCTATCATAGGGTTATTTTTTTAAAAAAGAGAGACTCATACCAAAGGAACCAAAGGTCTAAATAGGCAGGAAATTGCTTTATCTAAATTCTGAAGAAGTATTTGACTGCATAAAGAGTCTGATTGTTTGTTAATGCAAACTTTGAGTTACTGCTTTATAGCTACATAAAGTAAGCATTCCTATTTGCTTTTTATTTCTTCACTAATATTGTTTTTTAAATTACTGGTAGTCTCTTTCAAGATGTCATGAGTGGTCTTTGGCCTTAGTTTTAAAAGATTTTGAATTATTCTAAAACATTTAAATGCTTTTTCAAGACAATTTTCATCTATCTCTAGAACAAAGATTTTTTTTTTTTAATTTTACCATTCTGTTAGAAATTTCTTCTCTCTATCCTCATCATATGGAGGTAAGCTATACACCATGTCAACACTGATATCTCCCCATGAGAGATTAAAATAACATTTTGCAGCCACAGTGTTGATGGCAGAGGATAATAGTGTCTCTGTGATAGTTATGCGCATGGTTGTCATCTTTTTTGTTGTTGTTCTTCAAATATATTGTAGTATTTTCTTACATCTGCTGCTACCTTAAATGTCCTATCACACATCAACAGTGTGTTTGATTGGCACAGCAGTATTCTTCATGAGAGCCTGCAAAGCTTGTAAGATTCCTGTAGACTGTGAGGAAAGATATGCTCCAGGAAAAGGAAGAGGTAATAGTTAGTTTTGTGTACTCTGTGTAAACTGAATTTGGCTTGTGAAATAGCAGTGAATATGAGTTAAGCTTAGATCTGTTTGTCCTGCCACTACATGATGGTGGTGATTCCTGTTAGTTCAAATTCTCGCAAGCAAGGTAAAAACTGAGAAAAATGTTCAACCTCTTAAGTCTCTACAGAAAGCTAATGAGTTTGCAATTTTGATCTGTACCATAGTTTTAATCTCCATTTTTTCATAGGATGGCATGAAGATAGCCTTCGTTAAATGCATTTGGGGAATGCTGGGGTGGAGGTTTCCTTTTACAGAAGCCAGAAATATATTGCAAATAGTTTCTACATCCATAGTTACAGCATTTGGGACAGAGACTTTTTAAGACCATCTGAGCTATCAGTAAAAGAGTAATTGCTGTTGTAGGGACTTTCCAAGGTCAGTGATTAGTACATCAGCATTTGATTTTGTATTTCTAAGAGCACGAGTCAAAAAACATCAGGTGATATTTGCTGTTCTTAGTGCAAGACCCTGGACATTATTAGAAGGACTTATACAAAGTCTGTGTTGCTTTTTTTCTGTTTTCTTTTTCTTTTTTTTTTTTTGCCTGTTTTGTTGTCTCGTTGTGGTTAGCCATTCTTCTCCTCAATGGACTTGAAAAGCTCTGACCTGCATTTTGCAACTTGATATTCACAGCCCACTGCAAGCATTATTTCACACCTGGTCCTCCCCAGTAGTAAATAGGAAGTCAATAGCATCAATAAATGAAAATATCCAAGTAAGCTCTTCCTAAGTTTCCCAACCACTATATCCCTCTCTGTGTCTGCCACATCCCTTCCCAGATATTTTAATTTCTTTCCTAAGAGGAGCACTGGAACAATACATAATTCCAGGTAAACACATTCTGCTCTTCAGTGGTAGTGAAGCTGGTGAGTGGGACACACACCTACAGCCTCAATCTATAACAGAATTTCGTGGCTATAGAAAAACTAGATTAAACTAGACTGTACAAGAGGTGATTTTTGTGCTGATAGAGGTTGGAAAGCCTCATATGGGAGTCTTCAGTGCAGTGCATTTCTGCATTACCTGACAAAAGTACCTCACAGCTTCAGTTCGTTCTTGCCTCTGTTTTTCTCCCATGTCTTGCTTAGGACTAGGATTTCATTGTGTTAACACTGGGAGAAAACAGGTGGCCTATGCCCCATATAACTTAGAAAACATGTATAAGATAAAAGGCCACTGATGTGTGCATGTAGAGTGTGAAACTGCTGTCAGTATGAAACAAAATGGTCTCAGCATCCTGGCACCTTAGTGCTACAGTCTTCCTATACACCATGCCAGGAAGAGAATTCGTGGAGAACAGGTAGAGGGCTTTGTGGAACTCTCCCAGGGAGGGATATACAGAAGAATGTTTGTTTCAGCAAATAATAGGAGAGTAGTAGAAGGAGACTTGGAAAAAGGAGCTGACTTCTTAGTAGTACTGTGTTGGAGATTGCTGAGGAACATCTTGAAGGGATTTAGGTCAGAAAATAATTTGTAGTGCAGTAGAGGGAACCATCAGCAGAGTTGACATGGTCTTCTAAAATAACTTGATAATATAGAATTTATTGATCAGTAATCAATATATAACTATGAGTTCCACAGGAAATGTTTAATCTGCATTTGGCTGCAGTAAAGCAATTAACAAAGGTGGCAATTTTTTTTGATAAATGACTTTCTGCAATCATGCAGACTTAAAATAACATTTGTGCACCTTTTTAAAATTACTTCTTTCATTGACACGAGAATGAAGAAACTTTTTTAAGTAAGGAATGAAAGATAGGATTGAGTCCTTAATGTCTTTGTGCTTTGTGTTTATCTCCCTCATGAATCTTGCCTATTCAGTAGGTTAGAAATGAAAATTCATACCAAGTAAGCACTTTGGGAGTGAGCCTTCCATCTTTTAGATTGCATTTTGAGAACAACCCTACCCCCCCAAAATGGGGAAGAGGACTACTACAGATGATCTGACTTTTACACAGTAGCCCAAGATCAAAGAAACTTTTACTATGATCACCCTCTGAGCAGTTCATCGGCGTTACAGAGATTTTGGGGCTGAGTTGTGCTTTGCACAGGTGCAAGGAGATGAGACAGAGAAGTGCCCTTTTATGTGCTGAGTCTGGTGCCTTTTCATACTCAGTTAGCTTAACAGAGCTAATAAGCACATGTGAAAGGGCTCTCTTGTGCATCAGTAAGTGCTGGCAGCCAGGGCACTCACAGGACTCCCTTCTCAGTGCATTGAACTGGCATCCAGAGCAGAGTGGGGCCAGCTTTAGCTTTCTTGTGTCCCTAGATGGATCCTTACAAGCAGAAAAATCCTAAAAAGTTATGCTCTTTAGATATACTACTGCAACAGCTACTATTCCTGAGTATTATTTAAAATAGACTCTTATTTTAAGGGTGAGAATTCTGAGGAGTAAGCTTTTCTAAATGCATTAAACAAGATTTTTTTTCTCTTGAACACATCACCCCAAGCTTTTTCATTTTCTCACACTGATTTTTTTAAACTATGCCTATTTATTTCATGTGCCTTCACATCTCTATGTTTTGAGTGATTAATTTAAGTGTAATATATATTTTATCTAATGATATTGCAGGTGTTCCTCTGCATTCTTTGAGGAAGAGAGGTCAGCATTGAAACAGAAACGGCAGAAAATCAGACTTTTGCAGCAGCGGAAAGTTGCAGATCTTTCACAGTTCAAAGATCTTCCAGAAGAAATTCCATTACCGCTTGTAATAGGAACAAAAGTTACAGGTAATTTCTTAAAACCAAACAAAAGAAGCAGCCAAGTGTATTTTGCAAAGATTTTAGTAAGTCATAATCCACTTAGTGCACATAATTATAATAAATGTAAAACATCAAAATTGTATTGTTTTTTTTTTTTTTTTAGTTAATTGAGAAGGTGCCTGTGAAGATTAGGTGGTATTTTTAAAACATTGCTAAGATTTTGAGGTGCAAACTTAGTATGACTTATTCTTTCTGATATTTAAATTGTAGGATTTCTTACATGTCTAGTGTATCACATTTTGGAGAGAGGGAGATGCTTAATTTCAAAATACTGAGTGTTGTCTGAGTTTAAAATCTGACCTATTATAAAACGCAAACTTTATTTTTCCATAAATAGAAAGCTATGTGTTTTGAAACAGATAGGCAATTGATATTGCAGTGTAATTGGATGTGTAGGCTAAACATGATATTGCCTTACTAAAAAACCTGAGGAAGGAATATTATTGAAAACATTCCACAGGTTTTGCCTAGTTTTATGAAAATTTGAATTCCTCCCTCCTGTCTGATTTTGGTCCAGGTGCTTTTCACTTCAGCATCTCCTATTCAAGCCACGAGTGTTCATTGCATTTTTTGTGTTGAACACCACTGCCCTTAGCTCTTGCTGAAGAGCAGACGTGCACCACACTGCCTCTCCTCACTCTCCTAGACCTGTATCCTTCCAGTGTGGAAGGACCTGCCTTCCACACTTTTTTTTTGCTAAATATGCAGTCATCAGAGGAAGGGTTCAGAGAGAAGTGCTGTGCAAAGTCATCTGGAAATTGGCTTTTGTCTGCCAAATCTGTCAGAAGGTACTGTGTATGGAACAGTAGGAGTTTCTTAGACGTAAGTGTAGTGCTAAGGATTAGATTTGGGAAATGTTTGACCTTCAAACTTAAATTTTGTAAAAAATTAGGTAATATTTCTATTACATACTTCTTTTTTTCTGGGTTTGCTATTTTTTTTCCATTTAATATACAGCCTTTAAAGTATATATATGAAGAATTACTTGCAAAAGATGTAATAAATCTGGTTTTGTTATTTGTATCATGGCATTGTAATGTTTGGTTTCTTGGTTCTCCTGTTGTTGTTTTCAGCCCGTTTGCGAGGTGTCCATGATGGTCTGTTCACTGGACAAATAGATGCTGTAGACACTCTTAATGCTACCTACAGAGTGACTTTTGACAGGGCAGGTCTTGGAACACACACAGTCCCAGATTATGAAGTTCTTGTAAGTATTAATGACACATTCTAAAAGTAGCTGTAATAAGAAAAAGAAATTTTAAAAATCTACAGTGATACGCTTTAATCAACTATAAGAAATTACACCCAGGTGGTATTGTCATAAAGTAGAAACAAGCATAACAGATGCATGGGAAATTCCAGGTTAATAAAATTTTACTGTTTATGGTCCTACAGAACAGGATAACCCTCTATGATTAAAGCAAAATGGCTCAGGGTGGAATAATTTACTAGACCAGCTATATTGTAGGCTGTTACAATAGCCTGAGTTCAATATGAAGAAATGCAGTGAGTAGTATAAGATCCCAAAGAGAATTCTTCAATGGGATCCTGCCAGGATTTGCAGAAAATGTTCAAGAAAACCCTTGCCCTTTGTGATTTGCCAAAGTCAGGAAAGGCCTGTGGGAGTTGCAAACAAGTATTACAAGTTGACTGACCTTGATTTTGGAATTTCTTGTACTAATGAAGCTACCTGGGAGGATGATGTTTTGGTCAAACATTTGGAGGTTATCTCCCAGTTCCTAGGCTTTGTTCCTGCCAGGCAGTCCAGCCTAGACTGCAAGATTTCTGGAGGACCTCACTTTCTTTTGTATCTTGTGTGGCGTTGGATCTACATAATTCTTCTAGTCTCTGTCATGGTCTGAGTTTGGATCCTCTGCTGAGCTCCTGTTGTAATTTACCTGCCAGTAGCATTTTTGGAAATGTTCATGCAGGTTTTATTTGATGTGATGCCAGAACACTTTGAAAACTCCTAGACCAAAAGCAAAGCGTTAATCTTTTCCTGCTGTTGGGTTGGGGTGTGGATAGGCATGGCTAGTCCAGATCCCAGAAATAAATTGCATGTTCCAAAAGGGTAAAAATTAATTAGACGCTGAAGTATCTCCTTCTTTCCCCTTTCCCTTTCCCCTGTGGCAGAGTAACGAGCCCCATGAAACCATGCCAATAGCTGCCTTCGGACAGAAACAGCGGCCTTCGCGCTTCTTCATGACGCCTCCCCGATTGCCCTACACTCCTTCACTCCAGTCTCCAATCACAGTAAGTTACTCTGTTCAAGTGGTGTTAATCACTGAAGTGTTTTTTCATACATGTTGAAGCTGTTACCTTAAAAAGTTTTTGAGATTAATTTTCTGACATTATTTAGCATGATCAAAATTTTAGCAAAACTGGGTGAAAAGAAGGTGTTCATTTAGATGTTTTATCCTTTGTAGGACAGTGATCCTTTATTAGGACAATCTTCATGGAAAAACAAAATTTCAGGCACAGATAGTGAAACACTAGGAGGCTTTCCAGTAGAATTCCTCATTCAAGTGGTAAGTATTAACTGCAGCTCTTAATTTTGTTGTTTATTGTGCTTTTGTGTTTATTGTGCCAATTCTTCTGCAGTTCAATGACCTTCTGTTCATTTATGACAAATATGGTAATAGCCCAATTAACTTTTGAAGAGATGTTCATGTTTGGTTTTTATTCCCCTTCTTAATTTTCTCACTTGTTCATAACCTTTGAAATATGCTGCTTTTCAGACCACAGAGGGCCTCAAAAGTGTCTTATTTTCCCAGATCTACCATTTTTTCTTTTAAAAAAGTTATTATTTGTACGTGCAGACTTTAAGACTTCTTTATTTTTTAAAAATATAGTTACATAGTGCAACGATATATTTTATGTTATATAATGTTCTGTCCTCTTGGAGAAGAAAAGCAACACTCATTTCCATGCAAGCAAGCATTCATTTTATAGATAACACTACACAGAAAATCCCTTTTTTTTCACCTTTACGAAATAATTTTTCAGTGGTTTTTGCTTACTAATTCAGAAAAGCACAGACAAGTAATGTTAGGAAGCTGAGGTTCACTGAATATTAAAATTGAAGCATTTTCCAGGATGATGGAGGAATGCAGTTGCTCATGTTGGCTTAGCTTAAGATCAGTGATTGAAGTCTTTAACAAGGAAAGCAGTTTTGAACATGCCAAAGGAGATTGGAATGATTCATGTTTAAAATATTAAGAACTGAGAAATAAAATGCCCCTCAGATTTTAAAGTCTGTGTCATTGGTCAAAAGAATAAATTTGTGTCAGAAGCTCACATGACACACTAACATTTGGGCCGTTCAAACATAATGAATTTCGTTTGACAGTATCATCTATTCAGTTTTTTTTTAGAGGAAACTCGTATGAAGCTGATTTTGAAAAAGGTGGCATGGCATCTAACTTAGCTAAGAAAATTTAAAATAGATGTAGTTGCTATAAGATTCATTATGGTAAAATTGAAATACAATTGAAATGAAAGATAGAGTCTTTATGACCTAAACTGTATCTGCAGCTGTCCTGTTTGAGTCAGGGAGTATGATCAGTGAGACTTGGTAACTAAGGTGTATTGAGCTTTACATCTACTTGGTACATCAAATTGATCTGTTTATGATCTTTTCCCTGCATTTAAAATATGACAGTGTGTGATTTGTCAGTCACATGTGGCTGTATGTTACTACTCAGTATAAGGAAATCCGAGTTTTATAAGTACAGGCCTCTTGCAAATGGTGGCATTTTACAAAGATACCACATTAATATGTATTTTTGCTTGAAGATTTTCAAAATTTTTGAACAAAATCAATCCACAGATTTTTGGTGTTTGTCTGTTTGAGCAACGACAAGGAATCACAGGGCTTAAACATTTATTGAAGGACTTGAAGCATTGTTTTTAAGAATCAATTAATTAGAAGTTGTAGGAGGTACTGAAATTTGTGCAGTACATGAGACTGGTGAGTGCTAATTATTAATTGTGCTGTATTCACCAGTCCAGATGTATTTTTATGTTAAGGGTTGTTGCTCAGGATGGTTTTTTAGCCTTTTTTATAGACTGGTACTTAAAAAAAGTCAAATCCCTTTTTCTCATTTAATGTTGATTCAGAAAGTAAATGGTCAAAAACAGTTTGATTCCCAGAAAAATTTCTCAAAAACTATTGCTAGGCTGTTATTTATAAGATCACAAAGAAACAATTTTGTGGGAAGAATTTTGGACAAACCAGAAAATACAGAGCACACCTCAAATAATTTTCAACCCAACCCTCTATTTCCCTCATCTGAAATTAATTTGGAAGAAGAGGAAGTGAATCCAAAATCACATGCAAACAATGACAAATAAATGTTAGGGATATTCTCTTCACCTATAACTTGAAGTTTTAAGAAAATATTGGGACTTGTAACAACTATTTTAATCATTGTTCTACACTGTCTTAGTTTTTCTGCATCTTTATATTTATTACTACATGTTACAATTTGACATCTGAGACTGTGGACTGATGCATTAGAAGACTGGCTGAAAAATTAACATGATATTAAGAATAAAGTCAGCAATAAATGAGTAATAATTTTTTTTTAAAAATCTTTCATACTTAATTAATTATGTGATGTATCCTTAAGTATTTCATGTGCTATATGGCAGATCAGAATCAGTAGATTGCATTTGTACATTCTAGACAGTATTTAAATTTGGAGGACGTTTTTCCAAGTATTCAGCTACAGCTTTTTTTTATTTTCCTTCCTCCCTGCTTCCTTTTTTGTTTTGGGGTAAAGAATTCGATGGGAAGGCAGCACTGTAGGACAAAGCAGATGTTGGCAGGTCGCTGCATGCCCGGTAGAGGGAGTGTGGTGATGCAGCACGGGCACTGCAGTGACCTGGCGTCTGCATGTGGGGAAAGGAGGGATCTTCCCAACTTAAATGCAGGAGGAACAATCTGAAAATGAGCACTCAAATTTTGGCTGTTTTCTCCCTATGAAAATTTTGAAAATATTGCATAGTAAGTTGTCACACGCTGCATTTTGAAGTGCTCGTATTTTATGACTAACAAATGAAATCAGAAGTGAAAATCTAAACATTCTGGTTGGGTTGTCCCTTCATTTCTTTTAATGTGGAAAAGCATTGTACTAAAAACTTGTTTCCAGTTTATTGAGAACTATTAATTGCAACAGTAAACAGAATGAGTTATGGTGAAAATAGAGTTGTTAGGCAAGAATTTCTCAAGACAAATAGGGCTAGACTGGATTATAGCATTCACTGGCAGATGAAAATGGAGGTCGATGTAATAAAATGTACCCCTGAGAGAAAGCTGGTGAACATGATAAATACAGTGAAAATCCTTAGAATCAGATTATCCTGATCACTGGAATATATCTTGGAGTAGGATGAATATAATAGTAAATCCAAGCTCATCCACTGGAGAACTAGCACTGTGCATCCTCACATGTGTCTGCACCTCAAAGTAGAAGTTAAGAATCAAATGCCTTGTGAATTCGGTGAACAAATTATATATTCTGCATTAATCTGGGGACTCGTCAACTTCATGAAGCAGAAGAATGTGTTTGGCAGTTGCTGGATGGTGATGACCACAGAGCTTGACAAAGAATTTTTTGGCAGCAGTGGCCGATGGTGTACAGTGCTTTTCTTCCTCACAGGTGTTTTATTGGCAACACAAACCCTTGTGTGGTGTGTTAGAAACTAGATCAGAGAGGCAATCCAGTTCACAAGTAACAATTTTAAACCTTTTGTTTCTTGCCCCTTCTGAATTTGTTTTTTTGTCATTATCTCTTCTGTGATTGGGTTCTTCATGCAAAATGCAAAGAGCAAAAATGCAAGTGCTGTCACTGGGGGACAGCACAAGGACAGAAATGAGCAGCTGGAGCTGGGAGGCTGATAACCCATGCAGTGTTGCCTCTGCACCTCTGGCCATGGCTCACTATCCTTTCATAAGATGCATCTGGCAAAATATTTGGAGTAGAGAGAAATACTGATGCCATTTTACAGGTTTAGTTTCCTGGTGTGTCATTCAGAATAGTGTTACAGGCTTCCTGTGCTCACACACAGGAAAGATGGCAGTGAATGGAAAAAGATACAAAAAGGGTCACAGAAGTTTAAGAGATGAAGAGCCCTTTAAGGGAGTGGAGTCTGAAAAGGCTTGTGTTGTGCTTAGTCTGGTGGAAGAACAGTGGAGAAGAGACGCTTTTACTGTCTCTGAATAAACAGGGATAAATACAAGGAGGGAACACTATATTTAGCTGAAAACCAGCTTTGGCTGTTTGGCAATTCTGAACAAATTGCTATGAAGTGAAAAAGAATGCATTTAGTATGGAAATTCCCAGACTATTCCTCATTAGCTGCAAGAGATCCTGGAACAATTTGCTAATTACAATTTGTGGGGGCAAGCAACCTGGCTGGATTAAGGCTGAACTTGAAAATCACAAAAGTGATTCTCTATAAATCAGATGTGTGTTGAACTAGGAGTTCCTATTTCTCCCAGTCATGTGTTTCACTGCCAGGATTCAGTTAACCCCTCTGGAATTTATAAAACCTGAAATTTTTGCTCTGTTTACTCCAGTAATAAAAGTGTTGCTGGTTGTAGTGAAGCTAGGATTTCTCTCAGGGCCCTAGATTATGAATAGTTTTGGGAGTGATGAGTATGTTGAAGGTGCTCCCAGTGGTTTCCACTTCAGCCTGCTAGGTCCCCAGGGCAGGAGACACAGGGCATTCCCATTACAAAAGAGGGAAATGGAAAGCCCAGAGTTGTTCTCTATAAAATAGATCCAATCTCTATACCAGGGTTTACTGCTGGAGTTTGCACAAAGGGCTGGTGCTTGATGGAGGGCACAGCTGAGAATTGTGTGGGAAAAAAGGTGCAGTTAGGTGAGTGGTACTAATTGTAGTATCATGACCATAACACCCTTCACTCTCCTTCAGCCTATTAAAAAAAAAGGTTCTTCAGCCTGCAGCTGGCCATAAATCATGTTAGTCTTCCTGTAGGAAATTTCAGCTGATGGATTTTAGCACTCAGCAAGTTAAGGCACTTGGAATTGCTTTAAAAAATCTCTGGAAATTCCATCATTTAATTTTAATTAATTTTTATTTCTGCTTCTTAACTTGATCAACAACTGAGAAACACATTTTAAATTATGAAAGAAACAGGTATGGTTTTTTGTCTTGAATTTCTATGGCGTTTCAAAACTGCTTAAGGATCAGTTCTTTCTAAAAATAGTTCCTTTGTTTTAGACCAGGTTATCGAAAATCCTTATGATCAAGAAGGAACACATCAAACAATTGAGAGAGATGAACACGGAAGCAGAAAAGCTGGTGAGAATGTTCTCTTTTTTGGTTATTGAAACAGGATGTGCTTTAACAGCTAATGCAAATAAGGAGTGTAGTCTAAATAAAGTTAATTAGGAGTGTAGTTTAAATAAAATCTGTATTTTGTTTCTTTCTGTTACATGAAATGTCTTTATTATTTTTAAAGACAAGTCAGATCAGTTGTTTCAAATATGATTCTCCTTCGAAAGAACTGTGCTTTGGAAACTGATTAATGTTAACGTCAGGATAGCACATGTCAGTTAACACATGAAGTAAGGAAATACTGTGTACCTTGAGAATTTGGAGTACAAGTTTATATGGTAAGACATTTATGCTAAAACTGTTTTGCAGATGGTGGATGGTTAAAGCAGTTCCTCATTTCAGAGATTTTTGCGTAAAGCTCTGAGTGCCCTTGACTGGCATTTAAAGTTAAAGTACCACAGCATCTCCAGAGTAATTAGCAGCAGCAGCAGAATAGTTTTTCTAGCTAACTTTATCTAATCAGCAGTCAATAAATCCAGATTATAAGAGTGGCTTTTCTACCACCCATGGCTATAAATTAACTTGAGAAAGCTCTCGGTCTCAGCCTTCTGCCAGCATCCATCCAGGCTGCTGTCTCTGCAGTGTACAGAAGGCTAAAGGTTTGTGGAGAAGAAGAATGGAAAACAATTGGTTTATTTCTTGAAACAAAACAGTTGGGGTTTTTTTCCATGTAAAATATTTGAATGTTGAAAGATGTGATTTCTTGTGGTGAGATTTCTCTTTGTGCCTTCAATGATCATGTGCATGTGTGCATTCTGTTACTCTGCTTCCTACTGCCCCATCTCTGTGTCTCTGTAATTTTCTTCTTCTGTGCCATGGTGTTCTTCAAAACCTTGTTATCACTTCAGTTACTACATTATTTTTCCTGCATTTTGTGTGTTAGTAACTAAACTAGATGCAAAGAGAAGCAAGATTAAAACATGTCATTGCAACCTTCAACTCTGATGATGAAAACTTACCAACTCTTCCTAAATTAATTTTTTTCTGAGGTATTCATAATTTTGCATAGATAAGGAGGTCCATAGGAATGGCAGTATCCTTGCTCTAGCAAGAACCTGAATGTTAGCTCAGCTATTAAGCCATAAATTAGCTGTATTGTTACTTTTCTTGGTCTCCTTTTTCCACGGAAGGGAAAGAGCAAAAAAGCAACTGGGAAGGAAATATAGAAATAGATGCTACATTTGCTACATTTTAGCTCATTTGTAACCTGGCTAAGGACTTTGAGATACTTTGCCATTGTTCCCTGCTCTATTTCTCTTGAAAACCAGCAATCATAAAGCAACTCCCATTAGTGCTCAAGGCTGTCCTGATAAAAATAGAGGATGTGATACCTTCCTATTGGGCCATATTCTTAGCCCATCTTCTAATCTTCTTTGTCCCTTGGCAATCCCATCTATGTTTCTGCCACTGAGTATGTGTTGCTTCTCCTTTAAAATATATTTTCTTTGAACAAGAATCTTTTTCTGACCCCAGTTCACTTCAACATCAATGACATACCTGAACTTGAATAAAATCGAATCCTTTGAGTTCATTCAGGTGTGCCTTAGTTGTCAGACTTTGATAATAACTCATACATTTGTCATTTGATAATTGTTAGAGTACCACTGCTGTTTGGTTTAAAGTAATCCTTTTGTGAGGACTTCTGTTCAATGACTGATTCAATATAGAGATAAATGGAACTGACCAAAATCAGAAATGGTACTGAATGTAGGCCACTCTTATCTGGCAATAATAATAAATTTACACGAGTCAAGGGATGCCTTCAGAGGAGCTATTAATGTATACAACTGTACATTTTTTGTCTAATTTTTTCTTGACATCACTGTACTAGTCTGGGTTGCAGGCTATAAACAAATCACTGTGTACATTAAACAGTAAACATTTGGATAAACAAGTATAAATTGAAAGGAGGTGCAATAAAAACAAGGTAAAGGTAACGCTGGTTGTGTCAGAGAAGCATCTAGATCCTTGGTGACAGAGGTGTTACCTGCTTCCCTACTGAAAGCCATCCATCTCTTGTCAGTTTAGTTGTTCATCAGTGTGTTTCCAGGTCTTGGGTTGTGCCCAGGTCAGAAATAGTGTTGCTGCTGCTGAGAAATATTTCTTTTGTCATCACTAGCATAGAATGCCCTTAGCCTTTCCTCTCCAACAGGGAATTCATAGTTGTCTGCAGCTTTCACAGCTAAGCTGGAGCAGTTCAGTTTGCTCTAAGGGAACTGGTCACTGGAGAAGGTCTGAAAGATTTAACATTTTATGTTCCACAGCTGCAGAAAGTATGCCAAATGTATGCCACTTTCCAGTGAATTCTGGAATTATGGTGTTAGTTTGAAGCCCTGTTAAGTTGGTATTCAGATTTGTAAATCCCTGGAGAGCATCTCAGTGATTAGGCTTAACGGGGAGCTTTGAACTGAACTCATAATTGAAACCTTTTGAGTTTTTGACCAAGATTATCCTTATGGAGGCTCTTGACTTTGCAATTTGCTTTCTCTTATGTGTGAAATCTATAGCTCCAAGTTTTGCTTGTAGGAGGTACCTGTATCTCAGTCCTATGGCTGGAACTACCTCTAGCTTCTCTTGCAAGAGGCAATTTGGAGAGGAAATTTTATAATATATTGTATGTTTTGCTTCAATTTCACAAATATCACCCAAACAATGTCAAGCTGTATTCTGAAAAGAGCGTAAGAAAAAAGGTACTGTATTTTGGTATTTATTCTTTTTGTGGAAAATCATGCTTACAAAATACTGTTACCAAATATAAGCTCTGGTAACTTTTTTTTTTTGGCAGAACTGCTAGCTGTAACAGAAGGTGTGTAGCACTGAGTCATCCTCAAATGACCAATAAGTTACTAGCCAAATGTGCCCCCCATCCTGCAGCAGAGGTGGTTGAGGCCATATTGTCCTGTACTGTTCCTCTGCTGGCAGCATAGTTTTCTGCTCAACCAGCAGGGAGAAGCCATGCCATGCCCAGCTGCTAGAGGAATAAGCAGGTCAGACCACAGTCATCTTCTGTAGCATTTACCACCATAGATTATTGCAGCCCTTCAAGAAGGGAATAAAAGCATGGTTGTTACCTGCACAGTTTCACTTGGAGTTATAAATAGTAATACTGCATTTTAGTATTTTGTATGTTAACATTTTTTTCTATTTGACTCTGGGATTTCAAATATCTCAGTATTATTTTCAAGTAAAAGCTCCTTTTGATGAGTTCAAAATCTGGTATTGCATTAACTTTGATATGTTTTGTGTTTTCCACAGAAATCCTATTCCATGCCGATTGGCATTGAGTTTCAGAGGAGATATGCAACTATTGTTCTGGATCTAGAGCAACTAAACAAAGACTTAAATAAAGTTTTGCATAAAGTTCAACAGTATTGCTATGAGGTAAGATCTTGCTGGAATCTCTGTGTACTTGGTGGTTTTGCTCAACCTAATTAGAAAACTGAATTTCCCGGGAATAGGGGGTGAAATGAAACTCTTGGTAGCTGTGTTGGATTCCTTCTCTGGAATTTGAGCTGCCTTTGAGCAATGCTTTTCCTGATACCAGTGGCCTGCTCTTAAGTAGACATACTTAAAGGAAAAACCACTGTGTACACAAACTGTCTTTGAAATCATCTCATTTCACACATCCACCAAAAGCAAAGGACAAAGGACATCTTCATTCTGAATTTCTCCCCTTCCTATCTGCAGCTTGCTCCTGACCAGGGCCTGCAGCCCGCTGACCAGCCCACGGATCTGAGGCGCAGGTGTGAAGAGGAGGCTCAGGAGGTCGTCAGACAAGCAAATACCTCGTCAACAGGACAGCTCTGTGTGGAGAGTGAAAATTTAACTGATCTTATCTCTAGGCTTACTGCAATATTACTGCAAATTAAGGTAAAAAATTTGCACAAAATTGCTTCTCCTGTACAATACCTAGTGTTAAAGCTGTGCCAGTTTTTGTGCTGAACTGTAAGAACATTTTTGTTTTCTTCTTCCACAGTGTCTAGCAGAAGGAGGTGATCTGAATTCCTTTGAATTTAAATCACTAACAGATTCATTAAATGACATTAAGAATTCAATAGACTCCTCAAATATCAGGTATTACTTTTTGAATATTTAATTCTTAATTACACGCTTTGTGATAGTTCTTACTGTATTTTAGAGGTGAGCATTGGTTATAATTAAGGAGTTTAATCTGGTAGCTTCTGCTTATAGGAAGAGTCCCATCTTAAAGTGATTGTGAAATGAGCAGTTTTCTGTTTGAACCTCAGTGAAGTAACATGTTAAAAAAAAAAGTTTAAAAGTGCTAAATTGATACAGCAACAACTAGACTTTCTTGTTCTTTAGTAATTTATGACAACTAAACACTTATTTTAGAACATTGTCAGATTTTGAAATCTCACTAGCAATACAAATGTTTTAAACCAGAGAACAGTACAATTTCAGTATTCTTTTAGCATACTCAGCCTCTTGACTGTAGCTATGAAAAGGTGGCATATGAGACAATTAGAGGTTCTGAGCAGCTTCCATTGGCAAGATTTTAAGCCAAGAAACAGAAGAGCAGCCATATTGTGCCAGATCAAAGGCCAGTCTAGTCTGGATGGGCCATTTTTCAACAGTTGTCATGAGCAGCTGCCTGAGGAGGCATCATAAAAATAGCAAGAATGTGGTAGCAGGAGAGTAGTGATACTTGTCTGGAGTACCCTGCAGCCTCCAGCAATTTGTGACAAGCATTTTATGCTTCTAAATTATGTCATTTAGAAAATAAATGCTAAGTGGTGTTTTTTTTTTTTATCTTTACTACTTGTATTGCTACATAATAATGGAAGGCTGTACACATGAATTTTTATATTTTTTTCCGAAAGATACTAGGGTGGCCTTTTGATTTCAATATAGTTAGAGAAATGCTGTTTTATAGCAATTTTTATTAGGAATAACAAAACCAAACTTCAAACATTAGTGAAACTTTTTTATAATCAACCCTGCAAATTGCACATTGGAATTGATTCAAGTAAAGGTTGATGTACCCAGCAAAGAAAGTGATGATGTTTCCATTTCCATGGTACCTATTTTGGCCATTTTAGCATCTCTTCATAATATTTTAATTTCACTAACTCTGGTCATGTTAAAACCTTACTTTAAGGGTTTAAGTCAGTGACTCTTGATTTCTGGCAGCTGTTTGTGCAATTTGTGCTTTCCCATATTTCTCTGACAAGTTGTATTTGTATGTACTGCTCTCTGATTCATCTGAATTTTTATACTGGCTAGGCTCATATCTTGATTTTTCACTGTAGGGATATTCAGACATAACTCTTACATATAGGGCTCAACATTTCTTACTTTCTTTCTTTTTTTCTTCCCACAGTTGTTTTCAGAATAACGTTGAGATCCATGTTGCACATATTCAGAGTGGTCTGAGCCAGATGGGAAACTTACATGCTTTTGCAGCCAATAACACCAACAGAGACTGAAAACTTCCTTTCAAGTGTACAGCAAGTAGTTCTGGAAAATCTTCCTCCTTTCTATAGGCTTCACCAAATACCCTAACTGCCAGAAGATAAGGGAAGAGAAAACCTCTCAGAAAGGACCCTTTTAAATATATTATATCTGCTTCTTAAGGAAACCAGCATTACTGGCCGGCGTTACGTTAGATTTCTCCATTTGTTATTCACATGCAGTAGTTTTGCTAACTGGTAATCTCTTAGTAATTGCATTGGTTATAGTAAACTTGAAAGCATACTTTCATAGAATTTGAACTTGGTTTTTAAAAGTTCAGATGAATTCTGCGCACCTCTTGCTGTTGGATCTCCTGGTATGTTAGAAGTGCTGAAGAGGAAATGGCTCGAGTTAGTAGCCACATGGCAGGTCTTTGTTGTGTAAAGCTACACCTCTGTGGAACTCTTCAGAGCTGCCAGGTCAACCCTTGGGAAGCCCTGAGCTAAGGAAGCAGCAGCGGGATACAGCCAGCAAACATAAGCTGTAAACTGGAGGATGTTGGGCAGGTCTATCGATCAGTCAATGTCTTGTTGGAACTCTTAATTTATCATAACTTATAGAAGGAGTCTAATGAAGGAATATAAAAATGTAACTGTTAACTTTCCAGAAAGAGATTGGTTATGGCTTTTTTCCCTGCACACGGGACAAAAGAAGTGTTTTAGGTGGTATTTTATATAAGTGACTGGTTAAACTTACTGTTTTTCCAAATTCTTGTTTGTTTTGCACAAGTTTTAAATTAGATTACTGGTTATTCAACAATACCCACCATATATAAATATGAAGATTTTTATAATTAAAGATAACCAGTGAGGTAAACTGCAAAAATAAGAAGTGATAGCCTGCCTATACCTTTTGGAATGTTAATCTTGTAAAAAGTGTGTATTGGTTTGTTTAAATAGTCTTGTAAAGCTTCTGTGTAATGAATTGTTTCCAGATATGGATTTTCAGAGATAGCTGTAGAGATGTTTTTGATTCTTTTAGATGCCTCATTAAATAAGGTCTTTTATATGTTAATGTATAAAGAATATGTAAACAGGATTATTTTCAATTTTAAAATTTTGTATAGTTTAAAGATGCTTCTGTATTCTGTGTTGGTATTGTGCCACTGCAAAACTTTAGTGCAGAGTTTATATTTAGCTAAATTTGTTCTGTTAATTAAGAGAAATGCATAAATCTTTTATTCTCAATGAAATTTGTAACTGAATAAATTGACCTATGAGAGTTGATATATTTCACAAAAATGCAAAAATTTTTTGCAGATGGTCTCAGGTCATTTTTTTAAGAGAACCTAATTGCTGAAAATGAAATGTTATGAGGATGAGGTGAGTAGCTGTTTTAAAAGGTATTTAAAAATTTACAAGGGATACTATAAAATAATGATAAAGAGTAATTTCGCTGAGTGTTTAGTCAGGCAGGAAGGAATCTGCTCTACAGCTAACTCAGGAAGAAGGAACCATCCCTGGCACCCTGAAACTCAGGTGCCTGCTGCTCCCTCTGCTCTGATCCCATCCTGCTGGTGGGACTCCAGCTCAGCATGTGCACTGACTGCTTTTGAGGAGCAGGACTTGCCAGCAGGAAGCACCAGGAGGGTAATTGGGCCCTGTTGATAACGAACATCCCAAACTGAGGGGGAGACAAGTTGTAGACACTAGTAGATACCAGAGGATTTGGGAACCTGCTTTTCATGACAACCCTTTATCCTACTGGACACAGAATACACTACAATAACCACCACACCCCAGTCTCAACTCTGATTCCTTAGGTGTGATGGGTTTTACATGTGGATACTTAAATGTGCTCTCCAGCATGTTTTCTGTTGCTACAGGTTTTTTTTTAATTATTGGAGGATAGTATATCATAGAAAGATCTGTCCTTTGTGATTAGCCATTTACTTTCACGTGTCATTTGTCCCACTCATGTAAGCAATGTGAATATACACATCTTTTCTTTGCAAGGCTGCATTTCTCCTTGCTTACTGATACGTTGGGTCAGAGTTAATGTTGAATCTTGGTGACAGTAACAAATCCAACTGCTTTTGCTGAGTGTGCCTCAAGCATAGCAGGAGTCTCAAGAGCTCACCCTACCTGAATCTGCAGGAGCAAAAGAAGTTACTTTGATTTATTATAATCAGTAAACTTGAATTCACCCTGAGCCCCCAAGAAACCGTGGTCTCATTTTGTTTCTCTTCCTGCGAGTGCTTCTCTCCTGGGGTTTGCCTGATCCTCGGCATAGCACCCAAGTCCACTTGGCACAGATGGTGTCTGAGGTAGGTTGGTTGGTTTTTGGTTCATGTTTTTTTCAAGGATCGCTCTGGGGTTTTTTTGATGGAGGGTACTAATCAGCAAGCCTGTCATGCCACTTCACCTTGCAGTCCAAGCTGCATTCAGCTGTCGCAGATCTCACAAGCACAGGTATGTTACGGGGTGGCTCTGAGGGATTTTGTGCACTGGTAACCTTATTCTGTGGGGCATGATGCCTGATATTTCTGCAAAGGTCCTTTTTCCTGTGTTTCTGGCATTTGGCTGCTTTTCCATAACTTAAACTTGCTCTGCTAGGCCCTGAAGCAGGAAGAATTGGCCTTGTGCTCAAAATATGTACAGAGTAATGTATCCTTTCTCAATAAATTGAATTAGAGGAGAGACTTTTGTTGTTACTGGTTTTGCCATTCCGCCCACAATCATGTGAACAGCTTCTGAGTAGTCCCTGCCTACAGCTAAAGCACCCTTACAGTGTCCACAAAATACTCCCTTTTCTCTTAATTTAACATTATTCTTGGCTTAAGACTGGAGGCTTTTGTCCGAGCACCTGAGATTTGGGGGTTTGTATTACTTAGGCCTGACATTTCCATTTTCATTTAGGAATGGGGGTGTTTGTTTAGGGCAGATTTAAGACAAATACTGAGAAAGTTTAAGGCAGTTTCCTTAACCTGTCCTTCGGGCCCCTTAGGTCTCTTATCAACATCTGAACTGCAGCCGTAGCTTTCCAGGACCTGGGAGGAGAACCTGCAGCTGGGATATCTATCACTACTCTACCCCACCATCAGCCAAGGTAAGAAACCTTGCCCGTGCTCCAGGTACACACACAAGCAGATCAAAAACATAAACCTTTATTTTGTTTCCTTGGTCAAAAAACCCCGACAGACCATCACTCTTTTTTAAGACCAGCCCCCACCCCCAAAACACAGTGGATTTGGGTTAGCTTTTTCTTGGCTAAAGAAGGTTAAATAGATACACTAAACATGATACAAAAAAAAGCTTTAAATACAGTGTAAAAAGATGCCCTCAGCTGATGGAGCCGACCCGTATCTTTCTTAAATAAATAGGTACAATCGGTCACTACCGGATAAAGTGCAACACAGTGGCAGAGCAGCAGTGAGGTAGCGCGGTGTGTGACTGCTCCCCGCCCGAGCAGCGCACCGCGGGCCGGGCTCCGGCGGCAGGGCTTCACCCCGTGCCCCGCCCGGGCCGCGTCCCGCCGCGGCGGCGCTCAGAGGGCGCGGAAGGCGCCGAGCGCGTTCTCCTCCCACTCCGAGCCCGACTCCGAGTAGCCGCTGGTGTCCTCGGCGTCCGACACGGGCGAGTACTGCCCGCAGAAGCCGCGGGCCGGCGGGAAGGGGCCGGCGGCGCTCCCCGCGAACGGGCCGGGCTCGGCCCCGCCGGGCTGCCCGTGCGGGAAGCCCTCGAAGCCGGGGCCGGGGGGGAAGCCGGCGGCCGGCGGCCACGCGTAGGGGGCCGAGCCGCTCTCCGTCCGGGCCACCGCGGAGAGGGCGCAGCGGGGCCGCTCCGGGGCGCGCAGGGCGGCGAAGCGGGGCGGCCGCGGGCAGCCCGGCGGCGGCGCGGCGGGGCCGGGGCGGGGCGGGCCCCGCTGGCGGCGGGACTTGGCGCGGCGGTTCTGGAACCACACCTGGGGAGAGAGGGCGGCGGTGAGCGCGGCGGGGCGGCCCCGGCGCGGCGGCGGGCGCGGCACGGCCGGCGCCCCTCACCTGGATGCGGGACTCGGGGATCTGCGTGGCGTCGGCCAGTTTCTCCCGCAGGTAGATGTCCGGGTACATGGTGTCCTGGAAAACCAGCTCCAGCGTCTCCAGCTGCGCCGCCGTGAAGCTCGTCCGCTTCCGACGCTGCGAGGCCGCCGGCGCCCCCTCCGACGGCTCCGCCGGGGGAAGCGCCCTGAGGGCGGGCGAGGCCGGGCCGGGCCCGCCGCCCCCCGCCCACCTGCCCGCGGGGAAGGCGGGCGGCTCCGCCGGGGGCTCCCCGAAGCGCAGCGCGGCCATGGCAGCGGCGAGGAGGGGGCCCGGACGGCCAGCCGCGCTTTATAGCCGGGGAGGGGGCTCGGCAGGGGCGGGGGTTCGAGGGGGCGGCACGGCCCCGCGGGAAGGCGAGCTCCGGGCACCCCGCCGGGCCCCGCGCCCCAGGCTGCCGGCGGGGTGCCCGGCTGGGGCGGCCCCCGCCTCGCCCAGCCCAGAGGAGTCAGTGATGCCCCATGCGTGCCTGACGGGGCTGGGTGATGGTGGCAGCCCTCGACTCCCCGGCCGAAAGATAGACAGCAGGAGGGAGAAGGGAGCGGGCTTTGCATCCGCACGCAAAACAACTGGGTGTTGGGAGTTTGGCAACTCGGAGAGGACCGGAGCAGCGGCTGGGTTATTTCTAATACAATGTCTAGGCTGGCCGGGTTATGGAGTTCACTCCCTCCAGCTATTGGTGTGGAGGTAGATGCTCCCGAGCAGCTGACTGCTTTGGCAAGTAACGGATCGTGCATGGTGTGAGACATAAAACAAACAGAAGTTATCTCTTCCCGTGGTCGCGGCTGCTCCACTTCCAGCGCTTTGCTGCCAGCTGTGCAGGAGGTGTACAGCTTGCTGCTGCTGCAAAAACATCTCTTTCTTTTTAAGATGCAAGTTAAATGCACCCGGAGAGCCAGGGCAGAGGCAAACATTGGTGTCATCACCTTTTCCACCACTTGCTAATGCCTTCACACATCACACTGGCGCGTCCCGTGTGCTTCTGCCAAAACTGATTCCCAGACGGAGAGGTCTTGTGCTGAAACGCTGCCTGCACACCCCGACAACATCAAGGCACTTAAAATGGTTTGTCCTCATATTACTTTTTACAACTGTCTCCCAAGAAAAATTACTTTGTACAGAAAATCATGTTAAAATTGTTAAAAGCTGTTTTTAGAAGTTTTGCTCCTAAAACATTTGTACCTTTGTGCCTTTACATGCGCAGCAGTCCAGGTGCTTTCATGACTGAAGTTTCGAGGGTTTGCTCCCAAAATCATGGGCTGTAGCCTGCAGACAGCAGTCAGACCCATGAGACTTGAACAATGTTCTCAATTAGCAGTGTAACGAGAGGGCAAGGTGGTGAGAAAGGGCACAGGTGAGTAGTGATCCAGAAAGCACAGACAGCATCATTATTTAAGGTTTTTAGTGAAACACTCACTGAATCACTCTGCAGATTGCATGCAGATTTAGAAGATGCCGCAGGTGGCAGCACAAGAGAATTATTCCAGATTATGTTTACATGAGGAATGTTTTATTGTATTTTACATCAAATATAATATTCCATAAAACATAGCGGAGGTTTATTTTCTGAATGAATTATGAATTAAAATTTATTTTCTGCTTGGAATTATGCCATTATAAGGATATAGTTTCTAGAATTTGGTTAAGGTTGATGAAGGCTGCCAGACAGAGAGCGCAGGTTTTTGAGGAAATGTGTTTTTTCACACACATACATGTGTTTTTCTTTCAGCAGCAGCCCAGGCTTAAGGAGCTGCTGGCACCACAGGCCCCCCACTGTTCACCCCTGTCCTGATGCCTTCCCTTTAGCTGAGCATGTGTCAGTCCACACAGTGTGCTCAGGGCATTAACCCAAGTTACATTAACTGTACAGTAACAACAGTTGGGGTTTGTGGGTTGGGTTTTTTCAGTCCAGATCTGGGATTCCTATGAGTTATCAATACCCCCAGGATGGCTGTACAAGTGAGAGAGCACTGTCAGATGGAGCAGGAGGGAAATGAGGGGATCCCATCTGGGGTGCTTCTAGGACTGCCCCACCTGGATCTGATTCTGAGCTAGCAGAGAGCAAAACTGAGACAGACTGCCCAGGAGCATGGTGCTTTTCAGTGTCAGACTTCCCATTAAGACAACTGTCAATGTATATTGAACAGATACTCAGGAAAGAGTGAGTACTGGGAGCTAATAGACCTGTTCCCAACTCATAAATCTGGAAATGGGCTGACTCTTTGATCTCTGACTGCTGTGACATCCTTCAGAGCAAAAGCCTCCTCGGTTGCCCTGCCCTTTATGGTTCCAGAGGTGTTCCAACAGCTGTCTTGTGACAGCAGCTGACACGCTTCCCTCGGGAGAGGAAAAGAACAGTGAGGCTTCTCAGGCCTGAAAACTTTCATCGGGAGACACAGATGTAACACTTATAGACTTTTTTAAAATCTACATTGTTACAATGAAAGCAAAAAAACTTCCACACCCTACATTTTGTGGCATTCCATGGATGCAGTGCGACCCGTGGCTGTGCCCCGTGGAATAGGAAACCCTGTGGGAGTGAATTGTGGCCAAAACCCTTGGTGCAGCCCAGGATTGCACACACAGGCCCCTGGCTGTGGGGTTCCCACTCACACTCTTCATTACCTGGCTGCAGACAATTGTATTTCCTAGCAGACATCCCTGTGAGTGGATGGGACTGCTCTGAGCAGGTCAGGCTGGGCTGCCTGTCCGCAGGTGCTGACTTCTGTTCACTTCTAGTCTGCCTCAGTTTCCCTGTCTGGGCTGGCTGGCTATTACCAGCATATTCATATATCCTGGTGATGAGTTCTTTTCTGCTTAGCAGTGGTATGTGCTTTTGCAAAAGCAAAGCAATTCTGGAGCAAGACCAGAGCCCAGGAATAATATTTTCCCTTTCCGATTGCTCAGAGCATCACACACTAATTTTGTCCCTGGGATCCTCGTGGTCCCCCTTCTATATTGGCTTGGTTTGAAACAGATCTAAGATTAAATAAAAGCAAAGGGGGACAGTACTGATTGTAAAGGAGTGTGCTGTTAGGTGGACATCAGAATTGGAGGTTTCTGCCTCCTCCCAGGCAAGCAGGATGACATGAAAGACAGCTCCTTGCTTCCTTCTGGCAGTTCTCTCCCCTCCCAATGCTGGCATGCTTCTCCACAGCTCCCACAGAGAATCATCCCACTGATGTCCTAAAAGCTGTGCCTGTGGGGTAGTGCAGTGTGCCTCCTGCAGCAAGGAAAAAGCGCTGTGTCTGCATTCAGTGGAGTTTCCTTTCCCTGACGAGTAGTTTTCCATCTTGCTGTACCCCTTGTAGTCTGACAAAGAAGTTTCTGATGCCTTGCGGGTGCCAGCATCTGCATGGAGTCATACCCAGGTAAGGGCTGGAAGCATTTAGAAGACATTCAGTTTTGTCCCTTCCTGTTTTGCTGACTTGCTTTTATTTGTGTCCCACCAAGGCAAAAAAAGGGGATTTGATGTCTTCCCTCAAGAAGCAGAAGCTGTGACGGAAGTCCAGAAGTGGCTTGCTTTTTGAAATTAAGATGGCAAAAACTGAGAGAGCTGTCTCTAAGGGAAAAGCAGACTGCCCTGTGTTGATATGAAAAATTACAGGCCGCTTCAGAAGCTGTTTCCATTGATCTTCACTCTGTTCGTCAGGAGAGAAACTTCTCGTGCTTTTGTCTGTGCTGGGAGTGTCTCAGCACTGAGGCTTCTGTGCCAAGAGGACTCACAATACAAAATCTGCCTGTACCTGCAATAAAACAGATTTAAGCTTCATTTGGAGAACATGCTCTCACATCACTGCTGCCAGCTCTGAGCATCCAGCAAGGGTAAGACAGGCTGTGAAACACCAAGGTTGTGGAGAAGCAGGGGGAGATAGGCCCTGTGGTGAGTTTTCCAGCTAGCTGGCTCTTCAGCCTTTTGCATGTCAAGCTGGGGAGGTTCTCTCAGGCTCTTGGGGCTACAAAGTCATCTTTTAAATGTGCAGTTTAAGATCCTGCTTTATGTGACTTGAGGAACTGGAGCTTGGGAAGCATCCCAGAATGCAGTGTGACATGCAGTCGTGGCTTTGCTGACAAGACAACACACCCCTTTAAATAACTAACTTCAGTTAGTTATTTAGCTGCAGTTCTGCAGCTCAGTCCTGCAGGGAATGGGACACCTGGGGTTTTGCCATGCAGTGATTTGTAACCAGCTGTGCAGCCTTGGCTGTGTTCAAACTCCTCTGACTTGTCAGTTGTCACATCACCCTGTTCCTTCTAGGACTCTGCAGGGACGCAGTTTGTGCACAGTCTTTTGTCATTCCAGCAAGGTTTATTGGTTTTTTCTTTTCGGTGGCTGTCTTCAACATGAACTCTCTGGTCACTAAACCCAAGACAGGTGTTTAGAAGTGAAGATTTAGCAGTCTCTTGTCAACCTGAGTAAATTCGCAAAGATTTGGTACCTTGGAGATCTCAATTTCTACATCAGTTTTAATGAAGTTGGCCAAAAAGTTCAAATCTTATCACAGAATCATAGAAAAGTTTGGGTTGGAAAGGACCTTAAAGATCATCTAGTTACAACCCCACAGCCATGAGCAGGGACACCTTCCACCAGACCAGGTTGATCAGAGCCCCATCCAACCTGGCCTTGAGCACTTCCAGGATGGGGCATCCACAATTTCTCTGAGGAACCTGTTCCAGTGTCTCACTACCCTCACAGTGAAGAATTTCTTCCTAATACTTAATCTAAACCTACTCTCAGTTTGAAGCCATTCACCTTTGTCCTGTCATGGCATGCCCTTGCAAAAAAGTTCCTCTCCATGTATTAGGAGACTGACCAAAACAAAAGGACAATGGTCACACAAACCTGATTTCATTAATTTAAAGAAAGTTTAAGAAAAAAGAAAACCACATTTTTGCTGTTAAGACTTAAGTTTAAGCTATCCCTGGATGGCTTGTCCCTGAGGAAGCAATCCCTGGATAATTATCTTACAAATTAAATTAATTGTAGTCCAGACACATTTTTATGGTTGCATAGATAACTACATTTGCTCCAGAGTTTCTGCTGGCAGGAAAATACCATATAATTTCCAGCTTCTCTAGCAGGGCCCTCATAGCAAAAATTGTTAATGCATACTAGGCTTAGGTTTTGAGGTTTTTTTCATTCTGCCTAAGAGGAAATCTTTATATGAATACTTAATTTCCCTTTGAGTGCTTCTAGTCATTGTGACAAAGCTCTTTACAACCTCAAAATGCTTTTAGAGGTTTATCAGGTCTTTCCAATGTAAAGACACAAGATCTATATATTGAGGCCCCTCCAGGCTTTTAGGTAGAGTTCTGAGATCTTACAATGATGTCATGTTTTTAATTTAGAGTTGTCATTTTTTTCTAGTCCTCACGGCTTTAACGGGGAACGGCTTCAGCAGGGCGGGCTGTGTATAGTCCTCACTCTGGCATGGTTTGCAGATGCCTTGAAATACATTCTTGAAAGGCCTAAGCTGCTTGTCCATTGTGGATGTTCAGCTGTGTCCCCTCCTTGCCAGAGTCCTCTACAGGGTAGAGGGGGCTTGCCTTGCTGCTCAGCCCAGGGAGTGTGTTCAGCTCCAGCTGGGACACACAGTGAGGGGGATACAGCCGGTGTCTCACTGCCAGGTCAGAAATGGGACTTGGCCATGCTCCAGGCTGTCCCAGTGGGTGTCCAGGTGCCTGAGCACTGGGGAGTGAAAGGGAGATGGTGCTGTCACAGTGTCCTGAGTGTGACCTTGACCAAGGGGCTGGGCTGAACCCCTTTCAGCACTTTAAGGTGCATTGGGCACATCTCCAGTGCAATGGAGCCCGTGGCATTGGAGAACCAGAACGATGTCAGAGCCTGGTGATAGCAATCCCCAGCACAGGTTATTTCAGATCACCAGGCTTGCCCAGCAGCTCTGTGCACAGACAGAGGGTCAAAATAAATGCAATGTGACAAGAGGTTATGTTCTCTCTGAAAGATGCCTGCCTTGCTTGGCTCAGACCTGACTACCTCTGTATATGCACAATCTATTTTCCTTTGAGCATCCAGCTGCTGTGTCCCCTTGGTTTAGGCCACGAGGAACTAATAGTATCTTGTGACTTTAGCCCTGTGCTTAGGAGGGGGATGTGACTTGGTGGGGTGAGCCATTTCCTGAGAGGTGTGAGACGGGACTTCAAGACCTGGTGGTGCCATTCGTGTATTCTGCTCCGGGGAGTTGATAAGAGCTTCAGACACACAGAGAGCCTTGAAGGAAGCGGTGGTGGAGGCGGGGAGGCGCAAAACCCAGCGAATGCATATGAAAAGATCAAGGGGCTGTATTTGCTAAATCCCAGCAGCAACAGATTTTGGGGCAAGATGCCCAGGTTCAGAAAGGACCCAGACACAGCAACAGGGCGAAAGCAGAGTATGTCTGATGGCTGGCAGCTGGCTCCCTACCATCGGAGGGAGAGGAAGATCCAGGATTTGGGAGTAGAAGGGAGATAAGAGCAAATGGTGGGGGTGGGAAGAGGGAAAGGGCAATAGGGAGGAAGCTACCTGGAGATAGGGGGGGCCTGGTTGAAAGAGCATGGGGTGTTTAGTGTTGAATTTAAATATACTTAAACCTCAGCTTAATTTTGGGTTTTGAGATACTCTGAGAGTGGCAGGGTGCATGTACCTGACCCTCACTGATGCTTCTGCAGTGAGGGGACAGTCCCACCAAGTTTGCTGTGGCAGCAAACCCTAGGCTTAAATAAAATCCTTGCTGCAATTTCTCTGTGTGCCTTCTCTGAATTTACATTTATATTTAAATTGTGAGAGAACCTAAAGCTTCTATTTAATAGAATTTACTGTATTGCTTTGCTTACTCGCATGCTCTGAACAAGGTCATACCCAACTCTTAGAGATATTTTCCTTAATGAAGATTTGCTGAAAACTGTTGGTGCAGGTGGTTGTGTACAAAATAACGGCGTTATCCAAACTCCCAAGAATGTTTAATTAATTTACTGTGAAAGCAAAGGAATATATTTGCAAATGAACAAAAAAAGAAAGAAGAAGATAGGAACAGAAGAGCTAAGGAAAAAGACAGGACCATGTTTTCCTCCTTTTCATTCAGCACCTACTTAGAAGAGGCAGCCTGGCAGGGTGCAGCCAGAATATACACACAGAGTAGGGCAGGCAGGGTGATGGATAGCAAAGAGGCCACATTCTCCTCTAACAGCACTGGATAACAGCATGAAAAACTCCAAACAGTCCCCTCTCTTCCCTTTTCAGGCTCCTTAGCCTTAGCCCGCAGTGTTAGAGCATTGTTTTCTACCTTTTCTTGGCAGGCTCTTAAACCCTTATCATAGTCCCCCGCATGTGGTAAGCTCTTCCTTCTACTCCAACTTAACAAATGAGTCACAAGACTCTCTGTTTCTGTCTTGCAGTGTTTGGTATCTGAGAGCATGAGCTGCTGAAATTAATGGATTTTTATGTAAATGTTTGTTTGTTTGTTTGTTTGTTTGTTTGTTACAGCTTGTGTCTCATGGTTATTGAGAAAAGGATCCAAATGTGAAGCAAGTTTTGCTCCAGTGGTTCAAAACCAGAAGACAATACACAGAACCAGAACTGTCCTGGTATGGTTGGATGCCTGTTACAACATGAACACAAACCCATGACATTTCTCTGCCCTTGGCTGCCCTGGTGCTATTAAAATCCACCCAGTTTTTCCTCTCTGAGTGGCAATGCCTGGAGAATCCTTCATCTGCCTTCCCTGTGCTTCCCTGCCGCTTCTCAGGCATGTGCCAAGGTCAGTGCTCTGGCTTTAGTCTAATCATTCATTCTAAATGTTTCCCGCCCTCTTTTCTGATCAGTTTTGGAGATGGGGGACTTTTAGTCTCATGTATCATAACATTTACAACAAAACCATTTTGGTTTTGCTCTTGCATTTCTTTCTGGGTGCTTTAATTTCAAAGGCTTTCAAGCCTCTGTAAAGTTTTGAAGATTTTCAGGTTTAACATGTGGATGGAACTTTGGAAGTTTCACCTGAGCTGGGGTTTTGCAGTTGATCATTGAATCAGCAGTACCACATGATCATAGCTGGGGAGTGCAGTGGTTACTATGCCATTTGATAAAGTCATTCTCTTCTGTGCATGAATTGACTCATATTTCTTTGCTATTTAAAGTCAAATTAAAGAGAAATGCCACGCAGCACACTCGGTAGGCATTATTTCCGTGGGTTATCCTGACTTGTGTAAGCCCATAGCACAGTTTTCTGGTGCCTGACTCACAGAGAAGCTCCACACATTTGCACAGATCAGTATCTCCATCCTCCTCCCCCACTCTCCTGTCCCCCTGCCTCAGCCATCCCAGATAAGTTGTCCAACAGAGTCCTGTGTGTTGGATCACTCCTCTGGCAAAGGCGCTCTCTGAGGCATGTCCCTGCTCCAGCCTGCACCACTGCCCCCTTGGGCTGCCCTGCTCGTTCTCTCACTCCCATTTTACATGACAGCTGTTTTTCTTCCCCTTTTATTCAAGCTCAACTCCTCTGCTTTAATTTCTGGCAGGGTTATTTTTCTATTTGACTTTGGCTCTGTTTGCCAAGGCCGCACCCTTGTCACCTCCTTATTCTGATCCTCTCCTTTGTTGACTAAAGGTCTTCCTCTCCTTCCTTTTATTGGTACTTTTATCTCTTTCTCCATTATCTTTTAGTCCCCTTGATTCTAACCCCTCTCTTTTGCATATGACCAAGCTTGTTTTAGATGTTACTGGGGGGGTTTAAGACTTTTCTCCTTGACAGCTTTCCTTCCCTGCCCCTGGAAGGCTCTCCGTGCTGCTGGACACATGGCAAAGAGTAAATGCATTTCTTACTTTTATTATTATTTTTATTGCAGATGGGACAACTGCAATCCAAGATGGAGAGTGACTCTGGGCTGGGGTGATCTCAGCAGATCTCTAATGCCATCTTAGCCACCCTCCACATCTTTACAACACCACGTTTTTCCTCTTTTGCAGTCACATCTTTGCAGCTGGGATACCTCTTACCTAAGGTGTTTGAGGTAAGAGAAGGTTTAAAGGAATTCTGAGAGTTTGCTGCATCTGAGTGATCAAAAAAGAGTGCAGCAGCGTCATACTTTAGGTTTCTATTTGCAGTTCCACTGCTGCTGGCCTCTTTTGTGACTCACTGGCAATGCCTGAAATATGGCTGTAGACAAAATATTTATGACAGTGGCTGGAAATTGCAAAGCTGAGCAGGATATCACATCTATCACAGCACTACCTGGGTGTTTTGCATCGTGTGTGTCTTGGTCAGTGTCAGCATAGCAGTGTTCATGGTTTTCTGGCATTTCAAAAACATTGTATTTCTCTCAAGTTTTGCCAGGCTAAGGGCAGAAGTGAGAAGATAATGAGTTTCCTTTGATTAATCTCACTTGGTTGAGCTCTCCTTCCTCTGTGTTTTGTATTTTTATCAACTACTACAGCAAGAGTCCTGGCATGTACAAAGCAGTTCAGGATAAATGGGGAACCTGCTGCCACTAAAAATCCTAACAGACCAAGGACTGATCCTACCTGCCCACAGAGCTTGATTTTGCATCTCTTCAGGCAAATGGTGATCTTTCCTCTGGCTGCATGGAGCAGACTCCTGCTTTAGGGACCCAAGAGCCACACAGGTGCCCAAGCAAGCAAACCCTCCCTGCATGTTGCACTCTTTCCTCATCTACTCGATCTGATTTCCTCTATTCCAAACAAGTCTCTGCATTTCAGATTTCCACAGCAGCAAGCTGCCACTAACAGTGTATGACCAAGGCTGGGCTGTCCAAACACACCCACCAAATGCCACTGTAACTTGCCTGTGACCCCATAGCTGAAGAGCAGGTGCATGGCACACTGGCCAAGACACACAGGGCTGTTCCTAGAAGATGCCTGTTCCAGAGCTGGATTGGTGCCTGCTTCCTGCTCTCCAGGCTTTATGTAATCCTGAAGCAGTGCAGCTTCACCAGGTTCCTTTGTCTAACCAAAGTGCAAAAGCTGTTTTCAGGTGGGAATTTTACTTAGGACTATGTAAAATGTGTAGGTACAAAGTGCTGCAAAAGACCAGGTCATTCATTCCAGGTCTGAGTGAATTCTTTCCCTGTCCACACTCCCCAGGGCCACTTCTCAAACTCTGGCCCATGTTTTCAGCAGCTGGAGAAACATCTACCACATCACACAAAAGTAAAGACTTATTCACTTTTTTTTTTTTTTCCCCACAACAAAAGGAGAGCCACTCCTGTGAAATCATCTCCAGACCCTGTGGGTCCAGGTTTCTGCTTTTCTCCATGCAGGCATGTAAAAATCATAAATTGTGAAAAAAGGGGTGATGAAGTGCTCTTTGGAGCACTTGCAAAATAGCCATGGTTTAGGTAATGGCTTTTTTTTTTTTCCTCTGGGTGGAGTTTGAGCCATTTGGGAGTTGATCATTGAACATTGATATGAACAGGAAGGGAAGCATAACATAAAGAGGACAGCAACAACCCTGAGGCTGGGAGACTTGTGTGGCTGCTGGTGTCATGTGCTGAAGCAGAAATTCCTTTGACATTTTGGAAGGGGAAGGCAGTGCTGGCCAGTCCTGGCTGCTGCGCTGGGTACGTGCTGATTCATGTGGCTCCGAGGATAATGCATTTTGCAGCAGAGAGGAGGCTTGTGTCTCTGCAGTTTCCAGGAGGAATTGTGCCATCACACCCCACAAACAGTAAACAGTGTCAAGTTGTGAAAGGGTTTGTGCCAGTAAGCCTCACCTGTGATGTTTTTGGCAGGCCATCTAACCAATACCCAGGGAAGGCTCACAGACTGGTGATGCACTGTCTCCTCGTATTTTGCAGTCTCTGCTGGTGATGGTAGGCTAGATATCCCTGGCTTGGCCCCCTAGAGGGACTTCTTGCCAGGATAGTCAGTCCCTGTAGGATGAAACAGAAGTCAGGCAAAGAGTAAGATATTGACATTTCCCCATGAGGTGATGTAGGATCCCAGAAACAACCACACCTGAAAACCAAACAGTCCTCAGTCACAGACTCAGAGAGGAGGTGCAGTGCATGTAAAGCTGTGAAAGTACCCCAGGAAACCCAGGCCATTCACATGGAGTATGTCCAGCTATAGAGCAGTAGAGATACTCAGACACACACAAGCACCATGTGGATTTAGACATTTTGGAGGCTAGACTTGAGTCCTGGATAAGCTTCAGCTTTGTTTCAACTAACTCAGCTTTGTTATTTTCTTAATAGTGAGTACAGTGCAGAGCTCTCTCCCAAAAGCTCTGGAAGCTGCTGGTCCAGTTCAGAAAGGGGGCTGGGTGTGTGATGCCCCTCTCCAATGATTTTTACTGCACAGTAGCTTTAGGCCAGGTTCCAGCAGCATCCTACTGGCACCAGTGATAACAGTGTAAAAGCATTTGGCCTCTTTTGGTTTGGACAGTCATCCATGAGGCACTAAGAGAGCTACCTACAGTGAGATATTACAGCTGTTGGTCATGCTCACCCGAGCCAGATTTGATTGCTGATCCTGAGAGGAGAGATTCCCCCCTGTCATTCTTCTCCAGAGGTTTCTGCAGTTCCTGGACAAAAATATTCAAGGGCATTTCTAATGGACACAGAAAAAACAAGCAAATGCATCCCCAGGGTTTTACTTCTGTACTGGTATTGCATTGCTTCCTGTGACCCTCTCTCCTCCCAGCAATGCCTAGATTTCAGGTTGCATAGGCTGGGTGGAATATATTTTAGAACAAGACTCTATTTAGCCGTGATGTCAACTGCAGCCAACTATAAAAAGCTCAGTAATGCTCTTTGAAAGTGTAACAGCTGCTGCTCTACACAGTCCCTGGTGTATCACAAGTCCGCCCTACTTCATGTTCACACAACCAAAATAAAATACAATAGCAATCATTAAATAGTTCAAGGCATTTGGGACATGATCTCCCCAGAAACCAAGAGGAATTCAAGGTTAGACAAACTGAGTAATTTTGCACGGTTTGTTAACAGAAAGGTAAGTTTACCTGGATTTGCAAAATTGACTTTTACCTCCCCATTGACTACCTGCTATCAGTGATCCCTACACAGTGACAAGAGAGCAGCAAACCTTCCTTTGGGCAGCTCTGCTGGGTGTTGTTCACACACACAAATTGAGCTCTTGCATGGGGTAAGTCCATCAATATGTTACCCAACATAAAAAACCCATTTTTGTCCTTAACTGGATTTGGTCATCTATATTAAAAAAAAATAAACACTGATCAGTGATCAAAATTTCCCATAAAAGCAGGAAAGGAAACAGTTGAATGAAATGTTATTTAGTCATCTAGATGAACAGACAGAAGTGAATGACTGTGGAATTGTGCTCACAGTACTGGAGAGGTGGTTTTGGCTGGGTCTCTGTTAAGGACAACCTTGAAATGCTGGATGTTGTAGTAAAGTTTGTTTTTTTGTTTTTTGGTTTGGTTTTTTTTTTCAAATAAACATTCGGGAGTGATCCCTGCATTTCACTCTGTGGACTTGCTTCTGTTGAGGACTTTGAAAAATCTTCCAGGCATATGTCTGCTTTACTAAAAAATGGGAAGTGTTGAGCGACCTGCCCACGATGATGTGAAAGTCAGTGAGTGGCAGAGCAAAAAGGTGAGCCTGGCTGTGCTTTCCCCCTTCCCTGTTGCTGCTGGCATTACCAGTGGCACATCCAATTCCATTTCCTGAAACCAACTGAGACAGCTCAAACGATATGAGCCCAGGAAGCAACAGCTGCATAAAAAAGAAGGAAAGTTGCAGAAGCAAATCTCACGAGTGCCCAGTTTGCTGTAGCGGTTGCTCGAAGTCCTGCTGGGCTGAGCTGTGCCTTGGCAGGGCCTGTAGTGAGGACCATCCTGCCTTGCAGAGCCTCCAGCTCCTTTCTGCATCCTTGGCAGGACTAAGCAGTGCAAAGTGGCTGCAATGTTGCAGGCAGGGTGGTTTGGTTTGTAGTGCAGATAGGCCTTTGTAGTGTGGGTGGGGAGCAGGCTGTTCCAAGGGACGTGCCAACTCCTGTGACACGGTTTGGAGCAGCGTGAGCTCACCGGTCTGCAGGAAACGGTCGGCTGCCAGACACAGCTGTTCCCAGAGGTGACAGGACAGTCAGGCAACGTGAGCAATGGTTTGGCACCAGCCAAAGCCATTGGGATGGAAACACGCACGCCATGGGACGGGCTTGGCGTGTCTCTGAGCGCTGGCTGCACCCAGTTCCCAACAAGGGATGTTTGATCCATGAGGGAATCAGAGGCACCCAGAAACGAAAGCAAGCAGAGCAGTCTCCAGGCAGACAAAAAGCTTGGGAGGGAGCCAGGGAGCAGCCCTGGTGCCTGTCCTTCCCTGACTCCCTGAGGGCTCTCTGGAAACCCCCTCGGCCTCCCCCACCTTTGCCAGGGCTCCTGGCTGTTCACAGTGTGAGCAGGAAAAGGAGGGGAGGTGGTTTCTTCTACCCACAGATACACATGCAAACACACAGAGTATGCTTGTTTAAATAAAGTGACGCTGAAGAAAGGTGACTTGTGTCAACACACAGAGACTCATTTACATGCTACAGTGTGTAGCAATATGGTGTCAGGTGAGAGCTGGCACATTTTTCATGTCCAGCCATGTACACATAATGGTATCACAGGGGGAGACCAGTTGCTGTGGAATTAAAGGTTGTGTTTTCTTTAACAGCACCTAGGAAACAGGATACTGGAAATCCTTGAACATTCAATAACTTCCCAGCCAGTACCTCTAACAGTCTGCAGATTATTTAAGATTTTACTATATCCCTTGACAACTAAGAGCTCAGTTCTTTAGATGTTGAGCAGCCTCCATTCTAAATAGGGACAGCTGAAACTTTTCACAAAGCTTTTCTCTACCTTTGTCTGAGGATTTGTGACAACCAAGTGGCTTCCACACTTCTAAAAGTGAGACTGGTAAATTGTTGGCCATGAGCCCATTTGATTAAAGAAGAGAAAAAACAGTCCTGCAATCCTAGATGGGTGACAAGATGAAACTGGCTGTCCCATACAACAGCCACGGAAACCTCGGGCTCCTGGTGTTCTGACTCCCTGGCTATGATTTTCCACGGTGACCAAGTGATTTATTTAATCCTTTCACTACTTCTTTGTAGTCTTGGATCTTTGAGGTGTCAGGAGGAATCATCAAACCAACTCCTGCAACACATTACAAGGGAACATCTTGTGCTGCATCACTGGGGAATAAAAAAAAACCTACTTCCTTTCAAAACACATGTTTTTCCCTGTAATATATTTTACAAGTTGAGGAAAACAAGCCCTTTCAAAAAACAAAATTAAATGAAAATTTGGACCCCTTTGCAATGAATGTGCTAAGATGTTCAAAGCTAACATCTTGTTTCTTTCACATGTGGTTATAACAATTTTTCTTCTTTGGATCTTCATGACTTTCCAGCCCTTCTAAAGGATTTTTCTCCTGTCTCTTAGATGACAGTTAGAAAGATTAAAATGGTTAGATATTTCATTGTGCATTAGGTTTCTTGCCTCTAAGTAAGCACTATTATCATCAAACCAGATAACATTGGATACTCTTACTTATTTCTGTGGGATTTGGGAGTCCTAATCAGGATCAGCCCCTTCCTGACACGACCACTTAAGCCAGGGGACTGGACTATTCTGTTAAAGTAATCAACAGTGAAATAATTAAGTTTTTGCACCCAAAATGTAGTGAGGTGGGTTGCAACAAGTAGCCACTGACCTGCAAGTGGCATTTCACACCTCAGTGATAAGGTTCAACCCTCAAAGATTGCTACTGCCCTCTTTTTGGATAGAGAGGATTAGCAAGAACCAGCTGTCTGTCATGGCTAACAGGCTTTGAGCACACTACCAGTGATGCCTGGGACTCCATCCAGCAAGGAATTTCCTTCCCCAGGTTTTGATCTAGAAAGAAATGTCACTTGATGCTCCAAATATTAGAGCCCGTTCTTTAGCTAGAAAATACCATTGTTTTGGTGTTGTTTGAAGGCTACTGAAGAATTGCAGTGATGGGCACTCTGTGGAGGCCTGTAATAAAATCAACACCATGAGACATTCACGTATTTTGATCCTAAGGGCTTGTCTATACCAGAGATACGTGGTTTTTGTGTGTTTTTTTTTTTTTGCTATATCTATTTTTTTGCTATATCTATTTTTTTGCTATATCTATTGCTATCTATTTTTGCTATGTTAAAGACACACTCCTCATGCCTATGTGCGTATAGCTACACCTAAATGAGGGCTTTTATCAGCAAAAGACCCAGTTCTTAACTCACAAAATTGCACTGCTAAGGCTCCTTGAGTGCAGCCCAGCTTATATAGATTTTGCAGGCAGAAGGACGCCAGAGAATTGCTCCTTTCATCATGACAGAGTTTTATCTCAGGGGCCAGTGCTGACATTCTGAGTGTTGTTAACCTCTGTTGCTTTTAGGACTGGTGTGTAGGTGCACATCACCACTGAATCAGGCATTCCGATACTTCTCTCCTGGGAATGTTGTTCAGGAATCTATCTGGTGAAATGTACTGACCTTGGTTAAGCTTTTCCTTTGAGATCTATTGCCCTGTTTTTCCCACACATGCCAGCCATCCCAGACCCCACTTAACAAGGTACATTATGAGGTCCCCAGTGGATGACTTCATGATTACTTTAAATTATATGTTAATATGTTGTTCCCCTCTTCATTCAAAGATTTCATTATCTTTTAGCAAAGCATGTGAAAGGAAAATGATTCATGTATCTGTGTTCTTAAGGGGAAAACCTATGATGTCTTCAGCAGCAATTCCTCTCAGTCATCAGCAAGATAGGGCCAGAAGGTGTGTAAATAAACTACAGACAATTTTAGCTGAAGGGGCTGGGCCAGACTATAGATGTACTAAACATGACAGTGTTGAAGTCTGGGTTGGTGAAAAGTAAGGGCTTGGCAGCTTAAGCAGATTCCCCCCTGCTGTTTCTTTTGCCATCTCCCTCATTCCCACTCCTCTCCTTGCAGCCTTTCACCCTGACAATTGTACTGACTCAGTTTAGGGGGCTGGGCTGTGAATCAGATCTGGGAATAAAGCCAGGAGAGATAGAGAGGGGGAGAGGGAGAAGAGGTATAAAAGGAAGGAGGCAGCATTTCACTGCAAGCCAGTATTGCCTCTGAAACCCCCTGCTACCAAAACACAGCCCTCTGCAAGGATGGAGAGAGGAGCCACAGCTTTTCCAAAAGGAGCATCTGTAAGCCAAGAGGAGGCACAGTTAACCAGTGCAGCCCCTGCACAAACTTAGCTTTGTGACTCTGGCTTGCAACAAAGGGTCACTACTGAGAAAGGATGTTACTGCTTATCTCCTGAAAAGACAGCCTAGACTCACAGAGAGAATGGGAAGTCCTGGCTCAGTAGTTTGTTTTGTGCTGTCCATTAGGAAACTGAACTGAAAAGGTTTTAGCTCAAAGTTTCCATTTTTGTTCACTAGCCTCACTCTCCATAATCTGCTCTGATTTTATTATCCTCAATAAGAAATAAAAAGAAATGAGAGGAGAAAAAGGTGTCAAAAGACTATTGCCAGCCTGATGAGTCCTATGAGATTCTCAGCAGTTCTGCTGTGCAGTACATTTCACTCTACAGTTGCTGCCACTGTGAGTAACTTCCGAGGTCCACAAAAGCCACAAAGGAATGGAAGTCAATAGATTTAGTCATGCCAGCCTCTCCACTAGCAGTCCACAAATCAGAGGAGGTTGAAATTGCCTGCTGGAGTGCAGTACTACTCATACCGAACAAGGGAGATAAAAATACACTTCCTGTACTGAAAAGATGTTCATTAGAGCAGAAGAGCACAGGTAGGGAAGCAAACTATCGAGTGATCTGACTCTGGCAGAGCAGCAGGATGGCTGGATAGGTGTGGCTGCTCTTTAGGCTGCAGTTTGGTATTTGGTATTATAGCTAGGCTACATACAAGCTGGTTTCTGTCTCTGTTTCCCATTTGCACTGCTTTCCTTATGTTGCATTTAGTGGCTGTGCAGCCACAGGGAGAATCTGTTCATCTGGCTGACAACAGGGGCAAACCAACCATGCCATAAAAACCAGGAGTTTTCAGCCATATCAGCCAGCTGGATCAACTCACCCTGAAGCCATCCACTGCTAGATCCAGTAAAAGGGAAAGGGCAGGAGACACAGCTGGGAGCAGCAGAGGAGGGCAACCACTGCTGTTTGGCATTAGCTCATGGCTGTAACTGCTGTGCCCAAAGCTGCTCCCATCCTCACTTCCCTGCTCTTGGCAGCATGCTCATGCTGCTGCCAGTGGTTTCCCAGCCCCTTGGTGAACCAGGCCTGCCCTCCGAGCCAGCAGAGAACTAACCCAGCTGCTTAAAAAGGTGAAGAGGATTGTTGAGAGGCCCAAGTAGCTCAAGAGCTGGCAACCAGGATGTTGATGGGAGTGTGTGGTGTATGGCTGGGAGCAGGCCAGGGCTGCAGACATCTCATGAAACCTCATTCTCAGTTTAACTCAAAGCGGGGGAAATAACCCCAAACAACAACATAAAAAAGTGAGCCACGGCTGAGCAGCTGAGAACCAGCCACACGCTCTCCATTAAAGAGTGAGTCTGATAATCAGAGGAAGAGGGCCAGGCTCACTGCATGCTTTTGAAAGGTGTGTTATCCTTCTGTTTGCTGAAGAGAAAGAGTGACGTGGATAGCGCCATGTGTTGCACACACAGCCTTGCTCTCACCAAGAGAGAGGCAGCAGTTTTGCAGCGAAATCTCCTCTCTGCCTAGCATTTCCTGTGCCACTGGATAGCTTGGAGTCTCAAAGGTAGATAGA
Organism: Motacilla alba alba; assembly: GCF_015832195.1. Lineage (NCBI taxonomy): Eukaryota > Metazoa > Chordata > Aves > Passeriformes > Motacillidae > Motacilla > Motacilla alba. The sequence goes on from NC_052018.1 coordinate 105,993,806, forward strand.
GTTAATTTGAAAATAAAGCCAAAAAAGAAAAGGACGCAGGAGGGAAGAAGCTGGTATGTAGCACAGCACAGAAGAGGACATGTCTGGAGCATCAGAGCTCAGGGACAGCCGTGTGCCACCTCTGTCCTCCTTGGGGACACATGCTAGTTGAGGTCATACCCTGCCACAGAGGTACAATTCACTTTCTGGATGTGTTTGAAAAGAGCATCCATAGGTGCTCTGAATTTACATGGATAGAAATTATTCAGCTGGCTGTTGGTTCACGTTTTCTTCTGGGCACACAGCCAAAATTGCAGTTGCTAATTGCATCAATTTCCCTGTTCTCTCTCCTGTAAAATCACTTCATTAGAGGAGTTGGTTAAATTCAGGAAGTGCTCCAATTCCTGGCCATATCTCATTTGGCAAAGACTTGGAGATAAAAGTGCAGAGCTGCTTCTCCCGGGTCCTGTGCCTGTGAAGGGCGTGCCTGTTTACACAGCTACACCGCAGCAGATGCAATCGTATCAGCGTGCGATAATGGAACCGGTATCGCTTCATTTATGAGGCTGAGCTGCTCTTTTATGGTCACCCGGAGCTGGGATAGCTGCCTCCGTGCATTGGGATGTTTGTTGTCTCTCAGAATGGGAACATGTAGTGAAGATGGACCTTAGCACGTGTACGTTTCCTCAGGAGTTGCTCGAGCACCCTGCCAATAAACCTGATTTCAGCAGGATTTGCTGAGATGGCTAAAAAGCCATTGCCAAGATCCTACATCCAATCAACTTATTCTGCACTTCATACAGTAAATTAGAGAAATTGGTGTGAATGTCACCATAAATTACCACAGAAATGCAAGGCATTGGAGTGTCAGCCTTGAGTTCAACATGTCCTGAACATCTAAAGAGTTACTGAGAACATCTGCTGTCTGTCACACATATGTTAGGGTCACCATGAGCTCCTAAACTTTAGGAAAAGCAACAAGCAGACAAAAAAAAGAGCAGTTTGGTGGTAAATGAGGTTGAGTGGTCACCAAAATGGGCAACAAGGGCAGCTGATAATGATGACTCTGTGATTCATTCTAAGTCCTGGAAAAAGATGTTTTCCAACATCCAAAGTAAATTTCTATGAAATGACTGTTATCAACAGATCTATAAGGGGAATACAAAAACATACTGTTAGTCTGGATTGTATCAGACATAAGCACAAATAAAATTTGGTTTTCTTCATGTTTCTAGCAGAGTTGGGAGTCCACTACACTGTAACAGTGCCTCCCTGGGTGGAGAGTGTCAGACCAGCTCCTAACCAGACAGCTGATCTCTGTCCTGTAAGGAAAGGCAGGCAGACAAAGAGAAAACCTTTAATTAAACCAAAAGAGCTTGAACACTTTGATCCCTCTGGTCCTGGTTCTATTCAGTCAGTAAAACTCCCGTGAACAGAAAGCAAAGACAGTGAGAAGAGGAATAGGACTGTCATGTTATGGAAAAAGGTCAGTCCTGTTAATACCCACAAAAGCAACTCAATTTCCAAACTTTGAGGAATTTATTCAATCTATTAATCTAGTCACCCTCCCAGGGATACACGTAGCCTTACTTACCAGGCACTGCACTCCTTCCCAGCTATGGAAGCCCTGGGCTGCTACCATAGCACTAGGGCTGGGAGTGATGGTCACACCCAGTTTATTGAATGCAGCCATTCCTGAGAAACCGATAAAAATATTTCCTGAGTGAGAGATTTGCATTTCTGAGCCCATAGCACAGTGCCAGACCCAGCTGCACAGAGATGTTCCTTTGAGGTAATCAAATATTTAGCAGCTGCTGCTGCAGCAGCAAACACCACGTTAGGCCACATCTCTCAAAGTGGGGCTCTTCCTCTGTTAGACACCAGCACACGAGTGGGACTCCTCCAAAGGACAGCCAAAGCCACAGGAAGAACGTGGGTTTCATCCAGGGCTGCCTGGGAGGAAGGGCTGGTGCTCTGGTACCAGGAGGAGTGGAAGAAGCTGTTTGTTTACAGGAGGCCACTGCCCTATGAATGTTTTGATTCTTTACTGTATAATTTCAGTGAGTAGGTTGGTATTTTTAACTGTCCAACATTCAGCAGCTTGAATTAAATAATTGATTTGTTCTCTATAAAATTACTGGAGAGCACTGTACTTAAAGGACCAGACTTCCTCTCTGGGACTTGTATTTCTTTTGTGTTTCTTTTCCCACGCAGGAGCTGCCGTTCCAAGAAATGAATGAACAATTTACTGGCTGAACTTAGCATTTTCATCTTATCTGTGAATTAAGCTAAGGGTTTTCTCCAACACATAAATTATTGGGAACTCTTTGTCATAATCATGTGGGAAATATGTCTCCATTTACAGGATTGATGAGCAATTCACTGAAGGTGTTGCAAGTCATACTGGTTGCATGCCAGGGAACAGTCAGCTCCAATAACCATCGCCGCAAATTCAAAATTTTCTTCTAGAAAAATGTTTCATCATTTGTATTATCTGATCCCGGACCAGGACTTCCCGACTCCTCACAAGATTTAAACTTCCATTTTTTCCTAAAATACCATCTCACAGCTACTTCCCCTTCCTACACCTGAAGGAACTTGAGTCAGACACAGCTCTCTCAGAGACACCTTGCTCTGACACTGCAGCTGGGACCTCTCCAAGAGTTCATGGTGCCCTTTGTGGGGGAAGCTGATCTGCTGGTGCCAGTAGAACTTCAGCTTCTCTCACTCCAAGGATGCATTTTAAGGGTAAAGAATTCAGTTTCTTAAAGCAGGAACTACGGATTAAAGTGTAGAATTGATGCCAGAAGAAAATATTTATGAAGTGCATATTCCTTAAGCCAAGAAGGAAATGTGTCAGATCAAAACTTTGAAAGCTGAAATTTCAATAGAAGTGATTTACAAATTAACTATTAAATGTTAAAGTGAAGCTGGCTATGATGCCGAAGTGACAGACCTGTAAGGCAGGGTGCAGGCTTGTATGGGGAGATAAAATCATCTGTTCTGTTGTTAGACTGGTCTTGAGGTAGTACCAAATAGTCAGTACAGAGAACTGTGTGCTCTGAGGGCTCCAGCCAACAAAAGGGGATGGTGCAGCCTCATTTTGCAGTTTTTGGCAGGAAAAAACAAACTACATGGTGTTATATTCGAACCTCAGTAAACAAAAATGCTAGTGAAGAGGCTACAAAGGATTTCCAGTTAGTTGTAAAATTTATTTTGAAGCTTAGGTGACTCATCATCCAAACCGAATTCTGCCCCATGTGTAGTAAACAGTGCCTTGAGTGGCGTTGTCTCCCAAGAAATACTAACTGAAGTAATTTAATTTAAAGCTTTACATTTCTTGTAAACAAATGTATTTCACTGTCCCTTTCATCCAAAGGCTTCTAAGTACTTTGAAAGTGTGAAAATGAAATTTCTTCAACATTCCTGAGAGATCAACAGATGGATCCAAAGCCACTTTGAATGGCAGATAAACCAGGCAGTGTGACAAACTCCAGGGGATAACCCGAGAAGGGGGCACAGGCTTTGGGAAGACCCCTGAGTTGAAGGAGGCTGCAGAGGTGTGCAGTTGTCTTCTTTAGCATTGCCTTCATGAACCACCAGGCAGGGACGTGCCACTTGCCAGGTGTGCAGCCTGAATCGTGGTTTGGCTGAGAAATGTGACCAAAAGCACTCCATGCTAACACAGGCTCTCTCAAAATCCTGCAAGCAAGATTGTGTGAGCTGGGAAAAAACCTCTGCAGCCGTGCATGGCAGCGACTCTCAACCCTTCCGCAGCACACGATAATAGTATTATTGTAAGCAGTGTTTCACGGTCACAAGGGAATGAGCTAATTGCAGACACAGCTCTTGGAGAAGTAATTGCCTTGTGCTCTTTTTACCCTTCTCTGGCTCACTGCTTTCCTCTCCTGTGTGAGGCCTGAAGCATGATTTCTGAGAGAGGAGGACAAGAGGTCAGCGGCTGACCCCACACCACATTTCAGCTGGACCAAAGGCTTTTACAGAATCATAGAATTGTCCAGGTTGGAAGGGACCTTGGGAGATCACCAGTCCAACCCCCTCCCAAAGCAGGATCACCTGCAGCAGGTGACACAGAACTCATCCAGGTGAGGTTTGAATGGGGTTTGGTGGGGTCTCCAGAGAGGGGGACTCCATGACCTCCCTGGGCAGCTGTTCCAGTGCTCTGCCAGCCTCAGTGCAGAAGGCTGAGGTGGAACTTCTTGTGTTGCAGTTTACGGCCATTGCTCCACATCCTGTCACGGGCACCACCCAAAGTCTCGCCACTTTCACATATTTTTATGCATTGATGAGCTTCCCTCTCCGTCTTGTCTTCTCCAGTCTTAACAGGCCCATCTCCCGCAGTGTGTCCTCACTATCGCTGTTATAAAACCATTATCAACCAAGCACCCAAGAAGCGCGGGCAGGGCGCCCAGCGGCGGCTCCCACAGGCACCCACGGCCCCGGGATGGCCGGGGTGCGGCAGCCCAGGCCCCGGAGCAGGCAGAGCCCCTGAGGGAAGGGGAGGGGCCCAGCCGGCCGCCAGCCCCATCCACCCCCGCCCGGGGCATCCCGCGGCCCGGCTGCCGGGGCGGGGCGGGGCGGGCCCGGAAGATCCGGGTCGGAGGGGACGGGAAGTCGGGACGTGGCCGCCGCAGCGGAGCAGGAGGCGGAGGGCGGGTGGGAGGCGGCGGCGGAGGAGGATGGCGGCGGTGCTGAGCTCGGACCGGCTCGAGGTCTCGGTGGACGGGCTGACGCTGAGCCCCAACGCCGAGGTGCCGCCCTGCGAAGCGCGGCCGGCGCAGGGCGAGCCGGCGGCGGGGCGGGGCCGAGCGGGCCCCGGCTCCCCGGGCGCGGCGGAGGCCGGCGGCGAGGCGGCGGAGGAGGCGGCGCTGAGCCTGGAGCGGCGCTGGGGCTTCGCGCTGGAGGAGCTCTACGGGCTGGCGCTGCGCTTCTTCAAAGGTGAGCCCGGCCCGGCCCGCACCGCCCCCCGGAACCGGGGCAGCTGCCGGCACCGGGGAGCCCCGGGCGGCATCGCCCTGCGGGGCTCAGGCCGAGCCCCGGGTGCCCCGAGGGCCGCGGGAGGGCTCGGTGTGCCGGGGCGAGCGGCGCGTCCGGCGGCCCGCGGGGGTGCGCCTCGCCTGGTGCCGGACGGCTGCTCCGGGCCGCGGTGTGGCACTGCCGGGGGTGGGTGTGCAGACCCCGGCTGAGACCGGAGCGACGGAGCTCCGTGCCGGCGGCACGGGAAGGGAAAGCTGGCGGACCGGGGCGAGGAGCGCTCGCCGTGAGCGGTGCCGCGCCTGCTGCCCGCCCGGGTGCTGGCCGGAGGTGCCGTGCCCTCTCCTCAGCGTGCCAGCCCCAGGGATGGCTTTGCTGCCTCAGGACGGGAGGACACAGCCTTGAGCTGTGCCAGGGGACCTTCAGGTTGGACTTTACGAAGAATTTCTGCTCAAAAAAGGGTGATTGGACCATGGAATGCGCTGCACAGGGAGGTGGTGGAGTCACCGTCCGTGGAGGTGTTTAAGGAAAGAGCGAATGTGGCACTCAGTGCAGTGGTGTTCGGTCAGAAGCTGGACTCGACGGTCTCAGAGGTCTTTTCCAACCTAAGTGATTCTATGATTCTGGGTGCCACCATGACCCCAGCAGGCAGCTGTGAAATACCGAGGGTGCAGACCTGGAGTGCTTTTGCTGGGATCCCCCGTAGCCAGGTTTGCTTCTGTGGGAAGGTGGACGTACCTTGCCACACTCGGTTTCCTCCAGAGGGAGAAGTGAGCTGTGGGGTTTGGAGGGAAGAGCCGTGCTCACACACTGAGCACATTTCAGCACTGTGTCGCTCCTGTGGCTTTCAGGCGGACACTGCTTCAGGTGGAGCAGGGAGTCCAGCCTCATGCCTGCACTAGGGAAGACAAGCTGTGCGCTTGGAAAGGTCAGTCTTGTGGCAGTCAAGATGACCTCCCAGGGACGCTGCCTCTTCTAAGGGCAAGCACTTGCTGGCAGGTGGAAACACTGCTGGAAGGACAAAGCTGTGTTTCTTCACATTGGCTGGCCTGCACCTGGTAGTTGTTAGGAGCATGTAAGGCTCTAAGCAGTTTTCTTAAGCCCTGGTTCTTTGACTGTTCTGATGCCCTTCCACAAAGTAGTTATTTTGTGAGTGTGCTAATATAGAGAGGTGTTACTTTTTTAAGCTGTAAAAAACATGAGGGATCATGAGATCTTTTTTTTTTCCCTCTGGTATCAGAGCTTATCAGGTGTGGAAGCATTGTACTCAATGTCTCTTTCTTCTTTCTGTAGAAGAAGTTGCTTTAAGAGTTCTGGTTGTGTTTAATGATGCGGAAAGAAATGTCTCTGCAGCAGCAAATTCCTTGTCTTGGTCAGCTGTGGTCTTTTTCTGTCTTGGGTTGAATATTCTATGGGAACCTGTTTTTACAGTGTGAACTTGTGTTTACAGTGCAAGAGATACGTGCAGTGAATGACTTTATCTATATTGTTGCTACATAGCAATAACCTCTATCTATTATATCATGTTTTAACAGAATTTATGTTCTGGCTTTATCTCCTCTCTGATGGTGAAGTCTGTGGGGTGTTACTTGGTGTGCAGGTTCCAGTTCCTTGCCCTGTGCTCTCTTAGCAATGGTTTTTTCTTTGTTGCTGTTCTTTTAATCAAAACTTAATATCAACATGTTTCAGCTTACTCCTGCTCCTTTTTAACCTTCTGCAATTTCTTGTAACTCATGGTTTTGCTCACAGGATGATAATTTTCCCCATTCAGTTGTGTTGTCAGTCTTTCCAGTGAAAATCTTGTTTCTCTATCCTTATCACACTAAGTCATTGCCCATCATTTCATCTGTAGATTTTTTTCCTTCAAGTGCCTTAACACAAAGATTTTTATTTATAGATCTGATGGGGAGCTACAGGAGCTTGCAATACTTGGGTTGCTGATTCTGCCAGCTTGTTCTATATCTGCACAGCTCCAAAAATAAGTGGTCTCGTTTCTAATTTATTTTCATGCTGTCAGAACAACTGTGGGAGTGGGCACGCTTGGTTAGCAGCCCTGTGCATGCCAAGGAGCAAACAGGGATTCCTCCTGTACTTCAAGAGGCAACAGATCAGTCTGAAGGGAGGCCCATCGTAATAGGTCAGTGCTGAGATCTTGTTCCTGACCATTCTTCTAAAAACTATGCTGCTAGTTAAGCAGCTTTTTTTCTGCTCCAGTGTACAGCCCGAGCTGCCTGTGAGTCTTGGGGTGCTTTCGTCCAAGAGAAGTTGAATCTGATAAAAATACTTTGGGTTTGCTGATTACAGTGACTGCTGACACTTGTCAGTGGTGGCATACTGCAGGTAACAGAATTGCTCAGAGACAAGGCAGGCTGAGAGTGTGTATAAACAATGAGCAAAACACAACAGAAACTAGGCTAGGATATTACAGATACTCAAAAGCTACTTTATTCTGTCTCTGATAAAGACAAATCTAAAGCAGATTTAAAAACGCTCCACCCTGGGTCACTTCAACTGTCAGGCCTTAGGCTGTGCAGGAGATGTGCACTGTCTTTTTTCTTTTTTTTTTTTTTTAAGATTCATAATGGCTTGTGAAGAGAGCTTTTCAGAATAACAGAGGCATAGAAAATAAATGGTAACAGTGTTCCAGTCCATTTTTCTGTGGGAAACCCAAGCCTTCTTTCTTTCTCTTATGCGCTCTTTCCCTTCCTGCTCTGTTAAGCCTAGTGCAGGTCAGGCAGCACTAGAAGCTGCCATTAAGAAGCTGCTCCACTGTGCTGGATCCAGTGGAGAACAGTCATGTTACAGTCATTGTACATTTCTTTGTCTCTAGGACTGCCTGTAATTGTGAGCCCTGGGGCATCTGGCACGGTAGAAGTGTCCTGATGGCTTCCTCTGCTTGCTGAGCTGGTACGAGTTATGCCAGTGAAGGTAACCTGTTCAAGCTCTGTCCCTCAAGCAGGAGAGGGTGGCTTGCATAGCTCTGCCAGCAAATCTCTCCCAGGATCAACCTGGCTTTGTTGTTTTCCACATCCTGTCATTGAAATACCATTGCACCCAACCTTCAATATATGACAGTCCCTGAAGTGTTCATGCGCTGTCTAAAGTGATTTGCAGTGCAGCACATCTGAGCAGACAGTACACAAACCATATCATTTTGGTATCTAAAAGCTCTCCTGGAATGTTAAGTACTCTGATTTTCTTTGACTGGTCTAAGTCATTTCCTCTTATCCTAACAAGAATGCATCTTCAACTTCAGCAGAACATCTTTCTCAATTAATTGTTTGACCTCTTTTTTTTGAGCACTAATTTGATGGTATGGTTGTAATCCGTAAGTTAAGTAGGCTCTTGTTGTCAAGAATATGAAAACCCCTATAATGTATCTACATTTGTGAAGTTGAGCTTTGATCACATTTAATTGGAAGGGCCAGTCAGTAATTCTTCTGTTGAGGCAGAACACTCTTTTCAGGAGAGGAGGATTAGGAGTGTAAGAGTGAAATGGGCTCTGCAGGCAGCAGTTCAGTCCTCACTCTTCTCAGTTTTGGTCTTGCTCATTAAAACGTTGCAAATGAATAGAATTAACATATGTGACTTCTGCTTTTAAAAGCTATGAGGTGAAAAATCACTCTTCACAAATTGTTTTCTAGCTGCTTCTGCACGACTCAGTGCTATCCCAATGGAATTAGGGATTTGAAGTGGGTGAAGTAGGTGAAGTCGGAGTGAAAGGTGCAGCGTGGTGTGCTGTGTTTCTAATGGGGGAAAAAAATCTGAAGTTACAGAGCAGTAACAGCATCTCGCACAGTGCAATCTCTTAAGCATATTTCTTAAACTCCTTTGTGTCTGAATTTGTAGGCTTTGATCAATCCATGTCAATAACACAGTGCCACACAGTGACATAAACCCCTCGCATTACTAGTAACAGCTTCATCTTGCTGTTGTGGTTGAAAACTGAGCATCTTCCTGGCCTTGTTGGGTCAGGGGTGCCCGTGGCATAGGGAGGGTTGTGCAGCTGCTGCATAGTACTGCTGTGCACGTCCTTTGGATTTTTCAGTGTGTTCCCTGGAGCTCTTTGATGTTCTTCCACTTCCCCCAGCTGTGTGAGGTGTGTGGCTAATGCCTGCTTCAATGGCGCCTTCACGGATGCTTGGATACATTTGGCACTTCTGCTTGTCTAGACACACTAATGCTCTTTTTGGCATATTTGACTCTGCAGATGAATTCAGGTCCTCTGGGTTCAGTTAAACACCAACAATTCCTGATCTTTGGGGTGATTATACAGTGTGGTTTGTGCTGTAGAGTTCGACTGGGAAATAGTTAGTATGAAACTTAACTTCACTGTCTGACTGGCTGCAAGTGTTTTTCTGATAATTTGCTTCTGAGCCACATTACCTACAAGTCTCTGAAAGCTTGTCTTGTATTTTTCTCCTCTGTCTTTTCCCCTCTCTGATTTAGTTAATGTTTGTTGTTCTTCCCTTGGGCCACCATTCTTTGTAAATGCAGATTTTGGCTTCTCACAGTAATTAGGGCATGAGGTCTGACTTCTCTGTTCCGTAAAAATGCAGATGTGCTGTGCATTGCATGGGAAATGAAGGTTTTTTTCACTTTAACTCTCCTCAGGAGTGAGTTCAAGTAGTGATGATATCTGGCTCAGGTAGCAGTTTAGTACAGCAAATAGCTGTGTGTTTTGCCAGGCAGATGTTGGTACACAGGTTGTGAAAAGTTAACTGTGCTGTAGGGACCCCCTTGAGAATCAGGCTTTGCTCAGAAGCCTGGCAAAATTTCAGTGCAGTACCTTTGTCAATTGACTTGCTTTGTAGCACAGTGCCCCAGGATATTAAGTATTATTTCAAAGTGGTGCTGGTTATTTGGGCTAATGGATGTGCTTGTTACCTAATAAATAAATTCTGAGTTGGGTGTAAAGTGTGAAGAGTTGAGGAAAGGCCAGAGAGCTCTTTGGTAGGCCTGAGAGCAGGAATTGAAAGCTCACCAGAATATGGTGATTTGAATCCCTTCAGGATCACCGACTTGGGGTGGGAAGGCACTGCTGGGGATTGTCAGATTTAGCCCTCCTTTTCCGTTCAGGCTTCATGACACTGTCTCTCTTTGGGTTTTGAACATCTTCAGTCATGGAGACTTAAAAACGTCTCCGGGCCATCAGTTCCAGTGCTCCATCACTCTCAGTTTAAAAAACAAAAACACAACAGCATTTAAAAGACCCCAACAACTTCAAGCAAACAAGCAAAACAAAACCCCATAAAAATGCTTAAATGTTATTTCTTATACTTCAGTTTGTGTCAGCTGCCTCCTGTCCTTTCATTGTATACGCTGAGTAAACTCTGGTTCAGTTTTTATATCCCCCCTCCTTTTCTACCCCACCAGATATTTTTGGAAGTAGATATTTTTGGGGAGAAATGCTTCTGTTTCTGAAGCTGGCAGTTATATTTGCTGCAAGGTTGTGTGACACTGGGACAAGAGCAAATACTTGAAATTCTGCAACAGTGATGTGGACTTCTAGGAATGGATAATAAGTAATTAAATATTTGCTTTCCTAATCATTTGATTGTGGCTTCAAAATAAATGGCATGCATGTAGCAGTTCCTTTTGATGTTTCAGCTTAGTAAGTCCAGCAATGTACTGAACTTTGTCTGTCAAAAATAGACAAATTTTTGCTGTGGCCTGCAAGCAGTTTCCCACTAGGATTGTTTCTGATTCCCAGAAGTATTTGCTCTGAGTTTTTCAATACTGTAGTAAGGGTATTTTCCTTCCTCTCTAGTTCTAGGATTCACTTCTTTTCCTGTTAATTCACAAGTGTCAGCCAAGCAATTTTTGCAGTATGTGTCAGCCTGAAATTTAGGTGTGGACTGTTCACTTTTTGGCTGTAAACACCTTGCTCCGAAGGAGAACTGGGAATGAGTGGCAGCTTTGTCTCCAGCTCCCAGTTACATGGAGAGCAGTGCAGCCATGGGAAGTGGCTATCTTTTACTCTGCTAGTAGCTGCCTCATTTCTCCTTCCAAAACGAGATGGTGCATATTTATTTGTTTTCCTGTTTGAGAAAAATGTCTTTTTCTTAATGAGCAGTGTAGTCACACACAGCAATGCCTGTTTCTTTGATTTGTTTTGACAATTTAAATGTGCTGAGGTAAGTCCTAGCTGAGTAATTCATAGATCATTTTAAATCAATGCAAATATCTTCTTACCAGTAAAAGCATGGTGGGATCCAACTGGGAATGCTTCAGAAGATGTTCCTGTGGAGGCACTGGAACATTTTCAGGCTTATGTTGCCTTCTTGTTGTCAGAGTTCACTGTTTGTGTTGGAGCTGATGGAGTCAGCTGCAAGGCTTTTCATGGTGAGGGGCTGTTCCAGCTGCCTTGGCCAAGGGCAGCAATTGGATTTCCTCGAGGAAAACTCTCCTTGACTCTTTAATTTTTTCTCTCTGCACTTCTCCTTGCCTTCAACCTCGGTTGTTCTGCTTTCATCAATGTGAAGAGCATGAAAGGAGAGCAGTTTATAAAGCTAACATCACCTCTTTCTTTGTGGAAATCCTTCCTATGCACGCTAGAGTAGACTTGGCAGACACATTTGAATTCACTTAAGGTTTTTAAATATTTTGGAGTTATAGATCCATATGGTGTGATGTTCAACAAATTAATGTAAATATCTGTGTTGATGAGTGACTGTAGATAGTGGGATGCAAAGCACTCCACGCTGAAGTTTTCATTAGCTGAAGTAGATGTGTTTCTTCTGGACAGATCTAATTTTAAGTAGAACTGACTCAATTTGTCAAACCTTTTGTGACTCAACATTTTTTTTCTCTTCTTTATGGTAGAAATCATGGTCATGGTTATGCAACATACTCATTCATATTCTGTGCTTAACTAATCACAACAGTAACAATTTCTTTTTTTTTTTTTTTCCACTACAGAAAAAGATGGCAAAGCCTTTCATCCAACATATGAAGAAAAGCTCAAACTTGTGGCACTGCACAAGCAGGTTCTGCTTGGACCTTACAACCCTGACACTTGCCCAGAAGTTGGATTCTTTGATGTGCTGGGGAATGATAGAAGGTAAAAGGGCTGGTGCTTTTGTTGGTCTTAACTCTGCTTTTCCTGTGAGGAGATAACATCATCCAATTTCTACAAGTGTATGGGTTATCTCAAGTGGCTGTGCTAGTGGAAAGTGAAAGTGGCCTCTTCAAATACGTGTAAGAAGTGTGAGTCACAGTTCAGTACAGGAACTAACAGAAGATTATTTTTTTTTCAACTACACTAGAAGCTGCTCTGCTGACAGTCCAGTTTCTCATAGCAGTTTAAGCTGCATTAATGTGCAGACCCATGTTTCATCTGAGCTCCACACCATGGCTACAGCAGGCCAAGGCTTTTGCCAGTGGTGGGAGCATTCATCACAGCTTGTCCTAACACCAAAGCTCATTTCTGAAGTCAGAAAATTAAAACCTGGTGCATTCAAACCCTGAGTAAATTTTTTATGAGACCTGGGAAGTCTCGGTCTTGTGTTGCTTGCAGCTCAGGCTGCACTTCTCATGTTCATTGTTGCTCTTTTTAGTGTTCTAGACTGGAGGCAATGTGCAACACAGCAGTGGCTTCTCTGAGCTGGACCCAGTGCACTGCTTTTGCACAAAGGGATGTAGCTTTTCTTAGAAAGAACAAGGCTGGTTCTTTCAACTAGCTGACGTGCTGTAATCAAGAGTTGTTACCATGTTTGTTCATTCAGGAAAATGTATACTTTTTTCCTACAAACTGGAGTGGAAGGAGGTTAAAAAAATACTTCAGGTTCACTTGTAGCTGGGAAGTTTTTGGACATGGCTCAGAATTCAAAGTAGGATTGATGGGATATATGAAATTTCATGTCAGAGCTGAGTTATGTCTATTTGAAAGAAGAAAAGAGAACATTGTGCAGGCAGAAGAGAACATTTTACTGTCTTTGTGAAGAAGTTGTTGGTTCCCTGAAACTGCAAATGATAGTGTTTGGTTCCTGGTCTTCCAACTTTTTTTTTTTTCATTTGCTGGGTTGTCAGTGCTTACTACTGGCTTAAAAAGAGTCGAGTCTGTTATTTCAGCTGAATTCTCTCTCTCAGGAAGGAATGGGCTGCCCTTGGAAACATGTCAAAGCAAAAAGCTATGACAGAATTTGTCAAGCTCCTACATAGGTGCTGCCACTTGTTCTCAACGTACGTCACCTCCCACAAGATAGAGAAAGAAGAGCAAGAAAAGAAAAGGTAACAGTTGGGTGCTTTGGTGTTGGCATTTATGGAGCGTGTAACTCTTGGCCTGCAGGCAGTATCACAGCTAGCTGGGGTTGGAGTTGTTTTGGCAAGGGAAATGCTTGAAATGTAGGAGGCTGTGGTACCATTTGATCTCTTTAAGCCATTTTACTTTGCCAGTAATCGGTGGTTTTTTAGGAGTTTTAAGAATTTTGTTGATACTGTCATCTGCTTAAGAAGAAATGCTTCACAAAATGTCTGTCCCAATGTGTCTGTGGACTAAATATACAGAGAATATTAAATTGTCAGTTTTAAACTACTCTTCTAATATGGGTTAGCAGCTTGATAAAGGCTGCCTTATTATTGCTTCCAGGTGTGATTATTAAGCCATAGTCTCCACATCATTACTGAACATATGTGAAAGTTTGGAAGATGTCTTTAAAGCTTCCAGGCAATTTTTTTTCTGCAATACAGGTGGCATAGTAACAGGTTAGCATGGATATGAAATTGTAGCACAGAATTTACCCTTGTCATGCTGTTGAGTGCAGCAAAACTCTACAATAATCTGATTTTTTTGTATGTCCAGTAAGACACTTCTCCAGGCCAATTGAAGTGTGAGGAGATGGTACCAGACAAAAAGCCTCACTGGGCGGGCAAAAGGCAACAGCATGTTGAAAATAACTCATCCTAGGATTGTGGGAGTGCTGAAATGGCTTATTGAGTGGATGTTGCAGGAGGGAAGAGGAAGAGCGGAGGCGGCGTGAGGAGGAGGAGCGGGAGCGCTTACAGAAGGAAGAAGAGAAACGGAGGCGAGAAGAGGAGGAGAGACTGAGGAGGGAAGAGGAGGAGAGGAGGAGAATAGAGGAGGAACGACTTCGGATGGAGCAGCAGAAGTGAGTAGTGGAAACAACACTTAGAAGAAAATAACTGCCTTGCTTTTGAGACAATTGTATACTTGGAATATACAGTTCTGTCACCGTGATATTTTATGAAGATCCCTTTGCCAGGATTTTTTTTCTCCTGAGAAGCTGAGAAGCCTCAGAGGAAAAGAAAAACAATAACTATCTGATGGCTGTGGAATGTGGTCTGGATGCACCAACAGGTGCATCTGTGATTGGTCTCATGTGGATTGTTTTTACACAATAGCCAGTCATTGGTCCAGCTGTGTCGAGGCTCTGAGCAGTCACAAGCTTTTGTTATCATTCCATTCTATTCCTTTCTAGCCTTCTGATGAATTATTTTCTCTATTCTTTTTTTTTAGTATAGCATTTTTAATATAATATATATCATAATATAATAAATCAGCCTTCTGATACATGGAGTCAAGATTCTCGTCTCTTCCCTCATCCTGGGGACCCTTGCACACAACCACACACACAGTTCTAATTATATTTCATTGTTCCCATCACATCCAGATGCTGAAAGCACAGATCTGGCTTTGCACATGCAATATTTAAGAGAGTAGTAAAGCTGTTCCACATCACTCAGCAACTATTTTCCACCGTAAAAATGTCTTTGCAGGGGGTGGCTCTGAAGTAGATCCAGTGCTTGCTATGTAGTGGTTTTGAGAAGGGAGCAAGTAATTAAACCACAAGTTTTGCTGCTCGTTAAACGTGGTGAGAGCCAGAGGAGTGTAAGAGACAGACATAAATTTATATATACAATAAAAAGTGTTGCACAGTGCTAAGTGACAAGAAGTGTGGTATGCCTTGAAGTCGAGAGGGTTTTTCACATGAATGGCAGCTGTGTATTAAGTGGTCATAGCAGGTTACAGAGATAAAGAGTTTAGACAGAAAAGGAATGTGGGTACAAAGTGTATCTAAAGTGGTCATAGTTTGCTGAAAAGCCGTAAATCCTGCCTGCTCTTTGGGGTATTTGACCAGTCTAATACTGAAGCTTTAGAATGTGATTTTTGGGGATGGAAGAAGAGTGAGAAGGAAAGAATTTTTCTTGCAGTTGTGTGATACTTCTTCCTTCCTCTGAAACACTGATAGCTGGTCACTGATGGACGTAACACATGACAGGCCCTTGATCTATCTTGTCATTTAGCCATGGGATTTCTGTTAGTTCTTTGGAGGGAGGAGAAAAACAGCCTGTGTATATGTATGTACACATATGTATATGTGCCATGTGTTCCTCCTGAAGTTTCAGCAGTTGGGTTTACTGGAGATGCAGATGCCCCACCTGGCAGCATTTTTGTTGTTGTTGTTCCTGAATTAGGCCACTGTCAGTCATGTTTTTGTGGTTTTTTTGCATACTGACCAGGAAAACGAAGATAGTTACATGGTGTGTTTTTCTTAGGTTCACCAAAAAGCATCGGTGTGCTGTGCCACAGTAGGTTTGCTACTACCAGTATTTATAGAAGGTCTGCTGGAAGGATGGTTTCTGGAAAAAGCTTATTTGGGGTTTTTTCTTTTGCTCGTTTGAGAAATTTAGTCATGTGGGTTTTGTGTAGCACTGCCTCTTTATCAGGCTACAGATTGAAATTATGTAAGAGCTCTTGCTGTTTTAACATTTGATGTTTCCAAACAATGGGTAGAAAACGTTGCTCCCTTCTTTATGTTCTCAGCGTATTTTTAGGCAAAACTCGTATCTGCCTTAGCTCTGGGTTCTGGTCTGAGGTATTTTCTGGATTCCCCAGACAGAGGAGGAAAGAATGAATCTGACTCCATGTTCTTAGAAGGCTAATTTATTATTTTATGATATGATTATGATATACTAAAACTATACTGAAGAATAGAGAAAGGATACAGACAGAATGCTACAAAGAATGATCATGAAAAACTTGTGACTCTCTCCAGAGCCTCGACACAGCTGGGCCACAACTGGCCAATAAGTAAAAACAATTCACATGAAACCAGTGAACAATCACCTGTTGGACAAATGATCTCCAAACCACATTCCAAAGCAGCAAAACACAGGAGAAGCAAATGAGATAATATTGCTTTCCTTTTTCTCTGAGGCTTCTCAGCTTCCCAGGAGAGAAATCCTGGCGGAGGGATTTTTCCAGAAAATATGATGGTGACACTGGTCCTTTACGTAGATTAATTTTAATTGGGTTTGCAGCGTGGAATTAAATGCTTTGAGTGGCCTCAAAGGCAGCTGAGTGCAGGCACTGCCCGGTGCCTGAGCTGCTGCTGAGGCTGTGTGTGCTCCCCGTGCCGTGCAGGCAGCAGATCATGGCAGCGCTCAACTCGCAGACGGCCGTGCAGTTCCAGCAGTACGCGGCCCAGCAGTACCCCGGCAACTACGAGCAGCAGCAGATCCTCATCCGCCAGCTCCAGGAGCAGCACTACCAGCAGTACATGCAGCAGCTCTACCAGGTCCAGCTTGCACAGCAGCAGGTATGGCTGGGCAGCCTGGGCTCTGTGTCCCAGGCTGTCGCTGGGGAGCCTGGGCTCTGTGTCCCAGACTGTCACTGGCTCTGTAACCCAGGCTGTCGCTGGGGTACATTAACTTGTCTGCTGTTATCTCCTTGGAAAGATAATTGCCACAGGGAGAGCTACCCTGCTAGTGACTGGTGCCGCTTCAGGTTCAAGCACCAAAGCCACTTTATTTGTTTCATCTTTTGGAGTAGTTTTCTGAAGCAGCTGTTAATTAAGAAAACACTAAGCATTTTTTACTAATGACTTGGTTCAATATAATTATTAGAGATGAAATGTGAGCTGCTCTGCTGCAGCATTGGTGATGTGTGTGTGTAATTTAATGACACACCAGTGCATCTGAGCATGAACAGATACTGTATTTGCAAGGACTGCCTCGATGAAGGCAGGAATGATGCATTTGACTCTTATGATTTTAGAAGGTTAATTTATTACTTTATAATACTATATTATATTAAAGAATACTATACTAAAGAATTTTAAGAAAATACTTATTGAATGCTAAAAAGATGATAATAAAAACTTGTAACTCTTTTTAGACTCCTAACACAGCTTTGTACTAATTAGTTAATGAGTTAAAACAACTTGCACTAAAAACTAATTAAACAATTATTTGTAAGTAAACAATTCCTAAGCACATTTTACACATGAGCACAACACAAAAAAACCCCAAATGAGATAAAAAATGGGGATTTTTTTCTCTAAAGCTTCTCAGCTTCCCAAGAGAAAAATCCTAAACAAATTTAAAAAAAAAAACAAACTATAAATACCACAAACAGACCTCTTCAGGTGACTCTCCTGAAGATCAGTGCAGAGCAGCAAACTGTGGGCAGCCCTGTGTTTCTAGCTGATCATGCATATGCAGCACTGTAGCATCACTGCTGGGTTGGAGGTTGCTTCTCCCTGTCAGCCTGAGCACTGCTGACTTCTCTCTCCTCCTGCTCCTATTGCCTGACTTCATCACACTCTAATACCTGATGAAGTTGCTTGCCTGCAATAAGCTGCTCGTGATTTGGGTGGGAGGACAGACTATAACTGCCAGCCTGAGCTCTGTACTTGAGCTAAAGACCTACAGTTCAGTAACTGATTTCCTGTGAAGTCATTTGTATTTTGTGGAGGCTGATACTCTCAGTAAAGAAATGTCCAAGGAAGGGAGCCATGTGAACCTCATGAAGTTCAACAAGGCCCCTGGTGTGGGCCAAGTCAGGGCACTCCCCAGGATCAGTGCAGTCTTGGGGGTGAATGGGCTGAGAGCTGTCCTGCAGAGCTGTCCTGGTGAGTGAAACACTGGGTGTGAGCTGGCAGTGGGCTTCTGCAGCTCAGGAGGTCATTTGTATCCTGGGATGCAGGAAAACAAGTGTGGCTGGAAGGCTGAGGGAGAGATGATTCTCCCCCTCTGCTCTGCTCTCATGGCACCCCACCTGCAGTGCTGCATCCAGCTGTGGGGTCCCCAGCATAAGGAGGATGTGGACATGTTGGAGCGGGTCCAGAGGAAGCCATGAAGATGTTCAGAGGGCTGAAGCACCTCTGCTGTGCAGCCAGGCTGAGGGAGCTGGGGCTGTGCAGCCTGGGCAAGAGAAGGCTCTGGGGAGACCTCAGTGCAGCCTTTCAGTACCTGAAGCGGGTTTGTAAGAAACACAAAGACCTTTTTACCAGGGCCTGGAGTGACAGGACAAAGGGCAGAGGTTTGCATCTGTGAGAGCTCTAGACTGAACATAAGGAAGCCTTTTTTTTACAGTGAGGGTGGTCAGACACTAGCACAAATTGCCCAGAGAAGCTGTGGAAGCCCCATCCCAAGAAGTATTCATGGACAGGTTTGATGGAGCTTTGAGCAGCCTGGTCTAGTGGAAGGTGTCCATTCCCATGGCAGGGGTGTGGAGCTGGATGATCTTTATAGCTCCCTTCTAAGCCAAACCAAGACTGGATGGAGCTGAGGTGGTGTAGGAAAGGCAGAGACTTTCTGCCCTGTTTAATTACTCTTTGGGCTTCCCTCATGTAGCTTCTGTAATGCTTCTGAGGAATCCTTTATTTGGATGCCTGTGAGCCAGGTGCACTGGGATCTGTTAGTGCAGTTAGGACGTGCTGCTCTGCTTAGAGATCAGCTTCTGATGCAATTAACCTTGGAAAGGCTGTGTGCAATAGCTGTGTAGAAAAGTTCACACCACCTTTCTCTCAGTGCACAAAACCGCTGTAGTAGAGATAGTGAAATCTGGACAGCATCTGTGCAATTGGCTTAAATTTGAAATCTTAACTGATATTTTTCTATATTGTCTTCATATTCCTGTAGGATACCTATATTCCATTTGCTCATCAAAATCTTGTGATTGCTAGGTTATCCTTTAAAGTGGCACTGTCACTTGTATCTTTTCCCTGTCCCAACAAAAAAGCCTGTGTTGTCTCTCTGGGTTGGTAACAAGGGACAGGGAGGTTGCTCAAGAGAGTTCTCTGCTTGACTCATCCTTGGCAAGTAGCTAACAGACCTTCAGTAGTCAGCTCTTTTTAGACCTGGATGAGCTCAGGCTGGATGGATCCCTTCCAGCCAGAAAAAAAAAACAAAACAAACCCAGCACTCAAGTCACACTTCCAACTTTGATAGAAATGTTATAGCAATGAAAAACTTCCATAGTTAAGTGCAAGAGTTTGTGTGTACCATAATTAATTTGAAAGTTGAATTATTTTTTTGTTCAGGTTGTATCCACCAGCCTAGAACCAAGTGACTTCACATCCCTTGGGGCTGAGCAGATGTCACTGGTTAATGTGTGCTGCTTCTGGTCTCTTGGGTCAAGCCCCCCTGTAGGCTGAAGGGGGAGGTTTTTTCTTTAAATTCTCTGTGTACTTTCTGCTGGGAAGGATTTGGTTGTACTTGACTTCAATTCCTGTTGTTTTAGGCAGCCTTACAGAAGCAGCAGGATGCAGTGGTGGCAGCGACAGGGACACCCCTGACTACTGCATCAAAGGTGAACAGCCCTGCCCCAGGGGACACCCCATCCATCAATGGGCAGGCCAGTGCACATGCAGACAGCCCTGAAAAAGAGTTGGATCCAGAGGTTTTGGAAGAAGCACTGGAGAATGGACCAAAAGGTGGGACTAGCTGAATTTCTTAATTAAAAATAAATAGCAAAAGCCTTTCTTAGGGTTCAGGTGTCTCGAGTAGGGTTACTGTGGTTGTTTGTTTGGCTTCATTTGCCTGTGGAAAAGCTGGGTTTTATTCTTGGGGCTGCTGTCTCTCATGGGAGGATAATATTGCATAGACAAAGCTCAGCTTTGGGAGGGGAGGGAAAGAGGAGCATTTCAGCAAAGTTGATGGGATCCAGAACCTTCTGTCACTCTAGACTTGAAGGAAAGGGGCATAAAAGTTCTAGCACAAAGCTGTTCTGGGCAGAAATGTGCTCAGTTTGATTTGAAGTGGGTCAGAGTAAAGATCCTCCCAGTGAAGGGTTCTGTGCAATATAAACCTGTCACCTGTAGCAGTACATTTGCCTTCTGAGGCTTTTCTGCATAAGCACTGTTGCTTTAAATGTGCTGGATGGGTGAACTGGTAGCATTTAGTAGTGTTATAACTAAATTGCACTGGTTCATACATCTTTTCAGAGCTGAAACTTGCTTCTTCTGTTAAAAATAATCACCTGGAAGCAGCTTTAATGCTTGGGGCCCTCAAGCGCTCCTAAGGCACACCCTTAAGTATGCAGCATAAATAACTGAAACAAAGCCTAACTGGAGTATTTCCTCCCCTGTCTCCAGATTCTGTCCCAGTGATTGCTGCCCCATCCATGTGGACACGACCCCAGATCAAAGACTTCAAGGAGAAAATCCGTCAGGATGCAGACTCTGTGATCACAGTGGGCCGAGGAGAGGTGGTCACAGTCAGAGTCCCAACTCATGAAGAGGGGTCTTACCTCTTTTGGGAGTTTGCTACAGACAATTATGACATTGGTTTTGGGGTGTATTTTGAATGGACAGACTCCCCTAATACTGCAGTCAGTGTGCATGTCAGCGAGTCCAGTGATGATGAGGAGGAAGAGGAAGGTAAGCACACTAATGTATGTAACCTGTCGGGCTTTGCTGTGAGGGAAACCCCCAGTGATGGTCTTGTGTAATCTCCTGCTTTCCCTGGCTTCCATCTGGCTGGAGCCATGTTTTCAGTTTTGAATAGCAGCTGCAGTTCTGCAGGTAACCTCAGTCCCCTCCTTGGGTCACAGACAGGTTGAAGCAGCTGAGGCTGGGGAAATCCTTTTCCTAAGTCAGCTATTCACTGAGCTGAAACCCATGGTGTAGCAGAGCACAGTGGAGCTGCACTCTGAAACCTTGGGAACAATCCTGTCCTGCTGTTCTAGAGATGTTTCTAGGCAGGAAGTTTCCTTCAGGCTGCAGCAGAACAGCCTCAGGGAGCAAGTGCTGCTAGTGGCTGAGACACAGGTCACAGCCTTGGCCTGTGGGGGAGTCCAGCACACCATCACAAAAACGTTTTGGAATGAGCATGTGATTTGCTTGGAAAGAGCTGACCTAGGAAGCAGTGGCTTTTTGGGATTACTACCAAGTAATGGCACTTCAGTGGTGGGGGATTGTCATATTGAAAACTAGAGTTTGGCATCTCCACAAACTGACCTGGCTGTGCTGGGGAGATGGGTGTGGTGAGTTTCAATATCAAACTGCTCAAATCATGATCAAGTGAGCATGTTTGCTGTTCCTCCTGCTTCTGAGTACTTCAGCCCCAGCCTGGGTATGAATCCCTGTGACCCCTCTCATTCCTAAACTAACAAAGATGGCTTTGTCCCCTAGAGATTAGGCTGACTTTCTTTCATAAAGCACCCACCCATGTTCACTGACACCTCTTTTTTTTTTCCCTTGCAGAAAATACTAGCAGTGAAGAAAAAGCCAAAAAGAATGCCAACAAGCCTCAGCTAGATGAAATAGTGCCTGTGTACAGACGAGACTGTCACGAAGAAGTGTATGCTGGCAGCCACCAGTACCCAGGGAGAGGAGTTTATCTTCTTAAATTTGACAACTCCTACTCTCTATGGAGGTCAAAAACAGTTTACTACAGAGTTTATTATACTAGATAAAGGTGTGGCTGTGTCTGAGGCTGGGCTGTGCAGAAGATGTCATTTTATTTGGAATTTTCTTCAAGCATAATGGATCCTTTTGAGTCTGTGTTTCATCCTGTCTGTATCTGTATGGTTTGTGTGAACTTTTAACAAGTAGACACTGGGATCTTCCTGCTCCATGACACTAATGCATATTGCATTGGGCTTAACACAGGATCTCCCTAACCTTTTTGGGGATTGGAGTCATTGGCTCCAGTGCTGAGGTCACATCTATTGCACTTGTTAAAGCCTCATGAAAAAGGGGGAGGGAGTTGCTGGCTCACTGGCTGGGTGATCTGATGTTTCCAGGTCTGGATGCCTTGAATAACTCGTTGATGGTTAATTTAAAGGTCCCATCAGTAACTGGTAGATTTGGATGCAGTTTGCTGTGTAGCAAGTTTCTCTTAACTGTAATTGAATGTCAGATTTTTTACACCATTAAAACTTGAAACTTTAAGTTTATGCAGTTTAGAAACAAGTTGTCTCACTTCTGTCCTCATCGAAGAAGAAACATTCAGCTCCTTAAACCAGTGTAGTGTGGAAGGCAAGGATGAACAACATCCTGAAAGTACAGCAAATAACCTCTTCTGAAGGCATAAAGCTGAATGATGTTTAACAGTATGTGTAACAAGAAGAACCTTAATCTCTGCCCCACTGGTAACCCTAGAATAAAAGTCATATTTTGATGCAATTGGCTTTGAACAGGACATAGACTACTCCTGAGTTTAATGGGGTTTTTAATGGGGTAGACTAAAAAAACCTACAAGGCTACAAACTTGAAACCAGTTTTGTAAGACCAGAATACACATGTTGGAGAGCAGTCAGTCACTTTGATAGAGTATAGGAGTTAATGTTGCACTAATGATGGAAATCACTGCCACTCCTCCTTAGTCTGAACTGGTGATAGTGGGGTGCAAACTTTCTGCTTTAATTTGTAGCTGTGGGCAGAAAGGCCAGGTGCACATACAGATACTTAAGGTAGCTTTAATCTCAATTTCACACGGTTTGGTTGGGGCATTTGGTATTTCCTAAAGTGAAAAAGCAGTGCAGGTGTCCTTTGGCTTGAGGCTGCAGTAAGAATCCTCTCCCCCGGAGCCCAGGGGTGATGTGTTGCAATAATGACTTGTGCAAGTGCTCTCTGCATGGGTGATGCACCTTGTTACTGAAAAGGAAATGGTTGCTTTGGGTCTCAGACCAGCTCTTGCAGTCAGGCTCCCATTGATCAGCTGCAGCATGAGCAGTTCCACGGCAAATGATGCTGAGTTGGCCGGGTTTGTGTGAAAGGTCACTTTGTACATACATGATACTTTACTTTTCTCATACCAACCATGGAGATAGTTCTCCTAGAGTGCTTAACTTGTCATCTTGCTTTTTGGGTCAGCAACACCGTACCAGCTTACAGCTAGTTAGTGCTGCTTTATCCAAAAACACTGTACAATGTTCTGCTCTTGTGTACATACAGTATATAAACCATGAATTTAGAAAGTACCTTGCTTTTAAAGGAAACTGTATTTAATGTAAAAAAAAAGGAAAAAAACAACAAAAAAAACCTTTAAAAAAGGCAGGCACTAATATATTTCTTCTGGTCTTCAAATTACTTTTTTTTTTTGGTTGTTTTTGGTCATACAAAAATGTTACAACTTCTTCCTTTAAGAATATCTGTTCTTGGGAGCGGTGTTTGTTGCTTTAAATGGCAGCACTTACTGTCATGTGTTGGATGCTAGAACTTCTACATTTTCAGACTTATTTTTTATTGCCTCTGGCTGTTGATAGTACAGTACAAGTGCGATTTCAAGATACCTTGAGATAGTATTTAATCCTAATTAAAATACATTTATCTGTAATGCTGTTGGCTTTTTATTAATTTGCAAACCTTGGCATTGCTGTGTATGGCTCTTGAGCTAGATAAGCTTGTCACCATCTCTCTCATGTTCGGAGGTTCAGCACCATGCTCACGCTGTGGTCAGAGGCTCTGCCCAGGAATGTCACTGGCACGCTGCATGGGGCCATCTGCCAGCGCTGGGAGAGCCCAGCCTGAACTGCAGAGTCTCTTTGGGTTTTGAGTGGGTACCAAAAGGGGTTGGATGTGGGCAGCTGAAACCTGTAAGCTCTACTCCAAAAGAGTCCTGAAATCCCTCACCCAGGGGGCAAGAGACAGGACCATGCATGATTTAGACTGAACAGGAAGAAAAGCAAGGACCTGGAGGCAAAAAGGCAAGTTATGCTGAGGTTTGTGTCAGTCACTTTTTACTGCTTAGCTGCTGCTGCTGCTGCTGCTGGTAAGCAGCTTATCCTGGAGCTGAGGCCAGGATGTGCCCTAATTTGGTCCCAGAGTTCACCTGGGGAGCAGAATTCTCTTCAGAGAGAATAAAGCAGGTGCTGTGCTATGAGAAGCAAGATACTGAGAAGTTCAGTGAGCCATAATCTGGGTGTGCTACAAGCTAGTTTCACACAAAATGTGCAAGTACATTGAAAACCAAGGTAATTACAGCAGCAAGCCTGCCCCAGTTGAGCCTATTTTACCTGTGTCGTGCATGTGTAAATTCCCCTTTCCCCAATTAGAAGGGCAGCACTGTGCTCCTCCAGCTCACCTCGGGCAGCTCCCTTCCACAGGAGCCACCACAAACACTTTGTGCCATGAACAGAGTCACTGGCAGTGGCACCAGGTGACACAACAGCAGCAGCCTGACAGCTCAGTTCTGAATACACCGCTCCTTGGAGAAGAGCTAAATATCCCAGGGAGAAAACATTGTTAGAACAGGTTCTTCGAGGCACTTTGGTGGGAGACAGCAAGGCAGGGTCTTCCTTGGCTCTGCTATCCCAGAAGGAGAAGCAGTGAGCTCAAAGCAGCTTCCTTATTAAGCCACTTGTCTGCTCTGTGACTTTATCCTTGCTTATCCCCTTTGCTGTCCTTCCCACCCTTGGCTTTTGGCACTTTCTGCCTTGTGCTTTGTCAGTCACAGATGAGAGGCTGTGGTTTAGGGCAGCCGGATGCAGCCTTTGAGGTAACTGGAGTGGGCAGGGTCATCCCGAACTCGGGGGTCTGCTGTCAAAGGGACAAATTTAAGGGCTGGCTCACTGCTTTATTTACCACAGCGATGTGCAAGTCCCCGTGCTAACGCTGGGACTGTCACCCGTGCTCTGTGACAGCAGCATACCTGCCTTGGGCTCTGCTGTGAGCAGCTTGCACCCACAGCTGGGTCCAGAGGGCAGCTTACAATGTCAGCTGTACCTGCTTTTGGGTCCATTGCTTGAAAAAATAAAACTTGTAAATTCATGCCACAGCTACACCCGCCACCAGGTACTGGAAGATAAAGCAAGGCATGAAATGCCATCCCAAATCTTTCCCCAAATACTGCTCATCTGAGGCCTGCCCCTTGGACAGCAAAAGTTTTACTGAAACATCAGACTGGATTAAAGAAATACATTAAACTGCTTGGACTAGTATAGATACAGATATGGCCATGCAATATAGATAAAAAGTTATCATCTAATATCCTAAAAATGAGAAACTTGCAAGGAATGAGGAAAAACAAGGCAACATTGGTTCTCTATAATAAACTCTTCTCCCAGCCCTTGTTATTTTCAGCTTGTGCCATCTCCATCGTGAAGCTGGTGAGGAACCTGCTCCTTTTATTCAGGAGGTCAACACTGGCATGGCTCACTGGGGGTCAGATTTGGAGGGGTAATTCCTTATTTCAGCCTCCGCTTCTCTGGAGTTTGGTGTTTTCCCCCGTGCTGGACTTCAGCTTTTGTGCATATTTGTCCTAAGGCAGCAGCTGCTGGGTGATGGGCACTGCTCTCACCTGACCTGGCAGCTGCTCTGTTTTTCAGCTTTGATGTTTTATCCCTCACTGTACATTTGAGCAAAAATTCCCCTTGGTTCTGCTCCCCCTGATGGAGGAGCAGCTCTGAGTAGAAAAAGCCAATTCCCTTGGCCTGCACAGTTCACCACTCCCTTCCCCAGGGATGTCTGAGCTGCTGGGCCACCCTTTCCTGCTGTGGCTGCATCCCCTAGTGTGGCAGGAATGTCCTGGGGAAGGACATCCCGGGCTTCTGGCCCCTTGTCTGCCCAGGGATGCTCCAGCACAAGCTCTCCCCCTGTCCTCCAGGCTCTCTGTGGGCAGGAGAGCAGCCCCTGCTCACCCAGCAGAACAAATGCTTGGCCCTGTGCCACCACCCTCAGTGAAATACCTGCCCAGCTATTAATCCAGGCTCAGGGAGCCTGGGACAGCCTTTAGGGCATGTGGGAACAGGCTCTGCTTTAGGGATGAGGGGCAGCTCTGCCCACAGAGCCTGGGGGAGCCCAGCACAGCCCTCTGCTGCCCCAGGGCTGGCCACAGGCTGCCCCCATGGCCCTCAGACCCTTCCCGTGCCACTGAGCAGTCAGCTGTGACCCAGCTGTCACCCAGGTGTCCTTTCTGGACCTGCCTGGATGGACGTTATGAAGGGATCTCCTTCCTCATAATGTCTCCTCCTGGAGAAGCCACTCCAGGTCCTTCTGCCCGCTGCACTGGGGGGTTGCAGTTCTCAAATCCCATCTCTCAGGCTGTGTAAAACTTTGGGGAGTTTTATTTGCAGCCTGTGTCAGGACAGCCCAACAGGATCCCAGGGTGAGCTCAGGGCACCCGGCAGAGTTTTGCTTGATGCTTGTGGAATTCGGCTCTGGCTCGAAGAGAACAGAGGTTTTTAGTGTTTAAAAGAAACGAGAGTGACACTAAAGCTTGGGTGGCTTCATGCCCAGGGGGAAGTGACTTCATGCAGGCCTGGTGATGGGAAGAACAAGGCAGGAAGCAGAATCAGCTGCCCCCCAGGCAGTGCCCCAGGGCTGGGCTTTGCCCTGGCACAGCAGAGCTCCAGGAGCATCCCAGCACAGCCCTGGCACACAAACAACCCCTGCCCCAGCCAGCCACACCCCAAAATGTCCCCTTTGGCCTGATGTGTCCCTCAGAGGGGAGTGGGGACCCACAAGCCTGCACCAACCCAAGATGGGATGAACTGGGTGACCCCAGGGGCAGCACTGAGGAGAAGCCCCATCCTTTGCAGGCACCCCTGTGCAGGTGGAGGTAAAGCTGTGCTGAGTAGGTCTGAGCAGGTTGCTCAGCCTGGCTGGGTGGTTTTCCCCTGGATGAGCAATCCTGTTTTCCTGAAGCCTGCTGACAATATTTCTCCCTGGCAAACGCTCTCCTCGGGGTTCTTGTGCCAAAACTAATTTTTACAGGTAGGCTTTGGGTAGTGGGTAAACAGGGGCTGGGGGGAAGCTCCCCCTCCCAGCTAAAGGGACCCCACAAAGAGCCACTTTCTGCTCCGCTGGAGCCAGCCCTGGAGATGGGCCAGGTTTCCCTTCCAGCCTCGCTGGTGGAATTGCAGTGGCCACAAAGCAAATGAGAACCATGCAGGAGCAGGGAGCTGCTGGCACGGGCAGCCCAGGCAGGGCTGGCTGCCCTGGTGGTGCCAGCCTGGCCAGACTCAGCCATGCCACAGCCACCTGGGCCAGCCCCAGCTGCTGGAGGATCCCCTGCCCTGCTGCCAAGGGAAGGGCAAAGACTAAAAACAGCGGGGAAAAAGGAATATCCTGAGGCTCCAGCTGTTGGCTTCCTGCATTTCTGGGCTCCTGTGGGGTGGTGTGTGACTTGTTGCCGTGGCAGAGCTGGAGCTTGCTCCCACCGTGGCGCCTGCTCCAGAGCCAAAGGGACAATTCCTGATGGCAATTCACCTCGTGCCCCACAGGGCTCCCAAAAACCTTCCAAAGCACTGTCTCCACTAAGACTCAACCAGCATGAGGGTCTCAGGGAGCAGGCCACATGGGAGGCCGGGGCACAGCCTCCTGCATGGAGGAAGTGGGAGGTGAAGGGAAATGCCCACAGCTCTGGAAGTGCTGTGGGCTGTACAGAGGAGCTTCTTTGCCCAGCCACAGGAGCATTTCTCTCAGCCAGGCCTGGAAAAATCCTGATCCTGGCTTCAGCCCCAAGCTGTTATCAAGGCGAGGAGCTGGAGCTGGGCTCCTGCTGGGCCTTCATCCTCCTCATTTCCCTGCTGTGTGCTGCTGTTGGCAGCACAAGGTCCCAGCCAAGCTCACCCAGGCAGGCTGGGTGGCACAGCCAGGGCTGTGGATGCACACAGGGTGCCAGTGCACACCTTGACACACATAGATAGTGGGGCTGAAACATCCCCAGGGCAGCACAGAGGGCTTGCCCACCTCACTGCGCCCTGGGTGGGCACATCAGAGCATCCAGGCATTCCAGCCTGCTCTTGGATCATCTCAACACCACGGTTTGGCTCCAGAAGACAAGATCAGCCACATCTGGCACTAGGAGTAGGGTTTGGGTCAACAACAACATTTGCAGATGTGTGTAAATGCAGTTAGAAAAAGAAACCCCAAGCCAGACCACCCTAAAGCAGCTGCTGGCCCAGCTGCCATGAAACTGTCCCCAAAGGCAGCAGCAGCAGCCTCCCCAGGCTCAGGGCAGCCCAGGCAGCCCCCTGCAGAAGAGAGAGGGATGCTTCAGCCAGCAAGGCACCAAGCAGAGGCAGCACCCCTCCTCCAGGCAGCAGCGGGGCTGAGCTGTCCTGGCAAAACAATCCCCACAGGCCTGATTCCTCGTGGCTCTCCCCTCCTCAGGCACTGACAGCACTGAAATGCAGCTGAAGTCACCATCGGGTGAGCTTTCTGCTGCCACTGGGGTCTCAGAGCAGGGTTCCACACAGGGCTCAGCCCAGGGGCAGAGGGTGCCTGTCCCAGCTCTATGCCCCAGGGCCACCCCGTGCCTTTGCTGGAAATTTTCCCCATTTTCCTTGCTGGAAAGGGCAGGGAGCAGCTGACTCTGGGTTTCCATTGGTGCCCCAGCCCCTGCAGCAGCCAGGAGATGTGTTCAGGCTGGTGTGCCCATGGACTGCTGTCTGTGTGTCCTTGGGCTGCTCTGTGTGTCCATGGACTACTGTCTGTCTGTCCATAGGCTGCTGTCTGTGTGTCCCCATGGGCTGCTGTCTGTGTGTCCTTGGACTGCTGTCTGTGTGTCCTTGGACTGCTGTCTGTGTGTCCTTGGGCTGCTGTCTGTGTGTCCATGGACTACTGTCTGTCTGTCCATGGGCTGCTGTCTGTGTGTCCTTGGGCTGCTCTGTGTGTCCATGAGCTGCTGTCTGTGTGTCCATGGGCTGCTGTCTGTGTGTCCTTGGGCTGCTGTCTGTGTGTCCTTGCACTGCTGTCTGTCTGTCCATGAGCTGCTGTCTGTGTGTCCATGGGCTGCTGTCTGTGTGTCCATGGGCTGCTGTGTGTCCATGGGCTGCTGTCTGTCTGTCCATGGGCTGCTGTCTGTGTGTCCATGGACTGCTGTCTGTGTGTCCATGGGCTGCTGTCTGTGTGTCTTTGGACTGCTGTCTGTCTGTCCTTGGGCTGCTGTCTCTCTGTCCATGGGCTGCTGTCTGTGTGTCCATGGACTGCTGTCTGTGTGTCCATGGGCTGCTGTCTGTGTGTCTTTGGACTGCTGTCTGTCTGTCCTTGGGCTGCTGTCTTTCTGTCCATGAGCTGCTGTCTGTGTGTCTTTGGACTGCTCTGTGTATCCATGGGCTGCTGTCTGTGTGTCCTTGGGCTGCTGTCTGTGTGTCCATGGGCTGCTGTCTGTGTGTCCTTGGGCTGCTCTGTGTATCCATGGACTGCTGTCTGTGTGTCCTTGGGGTGCTGTCTGTGTGTCCTTGGGCTGCTGTCCGTGTGTCCATGCCCTGCTCCTGCAGGGCTCTCCGGGCAGGGAACGCTGCCCAGCCTGGCTGCAGGTGATGCTCCCCACGCAGCTCACCCAAGCTTTTTTTACACAGTAAAAAGGGGGGCAGACCGAATCCTCTGTGCCGTGGGGCACAGCCAGAGCCGGCGGTGTCCCGAGGGAGGCGACAGCTGCTGCTGTGTCCCTGGTCCCCGGCTCTTGGCAGGGAAGCGTTGCTGGCACGCTCTGCCAGCGAGGAGCCCCCAGCTCCGGAGCGGGGTTTGCATCCACCCGAGCGCCGGCACTGCCCGGGGAGCTGCTGGGCTCGGGCCGTTAGATGGGGCTGTGGTTAAAGGATTAGGATTTGGATGGCAGACTCCGAGCAGGACCTGCCGGGGGTCAGCAGGAAAGTCCTGGGCATCCCTGCCGCGCTCTGACGCTGTGAGACCGGGGATGGGCGCCTGTGGGATGCAGAGGCGTGGCAGCAGGGATGGGAGCCCCACTGTGGTTGTGATATTTTGTGAAAATCCCTTTGCTAGGATTTTCTTCTCCTGAGAAGCTGAGAAGGCCTCGGCTTCAAGTGTAAACAATTTGTTATCTGCTGCTGTGGAATGCAGCAGGTGCTGTCTCCATTGGTCAGTGTGGGATGTTTCTACTTGGTGGCCAATCCAGGAGGCAGCAGCTCTCGGACTCTCTGGGAGTCACAGAACTTTGTTATTCATTCTTTTCTATTCCTGTCTCGCCTTCTGATGATTCTTTCTCTCTGTTCTTTGTAGTATAGTTATAGTGTGGTCTTTTTAATGTAATATATATCATAATATAATAAACCAGCCTTCTGAAATGGAATCAAGATCTCTCCTTCCCTTCACCAAGTCCTGACTGCCCAGAAGACCCGCAGCAATAAATGGTGACCCCAGACGTGGCAATAAATGGTGACCCCAGACGTGGCAATAAATGGTGACCCCAGACGTGGCAATAAATGGTGACCCCAAATGTGGCAATACCCCACAGGCTCTGTGGGGAGCTGAGGTGGGAGAAGGCTGCAGATTTCCACTCGTGGTGTTGCAGTTTATCCACCCCCACTCCCCTGAAACATCCCTGGTGTGGCACACCGACGACAGAAATGGGAAATGATCGTGGATCATGGAAACACCTGGCCAAGGCAGTGCCAACCTGCCCAGGGGCTCTTTTGGCTGGCAGAAAGAGTCTCAGCAGCTCCTGGCCTAAACCAGAGAACTGTCGAGGCTGCAGGTGCTGGGTAAATGTTTAGGGGAAAAAAAAAAATCCAGATGAAGACTTGGAAGCTCCAAAAATAATACCAAGCTGAGCAATCCCCGGGGGAACCAGCACGTCCGTGGCACTGCTGGGGGGATGAAACAGGGAGCAGAGCTTGCCCAGAGTTTTCCAAGCCACAGTGAGACCCTTTTGCCATGGGTCCATCCCATCCCATCCCATTCCTTTTGCAAGCTCAGGAGCCTCTGGGATGCGGGAAGAGATTGCAGGCAGAGGAGCTGGGCTGGCCCTCGTCCCAGCAGCATCAGCATCTCTGCTACCACCCTGGGGACAAAGGCCACAAAACCAAACTGCAGGCACGAGGGGTGGCCTCCTCCCTGCACAGGCACATCCTGTGTAGCAGAAATTCACTTTCCAGCAGGCAAATTGCTGTCAGGAGCACCCAGGAACAGCTGCTGACAATGCTGTCAGAAAACACTGGGATTTTTTGGCAGCTCCCACGTCCTGTTATTTGTGGGAATAAAGCCACTTATCCAGGATGAGAAGAAGAAGGGATGCCCTCAGCCTGCACCCAAACCCATTCTGCTCTCCCAACACCAGCGTGGGAGGACATTCAGCACAGCAAGGGCCACCCCAGCTTTTGGGAAGGATGGATCAGCCTGGAGAAAGCCCCTGTGCTCCACCAGGACAGCCACACCAGCGCCCGGCCAAACCGAGAGCACGGGGCACCACTGGTAACCAAAATCCAGCCCTTCCCATCCTTTAGAGAGCATAAAGGAGCAGACATGCCCCAGCAGAAGGAAGGCCAAGGCTGCTGGAGCAGGCAGCACACGTGCCTGCAGGAGGGGGGGGAGCAGGAAAAGAAATAGGAAGCAGAGACAAAGAATTTCCGCACCATCCCTCCAAAGCGCTTCCTGCACGCTGCGAGTCAGGAAACACTCACAGGAGAGATGCCCAGCCCAGGCTGAGCAGGGCCCCACACAGCCCCTGGGGAAAGAGGATAAACGCAGGGAATGAGGTGGGAACTCACAGCCCACACCCACAGCAAAAATCCCATTTGGTGTCTCACGAATCCTGGATTCGGGAACGGCACTTCGCCTCAGAACACAGGCAGACCAAACTCTCCAGGATCCATACCCACATCCCAGCTCAGCACAAAACCCCTCCCAACAGCCC
The DNA here is from genome assembly GCF_015832195.1 of Motacilla alba alba. Taxonomy (NCBI): domain Eukaryota; kingdom Metazoa; phylum Chordata; class Aves; order Passeriformes; family Motacillidae; genus Motacilla; species Motacilla alba. Next base: position 106,025,570 of record NC_052018.1, read on the forward strand.
AGGGAGGAGCAAGCAACGAGGAATGCCACTGATCCTCTGTGTGCCTGCAGGGACACCCTCATTTCAACACTCCCCTTCGCTCCAGAGACAGGCTGGTTACTTGGGGATTGAGAAATGGCATGTTTGGATAAAAAAAACTCAGTCCCAACCCAAGGGGCAGGAAGGCTGGAGCCCCGGGAGATGCTTCTAATTCCTTGGAGTAATCTGTGAGGAGCCAGTGGCTGCCTGGTGCAGCTCCCTGCATCCCACAGGTGACATTTCACATCCCCCAGAAGCACTGCTGGCCCCTGCACAGCTTTTCAGCCAGCTGCAGACAGTGTTTTTCCTGCTTCCATGGAAAGTTTTGGATTTAGCTGCATTAGGAAGCATTTATTTCCTGGCCCTGCAGCCCCTGTTTGGTGGAGGCGGTGCCTGCAGCTGGCAAATCCAGCTCCAGAGACGGGGAGTGACTTTTACATATTGGAAAGGTGTGTTGTCAGAGCATCTGTGTGACAATCCGTGTTCTGTACATGCAGATATGAAAAATTCTGGGTTTTTCTCTTTTATTAGATTTCTCCTCATTTTGTGGGCTGTTCGTTTTGGGTTCCTGCTGGGTTTTGTAGCTGGCAGCCCCCTGCTCAAGGCTGCAAAATGAGAGGATTTCATGTGGGTGGGTTAAATAAACCTGTCCCTTCCATCGGAAGGGAGATCTCTCGCACGTTGGGCGGGAGCAGCCTCTGTCACCACAGACAGGGTGACACGTTAGGGAACTCTGACATGGGATTATGCCTTTTTTCCCTCCCTGATCTGTTTGGCAGTAGATGGTTAATGCCCGTAGTCAGAAGCACTTCATTAGACAGCTCATTAGTTAATCGTGCTCGTACTGTGATTTCTCCTGTCCCCATGCATGTGACAAGGGAAGCTGAGGAATCCATGGGAATTATTTAAATCACCCACATCCCAAACCTCAGGCTTAAACACCCTGACAGGCAAAGGAGCATTAATTCACACAACCTCCTGGCATCCTCCCAGTGTCACTACTGTACTCCAAAATATTAATAAGCCCCAAAGCAATAATGGTTAACACTTTAGCCAGTTAGAAAGATGTGGGGGAGGGGGTTAAGCATTGATTTGTCAGGAAGATGACAAGATTATTTACATTGTCAGGAAAGCAGCTCATTAAAGCTGCCCTCATGCAAATCCTTGGCCATGCTTTGTTGGGGGAGCATAAAGCGAGGGGGCTGCTCCTGACAGCAGCTTGCTGCAGGGTTGCAGCAGGAGAGTCACAGCTCAGCTGAGAGGGAATGGAAAGCTAGGGGAAGGGATCTTCTTTTTAAAAAATCTAGGCACAAGTGAGAGAGAAGACATTGCAGCTGCGTGGTTTTACCCAACCTGTTGGGCAGGACGTGCCAGATGCGAGCTGACAGGATTTGATGGCTTTGAGATGTTCCCCTTCTCCTTCACACAGCGAGCGCCGGTGAGGATCAGCGTGTTTCAATCCCATTCCTGTGCAGAAGGATGCAACTGTGTGGATTCCCAGGTGTGGGCATCCCCTGCAGCAGCCAGCCCTGCCCTGCCACCCCCAAGACACCCAGCCACGCACACAAGTGACACAAGAACCACTTCTTGGAGCTCCCCCCAGGGCTTTACCCAGTGACCCAGGGATACCTCCGAGCTTCAGCTGTCAGAGAACCCTCCAGGGGTTTATTTTAAACCTTTATTGTCTTAATATGTAATTCCCTGATGTTGGGCTTGGGCAGATTTCCAGCAGCCACCCTGCTCTCTGCTTACACACCGAGCACCCAAGGAATGCATTTATTTTTGAAGGAGACCACATCACCTCTTTAGTGTTCAGTGAAAGGGCTCTGACATCCTCAGGGAAAAGAAACCTGGGAACACGAACTTCCAGACACAAATTACTCTGCTCCATTCCCTAAGCGTGCAAGGAAGAGGAGCAGCCCCAAACAGCAGCCACAAAAAAACCCAAAACACTATCAGCCACAACACAGTCATGCAGGGAGGACCTAACTTTGCTACTGGTCCCAGTGCCACTGGGGAGGGGGGAACTGGGTGCAGATGGGCACTTCCCCACTCGGTCACTTGTAGGGGGAATTGGGCATTTACTGTTTTTAAATGAAGCTGGAAGTCTCCCCCTCTGAGTGGCAAGGGGTGTCAGCAGGGTCTCTGGTGTTCCCTGGGCATCCCAGCACTGTGCCAAGGGTGTGCTGGGATGGGCAGGAGATGGGGCAGCCAGCTGGGAACCCTCCCTGCTCCATTTCACCCCCCACATTTGTGCTGTTGGGCTCTGGGCAGCACAATCCATCAGGAAGGCAGGCTAGATGAGAGCAGCAGGGATGGCCCCTGAGGATGAGCCCACAGCCTCCCCTGCAGCTGCTGGCTCAGGGCTGGGCTTCCCACAGGGCACTGTGATCCTCAGAGGGACCATCCCAGGAGGGGGAGCCTGGAAAAGCAGTGGATTTACCCTTGTGGCTGCAGAGCTGATGGATCCTCGCTCTGTGCACCCACTCAGCTCCCAAATTCTCCCGTGGCCCTATTGCCAGCACCCTCCCCTCTGCACCCAGTGTGCCCCCTCCTCCCAGAGCATCCCCCAGACCCCTCGGGGATGCTGAGCTGCCTGGTTTTGCTGGGAGCTGTTCAGGACCCAGGAGGAAAAAGGAGAGGGGGACCGGTGACAAATATGCTGGCAGCAAAGCGCTGTTATGGCCACGGCACGGAGTTATTGAGGAGAGGCAGGGAGGAGTAACATCTTTTATGGGACCAATTTATAGCGCTGGGAAACAGCTTATGGGCACAGGCACCCTCTCACAGGAGGATGTATGGGCTTCCTCTCGGGCAGCATCCATTAAAGGGATGTATTTGGACAGGGTGGTGAGGAGCAGCAGCACAAAAATCCTAAAATAGACACGGGAATGTTTCTTTCTGTCTGGCTCAGCTTGCACAGGAGTTTCTGCTGCTCCTCTGGCATCTTACCCAAGGAGAGGGGTTTCCCCCCAGCACCATACCCACCTCCAGCCCAAAGGTGGCCCAGTGTGGTGGGCTCAGGCTGCAGAGCCATTCCTGCCATCCAGTTCAGTGATCTGCCATCTCTGGAAGCTTTATACAGGCACCATACCCCTCACACGGCTTCCATGCTTCTCATCCCCCCTTGTCAGCCTTTATATTATGTGTGTATATTCAAGTGATGCCCCTGGCAGGAAATTTTGCATCCCAAGGAGTAGGGTAATGCCCAGGGAAAACCCAAATCACAAAAATTTGAAGGGGTGGGGGAGGGGGGGAGAAGGGAGGTGATAAGGGCTAAATTCTGACTCAGGAAGTCAGAGACACATGTGAGTGAGCAAACACAGGTGGATGAAAATGAAAGAGCATTTTTGTCTTGTCTCTGAAATCCTGTCCTTTTCTACAGCCAGTATCAGCTGGGGAAGTGACAGGGAAGGGACTGGGAAGGGACTGGGAAGGGACTGGGAAGGCAGGAGATCAGCAATGCAGTGCAGCTGGAGGTCCCTAAAGCAGACTGCAGTCCCCTGGGGTGACATCCAGATTTTTGTTCCCAGCTCTGTCCCGCTGAGCCATATAATAAATTGTGGAGTTTTTATTTAAATTCTGGTCCAATATCTGTGACTTTAGGCCCATTCCTTGCTGTTGCCATCAATCCCTGCCCATCAGGATGTGCCACTCCAACACAGAGCACAGCAACACCTTGACCCTTGTGCTCCCACATGAAATATTTGGCACGTTCCCTGCCACGCTCAGGCAAGCCAAATATTCTTTCCTTTGATTTGTTTCAGCCACACCAGCCATAAACCTCATTCTCTGGCCCCTTGTTTTCATGTGATAAGGCCAGCTCAGAGGAAGGCAGGGATCCATCTTTCTCTATGCCAGGTAGCTTCAGCACATCTGCTGAGCAAACACCCTCAGTTTCTCCCCCTTGCTACCCAAAATCACCTCCCAGTCCTGTCACCTCCTCCTTTTCAGCCCCAGTTGCCATTTTCTCCAGGTGAGCCAAGCAGTGCTGGTGCCCCGGTGGAGCTGCAGTGACCTTTGCTGTCACTGGGTGCCTCACCCAGCCAGGTGGGTGCTGGGATGGCCACTGCCCTCAGAGGCCTGCCAAAGACAAAGCTCCTGTGAGAACCTCTGCTTGGGCTCAAGGTGCCCCAAATGGTTGGGAACGGAGCCCTGTGTTCTGTTAAATCACTTTTTTCCTTGCACACAGGCACTCTGAGGCATCTCTGAAGTGACTCTGAGCCCCAGGCAGACTTTGTTCCACGTGAGTATTTGACCCTCATTTCTTTTTGCCTTATTGCTGGAAGAAAACTGCCCAAACTGTCCCCTGCACACCAAACAACCCCTCTTCAGAAATTCTTCAGAACCACTGCTCCCTGAATATGTGCATAATAGTAGGAGTCATTTTCAATTACTTTAGAAAAGGAATCTGTTACAGAGCCGTCACAGAATGGTTTGGGTTAGAAGGGACCCTAAAGATCATCCAGTTCCATCCCCCCTGCCATGGGCAGGGACACCTTCCACTAGAGCAGGTTGCTCAAATCCAGTGTAGCTTTGAAAACTTCCAGGGATGGGGCATCCAGAACTTCTCTGGGCAACCTGTGCCAGTGCCTCACCACCCTCACAGCAAAGAATTTCTTCCCAGTATCTAACCTAAACCTACCCTCTGTCAGTCTAAAGCCATCACCCTTTGTCCTTTCACTACAGGCCCCTGCAAAAAACCCTCCCCCAGCTTTTTTTTTTTTTAAGGTCTCCTTTAGGTACTGGAAGATGCTGCAAAGTCTCCCCAGAGCCTTTTCTTCTCCAAGCTGGACAACCAGCTCTCCTCGCTCCAGCAAATCCTTGTCCTTCCTGCTCTGGTGTTTCCAGAGCTGGATGCCCTGCAGGTGGGGTCCCACGAGGGCAGAGCAGAGGAGCAGAATCCCCTCCCTCGACCTGCTGGAGATGCAGCCCAGGACGAGGATGGTTTGCTGTCCCCCTGAAGGCCCAAAGTGAGCTGTCTGGGGAGCAGAGCTCGGCCAGGTTCCCATGGGAATGCTTCCCACATCCTTGCCTTGCTGTGAACAGAGTACCTGGATCAGCTGGCAGCACATTTCTTCTCACAGCAGCCGTGCTGTGCCTCGGGAGTGGCTCTGGTGGCGCTCCCTGGGTGGATGTAGGACTGAGGAGAAACCTTAGGACAAGGGACACCTGTGGTTGGGATGGAAAGTTGAAGCCTTTCACCCAAAACAGCTTCAACCGTTGTCACTGCAAGGGATGCTCCTGGGTTTTTTTGAGCAGCCAAGCAGGGGAAAGCAGCCTGCAGCCTGTCACTCCTGCAGCATCCTGTGAAAGGCAGACACCGCCCTGCCTCTCAAAATCCTGAGATGGATTTTGCTGGAGCATCCCATTGTGGTGACCATTGTGCTGCTGCTGAAAGAAAAACGTTCCTTAGGAAGCATGTGGATTGAAGTGGTTCCTCTTAGTGCTGGATTTATTCTGGAACAGCTTCACTAGGGCACCACTGCCCTTTTTCTTCCAAGAAATACTCAGAATTCCCCAGCCTGCTGCACGGATGCTCTGCTCTCCAAGTAGCCATTGCCCATAATTTTTACCACTACACAGAAGTCATTTGTGCAATTAAAACAACTTAAATGGAAACACAAGGAGTCATTTTAACAACTGCTTGCATAGTTGGAGGTTGGAGAGTGTGGCTAACCTGGAAATGGGAAAGCTGACCTCTTATCTGGAGCACAAGGCTGAGAACTTCTCGCTCTTCTCCTCATGGGTCTGATGGAAAGGAGCAAACCACCTGCCCCTAACTGTGTAGAGTGGTGTTTATGGTCTCCCCAATTAACTAGAGCATCTCTACACATTAATTAGCTCTTTGTGCCCAGTTATTCCATTTCTAACCCTTATTACATCCCTCTGTCAACGGGACCTCTCCCCATCACTGCTGCCTGGGCATGAGGGCAAAGGCGTCTGCACGGATGGGAAAATGGAGCCAAGGTGGCTCAGCTCCTTCCTAGGGCTGCATTTCTGCCACGGAGATGCTGCGTAACCTTGGAGAATAACAACAGCAACAGAAAATAATAAGCCTTTCACACAGGGCAGTTATGAAAAATTGAGCTGCTGCTGAAAGAAATAAATAGAGTAGCTCGAAGGAGAGCTAAAGCGGTCAGCTCAGCTGTGACACAGCCCCATAACCCCCAAGCTTCCAGCAGATTCTCTCAGCATTTCTTCAGTGCCTCTAAAGCATCCTTTCAGCCCATTCCATCTCTGCAGCTGGGAGCATCCCTGCAATCCAGCAGCCAGCAGCTCCAGCACAGCTGCCCACGCCGGGTCTGCAGCCTGGCTTTGGGAACGCAGGAGCTTCGCCAGGGCATCGTTGGCTCTTGGGGAGGAGAGAAAAATCATCTTCTCCCTTCTCATTTCTGTCTGCCTGAAATGAGGTCTGGAGACTGAACATCTGCTTAACGTGCCAGCCAGGCAGGGACAGGCTCCCCTTGTTTGTGGCAGAGCCACAGTCGGTCGCAGACAGCCGAGTTTCCATGTGTAGCCTGGAGACACACACATGGCCCTGGCTTCCCAGCTGGAGCCACAGCAGGGCAGGAGAAGGAAAGCAGCAGAAAGAAAAAAATGGGGATGGAGATTGGAGCAGAACACCCACAGAATGTCTGACACTATCCAGCACCCTAAGTCCTCCAGTGGCACCTGGGTGCTGTCAATCCCAGCTTGGGGTTAAGCCTCTGCCTTCTGAAATCCAAGCCTGGCATCGCCGAGGCACGGGGGGATTCATGGATGACAGTGGAAATACAGGAGCAGACAGCACAGCCAAGCTCATTCATCACAGCAGAGTGATAAATAGAGAGCAAACAGACCACTGCATGCTAATTTCCCATGAGGATCAATTAACTGCAGTTAAAAAATATATTTTTAATGTCATAGTCTTCAACTGTCACTGGCTGATTGCAGTCACAAAGTGGAGCCAAAATCCTCAGTCCAAGATGTTGGTTCCTCATTAAAATAAATAAATAAATAAATAAATAGGCTGCCAATATCAGCACCAGGCAGCCCTGTACCCAACAGAGACACAGGAACCAGCACAGGGGACACCAAGAACAGGCCTAATGCCAAAAGAGTGTTATGACATTTTATTAAATAAAATATGCTTATTTGGCCACCTCTAAATAAGGTGGGTGTGTTTCCCACTGTTTGAATCTGTTCAGCTATGGAACAGCATCATCATTAACATCTAGGCAAGCATTTTGAGCAGCAGGGAGCTCAGCAACGTTGCTGAAAGCTGATTTCCATCAGCAGGAATGCACTCCTCTCCCAGCTTCCCAGGAGAGACCTCTATGGTCCCACCTGAATTCCTGCTCTGCCAACAGTGGCGCATTGACTCCAGCTTCCAGAGGATCTGTAATGGGAAGAGGGTGCATTTCAGGAGCTAAACCCCTCCTCTCCTGGGTAAATCTCACCTCGTGGTTGGTGACTCTGAAGTGTGCTGCAAACAGTCACAATTGTCCCAGCCACACTGCCAAGGCATAAAAGCAGCAATCTCGTGTTTAGGAGAGAAAACAAAAATTCAGATGTGATGTAACTTGCCCAAAAGAGTTGAGAAAGTCATTCTTGGGCCAAGGCTGGAAGGGAAATCCTGCTCCTGGGCTCACAGAGAGAGCTGGGTGTCTATTCCCAGTGCTGACTGCATCCCCAGTCCTCATTTTCTGCTCATTTGGGTCTCCATCACACTTTTGCTCCACCCTGTGGTTTGTTGTACTTGGTCCTGAGTTTATTTGCTGTGGAAACGCTCCCAGTGTGCTCCTCCTCAGCTTGTGAAGCCCTGGTCACAACTGTGCCATTGTATAAACACCTGCGGGTATTTTATTGGGTGCTTTTATTTTGGCTGCCTTCGCCCCAAAGCTATAGCTCAGCACCTTACCAGGTTTCACCCAGGGGCTGAGGTTTGGCTCCCTGGTCCAGCAGCTCCCTGCACCCATGGGATGCAGCAATAGGTACTCTGTGAATCCCCACGTTGCTGGGATAAAAGCAGCTGCAACTCAGCACCAACACATCATGATCAGGCCAGCTGAAGAAGAGATTAGTGCCACGCTGCATCCTGAGGACAGCAGCAGCAGCAGCACCATGGGGTGCTTTTATTTAGCAGTTCCTTGTGGTGCCAGTCAGCTCACAATGCACCTTATCTGCTACCTGCTCACTTCATTAAAAGTGAGCTGCAGACAGTGGAACCATCTTCATCCACCTGGCAGTAAAACCCACAACCCCAGAGGTTAGTGCACCCCAAAGTCCAGCCAGGAGCCTATTGGGGCTGGACACTCGCTCTGCCCCTGGGTTTACTGCACCCCGGTCCTCATCTCCCTCACACACCATCTCTGAGAGCTGCAGGCTGAGGCAAACACCCTGAGTCTGAGCTGCTCTGCCAAGCACATGCTGGAATCTCACCAGGATGGAAGACTGCTGGAGAAACAAAATTAATTTTCTTACATTTAGTAAGAGAAACCAAAGAAAGAAATCATCATTAGAACTGTGCTGTCTGTCTCAAGGCTGTGAAGGTGGCTCTCAGAGGAGGTGAGGAGAGGGCAGGGCAGAGCAGGAGGGAGAGAAATCTCTGTTCTCCACCCTGCAGCCCTTCACAGCCTCTAAATAAAGTGCCTGGGCTGGCCCCTGGTGGCTATGGCCTGGGTGATGAACGTGAGCTCCACACTTCAGTTGGTGCCATTTCAGCCCTGTACATCAGTAAAAATGTTTCTTCTTTCTGAAGAATCCACAGAACTTCTGCCCCTTAAAAAAAATACAGAAAAGGCAATATTACCAAGTAAACCTAGGGCAACCTACCTTTAACAGCCCTACAGAAAAATAAAATTATGGAGTTATATATATAAAGCTAGCAGCACCCTTCCATCATAATGCTCTCTTCCTCTCCCCTTGTGACATTGGTATGAGATTGAGGAAATATTTTTTAATATGCCTAAATATATAATTACCACAAATATATTATAATTTAAACATTAAAAAAGCATTTTTCTAACCTCACACGCTTTAATAATAACATATTATTACGATATATTTTAGTATGCACATATATAATTACATATAATTCACAAGAATGTATTTACAATAAATATATGTAGATATAACACTATTTTTATTGTGGGTGGGTGCAGTGGCAGGAGAGGGAGCCTGTGCATGGGCTCCTTTCAGACGGGGAATGTTGTGGCACTCCTGAGCTCCAGGGAGCAGGGCTGTGGATGTGCAGAGAGGGGCAGGGCAGTGCAGCAGGGGGGAGCAGGAGATTGATGGCAGGAAGGGAATTATGCCTCTCTGACACGCAGAGAGAGCACACAAGTCACCGTGACACAGAGTTTGAGCGACCCAGGTTTCCCAGGCTCGCTGTGTTCCTTCCCTGCTGCTGGGAGCACATTCCCTGCACAGCACCCGGGCAGCAGGAAGGCCAGGGCAGCCTCAGGAACAGCGTGCCAAGGCCGACAGCATCCTGCTGTTAGCACTGGTGTGTTTTACAGCACCTCTTGAGGCTCAGGGAAGGCAGACCATGGGGATAACT